>NC_056624.2:177257896-177890039 GCF_002870075.4 Lactuca sativa | reverse complement strand
CTAATCGAGTGTGTAAGCTTGAGAAATCAATCTATGGATTGAAAAAAGCTTCTTGCACATGGAATCTTTGTTTTGATGAGAAGGTCAAAGAGCTTGGCTTCTCTAGGAGTGAGGACGAGTCATGTGTATATGTCAAATCCAGCGGGAGTATAGTAAGCTTTCTAGTACTGTATGTTGATGACATACTACTCATAAGAAACGACATTCAACCCTTACAGGAAGTCAAATCCTGGCTTGGAAAGTATTTTGCTATGAAAGATCTAGGAGAGTCTGCATATATTATGGGGATAAGAATTTTGAGAAATAAGAGTAGAAGACTAATTGGACTTAGTCAAAGTACTTACCTGGATAAAGTGCTAAAGCATTTTAGCATGGATAATTCCAAGAAGGGAGGGTTGGCTATCCAGAGCAATACTAAGCTGAGTAAGACTCAGAGTCCAAGTACTAATGCCGAGATGGAAAAAAAATGAGTCGAGTTCTATATGCTTCAGTTGTTATCTTGATTATGTATGCCATTACATGTTGCCCTGATGTAGCTTGTGCTTTCAGCATGGTCAACCAACATCAAGGGAACCTGGGTAAAGCTCACTGGATAGGGGTGAAGAATATTCTTAAATATCTGCAAAGGACAAAAGACTGGGTTCTTGTTCTTGGTGGCAGTGATGACTTGAGAGTTACTGGTTATAGTGATTCCAGTTTTTAGTCAGACCGAGACAACTTCCGATCTCAGTCTGGTTGGTTGTTTACACTCAATGGAGGAGAAGTAACTTAGAAATGTTCTATACAGGAGATCGTGGCTGATTCAATGTGTAATTCAGAATATATAGCCGCGAGCGAAGCGTCAAATGTGGCTATATGGTTGAATAACTTCATTAGAGACCTTGGAGTTGTGCCATCCATAAAGGAGCCTATGAAGATTTTCTACGATAATGAAAGAGCAGTTGCCTTGACCAGGGAACCAAGGGATCATGGAAGTTTCAGACATATCGAAAAGAAATATCACTTCATCAGACGTCGGGTAGAAGGTGTCACACCCCAAAACCACGAACGGCGGAAACGTTTAGGGGTGGAGGACGTCATGTACAGTATCACAACAGTGTAATATAATAAACAAGCAACAACATCATCCATTGCATTATAAGTAAAGTTTAATACATGTGTGCTCTTTCATTGTAATAAGACACAAAAAATATACAATCAAAATAAAAGACGAGACTTGTCGGCTCCGTTTTCTCAAAACCTGGCCATCGTACCTATCTACTGTTGAAATGTAGTCTTCTACCAAGACCCGAATGTTTTGTTATGACAATGTAGTCTTCTACCAAGACCCAAATGTTTTGTAAGTAAAATGATAGTTTTTCCTTTAATTGTTTAGTACTAAAGTACTTAGTCTAACTCATCGTTTATGTGAAGGTATCACAAAATAATGTAAACAGGAAAATGTACTACTGTAAGTGTTGTAGCTGGGTACTAGGACTAACACAACATATGTAACAATTATCCCGAGGTACTAGGGCTAACACAACCTATATAACCTAATGAACATCCGAAGATTGTCCAATTGTCCTTTGTAGCAGAAGCAAGGCGGAGGAAGGGTTAGTCCCTGTAAAGGTACTCCTAGTATAAGTAATAACCGTAGGCATCCGTAGATGTTCATCACCCACTGTTGCTAACAGATGGGTTCCGAAATGGTTAGTCCCGTCCATATATCCCGAGGTACTAGGGATAGGGACCTATCTAGGTATCCCGAGGTACTAGGGGTAGGGTCCTGTCTAGATATCCCGAGGTACTAGGGGTAGGGTCCTGTCTAGGTATCCCTTATTTTCTATAAGTATGAAATATAGTCTTCTACCAAGACCCGAATGTTTTGTTATGACAATGTAGTCTTCTACCAAGACCCGAATGTTTTGTAAGTAAAATGATAGTTTTTCCTTTAATTGTTTAGTACTAAAGTACTTAGTCTAACTCATCGTTTATGTGAAGGTATCACAAAATAAAGTAAACAGGAAAATGTACTACTGTAAGTGTTGTCGCTGGGTACTAGGACTAACACAACATATGTAACTATTATCCCGAGGTACTAGGGCTAACACAACCTATATAACCTAATCAACATCCGAAGATTGTCCAATTGTCCTCTATAGCATCAGCATGGCCGAGGAAGGGTTAGTCCCTATAAAGGTACTCCTAGTATAAGTAATAACCGTAGGCATCCGTAGATGCTCATCACCCACTGTTGCTAACAGATGGGTTTCGGAATTGTTAGTCCCGTCCATATATCCCGAGGTACTAGGGATAAGGACCCATCTAGGTATCCCGAGGTACTAGGGATAAGGTCCTGTCTAGATATCCCGAGGTACTAGGGATATGCAGGAAGATTTACACAGAAGGTACTAATAAATCATCCTCGCAATTCGAGATACAAGTATTCATGTTAATGTACAAGTTATGTGTATCTACGTAATGGTACTCATGTAATGCGTTCATGTATCATGTCAGTATATGTAAACGTACTCATGTATCATGTAATCAAATGTACATGTACTCATGTATCAGGTAATGTACTGGTATAGACTCATGAATGAACTGACTCTTGTGTGATTCCTTGTAATAGGAATTATGTTTGATATCTCCAAATTATCCCTATGATAATTTACTGGAAGGTAATTGGTTGTTCAAGTAGGTTTATACACTCTTACTACTCAAGGGTGTGAGAAACTAAATGAAAGTTGTAAACTATAACATCAATACATATATAAGAATATAAGTGTACATGCATAGTTTAGTTCAAGAATGTAAAATGGTTTTGTAACACATCTTATGGGTTTTGAAAAATAATTAACAATGACTTGATGTCATTTTAATATACATTTCAAAGGTAAAACATTTGATAACAATGTGTTTTTAAGATTTAAAACCATTTCATGCATCACATTTTGTAGTATGTGAAATCTGTTAAATGACAAACACAGTTATAAAATACATATCAATGATTTAATAACATGTTTGTTTCTACTTGTATTCCCCCCCCCTAAAGCATTTAAAAGCATTTAAAATCATTTAAAACATTGATTAGGGGTATGAACTCACCTGTAGTTGGTGATTGGGATGAATTGAACGGTATAGGATTACTAGGTGTCAAGCGAGGACTTGTACACACACTACGATCCTAATGAACATATAATCACATATGTATGCACTCAATTAGTCTCAAATCACTAATTGATAATGTTAAGACATCCTAGACATAATAAACACTTTATATAAGTGTTTTAAGCCCTAAGGATTGCATCTAAGCTATTGTGGGACAAGGCACTTGTGTTTAGGGTTTCCAAAGGACCCCATATATGAGTTTACTCCCCATATACCATCACACATGGAGTTTACGGTTGTAAACTCTTGAGTTTACGGCCGTAAACTCCCAACCATGGATGTTTTGTGTGTTTTGAAGTTCCAAATGATTCCTAGAATTATTCCAACTTGGTGGTTCAATTCTTGAAAGGGTTTAAGGTCTAGAAACACTCCTTAGAGGAGTTTATGGCCCTAAGGCCATTTCCTTTGGAGTTTACGGCCGTAAACTCCCTTGGAATGGTGTTCTTGTTGTTTTCAAGCCTCAAGCATAGGTGGTATATGTTCTAGGATTTTATTCCAAGCATATGAAGACATTAGGCACCCTTTGGTGCCCTTCTTTCATGTTTACGGCCCAAGAACAAAGTCTTGGCCGTAAACTCACTTTGATAAGTGATTTTGATGTGCTTAAGGTCTTAGATTAAATGGGAACAAGTCTAGATAAAAGTCTAAAGCTTTAGGT
The DNA here is from genome assembly GCF_002870075.4 of Lactuca sativa. Classification (NCBI taxonomy): domain Eukaryota; kingdom Viridiplantae; phylum Streptophyta; class Magnoliopsida; order Asterales; family Asteraceae; genus Lactuca; species Lactuca sativa. Next base: position 177,886,228 of record NC_056624.2, on the reverse strand, counting down.
GCTTTAAAAGCACCATTTGAGTTTGAAATTGGAGTTTACGGCCTAAGAAACTCTTGGGCCGTGAACTCCTAAACTTGGGTGATTCTTGGTTGTTTTCTTGTCCCTAACACACATACATATGAGTCTAAGGCAGTTGCATAATACAAGGGTCGGTCTCGGCTTTGTTTCGGGAGTTTACCGCCCAAGAACACCTTGGGGAGTAAACTCCTAGATCTAGTGATTTAGCCTTCTAAATCATGTTATAAACACATATAAAGCTTTCTAACACTACTAGAAAGAGGTACTCACGATTTGGGATAAAAACCCGAAGATCCGTGAGAGAGAAAATGGCTTTTCTCTAGTTGGAAATGCGAATAATGAATGAATTTGGTTCAGAATTCTATTTATAGTCCTGAGATATTTTTGGCAGAAAATATTTTTATTCCTGTAATGATCTCTAATATAATAGAGTGTTGGAATAACAGTGTTGCACAAAACCCTAGTGCACCCACTCTCCTGATATTTCCTGAAGTGTAAACCCTGAATTACTCAAACTTACGCGAAAAGTCTGAAAAATGAACTGTGATTGCTATAACTTCTATTGAAGTAATATAGTTTGTACATAATGGAAATTTCGGGTTGTCACATCATCCCCCCGTTAGAAGGAATTTCGTCCTGAAATTAGAATTTAAGCAAATAAGAAATTACAAATAACTAAGCGAAAAGGTGAGGGTATTTCAATTTCATCTGATCCTCACGTTCCCAAGTGAATTCCGGTCCACGCTTTGCGTTCCAGCGCACCTTCACTATCGGGATACGACTCTGCTTTGTTTGCTTGACCTCTCGGTCCATGATCTCTACTGGTTCCTCCACGAAGTTGAGGCTCTCGTTGATCTCGATCTCGTCGAGTGGAATAACAAGAGTCTCGTCGGATAAACACTTTTTCAAGTTCGAGATGTGGAAGGTAGGATGTACGTTACTGAGTTCGTGCGGGAGATTGAGTTTGTAAGCCACAGGGCCGATTCTCGCAAGAATCTCGAAAGGCCCTATATATCTTGGATTGAGCTTCCCACGCTTTCCAAAGCATATCAAGCCCTTCCAGGGTGAGACCTTCAGTAGGACTCGGTCGCCCACCTGGAACTCCAATGGTTTCCTACGCTTGTCAGCGTAGCTTTTCTGTCGGTCTCTAGAGGCTTTCAATTGTTCATGAATCTGAACGATTTTCTCTGTCGTTTCCCGAATGATCTCCGGACCCGTGAGAGTGCTTTCGGGAACTCGTCCCTTAGCTAGCTGGGTATCACCCACTTCAGCCCAACACAGAGGGGATCTGCACTTTCGGCCATAGAGGGCCTCGAACGGAGCTGCCTTTATGCTCGTATGATAACTGTTGTTGTAGGAAAATTCAACAAGGGGTAAATGGGTATCCCAAGCTTTTCCAAAGTCAATCACACAGGCACGCAACATATCTTCTAAGGTTTGGATAGTTCTCTCACTTTGCCCGTCCGTCTGTGGGTGGTAGGTTGTACTCATGTCCAGCCTAGTTCCTAGGGAACTTTGTAATGACTGCCAGAACCTCGAAGTGAATCTACTATCTTGGTCCGAGATGATAGATAAAGGAACACCGTGTAGCCTTACAATCTCCCTAATGTAAGTTCTGGTAAGTTTCTGCATTTTGTCTGTTTCTTTGATCGGTAGGAAGTGTGCAGACTTGGTCAGTCTATCGACGATGACCCATATGGAATCAAGTCCACCCGTCGTCTTGGGCAACTTGGTTATGAAGTCAATAGTGATCCGCTCCCACTTCCATTCTGGTATCTCCGGTTGTTGTAGAAGACCAGAGGGTTTCTGGTATTCGACCTTGACCTTTGCACAAGTAAGGCATTTACTCACGAAGGTAGCAATATCTGCTTTCATGTTAGGCCACCAGTATAACTTTTTAAGATCCAAATACATCTTATCTGAACTCGGGTGGACGGAATAACGAGTGTTGTGAGCTTCGGTTATGACCAAGTCTCTGAAGCCACCGTGTTTCAGTGTCCAGATCCGATCCATGAGGTATAAGGCTCCGCCACCCTTGACTTCCAAGTTCTTATCCATTCCTCTAAGGGATTCACCCGCCACGTTTTTAGGTTTCAAAGCGTCGAGCTGAGCCGCCTTTATTTGTGTGGACAAGTGTGAATGGATAGTTAGAGTCAAAGATTTGACTCTACGACCAGTATATTCTTTCCGACTTAGGGCGTCGACTACTACATTGGCTTTACCCGGAAGATAACGAATTTCGCACTCGTAATCACTGAGTAGCTCGACCCACCGTCGTTGTCTCATGTTGAGCTCTTTCTGGTCGAAAATGTGTTGTAGACTCTTATGGTATGTAAAGATAGTGCTTTTTGTACCATACATGTAATGTCGCCAGATCTTCAGAGCAAACACAACTGCTCCTAGTTCAAGATCGTGGGTTGTGTAGTTAACCTCATGTGTCTTCAGCTGTCTTGAGGCATAGGCGATGATTTTACCTCGCTGCATCAGAACACATCCGAGTCCTTGATTGGATGCATCGCAATAGACAATGTAGTCTTCTATCCCTTCGGGAAGGGATAGTATTGGTGCGGTTCACAAGGCTCGTTTGAGCGTTTGGAACGCTCTTTCTTGTTTCTCTTCCCAGTCAAAGGCTACGCCCTTCTGGGTCAGTGTCGTAAGAGATTTCGCTATCCTGGAGAAGTTCTGAATGAACCTGCGATAGTAGCCAGCGAGACCTAGAAATTGACGAATTTCGGTAGGTGTCTTCGGTGCTGACCAGTTCTCAATGGCTTTGATCTTGGAGGGGTCCACGTGTATTCCCTCTTCGCTAACAACATGGCCCAAAAATTCGACTCGTCGAATCCAAAATTCGCACTTTGAGAACTTAGCGTAGAGCTTCTCCGATCGCAACGTTTCTAAGATTTTACGGAGATGTTGACTATGTTCTTCCTTACTTTGAGAGTAGATGAGTATGTCATCAATGAAGATGATGACGAACTGATCCAAGTAAGGACGACACACCCTATTCATCAGATCCAAGAATACTGCAGGCACGTTAGTTAATCCGAATGACATCACTACAAACTCGTAGTGCCCATAACGAGTTCGGCAGGCTGTCTTGGGAACATCCTCCTCTAACACTCATAGTTGGTGATATCCGGATCGCAGATCTATCTTCGAGAAGTAGTTGGCTCCTTGAAGTTGATCAAATAAATCGTCAATGCGTGGCATGGGCTAACGATTTTTAATGGTAAGTTTGTTGAGTTCTCTATAGTCGATGCACATGCGAAACGATCCATCTTTCTTCTTGACGAACAAGACCGGTGCTCCCCATTGTGAGAAGCTTGGTTGAATGAATCCCATCTTGAGAAGTTCATTAAGTTGACTGGAAAGTTCCTGCATTTCAGCCGATGCCACACGATAAGGAGATTTGGCTGCGGGGGTAGCCCCTGGCACTAAGTCGATTCTGAACTCGACTTGGCGTTGTGGTGGTAAACCGGGAAGTTCTTCTGGAAATATGTCGGAAAAGTCACGTACTTCTGGGATGTTCTGAATGTCTTTCGGATCTTGACTGGTATCGACGACGTGTGCGAGAAATGCATGGTACTCCTTTCGCAAACACTTCCGGGCTTGAATGCACGAAATGATGTGAAGGCTCGTACTGGGTTTGTCGCCGTAGATAACTAAGGTTTCGTTGTTAGGAAGGTTAAGACGAACTGCTTTTTCGAAGCACATAATGTCGGCGCAAAGAAGACTCAACCAATCCATACCGATGATAACGTCGAAACATTTAATTGGGACTGTCATGAGATCTATCTTGAAAGTATGGCCATCTAAAGTTAAGGTACAACCTACGTATATGCAGTTTGTACTCTCTGTTTTCCCGTTAGCCATTTCTACCGTGAATGAATTATCTAATGCACATGGTTTTTGTTTAAGCAGGTGCGCAAATTTGTGACTTACAAAACTTTTCTCGGCTCCACTATCGAAAAGTATGCAAGCATATGAGTTATCAAGGAGGAACGTACCAGTAACTATCGTAGGATCAACTACTGCTTCCTCGTGGCCTAGGGCCATAACTCTTCCTACTCCGCCAGCCATCCCTGCTTTAGGGCAGTTCCTCTTGTAGTGACCTACCTCGCTACAACCGTAGCAAGTTTGGCCCATACCGACATTAGGAACCTGGGCGGCTTGAGCTGTTGGAGCCTTGCAGTAACGGGCGGTGTGCCCCTTCCTGTTGCAGTTAGAGCAGAACATCTCCTTGCAAGGTCCGTGGTGGTGGAAGCTTCATTTGTTGCACTTCGGAAGAGTCCCAGCATAAGTTTTCGCTGGTAAGGGGTTCGCAGGGACAACAGGAGTCACTGTGGCAACATTGATCGCCACAAGTTGTTGTTTATTGGAGGATCCTTGCGAAGCCCCTCTTTTCCTCTTATTCCACCCCTTCTTGTTGTAGTCGGGGTTGGACTTTTGTGGTATGGGTGTAGGGATTGTTGGGTTCTGAGGTTTCCGGTGATCGATGAGAGATTGTGCGAGTTCCTTGGCGCTATCAAAGGTAATAGGCCTGGAAGCGATCACACTTGACTGGATCTGGGGCGACAGTCCCCAGATATATCTCTCTATCTTTTTGCTCTGGAGAGCAACCATATCAGGGCATAAGTTTGCCAGATCACAGAACTTATTTGTGTAGGTCGTGATTTCGGATCCAACCATTTGAAGACCCCAAAATTCTTGCTCGAGTTTTTGTACTTCGCCTCGAGGACAATACTCTTTCATTAGCATGTCTTTCAACTTTTCCCAGCTGATGGAATACGCCACCACCAAAGTCAGATAGTTAACATGGCTGTTCCACCATGTTAGTGCTTTGTCAGAGAAGGTACAAGCTGCAAACTTGACCTTGTTGCCCTCCTGACAAGCACAGATTTCAAAGACAGATTCCATCTTTTCAATCCATTGTCTCAACACCATAACACCCCCAGTTCCATTGAAGCTTCAGGGTTTGGCGTTCGTGAAGTCCTTGTAGGTGCATTCCCGAGGGTGTCCATGGCTTTCGCCGTGGTTCAAGGGTGGTGCACCTGTTCTTGATCCACTAGGGGCAGGAGCGTTGATTGCTGACACAGCAGCTGCAACTGCTGCTATGAAAGCTGCCTGGAACATGTTGGCATCAAAAGGGTTAAGTGGTTGAAGAGGTACAGGTGGTGGTGGAGGTGGTGGTATTGGTGCTTCGTTGTTTGGGTTTCGCATTGGATTCCTGGGTGGCGGCATCTTTAACTATACGTTTAAAAGATGACGACATGGATAAGAATAATGATTAATGAATGTGTCTCATGGACTAAATCCCCATAGCTTAACAACAGAAGGAATAGTATGACCAAATGAAGAAGATAGCATTTGGATAATAATTTCCATAAGATTAGATATCTGTCAATAATACTGGAATTACAAATGTAACAAGTTCAGGAAAATGGCCTAGAAGTAGGCCTTACATCAACCAAGATGGAAAATTTTGACAGAATTAAGACTAGATCAAGACCTAACAGGTCTAAGATTTATACAGATAGGAAATTAGACCAAAGTTTTACATAAACTAGGTTATATCCAAAAGATGAGTTGACGAGATTCTATCGGCGACGAGAACTGCTAGCATGAGTCCTCGATCCCGAAAGTAGACGTTCAATGTCCCTTATACGCCTGTCCGACCTTGCTTGCTGAGCTCGAAGTTCTCTAACTTCAGCTCGGGTTTCAGCAAGTTCCCTCTGCAGATTTGCATTGCGGACCAGAGTCCTTTCATGAGCAGACTCTAGTTGGCGAATGTGGACAGTGTTAACACCAGAGTTGGCGTCAACTTCCAAGACTTGATTGATAGTCGCCTGAGCCATTATTGTGTTCCGAGAAATCCTACGCACCATGATTGGTAGGACTCTATCAGCAGAACCTCCTTCAGTGAGGTTGTAGAAACTTCGGTCTCCATTATAGGGAATGGGTTGACCCTGTTCATGACTCCATGTATTCAAGTTAGTGGCCCACAGAGGTGTGGGTCCTTGAAATGCGGGACGGGGGTTCAGGTTTGGGTTTTGAGCATTTGGGGGTAGGTTGTTGACTTCTGGCTCTGAGTCAGAACTATCGGAAAAACCCTCAGCATGGTGATCATCCAAAGGGATGGGGTGATCATCTTCTGGTTCTGCCTCTAGCCAACCAGCATTGCCTTGGTTTGGGAAGTACGGATCGCCATGGTGAAATCCAACCATTTTAATCTACGCGAGAAAAGGGATTATAAGAAATAGCTAAAATAGACGAACTGACTAAGGTAATTATAGTAAGACCAAATACCCCTATGGTATTTCTTTATGGTTGTGTTGGTAAGTTTTTAGACTTGTTGCCATATCACAACCATTCTTGGGAATATTCTAATCACTCCTCGGACCAACATAGTTGATCAGGCTATGCCATTCCCAAGACTGACCATATATCCCCAGGCTTACTTGCGATATTCAACAATCGTAATACTTTTGTTCTTGTCGTTGTGACACTGATTTTAGTATGAATGCAGGCATGTATACTTTGTTAAATATTTTATTATTTAAAAGTATAACTCTTAGACAGAGTGTTTTAATCCCAATGTATTTATAGTTAGTATATCTTTTATGGGTTGATATACTTTATTCACTATAAACAATGCTCGGATACCAATCTGTCACACCCCAAAACCACGACGGCGGAAACGTTCAGGGGTGGAGGACGTCATGTACAGTATCACAACAGTGTAAGATAATAAACAAGCAACAACATCATCCATTGCATTATAAGTAAAGTTTAATACATGTGTGTTCTTTCATTGTAATAAGACACCAAAAATATACAATCAAAATAAAAGGAAAGACTTGTCTGCTCCGTCTTCTCAAAACCTGGCGATCGTACCTGTCTACTGTTGACCTGAGAATACAAGTTATTTTGAAAGCGAGTATCAGCTTTAAAGCTGGTGAATTCATAAGTAATTAAGTGTCGTTGTCTTGCTTATGAAAATCTGTTATGAAGGCCATGTAAACCTTCAAATGAAAATGTTGATGTAAGTACGAAATCCCTAGAAAATCCCTTATTTTCTATAAGTATGAAATGTAGTCTTCTACCAAGACCCGAATGTTTTGTTATGACAATGTAGTCTTCTACCAAGACCCGAATGTTTTGTAAGTAAAATGATAGTTTTTCCTTTAATTGTTTAGTACTAAAGTACTTAGTCTAACTCATCGTTTATCTGAAGGTATCACAAAATAAAGTAAACAGGAAATGTACTACTGTAAGTGTTGTCACTGGGTACTAGGACTAACACAACAAATGTAACTGTTATCCCGAGGTACTAGGGCTAACACAACCTATATAACCTAATCAACATCCGAAGATTGTCCAATTGTCCTCTATAGCATCAGCATGGCCGAGGAAGGGTTAGTCCCTATAAAGGTACTCCTAGTATAAGTAATAACCGTAGGCATCCGTAGATGCTCATCACCCACTGTTGCTAACAGATGGGTTCCGGAATTGTTAGTCCCGTCCATATATCCCGAGGTACTAGGGATAAGGACCCATCTAGGTATCCCGAGGTACTAGGGATAGGGTCCTGTCTAGATATCCCGAGGTACTAGGGATATGCAGGAAGATTTACACAGAAGGTACTAATAAATCATCCTCGCAATTCGAGATACAAGTATTCATGTTAATGTACAAGTTATGTGTATCTACGTAATGGTACTCATGTAATGCGTTCATCTAAGCGTGTTCATGTATCATGTAAGTAAATGTAAACGTACTCATGTATCATGTAATCAAATGTAAATGTACTCATGTATCAGGTAATGTACTGGTATAGACTCATGAATGAACTGACTCTTGTGTGATTCCTTGTAATAGGAATTATGTTTGATATCTCCAAATTATCCCTATGATAATTTACTGGTAGGTAATTGGTTGTTCAAGTAGGTTTATACACTCTTACTACTCAAGGGTGTGAGAAACTAAATGAAAGTTGTAAACTATAACATCAATACATATATAAGAATATAAGTGTACATGCATAGTTTAGTTCAAGAATGTAAAATGGTTTTGTAACACATCTTATGGGTTTTGAACAATAATTAAAAATGACTTGATGTCATTTTAATATACATTTCAAAGGTAAAACATTTGATAACAATGTGTTTTTAAGATTTAAAACCATTTCATGCATCACATTTTGTAGTATGTGAAATCTGTTAAATGACAAACACAGTTATAAAATACATATCAATGATTTAATAACATGTTTGTTTCTACTTGTATTCCCCCCCCCCTAAAGCATTTAAAAGCATTTAAAATCATTTAAAACATTGATTAGGGGTATGAACTCACCTGTAGTTGGTGATTGGGATGAATTGAACGGTATAGGATTGCTAGGTGTCAAGCGAGGACTTGTACACACACTACGATCCTAATGAACATATAATCACATATATATGCACTCAATTAGTCTCAAATCACTAATTGATAATGTTAAGACATCCTAGACATAATAAACACTTTATATAAGTGTTTTAAGCCCTAAGGATTGCATCTAAGCTATTGTGGGACAAGGCACTTGTGTTTAGGGTTTCCAAAGGACCCCATATATGAGTTTACTCCCCATATACCATCACACATGGAGTTTACGGTTGTAAACTCTTGAGTTTACGGCCGTAAACTCCCAACCATGGATGTTTTGTGTGTTTTGAAGTTCCAAATGATTCCTAGAATTATTCCAACTTGGTGGTTCAATTCTTGAAAGGGTTTAAGGTCTAGAAACACTCCTTAGAGGAGTTTATGGCCCCAAGGCCGTTTCCTTTGGAGTTTACGGCCGTAAACTCCCTTGGAATGGTGTTCTTGTTGTTTTCAAGCCTCAAGCACAGGTGGTATATGTTCTAGGCTTTTATTCCAAGCATATGAAGACATTAGGCACCCTTTGGTGCCCTTCTTTCATGTTTACGGCCCAGGAACAAAGTCTTGGCCGTAAACTCACTTTGATAAGTGATTTTGATGTGCTTAAGGTCTTAGATTAAATGGGAACAAGTCTAGATAAAAGTCTAAAGCTTTAGGTGCTTTAAAAGCACCATTTGAGTTTGAAATTGGAGTTTACGGCCTAAGAAACTCTTGGGCCGTGAACTCCCAAACTTGGGTGATTCTTGGTTGTTTTCTTGTCCCTAACACACATACATATGAGTCTAAGGCAGTTGCATAACACAAGGGTCGGTCTCGGCTTTGTTTCGGGAGTTTACCGCCCAAGAACACCTTGGGGAGTAAACTCCTAGATCTAGTGATTTAGCCTTCTAAATCATGTTATAAACACATATAAAGCTTTCTAACACTACTAGAAAGAGGTACTCACGATTTGGGATAAAAACCCGAAGATCCGTGAGAGAGAAAATGGCTTTTCTCTAGTTGGAAATGCGAATAATGAATGAATTTGGTTCAGAATTCTATTTATAGTCCTGAGATATTTTTGACAGAAAATATTTTTATTCCTGTAATGATCTCTAATATAATAGAGTGTTGGAATAACGGTGTTGCACAAATCCCTAGTGCACCCACTCTCCTGATATTTCCTGAAGTGTAAACCCTGAATTACTCAAACTTACGCGAAAAGTCTGAAAAATGAACTATGACTGCTATAACTTCTATTGAAGTAATATAGTTGGTACAGAATGGAAATTTCGGGTTGTCACAGAAGGACTCTTTATCATAAAGAGGGTATCATCAGAAGAGAATCCTGCAGATCCCCTCACAAAGGGTCTGAGTAGGATTAAGCACGTTCAGCATGCGAGGAGCATTGGTCTGAAGGATGATATTAGTTTTAGTGATTAGATAGATATTTTAGAAACTTGTAATAGATAAATGTAATTAACATTTTGTGATTATATATTGGAGATTTATATATAAGTATTGTTTACTAGATTTTGTCAATTGTTTATTTTGTGATTCAACTTTGCATGTTTTACTTCCAAAATAATTGGATTATTCAAATTATCCATAGTCGATCATACTTTGGAAGTAATTAATGAATTAAGACTATCATGAATTGGATTGTAGATTGTGTAAGTGTTTAGACATAGCAATAGTTTGTTGCAACGTTCATGAGTACTCCTGAAATGGGGATTTGAGTATTGGATTAATGCCACACTCATTTGAACTACTTCATGGAATTTATCACGAGTAATTATGAGACAATAATATTATATATTCTTTAGACCGAGATATATGAGTTGTTGTTTATGAGTTATTTATGCATTGATAATGTGTAAACATATCAGTAACTTGATGTTATAAAACACATTATGGTGTATGATTTGATGAGTAAATAGTACAAGCATATAAGTCAAATTTTATCTGTTCCTTTTATCTCAAGGGGTAAAAGCGATATCTTGGGTTCCTCGATGATTTTGTGTTGACTTATGTGCCAAGCCCGGTCAAGACTGAATTGATGTGTTCAATTAAGTTCCTTGTCATACAAATCAGAAATCGGGAAACAAACTATTAGACAATGAGAATGATTCTATTTCATGTCTTTATCCATATGATATCTTGCAGAATGAAGGATTATATGATCCTTTATCTTAATGACACGACTGACTGGGTCATAGTTCAACAACGGCTTTTAAAAGCTACAATTGCTAATCAGATTCTGAAAACATACTTGCAATTATAGTTATTAGACTTATCCAAGTGGGAGACTGTTGGATCAGGTGTCTAAGCCCATAACCATAATTGGCATGAACTTGATTTGATAGTAGCATGGTCCTTTTGGGTTGCCTTCACTTCAGCAACTTCACAGGATGACTTATGGGGAGAGAAGTTAATAAATTATTTATTAATATATTATGAGAATAATATATTAATTAGATATCATATTATTTAATTAGTATTTCTTCAGAAATTAATCGGAATTAATTTTGGGATTAAAGGAACAAAATGAAAGAATGGGGACTGTTTTGCAAATCATTGATAGTTACAAAACTAGGCTCCTGGACTCCTTGTAAGGAATGGACGAAATTCTACAGGGAGGCCCTATAGGATTTGTCCAAGGCTTCCGAATAGGATTTCCATGGGTTGCTTAAGCGTTAAGGAGGAAATTAGGGTTTCCTCCAGAAACCCTAGCAACCCATCAGCTATTTAAAGACCCCTACACATAGGGCTTTCGGCCAATGCTTAGAGCATAGAAACCCTAGCCGAAATTCTAAGAGGTTCCTTCCCTCTCCTTCTCATCCTCTTGCTACAAGCATTTATGAGACATTAGAGGTGCAACATTTGAGGCACTAAAGCTTTCAAGAGTCAAGATAAATCAAGGAATTCTTGCTATTGCTATATAACAAGCAAGGTAATATTCTTAACCCTTTTATATATGAATTTCAAATTATATATGCTAGATTTAGGGTTATTGCTTTGGAATTTCTTTTTCATGTTCAATTAGTGAAAAACTTTGATCCAAAGAAATTAGGGTTGGATGAACACATAAGATGTTGTTATGCTCAAAACCCATCAAAACCAAGATAGGTTGTGAAGGATGTGTAAGACTGAGAAGTTGATTTATGGAAAGGAATGAGTATCTCATAATTGGAATCTTTGTTTAAGTGAGAAAATTCAAGGAGTTTGAATTTCGGAAAACGAAGATGAACCGTGTATACGTAAAATCTAGTGGGAGCAATTGAAAACCTTGTTTTAATGAGAGAATTTGAGTTTGAGTTTCAAGAAATGAAGATGAGCTATATATATATATATGTGTGTGTGTGTGTGTGTGTGTGTGTGTGTGTTTGTGTGTGTTAATGCTAGTGGAAATATTGTACCACCCTTGAATTGTACATAGATAATGTACGATTCATAGGAAACTATGTTCTAACTTAGCAAGTATAAAATCTTGGCTTGGTATGGAAAATTGTTTCGCTATGATACATATGGGAGACATAACACACGTACAACACACATACAATGATGCTAAGTTCCACACTCATAAAGACAACTATGTTCGTAGTCGAAATTCATGCTTAAATGGTAAAGTATTATCATGGAGGAGTACCAAGTAATACACCATAGTGGATTTAACAAACTTAGAGTATATTACAACTAGTTACACAACAAAGAAAAAACTATGTGATTAAAAGAGATTCATTAGTGACATCAATGTTGAAATTTAATCATTGATGGTCCTTCAGAAGGTTCTTATGACTATAAGGGTGAGATTACCTTGAGTATGGATCGTTAGTCATACATGGTTGCATAGCATATATTCAGTAAGTACCATCACATTTGATAGCGATTCAAATGTAGAGACACCATAGTCAATAGAGTCATATTGGAAGATAATGTTGTCAATACGTCATCTAAGTCAATCTTACTAACCAAGCCTGGCGGTCAGACAAAGTCAAGAGGCTATAGATTTGAAAATGAATTGGCTAAAACACTGTTAATTTAGTTTGTTTTAATGTTTAGAACTTAAAGTTGTATAATTATTAATTTGATTTGGTGATTAGTAAGTGGGGATCTTAATATATTTGGTGATTAGTAAGAGGGGATCCTAATTTCGGCCATCCCTACACTTGGAGAAACCCTGGCTGAAAATTACATCCATCCTCTCCTCTCTCTATAGTTTCCTTCTTGCTAGCTCTTGGGTGTGACTCCATTAGAGGCACGACAATTGTGGTGCTAGGCTTCCAAGAAGATCAATATCTAAGGATTGTTATTTGTTTACTTTAACAATTGAAAGGTATGTATTTCTAAAACCATTTAGTTATTTTCGAAATAGCTTCATCCCTTAGGGTTCTTGTTTTGCAATTCAAAGTTATATGTTCAATAGTTGAAACATAGATCCAAAGTAGGTTGCATGTGAACTTAGGAATTGTTTTTCTAGTTTATTTGTTTTTACTAAAACCCACCAATGGTATTAGAGCTTCGTTTTGTTTTAAATTGAATTACTATAATAGTTCAATTGCAAAATAAGGGTTTATAGCTATTAAACCCTAAAGGCCAAGTTTTTCGTTTTTAGGGTTTTGGTTTGAGGGGTTTTTGAAAAACCCTAGCCTCCATAAACCCTAATCGAAATTTAGGTTAGGGTTTTGAAAAAACCTAGCCTCCCTCCCTTGATTTCGAAAATGCCTTAGGGTTTTAGGGTTCCTTTTTTGGGATAATTGTTACTTAATTGGATTAATTGGATAATTGGTAAATAAGGAAATTATCTTATACCCTAATTTTCAAAATCTAGAGGGTTAAGGATTTGGATTAAATTAGTTGTTTAATTTAATTAGATAATCCTCACAAGATGTAATAAATTAATTAAAAGTTAATTAATATATAATTATTAAACCTAGTTTTTGGTTTATTATAAATTTAAACTTAATAGCTTAATTTTCAAAAAAATTATATAAACCTTAAGGGTTTTAAAATTTTTAAAACACACCTTATATATATATATATATATATATATATATATATATATATATATATATATATAGAGAGAGAGAGAGAGAGAGAGAGAGAGAGTTAGGTTCAAATGTTTTTAGTATCTATTGTGTGCATGTATAATTGATTCTGGACCAATCATTTTAGTTATTTTAAGAAAGTAATTAATGCATATTAAATGCTGAAGATGTAATTAATATCCGTTATCTCTTCAACATGTATATATATATATATATATATATATGTATATATATATATATATATATATATATATATATATATATATATATATATATATATATATATATATAGGAATGAGTTCTATGAAAAACAAATAATTAGGGCAACATCTACCGGAACCAACAATCAAATGACACGTCTATTTCTTTCTTCACAAGTAATGTATTGTGGAAGTTATTTTGGAAGTGATGTGTTGTCATGTTATCATTGGTTCAAATATGTGTTGCTCTAATCATTCATTTTCCATATAACTCTTCCTATATATATATATATATATATATATATATATATATATATATATATATATATATATATATATATATATATATATATATCCTCCTTAATAAATGAAGGTTTTTTTTTGCCACATGTCATTTTCTCCTTCATTTTGACACATGTCATTTTATAGATTTTTTGAATTTTCTATTTTCCACTTGTCATTTTATTGTAATTTTCATTTTATTAAATTAAAATTTAACATTTAATATGTAAGGTAATATATATGTAAAGTATTTATTAGAAATGATTTATATATGTAATGTATTCAATGTATTAAAGTTTCATTAATTTAATAATTTAAATTTTTTCTTATAAATTCAAACTTCTCAAATTGTTAAAATTTCATATTTAATTTTTTTTTTAAATAAACCCATGTAATACATGGGTCTCACACCTAGTATATATATATATATATATATATATATATATATATATATATATATATATATATATATATATATATATATATAACATATTCACCATTTCTTGAAATTTAAGAGATACAAAAATTAGAGCCTTATATACAAACCTCTTATGCAAATACTAGTAATCATCGCTAGAAATCATTACCGTATATATAATACTAGGTGTGAGACCCATGTATTACATGGGTTTATTTAAAAAAAATTAAATATAAAATATTAACAATTTGAAAAGTTTAAATTTAAAAGAAAAATGAGGAATCATTTGAATTATTAAAATTAAAGAGGCTTTAATGTATTAGATACATTACATATATAAACAATTTCTAATAAATACCTTACATATATATTACCTTACATATTAAATGTGAAATTTTAATTTAGTAAAATGAAAAATACAATAAAATGACAAGTGGAAAATAGAAAATTTAAAAATGTTAGAAAATGACATGTGTCTAAATGAATGAGAAGATGACATGTGGCAAAAAAAACCTTCATTTATTATACTAGATTCTTACCCTAAGATAAGTGTCCATTTAATTTGGAAGGTTATTTAAATTTTAGAACCATGAATTACATAAATCAAACGAATTCTATAAATAAGGATGACATCGCTTATCTCATCTTTTGAAATCTAATATCCACTTTCCCGATTACAATGTTTTTTTTTCCATAAACATCCCTTAAATTTTGCTAACTTTCTCTATATATTTATTCCTTCCCATCTATCTCCTTTGCCTAGCATTTTTATTTCACCACTTATGTGTGGTAATTGAATTTGAAATCCACATTATGGAGATTGGTATAAGAATCTATGGTTGTACTTATGTTTATGTTCCCTTTTGATCCACCGTCAATGAATTTCTTATGAAAAGTCAATCGTCGGAGTAACTTTTCTTCAATGTTAATATCTTTTAGCATGTATGATTTTTTTGGTTCTGTTTTATATCAATTATATCTTTTCGAATTATAATCTATCCTATTATCTTGTTGTTTATTGGTACAAATTTTATTTTAAATCCGTTCATTGGTTTTTATTACTCAACCTGACTTGGTTATTTATTGATAATTAGTTTCACATTACCTACTGGTTTGTAAATTGTTGAACCCTTTTTACTATTTGATTTTTATGGGTTTGCTTAATCAATCATTTTTACTATTTGACTTTTTATGGGTTTGTTTAACTGAACCCTTTTTACTGTTTGACTTTTTATGGGTTTGCTTAACTGTAGATTTGAGTGAATTTTAATGTTCACTTGCTCATTGATTTTTTTTATTATTTGAATTTTACTACTTAAAATGGCTATAATTTCTTGGTGCTTAGTAAATAGGGGTTTAATTAAATTGTTATGAGTTTTAGACTCATTGGACTTTCTAATTAGCCTTTTTGTGGTAAAAAGTGGCTTAATGCAATTAAACATTAAAAACACATTATGAATCTATGGTTAAATATTCAATATACACTCCCAAAAATATGAAATCGACCAGAAGCTAGCGCTAGATGTACACAAATATCGCTTAAAATTAAACTGTTATTATTTTTTTTTTTTTGAAAAATTAGTTATAAGAAAATTGGTTTTGGTTATAAACGGTTTGTTTTTGAAGTGAAATTTTGTTAAAATTTTGGCTCTTCAACTTCTCCCATGGAACTAACAAATATGTGAAATATATATATATATATATATATATATATATATATATATATATATATATATATATATATATATATATATATATATAAAAGTTAAGTATTATATATGTATAAGAATTGATCAGTTGAAGCGCTAGTATGCCTCATTCACGAAGCTAGTCTATAAGGGGATATAAGGACACTGCCTACAAAATGGTACTTGAATGAGTGTCCAATCTCACACACCGCTTTCTTGATTAGTAGATAGTCGTTAGCAGAACAAATTTGATAGGACAAGTTAATCTCATTACAAGTATAATGCTATTAATAAAGTAATAGAACATTATTTTTATAAAATCTCAACTCTAGTTACTTTAGGAAAAATGTGAATTGTATGCTAACCTATGAAATTGCACATTACACTTTATAAGTCGTTAGTGGAGTGTGTGTGGTGAACCATCACACTCATAAGGACTAATAAAGAATCGTAATAGGTATCTCATAATTATGATTACTGATGGAGCTTGTGTGGTTTACCATCACATCAATAGAAAATGATAAAGACAATGAGGTTTTCAAGCATATTTGCATGGTTATTCACATCTTGTTTGTGATCATCGGTATCCCAGTCACAAATAGAAGATCATAATCCAAGATTAAAACATGTCATTGAATAGTTTCAATGTATCTCAAAAGAATTAGGAATTTCACTTCATTCCATTTCGTCTAATGGTGGAATTGGTGAATCATCATGCACCTACCTTTATGAAATTTACACTTGGATATCGACATCCCATTTCTAAGTTGTGAATCATCATAGTTGGATCCTAACCTTAAAATTATATCTTTGGGTTATTATATTGAGGTATCTTGAAATCTAACTAAAACTATCTTTCTTTTCAGATGTCTACTCATTGAGACACTTCTGCTTCATTATCCTCCAACCATAATTTCTCCTTGGTCTCCATTTGCTCCAAAGTCATTATGGATGGCTCAAACTATAATGATTGGATGCACAATATGAAAATGGCGCTTCACTTTTACGATAAAGAATATGTCCTTGAGAAGGAGCTCATTGAGATTGATGAAACCAAAGCTACTCCCGAAGAATATTCTACCGATAAGAAGCATTATGACGATGCAACCAAAGTGGCTTGCATCATGGTCGCAACCATGTCTCAAGAATTGCAGAGGTACTATAAGGACTACTGGCCTTTTGAGATGAACAAGGACCTTATGGAAAAGTACCATAAGCGAGCTCATCAAGAAAAGTTTGACGTAGTCAAGTCACTCATGGCTTGCAAGATGAAGGATGGGGACTCGGTTTTTAGTCATGTGCAAAGAATGCAACACTACATAGAGCGTTTGTTCAAGCTCAACGTGCACTTTGATAAGGAATTGGCCATTGACATTGTCTTGAACTCATTACGTAATTGTTATGGTCATTTTATCCTAAGTAACCATTTGAACAACACCGAGCAGACGTTTGCCTAATTCTACAACTTGTTGCAGACAATTGAGGCAGGGATAAAAGGTAAAATTATAGCCTCTACTCCTGCTAGTGCCTCTGTCTTGGCTATTGGACAGGGAAAGGAGAAGAAGATGAAAGGTCCTCCTAAGCAAAATTGGAAGGGCAAGCCCAAGATGGGTCATCTGGAAGTGGACCAAAGGCCGTGCCCAATGCTGTCATTCCCCATGTTTCTGATCCGGAGGATGCTGATTGCTTTTATTGCAATGACAAGGGGCACTCAAAACGAAGCTGCCCAAAGTATCTGTCGAACATTAAGGATGGCAAAGTGAAGCCATCTTCAACAGCTATTTACACTATTTTTTCTAATAACTCATTAATTATCTTCTCGTTTTTGAGTCCTTGATACATGATGTGGTTCTCACATTTGTTCTAATTTGCAGGGGCTAAAAGAAAGTGAGGATGTGGAGTGAGGGATGATAAACTTGATCATGGGAAATAGAAAGTCTTCACCAGTAACCAAGATCATATTTTATCAACTTTTTCTTAGTAATGATGTTAGATTAGATTTATTGAATTGTTGCTATTCGTCATAAATGACAAGAAACATTATCTCATTTTATGCATTGTTCAAACAAGGTTTTAAGTATTCTTTTAATGATTTAAATGGTTCAATTTATGTTTAAAAGAACAGCATTATTGTGTTTGAAGCTTTAACTTGTGATGGTGTGTATGAAACAATGACTTGTGTTGATAGCTTAGGTAATAGTGTTCTTCATATTGACTTGTCTAATAGGGTAGACAAGGCATGCTTGTGGATTTGTCGTCTTGGATACATTAACAAGAAGCGCATATCCCAACTCCAAAAGGATGGAGTGGTGGAATCATTTGACCTAAAAGCAGATGATATGTGTGAATCTTGTCTTTTGGGAAAGATGACAAAATCACCTTTCACGAGATCTTGTGAAAGTGGTGAAGGTTTGTTGGACCTCATACATACTGACGTGTGTGGACCCTCCATATCAACTTTAAGGGATGCTAATCGACTCTATGTGAGTTTCATTGATGATTATAGCAGATATGGCTATATATACTTAATCAAGCGTAATTCAGAAACCTTTGAAAAGTTCAAGGAGTTTAAACACGAGGTCGAAAATCAGTTGGGCAGGAAGATAAAGACACTTAGATCCGATAGAGGCAGAGAGTATCTTAGTATCGAGTTCAATGACTATCTAAAGGAATGTGGAATAGTTTCACAATTAACTCCAGCTAGGACACCACCGTTAAATGGTGTGGCTGAGAGGCGTAATCGAACCTTGTTAGACATGGTTCGTTCTATGATGAGTTGTGCTGCACTTCCTTTTCATTTCTGGGGGTATGCCTTAGAGATAGCCGCCCACATCCTCAATCTTGTCCCTAAAAAAAGGTTGTCAAACCAACTCATGAGATTTGGATGGGGAAGTTCCCTCATTAGCACATATTAAAGTCTGGGGTTGTGAAGCTTTCATAAGACGAGAGAATCACGACAAGCTAGCAGCTAGAAGTGAGAAATGTGTTTTCATTGGCTACCCAAAACAGTCTTTTGGATATTTTTTCTATAGACCTTGTGAAAATGTGGTCTTTGTAGCACGAAGAGGAGTCTTTCTAGAAAGAGAGCTCATATTTAAAGAAAACAATGGGAGTACCATTAACCTTGAAGAAGTTCAAGAGTTAAATAATAAAGGAAACCTAGTTGATACTAGCACTCAACCAGAGGAACACAGTTCCTGTTGAACCAGTTGATAACTCATTACCTCTTCGAAGATCCACTAGGGTTAGTGTGCCACCTAAGTTATATGGTTTCCATATTACTTCAGACTGTGATACGTTTATCAGTGATAGGATGGTAGTAAATCTTGATGAACCAGCTAATTATAGGGAAGCAATGGCAGGCCCAGAGGCTCCAGAGTTGAAAGAGGCAATGGATAGGGAGATAAAATCCATGTATGACAATTAAGTTTGGAATTTGGTTGATACCGTACCAGGTCGAAAGACAGTTGGGTGCATGTGACATCCCCATTTTCACGGCCAGAAAAGACCGATTTTGTTTATGCTTTATGAAAATCAGAGTACCCCTTTAAATAAAAATGTTGTGGAATTTATTCCCAGAAAAACACGATAAATACGTTATCAAAGTATTTCTGAAGAAATGTATTGTATTCATTTTAAAACATTTGGGATGTCATCGTCAATACAGAAACATAAGCATAAACAGATATTACATTCATTTACACTAGTGATCTATATCTCCTTAATCTCTCAGTGTAATGTCACTTCATATTGACACCTGTGATATAAATAAACTGAGTGGGTCAAGTTGGGAAACCTGGTGAGTACATAGGGTTTTCAACCCACAATAATATAATTATTATGTTTAAACAATCAAACAATCAACCCAATTACCCATCCCCATTATCTTCTTTAGTCTTAAGGATCTACCCTAAGAATCAGCTATTCCTTGTTCATTCATTCCTAAGGAATCGGCACAAAGTCCATTGTTGCCACGGTTTACTCAATGGGCACTAAGTCTGCATAGTCGCCAGGGTTTAGGCATCTAGTCTGCATGATCACTAGGGTTTAGGCATCAAGTCTGCATGATCACCAGGGTTTAGGCATCAAGTCTGCATGATCACCAAGGTTTAGGCATCAAGTCTGCATGATCACCAAGGTTTAGGCATCAAGTCTGCATGATCACCTAGGTTTAGAGTACACCGGGTGAACACCTCGTTCACAACACCTATAGGTTGCGAGCCTGCTAGTGTTCCACTGGACTGTCTAGAATAGTATGTGGTTGTCATCCATACTCTGCTGAATGACGGGGCCATCGTTTAGGAAAAGGTTTCTCACATCATCCACCTCTCACCCTCACCTCGTGGTCTATAACACCTCTCAACTCATCATCCACTCATATTCCATCTATTACATCTACCCATGTTTTACCCCAACATTATCATAGATATAAAATACATATACAGTTTAAATCATTTAAAAGATGTATAAAATCGTTCATCTAGCATAGACAGCAAGTATTCAGATAATATGCACACATAGCACGTAATTTATATAAAATACTTCATATCTATGTGTAAGATGAAAGGGACCATGCACTCACCTGATAAGGTGATGACTCGGTACTCGGACAACACTTCGTTACTGTTAAAACAATTTCACACGGACAAAACCTAGTATCATTACCACTAGAGTTTAGTCTAACGTTAACCACGACTAATCAATAGTATAGATATTATCACTATTATATAAGAGTTAAGAAACACTTTTATATAACTCATAATAATAGCCCAAATACTCATTATAAGTTCATAATAACGTTACTATATTAAAACATAAGCTATACTAAAGATAGGGTAGGTATAGCTCACTTACAGCGAGTTTCTTTGGAAACCGGGTTCTGCCGGAGCAGAGTTTCAGAGCCGAAGGCTCTTCCTTTCGGAGCCGTCAGGCGCTCCGGGGCTTCCGCCTCGTGCTAGGGGGCTCCCTAGGCTTTTTTTTGGGGGGGGGGGTTAGGCTTAGAGAGAGAGTATAGAGAGAGAAAGAAGTGGGGAAAGGTGTGAGAAAAAGAGGCAGCCTCGAGCCTCTATTTATAGGCCTCCAGGGGTGTCACCACGTCGTGGTGGCCCTCACCACGTCGTGGTGTTGTGTAGGCTCCATGTTTTCTCCTGGTGCTGACACGTGGAGACGCACACATGGTGGAAATAAACCGATTTTCAAAAATTCATAACTTTCGCATACGAACTCCGTTTTCAACGTTCTTTATATCCACACATACGTAAAAATAAGATCTACAACTCTCATTTAAACTCCGTCGGCTGATTCTCAACCGATCTTAAATTTAACAGTAGGAGGAGATTATACTGTTAAATGTATGCGTAAAGTTCATAACTTCTTCATACGGACTCCATTTTCGTCTATGTTTTTACCGTTGAGTTCCTATTAATGAGATCTTCAACTCTCATTAAGGTTGCGTAAGCCAAAAATAGCTCGAACTAAAATTCGAGTTTCGGGCTGTACACTGCTAAGCCGAATCTTAGAAAAATCATAACTTCCTCATACGAAGTCAGATTTGGGCGTTCTTTTTATGGATGTTCTCGGTTTAATGTATACTACAACTTTGGTTTAGATCACTAAGGCTAAAAAGTCCTCCATCATAAATTCACTATTTACGTCTCCCGGTGGTGTGCCTGTTTTGCCGTAAAACTTCGACGGGCCATAACCTCTTTGTTATAACTCGGATTTCGTTGTTCTTTATATGTACGAAACCCTTGAGACATATTATACAACTTGGTTAAGATTATTTATTCTAAATAATCTTTTGTCGAAAAGTCATTTTCGACCCCTATTATCTCTAAATTGACTAGCCCGGATCTACGGACGTTACAATTATCTCCCCCTTAGGATGATTACGTCCCGGAATCACCAACGAAACAGAGCTCACATGATGACTCCATACGTTATCTCTTCATCCTAAGTAATAACCGTAATTTTGATGTTTCTTCGAACAAGTATCTAACTATAAGACTTCCTGACTGCAGGCGGTGCTCGATCTTGGACCTGCTCTCTATCTCATGTTAGACATTCAGTCATGATTTTCATGTCATGATCTCGATCTTTATTGGAGACTCCTTCTTTAACAAACTTGAGATAAGTTTCTTCCTTCGATTTTCTAGACTGACGGGTCTTGTTCTAATGACCTCTCATCCTATGATGCATTGCTTGGATTCAAGTCTTTTAGAGTCAAATTCCAGAACAAACTATACCTTCCTTCATGTTCTAATCACATCTTAAAAGGTATCAGTTCTAGCTACAAGCAACCGTCGCGATACCTCTACCGATTACTTCGATTATCTTTTACTCCAATCATGTGGCTTAAGTCAGATGCTACATCGAACTCGATTTTCTAAACCACTTAGCATACCCAGCGAAGTCGGACTCAATTCGATATGACCACTAGGGTCAAAATATCAACTATCTTCTTAGTCATTACCGAAACAATGGTAACGACATACTTGAATAAAACGAAATCAATTACTAGCTTCTTGGTAACCTTGTGACTTTCCCTGATCCAAGCGTGAGTCATGTGCTTCCGGTAGTATATGCATCTACTACCTTTCACACCTACTCATACTCGTCCCAAGTATTGTCTCGTAGTCCCCAAGTCACCATACAGGAAAATCGCATAACAGTTTAACACACCAGATAACAAAACGAAGGCTTTATTATTTCTTGAAACTATTACATAGGTTTTCAAGTTCACCCTAGACTATGCCTCTAATAGGCTACATCATATGGTTCTATCTCTTTGGCTACCTCATAAATTGATCTTCGGATATGAAGTCCTCATCTTTGATTCCTCGCATGGTTTTATGCTTCGTCGAGGATCATGTGGAATGCCCTTGGCCTTGGTGGTGTGTTTGGCCTTGCTGCCTCGTTTTTCTTTGGGCAGTCCCTAGAAATATGCCCTTCTTTGTTACATCCATAGCACACCTTTTTGTTGGACGCACATTTGCTGGCGTAATGCCCCGTCTTTCCACATTTGTAGCAAGTCACCTCATCGCTACATTTCCCGAAGTGCTTCTTTTTACACTTCTCGCACCACTTACCTTCGCCTCCTCCTCCTTCTTCAGTCTTTGAGAATTTCCTTTCTCTGTTGGATTTTGAAGATCCTTCATACTTCCTTTTCTCGCCAACTTCAGCTCTCTCTCCAGACCCTTTTCCCTAATCTGGGTCTCAACATTCCTGGCTGCCCAGATGGCAGCTTTCAAAGTGGCTGCTTGCTTGACCATTGGACCAAAGTCCGCTAGTAATCCATGGGCAAACTTGTTAACCCTGGAGAGTTCGGTTGGGACTAGGTAAGGAACCAGCTTCATCTTTTCCATAAAGCTTGCAGCGTATTCTGTAACACTCATTCTTCCCTTCTTCAGGTTCTAGAACTCATTGTTGATTTCCAGAATATCCTGCTCAGAGCAGTATTGCATCTTCAGCTGCACCAGAAAACCCTCCCAAGATATCTAACTAGCTTCTCCCTTAGGCATTGAATCAGCTAGTAGCTTACACCAGCTCAGTACTCCAGACTTTAACAGAGGGACCGTAAGGGCAGTCTTCTGTTTGTTGCTACACTCGTAACTCTCAAACATTGTCTCCATCTCGGAGATCCAGTCCATAAGTTCCACCGGTAATGAGCTTCCAGAAAGATTTGGGGATTTAGACGCCATGAAATCCGTGTACTTGCATCCACGCCCATCATTTCCTCCATCCTGATTGTTTCGTCTAAGTATCGGTGGGTTGGCTTGACCAACAGTCCCACAGTAGTTTCCTCCTTCTGACTGCCCATCATTTAGCTCGGGCTGTTCAATTGGTACCATAAGTTCTTCTCGGTTCTGTTGAAGTAAACGCCTTGTTTCCTCCATTTGACGATCCAAAATCATTTGGATCATCGCTTGTACTCCGACCATCGTTATTGGCTCAGATGCCACTTCTTTGACAACGGGTATTTGTTGTATCACTGGAGGTTGAGGGGGTTGGTTCCTATTTCCATTAGTGTTTACGTTTCTGCTACGGGTCCTTGCCATCTTGATCTATACACCGAATAAGGTGAATCTAGATCTTTATTTAGGATAGACGTTTAAATCGTCCTTATCACTCCGAAACGTTTACATGCTAGTTCTAATATCGTAGTCGTACGTTTAGAATCCTAAACACATAAGGTTTCCAGATCCGGTCGGCAACAGACCATAGATCCGAATAAATAACATCATATAAGGCACAAAGCATTTAGCACATAAAAGCATTTTAGGCATAATTCCTAAAATAAGCTAGTGCCCATACCTCACAATCATTGCTTAGCATTCTAAGTTTGAGTCTAGAAATCCTACAAATTCCTAGTTCACTTAAACTAATGCTCTGATACCAACTGTGACATCCCTATTTTCACGGCCAGAAAAGACCGATTTTGTTTATGCTTTATGAAAATCATAGTACCTCTTTTAATAAAAATGTTGCGGAATTTATTCCCAGAAAAACACGATAAATACGTTATCAAAGTATTTTCGAAGAAACATATTTTATTCATTTTAAAACATCTGGGATGTCATCGTCAATACATAAGCATAAGCATAAACAGATATTACATTCATTTAAACTAGTGATCTATATCTCCATAATCTCTCAGTGTAATGTCACTTCATATCGACACCTGTGATATAAATAAACTGAGTGGGTCAGGTTGGGAAACCTGGTGAGTAGATAGGGTTTTCAACCCACAATAATATAATTATTATGTTTAAACAATCAAACAATCAACCCAATTACCCATCCCCGTTATCTTCTTTAGTCTTAAGGATCTACCCTAAGAATTAGCTATTCCTTGTTCATTCATTCATAAGCATCATCCTAAGGAATCGGCACAAAGTCCATCGTTGCCACGGTTTACTCAACGGGCACTAAGTCTGCATAGTCGCTAGGGTTTAGGCATCAAGTCTGCATGATCACCAAGATTTAGGTATCAAGTCTGCATGATCACCAGGGTTTAGGCATCAAGTCTGCATGATCACCAGGGTTTAGGTATCAAGTCTGCATGATCACCAGGGTTTAGGCATCAAGTCTGCATGATCACCTAGGTTTAGAGTACACCGGGTGAACACCTCGTTCACAACACCTACAGGTTGTGAGCCTGCTAGTGTTCCACTGGACTTTCTAGAATAGTCCGTGGTTGTCATCCATACTCTGCTGAATGACGGGGCCATCGTTTGGGAAAAGGCTTCTCACATCGTCTACCTCTCACCCTCACCTCGTGGTCTATAACACTTCTCAACTCATCATCCACTCATGTTCCATCTATTACATCTACCCATGTTTTACCCCAACATTATCGTAGATATAAAATACATATACAGTTTAAATCATTTAAAAGATGTATAAAATCGTTCATCCAACATAGACAGCAAGTATTCAGATAATATGCACACATAGCATGTAATTTATATAAAATACTTCATATCTATGTGTAAGTGGAAATGGACCATGCACTCACCTGATAAGGTGATGAATCGGTACTCGGACAACACTTCGTTACTGTTAAAACAATTTCACACGGACAAAACCTAGTATTATTACCACTAGAGTTTAGTATAATGTTAACCACGACTAATCAATAGTATAGATATTATCACTATTATATAAGCGTTAAGAAACACTCGTATATAACTCATAATAATAGCCCAAATACTCATTATAAGTTCCTAATAACGTTACTATATTAAAACATAAGCTATACTAAAGATAAGGTAGGTATCGCTCACTTACAGCAGGTTTTCATGGAAACCGGGCTCTGCCAGAGCAGAGTTTCTGAACCGAAGGCTCTTCATTTCGGAGCCGTCAGGCGCTCCGGGGCTTCCGCCTCATGTTAGGGGTTCCCTAGGCTTTTTTGGGGGTTTTAGGGCTTAGAGAGAGAGAGAGAGAGAGAGAGAGAGAGAGAGAGAGAGTATAGAGAGAGAAAGAAGTGGGGAAAGGTGTGAGAAAAACAGGCAGCCTTGAGCCTCTATTTATGGGCCACCATGGGCATCACCACGTCGTGTTGCACCTCACCACGTTGTGGTGTTGCGTAGGCTCCATGTTTTCGCCTGGTGCTGACACGTGGCGACGCACACAGGGTGGAAATAAGCCGATTTTCAAAAATTCATAACTTTCGCATACGAACTCCGTTTTCAACGTTCTTTATATCCACACATACGTAAAAATAAGATCTACAACTCTCATTTAAACTCCGTCGGCTGATTCTCAACCGATCTTAAATTTAACAGTAGGAGGAGATTATACTGTTAAATGTCTGCGTAAAATTCATAACTTCTTCATACGAACTCCGTTTTCGTCTATGTTTTTACCATTGAGTTCCTATTAATGATATCTTCAACTCTCAGTAAGGTTGTGTAATCCAAAAACCGCTCGAACTAAAATTCGAGTTTCGGGCTGTACACTGCTAAGCCGAATCTTAGAAAAATCATAACTTCCTCATACGAAGTCAGATTTGGGCGTTCTTTTTATGGATGTTCTCGGTTTAATTTATACCACAACTTTGCTTTAGATCACTAAGGATAAAAAGTCCTCTATCGTAAATTCACTATTTACTTTTCCTGGTGGTGTGCCGGTTTTGCCGTAAAACTTCGACGCGCCATAACTTCTTTGTTATAACTCGGATCACGACGTTCTTTATATGTACGGAACCCTTGAGACATATTATACAACTTGGTTAAGATTATTTATTCTAAATAATCTTTTGTCTAAAAATCGTTTTCGACCCCTATTATCTATAAATTGACTAGCCTGGATCTACGGGCGTTACAGTGCAAGTCGATCTTCAATAAGAAGACCGGCATGGATGGAAATATACACACATTCAAGGCTCAACTGGTTGCAAAATGTTTCACTCAAACCCCGGGGGTTGACTATGATGAGACTTTCTCACCGGTAGCTAAGATTAAATCTATTAGGATATTGTTCGCCATAGCTGCCTTTCATGACTATGAAATATGGTAGATGGATGTCAAGACTGCTTTCCTTAACGAGATGTTGGCTGAGGATGTTTACATGAATAACTCAGAGGGTTTTGTTGATGCAAAGTTTCCCAATAAAGTGTGCAAGCTTGAGAAATATAT
The DNA here is from genome assembly GCF_002870075.4 of Lactuca sativa. Lineage (NCBI taxonomy): Eukaryota > Viridiplantae > Streptophyta > Magnoliopsida > Asterales > Asteraceae > Lactuca > Lactuca sativa. The sequence continues at coordinate 177,859,039 of NC_056624.2, read as the reverse complement.
TTATGGATTGAAACAAGCATCTCGTTGTTGGAATGTTTGCTTCCATGAGAAAGTTAAAGAGTTTCATTTCTCTAGGAGTGAAGATGAGTCGTGTGTGTATATCAAGGCTAGTGGGAGTATAGTAACTTTTCTAGTGTTATATGTCAATGACAAATTACGCATTGGTAACGACGTTCCGACCTTTAAAGATGTTAAGTCTTGGCTTGGAAAGTGTTTTTCCATGAAAGACCTTAGAGAAGCTGCCTATCTTCTTGGGATTAGAATATTGAGAGATAGGAAGAAGAGACTAATTGGAATTAGTCAGAGTACATACTTGGACAAGGTACTAAAGAGGTTTAGTATGGAAAATTCCAAGAAAGGAGGGCTACCTATCTAGGGCAATACGAAATTGAGTAAGACTCAATGTCCAAGTACAGATGAGGAAATAGCTGACATGAGTCGTGTGCCTTATGCTTCCACTATCAGATCAATCATGTACATTATGACATGTACTCGCCCTGATGTGTCCTTTGCTTTGAGCATGGTCAACCGTTATCAGGGAAATCTGGTTAGAGATCATTGGATAGCGGTTAAGAATATACTCAAGTACTTATGAATGACAAAGGATTGGGTCCTTGTACTTGGTGGCAGAGATACTTTGAGAGTAGATGGTTATAGTGATGCCAACTTCCTAATGGATAGGCACAACTTCTGTTCTAAATCTGGCTGGGTATTTCTACTGAACAAAGGAGCAGTTACTCGGAAAAGTTCCAAGCAAGATATGGTGGCTGATTCTACTTGTGAATTAGAGTACATAGTAGTGAGTGATGCGTCAAAAGAAGCAGCTTTGTTGAAGAAATTCATCGGAGATCTCGGAGTTGTTCCAACCATTCAGGAGCCTATGGAACTATTCTTTGATAATGAAGGGGTGGCTACCTTAACAAAGGAACCCAGAGTCAATGGTAAAACCAGACATATCGATAGAAAGTACCATTTTATCATACACATAGTAGAAGAAGGCCATTTTGACGTAAAGAGGGTATCATATGAAGATAACCCAGAAAACCCTCTCACAAAGGGTCTAAGTAGGGTTAAGCATATTCAACATGCTTAGAGCATTGGACTGAGAGATGATATTAGTTTTAGCAATTACTCCCTCTGTCCCAAATTAATAGTCCACTTTTGACTTTTCAAGTCTTTTTTCTTCAACTTTGACCGTAAATATTTTTATTTGTGTTATATATTACTTGATAAAACTTATAACATTGAAAAAAGATTTAAAATACAATATATTCATATATTTTGCATTAAGTATTATTTATCAAAAACAAAAATATTTAAGGTCAAAATTAAAGAAAAAAGACTTCAAAAGTCAAAAGTGGACTATTAAATTGGGACGGAGGTAGTATATTAGTTTATTTTGAAACGTGTAACAAAGTAGATGTAATTGACTTTTGGTGATTAAATAATAAAGTATTATTTATGTGTAACACTCCGTTTATTATTTAATAAATAAATAAATTAATGAACGAATTGAAGCCTTAAAATAAATAATTATATGTCAAAGGTTGGTCTCGAGGAGCTAATTGACACACTTTAAGAGAGTGGGGGTTAAAATAGTAACATATGGACCTTATTTTAAAAGATCTTGAAGAGAAGGGGGTTGTTTGGTAAGTATTATACTCAAATTGTAAGGAATTTTAAGACTGGGGGCTAAAAAGGTAAATATGGGGTTTATTTCAAAAATATTTCTGAAAGGAGGGACTATATATGTCGTTATGGGAGAAAGTTTGTAAATTTGGGTATATAACCCCAACGTCACTGAGAATCAACCCTAACCCTAAATATTGGAGCAGCCGTCACTTTTCCTTCTCTCTATGGTCGGCCGTCACCCTCTCCGCCTTCAATCTTTGATTGCCACCTTCTAGCCGCCGTGACGCCGCTGCTATCACCGAAGATGCTTCCCCGACAAGTGCCGATGAACCTGTGACTTGCGGAAGACCCATCAAATCGCCTCCGAGCCATAGTTGGAATCGCGAGCCCTGCCAAGCTACCGCCGCTGGTGGCTGTGAAGATCGGCAAGGCCGCAATCTTGTCCAGCCGGTGCCGCCACTGTGGATGAGGACTCAAATCGACCACCACGGCTGTTGTAGCCATCTCAATTGCTATTCATCTTGATCTTTTCTATTTACCCCGTCGTCTGCCGCCTCATGGGTGGGGGAGCTCGTGGCGTTCTTGCTATCACCGGAGAATAAGGGCATGATTCAGGTCTTGTGTTTGCGATGTGAACGCGCTGTGGGGGAGATTTGTTGTGTTAGGGTCGTGAGAACCACCATGGCAGCCAGCCATGGTGGCTGTCACCGTTAAATGGCCGCTGCTGTCGTCGTATGTTACCAAGAGGGTGGCTGGGTGATTCAACCAGAAGTATGGATGGGTGTGCTTCTGTTTCCTCGGTGGATGTGTGTGTATGGTGTTAGTTTGGCCAGAAAATCAAGTATAGCCACCACCACCACCACCGTGAGGTGGTGGCTGCCACCATGCACCACCGTGTTTTTGCGTGTGTGTTAGTAGGTGTGTGTGTTTTCGAGATTTAGCATTGTAAAGTGTAATTGCAAACTGGAATAATAAAAAGAAAACTGAAAACCACCACCATAGGGTGGTGGCTGCCGCCACCGGCCGCCGTGTCGGGTGGCGGTGTGCTTGCCTTGTGAGATTGATTCGTTTGGGGTGCTAGAAACCCTAATAGGCTCAAAGGAGCTCTAATGGGCCCAATGAAGCTTAATGGACTCTAATGGACCCAATAAAACCCTAACGGGCTTAATAATATTTTAGCGGGCTTAGTAGGCCCAATAAAGCCCTAATTGACATAAAAGGCCAACAAATTGATAAATGGGCTAATATTTGGATTGGAAAACCCTAATGCAAATAAAACCCTAACTTTAAGAATTATTCGGGTCACACACAAGAATCATTTAATAACCTGAGATATTAAATAATAAACTTTGGCAAAGATCAATCTAAGCGATAATGGACTTAATGGATTGAGTCCTTAATGGTTTAAGTAGGAAACTTAACCCTAATCATCATTTTATGTGAAACCCTAATTTCACTTGGGTTTATTGTTGGGCCTTTCTATTGGGCCTTGATGATTTGGGTTATTAAATGGACTATCCAAGATCAAGCAAATGGACTAGAGTAATTTAATGGGCCTAGGGTAAGGCCCATATAAGGGGCTTGGGCCCAATTTGGAAAATTGGGCCATAGATGGGCCAAGGTTTGGGCCTCAATGAGTATATGATGTTAGGCCTTAGAATGAGACCATGTATAGGCCTAGGCCCTATTTGAAAAATTGGGCCATGTGTTGGGCTTTGATTCCTAGTTGAATTTGGGCCCATGGATTGGGCCTTGGGCTTGAATAAGCCATGCTTGGGGTAATGTAATTATCCAAAGTAAGTGTTTATGGTTATGTGTTGGGACCCAATTATTAATTGGGTGATGTTTTGATATTGATAGATCGAAAATCTATCATCCAGCAGTTGGGGTTGAGTCTGCGGGACTTCAGCAATGTGGGATTATGTCTACGGGACTTCAACAGTGTGAGGTGAGTTACCTTCTAGTAGAAGTGGGTCTACGGCCACAATACCGGCCCACCAGTAGGAGTTGTTGTTAGATGATTGTCTTTGTGATAATTGTCTATGTTTGCTACTACCTGTTATGTTTATGTGCTAGCATGATATGATGTTATGTGATAGTGGTAGGAGGGGGTGAAATAGTCCCCGGTTACCAGTCGAGAGGACAGAAGGGGTAGATTAGTACCCAACTATGCTAGAAAGATTATGATATATGTCATATGATATTATGTGGTAGTAGTAGGGGTGAAAAAGTCCCCACATACCGGTTGACAGGACCGAAGGGGTAGCCAGCACCCAGATATGCTAGGCAGTATATGACTTATGTGTTTATGCTATGCTTTTATGTGGTAGTGTTAGGGGGTGAAATAGTCCCCGGTTACCGGTTGAGAGGACCGAAGGGGAGCCCAGCACCCAGGTATGCTAGGCAGTATCCGGTCGAGAGGACCGAAGGGGAGGCTAGCACCCAGATATGCTAGGTAGTATCCGGTCGAGAGGACCGAAGGGGTAGGTCGGGCACCCAGATATGCCTGAAAGTATATATATCTTATATGATCGTATGGTATGTGGTATGATGGAGGAACTCACTAAGCTTCGTGCTTACGATTTTCAGTTTTGGTTTCAGGTACTTCGTGTTTAAAGGAAAGGAGCCGGCTTGATCGCAGCGCATCACACTATGGTTTTCCGCACATGAGATCTTTGGGATTACACTCTGATATTATTTTATGATAACACATTTGATTATTTCTACTTTGGTTTTGACATGACATGATATTACAGATGTTTTATTACACTGTTGGTTTTATAATGACGTATTTAAAATGAATTTTTTGGCCTGTATTTTTGGGATGTTACAAGTTGGTATCAGAGCCTTGGTTTGAGGGATTCGGACATACTCTCGGGTGTGTCTGAACTCAAACTAAGGGTTGGTATGAAAATTTTCAAAAGTAAAACCATTTTATAAAAAGGAGTTTGAAAAGAATCTGAAAAGAGAAAAGAACTTTGAGAAGAACGAGGTGTGTGATGCGTGCAATCAGCCGAGCCCAAGTAAGTTTTCCCTAAGATACCCATACATGTTATGTTATGATTTGATATGATTATGAGAACTGCATGCTAGATTAGGGCTAAGGATCTAGGAGGATGCCTTATATGCCTATTGTATGTGCTTGTAGACTTGCATGCTAGTACTGATCAGTTAGTGATAGGATAGCCTGTTTAGGTTATGCCTGGTTGTATGAGCCTTTGGAATGCATGTTTAGATTCTTGATTAGAGGATAGAATGATTTGATTGGAATATGATTGTTAGATTTTCCATTGTCTGAATGTTGCTTGCTTTGTGCTTTGTGGGACCCTTAGTAATGTGAGCTAACTGTTAAGTGAATATGCTAAGTCACATGGGACACAGGCTGGATAAACTCAGAGTGATAAATTTGACCCTATTGCGCATATCTCGTTTGAGTCTAACTGTTCTAGGGATGAGTATTTTACTCGAAGGATTATCGGATCTCTGTTTCATGTGGCTATATTACTGGGAATCTTGCAGCAGCTGAGGACTAGGTGAGTTCGGGAACCTAGGAAAGCCTAGGATATGTTTCCGTGGGTTAGTAGTGAGGCTCAGTGAGACTTGGGTGTACCGGTTTTAGGAAGTGACTTAGAGGATTCGGGAGGATTGCTGAGGAAAGTATGGATAGGTGTGGAAGGTAGTATTGGGCCCGTACTACTGAAAGCACAGGATCTATACTCGAATCAGTGATAGTCTTAGAGAATCTAAGAAGCTTCAGGGAAGAGTTTGTGACCCAGTTTGGGGACAGAGGATGTTCCAGTTGTTGCAGCTTATCCTTTGGCAAGCGAGCTAGTGAGTGTGACAGGGTGTCAGACCTTGAAGGATATGAATTCCAAGAGTTGTAGATGCGGGATCGATTTGGGAGCACCCTGGAAAGAGAGGTGCGTGCCAGGTGCATATAGTAGAGGGTCCCGGGAAGAGACCCATGACTTTTGATCATCGGGTGAAAGGCCAGCAAGGCCTGAGTCAGAGCAGCGCGTACGAGAAAGTACACAAGGGAGTTTGTCACTCCAAGGGTTTAGGCTGCTACAGGGTAGCGTGATTGATCATGTCAGCTGGAGGTGATTGGGATTCCTCCAGATGTTGCGGGTATGCCATCTTCTACTGCTATTAGATGGATGTTTGGAATAGGTATCGCTTTGGGATTGCGAGTGAGTTTGGATAAGTCAGATCTCGGGTCAATTTTCTACTAGTGTTGAGTTATCAAGGTTTATATATGCCATCATGGAGGCTGAAAGGTCCTTGATGAACCCACAGAGGGACGCATCTTGCGGAGTGGGTTCCGCGTGTACCAGTATTATTTCAGATCCTTGTCGAGATCTATGCAGGAGTATTATTTAGAGGATACTCGGTCAGAGTTGGAGTGATAGTTTTCATGCGAAGTCAATGTTCAGGGATTCTATCATTGTTCAGGTATAGTCGGTAATTGTTTATGGATGAACTTTAGAGTTCAAGGCACTACCGTTGCTAGGACAGGAAGAGGGTAGTGTCAGTCGCGGGTGTTAGATGCATAAGTGGTTGGTCACTGGATGTTCAAGAGAATTTTTTTTCGCATGGGCTGTGTTCGGTTAGAGTTCAGTGGTACTGCAAGATTGGCAGTGGGAACGAGGATTCGTCAGCTAGAGTGAATATTAAGGTCTTCAATTGATAGGATGTTAAATGGATTGAGGTGTCAGACTGGATCATATTTCAAGAGTACTCATCAAGACTTCTGAGGATGGGAGATCTCAAGGTTTAATCGGCGATTAAACGTAAGCATTCGCAGGCATAGGTTGTCATCAGTGGGATATTAGAAAGCGAGAAGGATTGTGAACCCTTCAATTCTTAAGTAATGTGAAGACTTAGTCGAATCTAAGTGGGGGAGAGACTTTTTATAAAGTTCTCAAACTATAATTTCTGGTTGCGCAAGGTGCAATCTCTTGGCCACCTTGTCAACCAGAAGGGTATTCTAGTTGATTCGGCCAAGATAAAGGCCGTGATGCAGTGGGAGATTCTGAGGTCTCCATCTGAGATTCGGAATTCCCTGGGTATAGTGGGTTATTACCGGAGATTTATACGGGACTTCACCGAGATTGAGGTTCCTTTGAACCGACAGACCAAGAAGTCGGTGGCCTTTCGTTGGGGGCCTGAGCAGCAGGCAGCCTTCGAGACTCTCAAACAGCGGTTGTGCGAGGCACTTATTCTCACCATGCCAGAGGTTTTAGATTATTTCATGGGTTACTGTGACGCTTTGATCATGGGCATGGGTGCCGTACTGATACAGTGGGGTCACATGATAGCAGGTTTCGGGAACCATGTCAGAGTTCCGGTTAGGACTCTAGTTCAGTGATGTGTTAGGTCGAGTGCGTGTCCGACCCGATATGGAAGGTGTTGTAAGACTACGGGGGTAGCCGTAGCATTCACTAGTAGTCAGATAGTATGGAAAGTGTTGTAAGACAGCAGGGGTAGCCGTAACATTCACTAGCGGCCAGATAATGATAGAATGTTGTCAGACTGCGAGTGTAGCCACAACATTCACTAGGTTAGTAGATAGTGTGAGTGCGTTGTTAGGACGCAGAAGGAATGGTAGTACCCACCAGTTCGGGTGTTGCAGTAAGGATAAGGAAATCCACGGATTAGATTTCGGAATTACCCAGATGGATTGGATCTGGTTGAGCCAGTGATAGGACTGCAGGAGCGCCACTACAGTTATGAGATCAGGGAAGCAACAGACTGCTTCAGGACATGTGAGATAAGGCTACCATTGGTCAGGTAGCAATCACTTTCAGCCTTGGATTTGAAGATGACAGGATTCGACGTATGGAACCGATCGGTTATATCATAAAGTAGTAGAGTCACAGTGTCATGATAACTAGTGGCAACTAGATCTAGAGAAGGATTTCATTCAGAAGTCGTGTGAGGCGACTAAGTAGTGAGTCCTTTGGCTCCGCAACCGGGCAGGAACCCGACATTTTAGATGATTGGTGAACAGGTAGATTCCAAGAAGGTATCGTTAGATTTTGGAAAGCATCTATGTAGCAGCATACTGCTTCAGGCAGTTTCAGTGTTTGGGCAGTACTAGCCTTTGTGTTTCAGGTTGCAAGTACGGACAAAATAGCTGGTTGATTGGGATGTGACAAGTCACTCCCAGTGGGATTACCTGAGCCTCGACTAAGAATAAGTGAATTGCAGGGGTGATTAGGTCTGTGAACCTGTTTTATAGTGGGAGCCTCGAGTTATCGAAAATTGAGTAGTAGGTAGAGGGATAAATGGACTGGATTCGTCGATGATGAATCAATATGAGTAGTCTTTCAGGAAATCAGACCATCTCGAGATAGTAGATTTAGACGAAGTAGATGTGAACATGTGAACTAGTTTATTTGTTCTACCTAAAGCCCTAATTGACATAAAAGGCCAACAAATTGATAAATGGGCTAATACTTGGATTGGAAAACCCTAATGCCAATAAAACCCTAACTTTAAGAATAATTCGGGTCACACACAAGAATTATTTATTAACCTGAGATATTAAATAATAAACTTTGGCAAAGATCAATCTAAACGATAATGGACTTAATGGATTAAGTCATTAATGGGTTAAGTAGGAAACTTAACCCTAATCATCATTTTATGTGAAACCCTAATTTCACTTGGGTTTATTGTTGGGCCTCTCTATTGGGCCTTGATGATTTGGGTTATTAAATGGACTATCCAAGATCAAGCAAATGGTCTAGAGTAATTTAATGGGCCTAGGGTAAGGCCCATGTAAGGGGCTTGGGCCTAATTTGGAAAATTGGGCCATAGATGGGCCAAGGTTTGGGCCTTAATGGGTATATGATGTTGGGCCTTAGAATGAGACCATGTATAGGCCTAGGCCCAATTTGGAAAATTCGGCTTTGTGTTGGGCTTTGATTCCTAGTTGACTTTGGGCCTATGGATTGGGCCTTGGGCTTGAATAAGCCTAGCTTGGGGTAATGTAATTATCCAAAGTAAGTGTTTATGGTTATGTGTTGGGACCCAATTATTAATTGGGTTATGTTTTGATATTGACAGATCGAAAATCTGTCATCCAGCAGCTGGGGTTGAGTCTGCGGGACTTCAGCAGTGTGGGATTATGTCTACGGGACTTCAGCAGTGTGAGGTGAGTTACCTTCCAGTAGAGGTGGGTCTACGGACACAATGTCGGCCCACCAATAGGAGTTGTTGTTAGATGATTGTCTTTGTGATAATTGTCTATGTTTGCTACTACATGTTATGTTTATGTGCTAGCATGATATGATGTTATGTGATAGTGACAGTAGGGGGTGAAATAGTCCCCGGTTACCGGTCGAGAGGACCGAAAGGGTAGGTTAGTACCCAACTATGCTAGACAGATTATGATATATGTGATATGATATTATGTGGTAGTAGTAGGGGTGAAATAGTCCCCACTTACCGGTCGACAGGATCGAAGGGGTAGCCAGCACCTAGATATGCTAGGCAGTATATGACTTATGTGTTTATACTATGCTTTTATGTGGTAGTGTTAGGGGTGAAATAGTCCCCGATTACCGGTCGAGAGGACCGAAGGGGAGCCCAGCACCCAGGTATGCTAGGCAGTATCCGCTCGAGAGGACCGAATGGGAGGCTAGCACCCAGATATGCTAGGCAGTATCCGGTCGAGAGGACCGAAGGGGTTGGTCGGGAACCCAGATATGCCTAAAAGTATATGTATGGTATATGATCGTATGGTATGTGGTATGATGGGGGAACTCGCTAAGCTTCGTGCTTACGGTTTTTAGTTTTGGTTTCAGGTACTTCGTGTTTAAAGGAAAGGAGTCGGCTTGATCGCAGCGCATCACACTATGGTTTTCCGCACATGAGATCTTTGGGATTACACTCTAATATTATTTTATGATAACACGTTTGATTATTTCTACTTTGGTTTTGACATGACATGATATTACGGATGTTTTATTACACTGTTGTTTTTATAATGACGTATTTAAAAATGAAATTTTCGGCCTATATTTTTGGGATGTTACATTATGAGTTTGTTAACTGCCTTTTGTTAATTGTTTGTTATTGTGTTTCATATTTTTCATGTTTTACTTCCCGAATAATATGATTATTCAAACTCCACAGTCGCTAGTACTTTTGGAAGTAATGAATTAAGACTATCATGAATTGGATTGCAAATTATCTAAGGGACTTAGACATAGCAATAGAATTTTTGCAATGTTCATGAGTACTTAGAACTGGATATTTAAGTATTTGATAAACCCTCACACAGAGTATTACTTCTTGGAATTCATCACGAGTAATTCTGAGACGATAATATCTTATAATTTTGAAATAGAGAAATATGAGTAGTAATTTACAAATCGATTATGCATTGGTGATACGAAAATGCATCAGTAACTTTGGTGTTATAAAATCTATTGCATGTATGGTTTGGTAAGTAAAAGATACAGGAATATGAGTCAAAGTTTATTCGTTCCTTTTTCCTGACGGGGAAAGCAATATATGTGGGCTCCTCGATGATTTGGTGTTCACTTATATGTTGGGCCCAGCCAAGGCTAAATTGACATGTTCAAATAGAAGCTCTATATCATCACAAATTAGAAATCGGGAAACAAAGATTTTAGACAAAGAGATTGATTACATTCCGTGTCTTATGTCCGGGGATATCTTACAGAATGAACTATTATATGATCACTTATCTTAGGACACGTAACTGACTAGGTCAGAGTTCGGCAGCAGCTTTTGGAAGCAACAATTTGTTGATCGATTTAGAGGTAATACTAGAAATTATAGTTACAGACTTATCCAAGTGGGAGACTGTTGGATTAGGTGTCTAAGCCCATAACTATTATTGGTATGTACTTTGAATTGATGGCAGCACGGTCCTTTTAGGTTTCCTTCAAACCTAGCAATTGGACAAGGATATAATGAAAGGGGAGAAATTAATTTATTATAAGATTAATAAATTAATATAAATGATTTATTAATGTTTTATGAAAATAATATATTAATTAGAAATCATAATATTTAATTAATAGTTAGCCAAAAATTAGTTGGAATTAATTTTGGGGTTAATTGTATTAATTATAAAGTGTAGGGACTAGTTTGCAATTATTAAATAGTTAGAAGGAATGTTCCAGAATCTCCTCGAAGGAGGTGGATGAAATCCATCGGGAAAACCCTAATGAATTCATCCAAGGCCTTGGATAAGGCTTCCAGATTTGTTTAGGCCCTAAGCAGGGGAATCCTAGGGTTATCCCTTAAACCCAAGCTTTGGGGCTAAGTTACCTTGACTATTTAAGGAGCCTCCAAGCTCCTAATTTCGGCCATCCCTACACTTGGAAAAACCCTGGCCAAAAATTACATCCATACACTCCTCTCTCTATAGTTTCCTTATTGCTACCTCTTAGGTGTGATTCCATAAGAGGCACGAAAATTGTGGTGCTAGGCTTCCAAGAAGATCAAGATCTAAGGATTGTCATTTGTTTACTTTAACAATTGAAAGGTATGTGTGACATCCCCAAAATCACGGCCAGAAAATACCGATTTTGTTTATGCCTTGTTTAAAAATCAGAGTAACATTTTAATTAAAAGTGTTGCGGAATTTGTCCCAAAACAAAATATGATAAAGATTTATCAAAAGCATTTCCAAAGAAATGTATTTCATTAAAAGACTTTGGATGTCATTTTCGATATAGATCAAAAGCATAAACAGTACAATATAAGCCTTACTACATTATTTCATATCTACAGGCCTATATCCGTAATCCCTCATCCAAAACATCACATCTATGCTCATGCGCCACTACCTGTAATACAAGAAACCAAGTGGGTCAGGCTGGGGAGCCTGGTGAGCACATAGGGTTTTCAAACCATAATAAATAAGTTTATTAATTTCATCAATCAACAATAACCCGATTACCCATTCCCGTTATCCTCACTTTACGTCCCTAAACACCTATCATAAGGGACCTAGCCTAAGGATCATCATTGGGATGGACACTATTGCTAAGTGGATCCTCAGCAATAAATATCCTAAAGGCAACCATGGGGGGGATGGAGTACACCGGTGAACATATCGTTCACAAACACCTACAGGTTGCGAGCCTGCTAGTGTTCCACAGGACTGTCTAGAAGAGTCTGTGGTCGTCATCCATACTCCGCTAGATGACAGAATGAACAACATCAACATCGAGGCCTCTCATCATTTTATCACACGTCACCTATTACATCTACCCATGTTTTACCTCAACATTTTCGTAGATATAAAATACATATACAGTTTAAATCATTGAAAACATGTATAAAAACGTTCATCCAGCATAGATAGCAAGTATTCAAATAATATGCACACATAGCACGTAATTTATATAAAATACTTCATATCTATGTATAAGCTGAAAGTTACTATGCACTCACCTGAAAGGTGGTGACTCAGCACTCGGACAACGCTTCGATACTCTTAAAACAATTTTCCTTCGATAAAACCTAGTATCAATACCATTAGGGTTTAGTCTAACGTCAACCGCGACTAATTAATAGTGTAGCTATTATTATTATTATATAAGCGTTAAATAACACTCAATATAACTCATAATAATAGCCCAAATAATTATTTTAAAGACCTAATAACATTATTATAATTATTTTAAAGCTATATTAAAAATTGCGTAAGCGTAGCTCACTTACAGCGGATTTTAAAGAAAACCGGAACTTTATTTGGAGCAGCGTTTCGAAACCGAAACACTTTTTCTCGGGACTCCGGGAGCCTCGGGGCTTCCTTCGGGTGCTAGGGGATTTTTGCTAGGGTTTAGGGGTGGTTTGGAACCTTAGAGAGAGAAAGATTTTAGAGAGAGAAGGGTTTTTGTGTGTTTTCCTTCGGCAACCCTTACAGCCTATATATAGGTGCGAGCCCTCGGTCGTACGCTGGGGATACAGCAACACTACGCGGGGCGTAGTTCGGATAAGCTTGCCAGGCGGATCCAGCTGGCTCGCACTCGGTCTTGGACGGATAAGGACGAGGGTACACGGGGTGTACTGACTTTGGACGTTAGGCGTAATGCGAGGACAGGTGTGAAGATCCGAAGCGAGGACCGTGGGGAGCAAGGTACCGCTGGGATCACGCCACATCATCAATCTCGCACCAGGTTTCGCATTTTCGAGTCCCAACTTTAAAAATTCGTATCTTCCACATACGAGCTCCGTTTTTGACGGTCTTTATATCCACGTGAAGGTGGGAACGTACTCTACAACTTTCATTTAGACTCCGTCGGCTAATTTTGACTCTATTTTAAAAGTTATATTATTAACAGGCCAGGACAAGATTGGTCCGTTAAATTCTCATAACTTCTTCATCCGATGTCCGTTTTCGCCCGTCTTTTTCTTGTTACGCTACTCTTAACGAGATCTTCGATTCTCGTTCAGGTCGTGTTGGCTAAAGACCGCTCGATCTAATATTCGAATTTCGGGTTGTACACTGCTAACCCGAAACTTCGAAAAATCATAACTTCTTCATACGAAGTCAGATTTGGGCGTTCTTTTTTTATGGACGCTCTCGGTTTAACGTATTCTACGACTTTCATTTAGATTGCTAAGACTAAATCTCACTCTATCGTAAATTCACTATTTACGCTTTCAGGTATCGTGCCGGTTCTGTCGCGAAACTTCGACGGGTCATAACTTCTTCGTTATAACTCGGATTTCGGCGTTCTTTATATCCCCGGAATCCTTGTTTCGACCACTATAACTTTATATAAAGATATCAGGCTTGTCTCACACTTTAATTTTGACGCTTATTTTATTCTTTATTAATTATACATTTATAATTAAATAATAAGCACATAAATACACATAATTCACATAATACTCAAATATTTCATTTTTATTACTTCAAAAAGAGTTACAAGAGTTGACCTAGACTATTACATTTAGGGGTGAGCAAAAGCGGGTACCCACCCTATTTGTCTGGAACTGGAACCGGAACCGGAACCGACGGTTCTTAGAATGTAGGAACTGGAACCGAAACCGGCTATAACTCATGGAAAATTAGCTTTATCCTTCATGAAAAAAATGCTTAGAAGTTAGAGGCAGCTTGATGTTTAAAAAATATATATCTATTTACGAAGCTATAAAATGCAAATAAGAATCATCGGACTAGCACTAAGTCGACCATCTTGCGTCGTAACTTCTTAGTCTTACGGTCAACAATTGCCTCAGGCTCTTCGATCAGCCTTTTATTCTCATCCATCCTTAACTCTGAGATTGGAATTATGTCAGGAACTTCTCCCGTGAACTTCCTCAAATAACACACATGGAAGGTGTTATGAATACCATCGAGTTCTTTGGGCAATTCCTGCTTGTAAGCTTGGTTCCCAATCTTCTAAAGAACTTTAAACGGTCCAATGAACCTTGGACTCAACTTTCTTAGTTTTTCGAATCGTATAAGTCCCTTCCACGGTGAGAATTTTAGCAAAACCGAATCCCCAACTTCGAAGGTCATCGGTCGTCTTTTCTTGTCATCATAGCTCTTCTGACGATCCTGAGCTGCTAACATTCTGTCCCTAATCACCTTCAACTTCTCAGTAGTCTCATGGACTATCTCAGGGCCCATAAACTGCTTCTCTCCGTCTTCAAGCCAACAAGACGGCATACGACACTTCTGTCCATACAAGGCTTGATAAGGTGTCATCTTGATGCTCGAGTGAAAACTGTTGTTGTAGGAGAATTCTACCAGAGGTAAGTGCTCGTCCCAGTTTCGTTGGAACTTGAGGGTACATGCTCTCAGCATATCTTCCAGTGTTTGAATCGTTTTTTCGCTCTGGCCATCGGTTTGCGGATGGTAAGCAGTACTCAAACACAACTTTGTACCTAATCCTCTTGTAGACTCCTCCAAAACCTTGACGTGAAATGACTATCACGATCTGATACAATCGTAAGTGGAACACCGTGAAGTCTTACAATTTCCTTCACATAAGCATTTGCGAGCTTATCCATAGACCACTTCTCGTTGGCTGCTATGACGTGTGCACTCTTGGTGAAACGATCCACGACTACCCAAATCATGTCGTATCCGTTCTTCGTCCCGGGCAGTTTAGTCGCAAAATACATGGTGATGCCTTCCCATTTACCCATGGGTACAGGTAAAGGTTCTAAACTCCCATACGGTTTCTGATGTTGTGCCTTAACTCTCGCACATGTCACACACTCGACCACATATTTCGCAACATCGAGCTTCATCTTCGGCCACCAGTAGTAGGGTTTTAGGTCCCTATACATTTTAGTGCTACCGGGATGAATCGAATACATGGTCTTGTGTGCTTCTTACATCAGAAGGTCTCTTATTCCTCCTGTATTAGGTACCCAAATCCGATCTTGGAATACCTTCAGTCCTCGACTGTTTGTACCGAGCACTAACGTTTTTCCCAAACATTCTTCTTTTCGGTCATTCTTCTCTGAAGCTTCTTCTTGAGCTTTTCTGATGCTTTCCACAATCGTCGAGACGACTTCAATTCTCAACGCTCTTGGCCTTTTCCTTTCAAGGTTGACTTTCCAACTGAGAGCATCAATAACAACATTTTCTTTACCTGGGTGGTAAAGTATCTCACAGTCATAGTCCTTGAGTAGTTCTAGCCAGCGTTGTTGCCTCATGTTCAATTCTTTCTGATTAAAGAGATACTGGAGACTCTTATGATCAGTGAATAACTTGCACTTCGTGCCATAGAGATAATGCCTCCATATCTTTAGAGCAAATACTATCGCCACCAACTCCAAATCGTGAGTAGGGTAGTTCTTTTCGTGTTCTTTCATTTGTTGAGATGAATATGCTATCACCTTTTCTCTCTGGGTTAGAACACAACCCAACCCGAATCCAACCACGAAGTCTTCAACTCCATCAGGTAGAGAAAGTATCGGTGCTTCACATAGCTTCTTCTTCAGCTTCTCAAATGCTTCTTCATGTTCCTCAATCCACGTATATGTAGCTCCTTTATGGGTCAAAGCTGTCAATGGAGATGCTATCGAAGAAAAGCCTTGGATAAATCGTCGGTAATATCCGGATAATCCTAGAAAGCTTCGAATCTCCGTGGGACTTTTCGGACATACCCACTTCATTACAACCTCGATCTTTGCGGGATCAACCATTATCTCTTCTTGGTTAACGACGTGACCCAAGAACTGGACTTCTCATATCCAAAAGTCGCAATTAGAGAACTTGGCGTGAAGCTTCTCCTTCTTTAATACTTCCAACAATTCCCGTAGATGCTTGCCATGCTCCTCTTGGCTTTTTGAGTAGATCAGAATGTCGTCGATGAACACTATCACAGATTTATCGAGGAATGGTTTACAAACCCTGTTCATCAAATCCATGAATGCTACTGGAGCATTGGTTAGTCCGAATAACATAACCAAGAACTCGTAGTGTCCATATCTCGTTCTAAATGCAGTCTTCTCAATATCCTGCTCTCTTACCTTCAACTGATGATATCCTGACCTAAGATCGATCTTTAAGAAGTAGCACGAACCTTGCAGCTGATCGAATAGGTCATCAATCCTCGAAAATGGATACTTGTTCTTCACCATTGTCTTATTCAGCTCTCGGTAGTCTATACACATTCTCATACTTCCGTCCTGCTTCTTCACAAATAACACTGAAGCTCTCCAGGGTGATGAACTAGGTCGAATGAAACCGTTGTCCAACAGCTCCTGAAGTTGCGTCATGAGCTCCTTCATCTCCGTCGGTGCTGGTCGGTATGGTGCTTTTGCTATCGGTGTCGTTCATGGTAACAAGTCTATACGAAACTCCACTTGCCTATCAGGTGGTAATTCGGGAAGATCTTCAGGAAAGACTTCCGGATAATCACATACAACTGGTATATTCTACACCTCTTTCTTTTCTTTCATAGCATCGATTATGAATGCCAAGTATGATGCAAATCCTTCGGACAAACATTTTATGGCTTTCATCAGGGTGATGATTCCAGAATTCACTCTGTGTTTGTCCCCGTACACCATAAATGATTCCTTTCCGAGTGGGTTTACTCTTACTATCCTCTTTCGGCATTAAATCTCAGCATCGTTGGCGCTAAGTCAATCCATACCCAAAACGATGTCGAAACCGTTTAACTCTATGGGTAATAGCTCTTCATGGAATTCGTTTCCGTTCAGGTCGATGACGATGTTCCTAATACGATTACTAACAAGTACGAATTTGCCACTGGCAACTTCTACAATCAGGGCATTATCAAGTTTTTCTACATGCAATGCTCATTTCCCGCCAAATTTATGCGACACAAAGGAGTAGTTGGCTCCGGAATCAAATAGTATATTTGCAGGCAAACCATTTACAAGAAAGGTACCTGAAGCGACGTCTGTTGCCTCCTTTGCATCCTCGAGCGTCATCTGGAAGGCTCTCGCCTTCGGCTTCGGTGGTATGTTGGGTCTTCCTCCCTCCTTCTTCTTCAGACAGTCCTTCAAAACGTGCCCTTCTTCATTACACCCATAACAGACCTTCTGAACGTGCATTCGTTGGCATAGTGCCCAAGCTTTATGCATTTGAAACAAGTGACCCCTCCGTCACACTTCCCAGAGTGCTTCTTCTTGCATTTGTTGCACCATTTTCCTTCGGTTCCTCCTCCTTTTGATCCAGACTTCAAGAATTTACCCTTCTTACCAGACCTCGAGGATCTGTAAAATTTCCTTTTCTCTCCCACCTCCGCTCTCTCCAGATCCTTCTCTCGTATCTGGGTCTCAACATTCTTAGCAGCCCAGATGACGGCTTTCAGAGTGGTAGTTTGCTTGACCATTGGACTGAAGTCCGCTGGTAATCCAAGGGCCAATTTGTTAACCTTGGAGAGTTCAGTTGGGACGAGGTGAGGAACAAGCTTCATTTTCTCAGTAAAGCTTGCAGCGTATTCAGTAACGCTCATTCTTCCCTTCTTCATATTCTGGAATTCATTGTTGATCTCTAGAAGATCCTGCTCAGAGCAGTATTGCATCTTCAACTGTACTAGAAAATCCTCCCACGGCATCTAGCTTGCTTTACCTTTGGGCATTGAATCAGCTAGTAGCTTCCACCAGCACATTACTCCAAATTTCGATTGTCTCACAGCGAAGACAGTCTTCTGCTTCTCGCTGCAGTCGTAGCTCAAACACCATCTCCATCTCGGAGATCCAATCCATAATCTCAACAGGCTTTGGGCTTCCTGAGAGACTTGGTGGTTTCGGACCCAAGAAATTTTTGTACATCCGACCATCCTTGTTGTTTCTCCCTTCTGGGCCATCCCTTTGCTCACCTTGAGACCCTACTTGACTGACTTGACGGCTGTAAGTCCCTTCCTCGGATTGTTCTAGAATTGGCTCCGTCAATTCAACATGTATGGTAGGTTCGTCCCTATTTTTGTGGAACATCTATCTCATTTCTTCCCTTAGTTCCGCTAGCATAGCCCGAATCATGGCTTGAACTCTAGCGATGGTGACTAGCTCAGGTGCAACTTCTTCTACAACAGGTATTTGCTGAACTACTGGGGGTTGGTTCCTATCTCCATTTGCGTTTACGTTTCCGCTACGGGTCCTTGCCATCTTGATCTATACACCGAATAAGGTGAATTTAGATCTTTATTTAGGATAAATGTTTAAATCGTCCTTATCACTCCGAAATGTTTACATGCTAGTACTAATATCGTACTCGTACATTTAGAATCCTAAACACATAAGGTTTCCAGATCCGGTCGGCAACAGACCATAGATCCGAACAAATAACAGCATATCATGCATAAAGCATTTAGCACATAAAATCATTTTAGGCACAATTCCTAAAATAAGCTAGTGCTCACACCTCACAATCATCGCTTAACATTCTAAGTTTAAGTCTAGAAATCCTACAAATTCCTAGTTCGCTTAAACTAATGCTTTGATACCAACTGTGACATCCCCAAAATCACGGTCAGAAAAGACTAATTTTGTTTATGCCTTGTTTAAAAATCAGAGTAACATTTTAATTAAAAGTGTTGCGGAATTTGTCCCAAAACAAAATAAGATAAAGATTTATCAAAAGCATTTCCAAATAAATGTATTTCATTAAAAGACTTGGGATGTCATGTTTGATGAAGACCAAAAGCATAAACAGTACAATATAAGCCTTACTACATTATTTCATATCTACAGGCCTATATCCGTAATCCCTCATCCAAAACATCACATCTATGCTCATGCGCCACTACCTGTAAAACAAGAAACTGAGTGGGTCAGGTTGGGGAGCCTGGTGAGCACGTAGGGTTTTCAACCCACAATAAATAAGTTAATTAATTTCATCAATCAACAATAACCCGATTACCCGTTCCTGTTATCCTCACTTTACGTCCCTAAACACCTATCATAAGGGACCTAGCCTAAGGATCATACGTCCCTAAACACCTATCATAAGGGACCTAGCCTAAGGATCATCATCGGGATGAACACTACTGCTAAGTGGATTCCTCAGCAATAAATATCCTAAAGGCAACCATGGGGGGGGGGATGGAGTACACCGGTGAACACATCGTTCACAAACACCTACAGGTTGCGAAGAGTCTGTGGTCGTCATCCATACTCCGCTAGATGACAGAATGAACAACATCAACATCGAGGCCTCTCATCATTTTATCACACGTCACCTATTACATCTACCCATGTTTTACCCCAACATTTTCGTAGATATAAAATACATATACAGTTTAAATCATTGAAAACATGTATAAAAACGTTCATCCAGCATAGATAGCAAGTATTCAAATAATATGCACACATAGCACGTAATTTATATAAAATACTTCATATCTATGTATAAGCTGAAAGTTACTATGCACTCACCTGAAAGGTGGTGACTCAGCACTCGGACAACGCTTCGATACTCTTAAAACAATTTTCCTTCGATAAAACCTAGTATCAATACCATTAGGGTTTAGTCTAACGTCAACCGCGACTAATTAATAGTGTAGCTATTATTATTATTATATAAGCGTTAAATAACACTCAATATAACTCATAATAATAGCCCAAATAATTATTTTAAAGACCTAATAACATTATTATAATTATTTTAAAGCTATATTAAAAATTGCGTAAGCGTAGCTCACTTACAGCGGATTTTAAAGAAAACCGGAACTTTATTTGGAGCAGCGTTTCGAAACCGAAACACTTTTTCTCGGGACTCCGGGAGCCTCGGGGCTTCCTTCGGGTGCTAGGGGATTTTTGCTAGGGTTTAGGGGTGGTTTGGAACCTTAGAGAGAGAAGGGTTTTTGTGTGTTTTCCTTCGGCAACCCTTGAAGCCTATATATAGGTGCAAGCCCTCGGTCGTACGCTGGGGATACAGCAACACTACGCGGGGCGTAGTTCGGATAAGCTTGCCAGGCGGATCCAGCTGGCTCGCACTCGGTCTTGGACGGATAAGGACGAGGGTACACGGGGTGTACTGACTTTGGACGTTAGGCGTAATGCGAGGACAGGTGTGAAGATCCGAAGCGAGGACCGTGGGGAGCAAGGTACCGCTGGGATCACGCCACATCATCAATCTCGCACCAGGTTTCGCATTTTCGAGTCCCAACTTTAAAAATTTGTATCTTCCGCATACGAGCTCCGTTTTTGACGATCTTTATATCCACGCGAAGGTGGGAACGTACTCTACAACTTTCGTTTAGACTCCGTCGACTAATTTTGACTCTATTTTAAAAGTTATATTATTAACAGGCCAGGACAAGATTGGTCCGTTAAATTCTCATAACTTATTCATCCGATGTCCGTTTTCGCCCATCTTTTTCTCGTTACGCTACTCTGAACGAGATCTTCGATTCTTGTTCAGGTCGTGTCGGCTAAAGGCTGCTAGATCTAATATTCGAATTTCGGGTTGTACACTGCTAACCCGAAACTTCGAAAAATCATAACTTCTTCATACGAAGTCAGATTTGGGCGTTCTTTTTTTATGGACACTCTCGGTTTAACGTATTCTACGACTTTCATTTAGATTGCTAAGGCTAAATCTCACTCTATCGTAAATTCACTATTTACGCTTTCCGGTATCGTGCCGGTTCTGTCGCGAAACTTCGACGGGTCATAACTTCTTCGTTATAACTCGGATTACGGCGTTCTTTATATCCCTGGAATCCTTGTTTCGACCACTATAACTTTATATAAAGATATCAGACTTGTCTCACACTTTAATTTTGACGCTTATTTTATTCTTTATTAATTATACATTTATAATTAAATAATAAGCACATAAATACACATAATTCACATAATACTCAAATATTTCATTTTTATTACTTCAAAAAGAGTTACAAGAGTTGACCTAGACTATTACATTTAGGGGTGAGCAAAAGCGGGTACCCACCCTATTTGTCTGGAACCGGAACCAGAACCGGAACCGACGGTTTTTAGAATGTAGGAACTGGAACCGGAACCGGCTATAACTCATGGAAAATTAGCTTTATCCTTCATGAAAAAAAAATGCTTAGAAGTTAGAGGCAGCTTGATGTTTAAAATATATATATCTATTTACGAAGCTATAAAATGCAAATAAGACTCATCATGTTTTTAAAGTTAAGCAAGATAAACCATGCAAAATCGTAGCTACTGTATTACTAGACAAAACTCAAGTTTTATATATCGTGAATTTACTCACTTATATATCGATCATATTAGTCCATACTATCAAAACGTGATATGTTATTTTGTCATTGTAAGTTTTGAATATATATATATATATATATATATATATATATATATATATATATATATATATATATATATATATATATATATATATATATATATATATATATATATATATATATATATATATATATATATATATATATATAATAGTTCCGTCGGGTACCCGGCGGGTAGCGTTTCCGAAAAACTAAGAACCGGAACCGGAACCGCGTAAGTCGGTTCCAAAATTTTAGGAATCGGAACCGAAACTGCTTAAGGCGGTTTCGGTTCCGGAACCGGCAGTTCCGAGGCGGTTCCGGTTCCGAAAGCGGGTACCCTGTTCCGCTGCTCACCCCTAATTACATTATTTAAAAATGCTTACCCTGAAACCCGGGCGTTACAGTATGTAATTCTAAAACCCTTTCTAGTTTTTTTTTTCGAAAATAGTTTCATCCCTTAGGGTTCTTGTTTTGCAATTCAAAGTTATATGTCCAATAGTTGAAACTTAGATCCAAAGTAGGTTGCATGTGAACTTATGAATTGTTTTTCTAGTTTATTTGTTCTACCTAAAACCCATCATTAGTATTAGAGCTTGGTTTTGTTTTAAATTAAATTGCTATAATAGTTGAATTGAAAATTAAGGTTTATAGCTATTAAACCCTAAAGGCCAAGTTTTTCATTTTTAGGGTTTTGGTTTGACGGGTTTTCGAAAAACCCTAGCCTCCATAAATCCTAATCGAAATTAGGGTTAGGATTTTGAAAAACCCTAGCCTCCCTCCCTTGGTTTCGAAAATGCCTTAGAGTTTTAGGGTTCCTTTTTGGGATAATTGTTACTTAATTAGATAATTGGCAAATAAGGAAATTATCCAATACCCTAATTTTCGAAATCTATACGGTTAAGGATTAGGATTAAATTAATTGTTTAATTTAATTAGATAATCCTCACTAGATTTAATAAATTAATTAAAAGTTAATTAATAGATAATTATTTAATCTACTTTTTAGTTTATTCTAAATTTAAAATTAATAGCTCAATTTTAAAAAAAAAATATATACACCTTAAAGTTTTAAAGAGTCTAAAACACACCATATATATACTATAACTAAAATTAAATATTATATATGTATAAGAATTGGTCTATCGAATCGCTATATGTCTTATTCAAGAAGTTAGTCTATAACGGGGTATAAGGAAACTGTATATAAAATGGTAGTTGAATGGGTTTCCACTCTCTCCTACCGCTTCCTTGATTAGTGGCGGGTCGTTAGCAGAACGGATTTAATAGGACAAGTTAATGTAATTAAAAGTATATTGCTATTAATAAAGTACTAGAACATTATTTTTAAAAATCTCAACTCTAGTTAGTTTATCAAAAATGTGAATTGTATGCTAACCCATGAAATTGCATATTACACTTTATAGATCGTTAGTAGAGCGTGTGTGGTTAACCATCACACTAATAAGGACGAATAAAGAGTCGTAATGGGTATCTCATAATTATCATTGTTGATGGAACGTGTGTGGTTTACCATCACATCAATAGAAAACGATAAAGACAATGAGGTTACCAAGCACATTTGCATGGTTATTCACATCTTGTTTGTGATCCTCGGTATCCCAGTCACAGATAAAAGATCATAATCCGAGATTAAAACATAACATTGAATAGTTTCAATTTATCTCAAAAGAATTAGGAATTTCACTCCATTTCATTTTGTCTAATGGTGGAATTGGTGAATCATCATTCACCAACCATTATGAAATTTACACTTGTATCTTGGCATCCCATTTCTAAGTTGTGTATCGTTATAGTTGGATCCCAACTGTAGCATTATATCTTTGGTTTATTATATTGAGGTATCTTGAAATCTAACTAAAACTATCTTTCTTTTCAGATGTCTACTCATGGAAACACTTTTGCTTCATGATCCTCCAACCTCAATTTCTCCTTGCTCTCTATTTGATCCAAAGTCGTTATGGGTGGCTCAAACTATAATAATTGGATGCGCAATATCAAAATGTTGCTTTGCTTTGAGGACAAAGCATATGTTCTTGAGAAGGAGCTCATTGAGATTGATGATACCAAAGCTACTCCCAAAGAATATGTTGCCTACAATAAGCATTATGACGATGCAACCAAAGTCGCTTGCATCATGGTCGCAACCATGTCTCCAGAATTGCAGAGGTACTATAAGGACTACTGGCCTTTTGAGATGAACAAGGGCCTTATGGAAAAGTACCATATGCGAGCTCGTCAAGAAAAGTTTGAGGTAGTCAAGTCACTCATTGCTTGCAAGATGAAGGATGGAGACTCGATTGTTAGTCATGTGCAAAGAATGCAATGCTACATAGAGCATTTGGTCAAGCTCAATGTGCACTTTGATGAGGAGTTGGCCATTGACATGGTCTTGAACTCATTACCTAATTATTATGGTCGGTTCTTCCTAACTTACCATTTGAACAACACCTAGCGGACGTTGGCCTAATTCCATAACTTCTTGCAGACAGATGAGGCAGGGATGTAAGGTAAAAGTGTTGGATAAGGTGTCTAAGTCCATAACTATATTTGAGATGTACTTGACCCGGCCCGACATGGTCCATTTGGGTTGCACTTCACCCAAACAATTTATATGGATAATCTTTTGAGAATAGTATAAGTTATGATTTATTAATATATTATAAGTTCTAATATATTAATAAGAAATCATATTATTTAATTAGTATTGATCTAAAATTAATTTTGTGATCAAAAGTGTGACTAATTAAATATGGACTCTTGTATTTATATAGTGTGGGCTAATGCTTATTTAGAATCGGCTTGGCTTGCATGGTAAGTCCATGGATAGTCCATGGAGCTTTAACCCATGGATCTCATGGAAATAAAAGGTCATGGGTATTAGGGTTTACATGGATGTAACCCTAATCCACCACACTATATAAAGGAGTCCCTGGCACTTGAAATGACACTAGTTTTTGTGTGTGAACTAAGGGTGGTGATTTCTAGAAGTGTTCTATTCTCTCAAGTTTCCAAGGTTTGTGGTGATTTGTGACTTGCATTTGAGGAATCCACATTATTGGTGTTTGGCTCTCAAACTCCACGCAATCAACCACTACTAAAAGGTATGTAACTCTACTTGCTTATTATGTTTCAAAGTTCCTCCTGCCATTCTAGTTAGGTTAAGAACCTTGGAAAAACAAATTTGCATGTATCTTAGTAAAACATAGATCCAAGGTTTCTAGGGTTGCACGTCCACCATAGGGGTGTTAGAATGCTCAAAACCCTTCAAAAAGTATAGCCTCCAATCCTGCTAGTGCCCCTGTTTTGGCTATTAGACAGGGAAAGGGGAAGAAGAGGAAATGTCCTCCTAAGCAAATTTGGAAGGGCAAGGCCCAAGATGGGTCATCTGGAAGTTGCCTAAAGGCCAAGCCCAATGTTGTCATTCCTCATGTTTCTGATCCAAAGGATGCTGAAGGATTTTATTGCAATGAAAAGGGGCACTGGCAATGAAGCTACCCAAAGTATACAGGCCATCAAGGATGGCAAAGTGAAGCCATCTTCAACACGTATTTACACTATTTCTTTTAATAACTCATTATCTTCTCGTTCGTGGGTCCTTGATACAGGATGTGGTTTTCACATTTGTTTTGATTTGCAGGGGCTAAAAGCAAGTGAGGAGGGGGAGAGAGGGAGGATAAACTTGATCATGAGAAACAGAAAGTCTTCACCAGTAACCAAGATCAGATTTTATCAACTTTTTCTTAGTAATGATCACTACTAGAAAAACAGCCTTTAATGACGCGCAAACAATGACACTCGCTGATAGAGGATGCGTATTTGTGCGTGCCCTAAAAGATAATGTCAGTTTTGCAAAATTTGAAGGATAAAGGACACGCATTTGTGCACACCCTAAAATTAGTGTCAGAAAAGAAAAAAAAAAGAAATGCGGAGGGCGCCTTTCATAAAATGTGCGTCGTGTAAATGTGTCGCTTTATAATTTTTAAGTGAAACACGCGTTTTAGGCGGGAAATGAAATCGACTAAAATTACTCCCGCCTATTGGATTCCAAAAATTAACCCCCCCCCCCCCCCCCCCCCGCCTCAAGAAAAATCCCCAGGGCCTTCATCTTCTCCTTGCTCATACGTTCTCATACGATATTCAAAACCTCACTGAGTCTCTCCTTCTTGAAATCCTCACAAGATTGCCCCTGAAATCGAAGGGATCATTCTAGGGTTCTTTTCAAGATGGGAAGGCTCTCTACAACGCTCGCTACCTTGGCTCACCTCATCTACCAACGATCTCGACTCATCTCTTTTAGCCGGAGAGCTTGGGATAACCTTACCTCGACAGAGACCGCCACATATGCTCAAATTTACAAGCCCTAGGTCTGGTTTAATGACCATCAGATCTTCTTTGTGATCTGTCTCACACAACAAGACTCCCTCTCAATAACATCGTCTTCCTTGTGTTGAAGGTATGATAATATCATCTAAAACTTAGTGGGCTCGATCGCACCCACAAATATGTGATTCTACCTACAGTAATCGAGACCACAGTCCAAAGAGCCGACATAGGGCTTTCAAACATGAGATTTTATGAAACTTCAAACCACGTCTCTCTCAAATTGGCATTATTCACTAAATTTTCATATATATTGTTAAATTCTCTTTTCTATTGTTCGAATTTTTGCTTGTTTATGTCGATTTTGCCCTTGATTTGGTGATTCTCCCCCTCATGTTGACTTGTATTCTCTGAATAGTACTTAATTTTGACAAATTGGTTCAAAACACAAACAAATTGGAAATTTAGGGTTACTTAACTGTTACCATAAAATTATCAAGACAGATTGACAAATCTGTAGTTCAAAAGATTCTTTTTCCTATAGAAAAATTGTAATTCTGTTTGGAATGAAGGAGCAACATAATAGAAAAATAGAATGTGCATGAATTCTAAAGGGCAAGAAACATTATCCATGTGGCTTCTGAATTTCTATGTGTCTGATACATGCAAAAAACATTATCCATGTGGCTGCATAGGGCAACATAATAGAAAACTAGTATGTGATACGATTACCTTTTCTGTTAAAACCTTTCTCCCTAAATCATCTCTTTAATTCTATCTAGGTTTATATTCTACTTCCAATTTGGGGGTTTGATGCATTCGGTAGTTGAATTATGGGACAAAAAGTTGTATGATTAGGGATAGAAAAGATTTTTATAAATTGCAAATTAGATATGGATCCGTTATACATTCAACCTCATTTTCCTTTTCTACAAGTCTCAATACTAGGGTATGGCTGCATGGGGCTTACAGGTATCTATAACAATCCTCTCCCTAAGGAAGAAGGCAGCAAAGTGCTAAAGGAAGCTTTTAATAGAGGAGTTACATTCTTTGATACTGTTGATGTATATGGGGTTCAGCATGCTAATGAGATACTAGTTGGGAAGGTAATTGTATTTCCTTATACAAAACAACAAAGCTATATAAATAATCTTCATGAAATTATTGCAATGTAATCACATTGCTAGACATTTATCCTAGCTGATTAAACTAGAATGCTTCAGGCATTAGATATGGATATGTTCTATAATATGCGTGATTTTTTAACTTCTCTTCATCTATTTCATTATTTTATTCTAATTTTATGCTTTTTTTTAAGAAATGTAGTATAATTGTTTCATTTATTGATAGGTATTGTTGTAAAATGTAAATAGGGAAAGTTTCTAGTTGATTTAGCTTGTCATGGTGATAAGTTGTTCCAAGTAGTGTTCAAGGAAAGGTAAGTAATCTGGGACAACTAATCTTTGTTTCCCCAAATTGCAATCCAGTCAAGGCTTCATGAATTATTAAAATATAATTTTTTTAATATAGCAACAAGATCCATTGCTGTGATCAGTAAAATCGATTAAGAATAAATTACAAAATGGTCCCTGTGATTTCTGCTATGCATCAGATTAAGAGCCCTCACGTCTCTGTGTTGACGAGGTAAAAAAACTACACATTATTTTGTTTTTTCATTTTTAATTAATTCCCCTTTTCTCTTATTAATATTATTATTCTTTTAATTTCATTTATGTAATCGTTTGTAATGAGTACAGGTTCATCGTGTACTTGCGGACATAGTTTCAGCTTCAGCTAATGCTACACCAGGACTTGGGAGATATCCTCCATTTGAACGAGAGGTACTTTGCCTTTTTCTTTTTCTTTTACTGATATGAGAAATGTACTTGTTTTTACTCATGATAGCAATTTGATAATGCTGATGTGGCGCTGTTGTGTGCTATTGTTTTGACTAGGTGGTGACAATTGCTACAACAGCTCTGGAGGGGTATAAGAATGATGCAAAGGCCATGGTGATTGCACTTGTTATCATTTTCTTATGTAATATCGGAACTAATGGTTGATATATCACACACTTAATTTGTCTACTCATAAAGCTGCTTTGGATGGTATAGCCATGAACACGAATTAGTCTCTGTTCGGTCAGTTACTGATGTACGCCCACAAGGTGCTTGACATAATGTCTATGTGCGATGGGCTGAAGGAAAACACAACACTAAACTATGTTTCAATCTATCCAAGAGCCTCAATGAAAAGGATTACTACACATTCTGGATTGCAAAATATGATCATGACTCTTCATATGTGTCACCAGGCTTACCTGATAACAAAGATTGTTCTCTGATAACAAAGATCCAAAAAGTAGATAAGTATCCCACCCTTAATCAGGTAACTAACTAAGTGTATGACTGTAGATATTTTCAATTCCTTTCAAGTGTATACGTAACACTCAGTGTTGTTTTTGCAGCCAACATTAGTGGCTTCGGGAAGAAATCCACCTCAACTTTACTTTTGAACCAAACAAAAACCTTAGAGATTCAATTCTTTAAAGTACATGTTTCAATATAAACGACTTGTAACTGTAAGTTTCCTGTTTTACCCTTTTTTCACTCCCAAAAATCAAAAAATTTGATGTTTCATTTTCTTTCTTCATCTTATAGGTTTGGTCTGCACCAAATTACTGCTATCGGTGTGGCAACATCTCTTCCAGAAAATGTGGTAAGTAGCCTACTTTATGCTTTTAAAATGATTTATTTGATTTTAATAAATAATAATTAATATCCTTGATGATATATATATATATTTACCAGATTATGCACACAACATTTCACATATTATTTTTTTGTTTTTTGTATGCCAAGATTCAATTTTTAATATTTTTTTATACCTTGGCAAGATTTATTGACTTTCCAACTCTGTTACAACATAAGGAGTGTTGCCTTTCTAGACTGAATAGACCATCTAAAAGAGACTAAATGACCATTAAAAATGCTAAAAATGAAAAAAATACGAGTTATAAACTAACCTTTGGAACATGGATGAAAACCATCCTTTCTTCTTTGAATCTACTTTCTTATTTGTCTCTGCTTCATCATCATCTGTGCATCATTCCTCTGATTTTTGTTTATTCAACTACATTTATAAAGATCTTGTCATATTTTTTTATGTTTTTTTTTACTTTTCAGCTCTAGTGGAAGCTCTGTCTACATTAGTTCTTGTTGTTCTGTTTTTTGGTTCAAAAATTTGGAACTGCAAGAGCGAGCTTTTTGTTCTCACCTATTATGGGTGGATGGACATTGACTACTCCTTTTATTGGAATTTACAACATCATATATCATTACCCTTCTATTTTCAAGGCAATATCTCCACATTATATCTATCAATTCTTCTCAAGGAATGGCCATGAGGGATGGTTGTTGCTTAATGGTATGGTCCTTTGCATAACAGGTAAGAGCTTTCTTCCTTTTTTTTTTTCTTTTTTTAATTTTTTTCTGTTAAATTTCTGGATGGATAAATGATATCTGTCTCTTGAAAGTAATGAATGAACATATAGACTGGTTATTTATTGAGTAAATGACCATTTTACCCTTCTACCTAGAAGTGATGCTGAATAGAGGTTAAGTGTTTTTGAATTGAAGTTTTAAATGATAAAAATTACTATGTTTTTGTTGACAAAACTACAAAATTGGTTTTGGTCCCTGAAAGATTTGAAATGACTGTTTTGCCCTTTTAATTTATTTTTTTTATGTTTTTTCATATTTGTTTTAATATTTTATTAATTAAAAGTAAAAGGGAAAAATAGTCATTTCAACTTTCTTAGGACCAAAACCATAGGAATTTCTTGATTTTAGAACAAATCAATAAGAGTATGTTACTATTTTTTGCATTTAACTCTCTAAATAAATGATTATTTATTTTTTAGATAGTGTTTTACCTCCTCAAGTTTTGATCATTAATTTGATTGCTAAGTGTGCTCATAAGGGCACAGAAGTTAGCTTATAGTTCTCTTTCTGCTTTTCTACTCTTTTAATCCCAATCTGTCCTAACTATTTCTCTACGCCTGTTCATACTACTTCTTAAGGTATGGGCAATTGCAGATTCTAGACGACAAGGCTTTCTTGGCTTCAAAGAGTTTATTACTACAATGCAGGTAGTTTTTTAGCTTTATCTTCTTTCTCTTCTATCCACCATTTCTGTATACATGACCCTTTTCAGTGTGTGTGGTGATTGTAGTTGATTTCTATGGCACAAGTAGGACACACATTAAGTAGCGACCTCTTAAATTCTGATGGTAAGCTGTGTAACCACATCATCTTTTCTTTACACTTTTAACATGTAAATATGTAATATTTTAACCTTTGATTACCTTTCTTGTGTTCATGTTATCTTACAATGCAGTTGATTATGAAAATTTGAAACCACCTGTTATGGATAGTCTGGATGTCTTACTAGCTGTATGTATACCTTTCTCTCACCTCAACTATATGCATGCCACTATGAGCCTAAAAACTAAATATATTTCTTGAAAGTTAACATGTTTGTTAATGTATGCAGAAGAAAAAGCGTCCAAAAAGTGATCCTTAAACTAACGGTAGTCCTGCAGTTGAAATAGAAAACTCAGATCCTGATGTTATGGGGCCTCAAAAGGTTTATAACATTTATTGTGTTCATTATTTAAAGACATCATTTAAGCTTCATTTATATAAAGAATTAAAGATACATTTGATTATAATCAAGATTAAGGGAGACTTGTAATCATGTTTGACATTCCTTTCCAGTAAGAAACAGAGTTGTATGATTATTTGTTAGTTTTATAGGAATGTATAACACATGTTAGCAATGTATTATTTTTGTTTAACATTTGAATGATTCTTTGTATGACATTATAATTTGTGCAATTTATTTTATATTATGCAATGGATTGTATTTTTTGTATATGGTATTTTATTTCTGTTATAAGAAATTAAATGAAAATTTAATTTAAAAATTAATAAATATATAAATTTTTTTTTAAACATTTAAATTTACGATACGCAAAAATGTATGTCATCTTCATTTATGACATGACCTTTCTTGACAGGGGCTTTCTTGATACGCATTGCGTGTCATTAACACACGCGTCGTAAGGTTACGACACGCGAATGCGTGTCGTCTTCCTTTATGACAGGGCCTTCCTTGATACGCATTGCGTGTCATAACCGCGCGTCGTAATTGCGCGTCGTAAATGCGCGTCGTCTCTCTTTATGACAGGGCCTTCCTTGACACGCATTTGCGCGTCGTCTGAGCGTTTTACGACGCGCAATGAGCGTCGTAAAAGGCCTTTTTTCTAGTAGTGGATGTTAGATTAGATTTATTGAATTGTTGCTATTCGTCAGAAATGACACGAAACATTATTTCATTTCATGCACTGCTCAAACAAGGATTTAAGTATTCTTTTAATGATTTGAATGGCTCAATTTCTGTTTATAAGAATGGAATTTTTGTGTTTGAATCTTTACCTTGTGATGATGTGTGTGAAAAAATGACTTGTGTTGATAACTTAGGTAATAGTGTTCTTCATATTGACTTGTCTAATAGCGTAGATAAGGCATGCTTGTGGCATTGTCGTCTTGGACACATTAACAACAAACGCAAAGCCCAACTCCAAAAGGATGGAGTGTTGGATTCATTTGACCTAAAATTAGATGATATGTGTGAATATTTTCTTTTAGGAAAGATGACAAAAGCCTCTTTCACGCGATCTTGTGAAAGAGGTGAAGGTTTGTTGGACCTCATACATACTGATGTGTGTGGACCCTTCAGATAAACTACAAGAGATGCTAATCGGTTCTATGTGACTTTCACTGATGATTATAGCAGATATGGCTAAATCTACTTAATCAAGCATAATACAAAAACCTTTGAAATTTTCAAGGAGTTTAAACATGAGGTCGAAAATCAATTGGGCAGGAATATAAAGACACTTAGATTTGATAGAGCTGGGGAGTATCTTAGTATCGAGTTCAACGACCATCTAAAGGAATGTGGAATAGTTTCACAATTAACTCCTCGTAGGACACTACAGTTAAATAGTGTGGCTAAGAGGCATAATCGAACCTTGTTAGACATGGTTCATTCTATGATGAGTCGTGCTTCACTTCCTATTCATTTATAGGGGTATGCCTTAGAGATATCCGCCCACATCCTCAATCTTGTCCCTACAAATAAGGTTGCCAAAACACCTCACGAGATGTGGACGGGAAAAGTTCCCTCGTTAGCACATATTAGAGTCTAGGGTTGTGAAGCTTTCGTAAGAGGAGAGACTCATGACAAGCTAGCAACTAGAAGTGAGAAAGGTGTTTTCATTGGTTACCCAAAATAGTGTTTTGGATATTTGTTCTATAGACCTAGTGAAAACGTGGTCTTTGTAGCACGGAGAGGATTCTTTATAGAAAGAGAACTCATATTCAAAGAGGACAGTGGGAGTACCATTGACCTTGAATAAATTCAAGATTTAGCCGATGAAGGAATCTTAGATGATACTAGCACTCAACCAGAGGAAACAGTTCCTGTTGAACTAATTGATAACTCATTAGCTCTTCGAAGATCTACTAGGGTTAGTGACTCCAATTTATGTAAGAACCATTATGGAACCCATTTGGTGAGATTAGTATAGTGAGAGAATTTACATTATCCACTTGTAATCTTGGTATTCTAATGGAGCTTAAACGATTTTATTTACTCTTTGTGTTCTTCATGATTGATTGATTCACTTTGATCTTTACTATTTTGAACATGTCATCATAATTGGGTCACTAAAATTGGTATTAGAGCGAGTGTTCTTGAAGTTTTCAAGAAATTCATCCTTGATGACAACATGATTTCATGAAGCACAAATTGTTGTAAGTTCTTCATCTTTGAGAGTGTTTTGATTCCAGAAATCGAATTGTTCTTTGATCTTCATTCAAATTTGATTTGTTCTCTCTAGAACTCATGTGATTTTCTCTTTCTCTCTCTAAATATTCTTGTCGATATCACTTTGTATCTCAAGAATTTTAATCAATTTTGCTTTCTCTCTCTAGAAATTCATTCAAAATTGATTTCTATTTCTAAAGAGTTCATTCATAATCACTTTCTCTCTCTAGAAAAATCCAAGTTCTTGTGATCTTTGTTGTTAGTTGATCAAAGATGGTGTGTTTGCATTACGATTCTTGGATCCTGATAATTGAAGATGTCAAATACAAAGTCAATGAAAAGCAATTTCGTGGATTATTATTGAAAGGCATGTTTACTACATGAGAAACTTTGATTTCTTATGGAGACAAGAAATATGATCATGGAAAATTGATATTTCAACCTCTTTGTAAGATTGAAAGTTTGGTTCAAATTTTCATGAATATGTTATGTTGGTGTGGTAATCTAAAGGAAGGAAAATAAAGAGAATTATTCAAAAACGAATATGCTTCTCCTATTGAAGACCTAAATGATCTTCATGCACTTGAGTTTGTTGAAGATGTTATTGAAGAAGTTCATCATGTTGATGATGTTCTTGATGTTCAAGACAAGGGAATTCAATGTGATTTTCATGAAGATGAAAGTTTTCCGTTCAATTAGAGTTGAAACTAAAGATTTTTCATATTCAGTCCCTGCAGTTTATGCGAATTATCACTTTATGCCCAGTTTCGCATTTGGGGTAAGGTTTTATCTTCATGAACTCTCACCCACAAGTCGAAATTTTTCTTGGCTTTTCGTGATTGTTTTTGGTGCAAGATTTTCGTAGTTGCATTTTTGTCACACGTCAAGAGGGAGTTTCGTCACATTTATTCCTCGAGCGCTTCTCATCCTTTGTGGGTTTTATAAAAATATGTTGATTATAAAATGGGGTAGAATGTTGAAATGGGTATTTGAAGATAATTTAATATTCTTTTCAAAGCGGATTTGAAGATCAGTGTTACTTCGAGGGGGAGTTGGTCTTGATCGCTTGGAGCTAGTTTGTAAATTGAAGCCGAGACTTCTAATCCTAACTTTTAGGGGAGAATGTTAGGGTGTAAAGTTCTCCTTGGATGTGGCTTACCCTCTTGTGATGTGTAATGGGATGAGTCTTTCCTATAGATAGGAAGTAAGTGACTCCCAATATTTGTAAGAACCATTATGGAACCCATTTGGAGAGATTAGTCTAGTAAGAGATTTTACATTATCCACTTGTAATCTTGTTATTCTAATGGAGCTTAAAAGATTTTGTTTACTCTTTAAGTTGTTCATGATTGATTGATTCACTTTTATCTTTACCAAGGTTGTAAAAATCGTTCTGCGGTAGCTCGGCGGTCGACTGGCGCTAAGCGATTAATCAGACTCGGCGGGGATTAATCGGCGATTAATTGGGGACCCTAAATTGTTAATAAAATTATTTTAAAAATTAATATTTCCTAAAAAATTAAGTATTTGGAAATTTTAAATTTTAAAATTTTGAAATTTTAAAAATTTTAGTATAATATTTTAAATTTTAAAGTTTAAAAATTAAAAATTTTAAAATTTTGGTGTAATATTTGAAAATTATTTTTTTTGAATTGTTTAAATATTTCCCGCCTATGACCACCGAGGACTGCCACGGCCGCCAAGGACAACGAAGCCCGAGTTTGACCAGTTTTGACCAATTTCCGCCAAGCACCCTAATCGTAATCGGTTCGAGGCCACCAAGCGATTAATCGGCTGCCAATGCCGATTTCTGCAACACTAATCTTTACTACTCTGTACATCTAATCATAATTGGGTCACCACATATCAAAAGACAACTCTTTTCAAAATGTTTAGTCTATAATATTATAATTGAAATTGTTTATACTACGATTCATGAGATAGTTCTGAATTATTTAAATCTTGAACATTCTAACATATTCAAATAATAAAACTAGTATAGTAGCAATAATTCAAATTTGATTCGAATATTTGAATAAGGTGTATTATTGTGGTGCAAATATATGTTGAAATTATTTTACCTAATGGACCATTTAGATTATCCACATTACATACTTATTCAAATACATCCAAAAGGTTCGGATGAAATGTATTTGTGGAATCATAGTCTTGGATACATAAATGAGAAATACTTTACCAAGTATCCAGTTGGATCAGATTTTGGATATTATTTGACCTCGAGTCTCATGATAAATGCCTATCTTGTTTATCAAGATAGATGATGAATACATCACTGGGTGATGGGAATATCTGTTGGAATTAGTTTGCACTAATGGACCATTCCGATTAACCACAATATATGGTACGACCGACTTCATATGAATGTAAGTTTGGAACCCTTCAGGTGTTTAGAGCTCTCATAAAGCAAAGTTAAGAATCAACTGGGCAATAGGATGAGACACTCATAGTGAGAATTTCAGTCCAAACTTTATTGATTGTTGAATCATGAACAGTGAACCTCTAGCAATCCCAAGCAATCATGTTCCGATGTTAGCTGAGTCCGAGATTAGGTGAAGTTCCAAGATGGAGATCAAGTCCGAGATCAAGATGTTCCGAGATCCGAAGTCTGTTCACACATTTAATGCCTTTTGTCTTATCTTTGATGTAACAACTTATAGGACTTATTTTAGTGTATCCTTTAGATATCAATTTGTCAAACACTGATTATTGTCCGGTCTTAAGAATGTTTTCCAGTTTGTACTATGTTCCTCCTCTACCATATAATGAGTGAATGTTTCACCATTTCGGTGTGTGTGAACAATTCAAGTGTTAATCCAAGAATACCAAATATTCTCTTCACATCACTTTCACTTTCCTTCAAGTCAAAGTTCTTTCATAACATTCTTGTTGTTTTTTAAATATTTTTGCGTTGATTATACTCAAGTTTACTTCATTTACTAGTTGAATACTTTGTTGAATATTTACCTTCAAGTCCTGACTAATTGACCAGATTCGACTGGAAATTTATATTAAGAGTAGACATTGTCACACCCCAAAACCGCAACGGTGGAAACGTTCGGGGGTGGAGGACGTCATGTCAAGTATCACGAGATATGTATATGGTAAGCAAGTAATGAACAACCATTTCATTTAGAAAGAAAGTGTTTACAATGTGTGTGTGTTCACAAAACATAGAAGTCATAAACAAATAACAAAACAAGACTTGAAGGTGTAATGCTCCATCTTCGAAATTCCCAGCACGAGCACCTGTCTCATAGTCTATTGAGAATACAAGTTATTTGAAAGAGTTGATCAGCAATTAAGTTGGTGAGTTCATAAGATTTTAGTGATGTGAGTAAGCTGTAAAATGTGGTTGAAAATGTATAAGCACAAGTGATGTAAGTTGTAAGTTCTGTTTTGAAATGATCGTCTGTTCCTCTAGAAAATCCTATATTTCCTACTTTAATGGAAGTTAAGTAAAATGACACTACAAGCCTTTCTATGTGTACTAAGTGGGTACAAGTTATATATACTTGGAGTAAATAAACAATCGATTGTGCGCATCTGCCCTAAACTCACAACCCAACGGGGAACAACAAGTAAGGCGGATCGCACACATTCCATTGGTTGTTAGATCGTTGTCATATATAACCTTGGTGTATTCACTTGTTACTCATGGAGTTATTTGTAATGGTTCCTTTATATCTAATGGAGAGTTCTTTTAAGAAAACCTATATTTCTTATAGTAAAATAATGACTACGGTGATTACTTTTATAATAGCTTTATTTATACTGCTATATATAATCTGATATCGGGTAGATAGTTAATTGGGGGAATCTGCCCTAAGCCCACATCCAACGGGAACAGGACGTCGGGGGAAAACACACATTTAGCTATCTATCGAATATTAGTTTTATATATAAACATGGTGTATAAACTAAGGTGTTATAGAGTTAACTCACATAAAGTCTCTAAAACTGTACTGGCTTAATAAAATGGATTAAGCCCTTTTGTGGGAAATCTCTAGTTTTTTCTACCAAAAATACTGTCTTTGATAAGTAAGTTTTGTACTAGAATAACTGTGCGTTGACTCTGTATCCTATGACCTGATCCATACCCGGTACCCTTATGACGTCTTAATGTATACTAAGCATAGATATATATAGATTCGGGTAGATAATAGATTGGGTGACCTCAGTGCAAGCCCACATCGAACGGGAACAAGAATTACAGCGAAGAGCACACATCCTATTAGTTGTCAGAATCTAACAGCATATATGTATCCTATAACGTATACATTAAGGAATCATAAAGTTAGCATCATGATCCTAACCTTTAATCGTAGCCTTCTACCAAGGCATCTTCTGTTCTGAGTTAAATCCAATTGTTCCTTTGTCAAATGTAGAAGTATATTCTCCCTAGTTTATAACTATCTCAACTAGAAAATAGATCAACTTTCAAGTGTTACCAACACTTTATGAAAGTAATGGGAGAATAAAGTACACATATGTCGTTTATAATGACCTGCGGATGTACTAATAACCTAAAAACATATTTGTTTTATTACGGTCATAATTTGAAAGCTAGAAACCCTACTAAACGCTCTCAATGTAAAGAGATTGAGGGAACTAAACGCGACCCCAACAATTCCTTGCAAGCCGTATAATTCACATTAAAGTTATATGATCATGTATACCCAATATAACTATCACTAATGCATTAGTGATTCATTGGTATAATTAGATCATGTCTGTGTGTTATCATGCTATAGCAAACTAACTTGTTTGTTCTGTTCTGTTCTAGTATTGTTTGATTCTCTTCACTGTTTGTTCTGTTCTAGTATTGATTCCTTGTGTGCTTCATTGTACTAGAAGTAATGAATAACATTCTCCTAAAATATACCTATAATAGTTTACTAATGCTCTACTTGGACTGTTACTGAAATGACTCATCTCTCTACTAAGTTATGCTTTTACTTTAATAACGGAGCTTTGTATAACTATAAAGTAACATAACTTTAAAACGAGTTTGAAATGTGTTGACAACTTATAAATAACATAAGTAATATTTTGAAGGATGTTTAAAAACAAATATTTACGCAATTATCATTGTGTTCAACCTGTATCCCCCCCCCCTTAAAACAGTTAAAATAGTTAAATGATTCATTACGGGGTATGAACTCACCTGATGTGGGTGATTCAAATGGGTATGCGTGTAAGGATGAGAAGTTCCACGAATGAAGTCCCGAGACACAATTAGTCCTAAATGATATATAATGACACATATTGGCATGAATATAGTGTTTATAACAACTATATGAAAGGAAACACCTTCCGGGACTAGGAAACACCTTGACCAAGTGTTGGAATCACATGTGATTCAACATAGGAAGGTAGAATGGCACTCACATGAGTTTACTACCATGGGTTTATGGCACAAGTGAGTTTACGGCCGTAAACTCATGGCTACTCAGGTGTAAGTGCAAGTTTGAAGGCTAGGGAATGATTTAGGGACCTTAGCTCTACCCTAGGATGAGGAAAAAACCACATTCTTTGGAGTTTTTGAGGAGTTCACGGCCCAAATGAGTTTACAACCATAAACTCATGGCCATTTATGTTTATGAGGGTCCTAAAGGTCAAAAGGAAGCATCCTAAATTCAAGTCTAAGCCTTAGGAAGTGTTTGTGGCATCAAAACACCCCTAACTTGAGTTTACGGTCCATGGACCATTTGGTCATGTGTTTGCGGTTGTAAACACCTATGGGTGTTGGTATTTTGGTTGCTTTAAGTCCTAAACACATCAGGGTAAAGTGCTAGGCTAGTCTCTTGGCTTAAGGAAGACATTTATGGCATTTTGGCACCATAAAATGGAGCTCACGACCCAAGAACATCCTTGTCCATGAACTCACTTCTAGCCCTTGTTTCTTAATGATTTTGAGGTCTAAACAAGTCATGGGTATTCTCTAGGTTCAATTCCAAGGTTTAGAGGGACATTGGGCACTCTTTGGCCCTAAATTTAGTGTTCACGGTCCAAGAAGATCTTGGGCCGTGAACACCATTTCCTTGGTGTTTTTGGCTGATTTTCATGTTATCAAGGTATATAACACACTTAAATACACTCTAGGTTGAAGTACTTACAATCCAGGGTGATCGGGTGAAGATCCTTGAGAGAGAAATCGACTTTTCTCTAGTTGGGAATGTAAAAAATGAATAAATATGGTTAAGAACCATATATATATACCCCTAGGGTTTTTGGCAGAAAATATTTTATTCAGGCATTGAACTCTAATATCAACGAGTTTTGGAAAAACAGAGTTGTACAATACCCTAGTGCAACCTCTCTCCTGATATCTCTTTAAGTGTAAATCCTGAAATATTCAAACTTATCCCAAAAGTTTGAAAGTTAGCAGAACGGATTTGACTTCGATTGCTGTGGATGGTTTTACAAAATAGAAACTTTTGGGTTGTCACAGACGTTGATCTTAAAGATTAACTCTAGGTTTGAGTTTTCAAACGTTGTCCTTGCACATTGATTATCGTAATCACAATTGGTATTAGAGCTTGAGTGGTTGTCCTTTGAATCCATAAGAGCATATTATAGTTGATCTGAAATTACCTTGGTATTTCAATAATTTTTGTGTTCAGGATAAACGTTTTTCTGTATACCACTTCTGATCTAATATATTAACTTCAATGACTGCTCCTAATTCTCAACAAATGTATTCAATGCAAATAGCAAATAGCGTGGATTGCCCTTCTCGTGGCCCACTACTAGTTTTTAAAGAGTACGATCACTAGAAAGTCAGAATGGGAAGATTCTAACTTAGTAAGGAAAAAAGGTGAAGAAATATGGAGATCTGTTGAAAAAGGTACACATGTTCCGGTCAGAAAAATTGTGAGAGATGCCACTTTATCTCTCTCGGGTCAAGAAAAACACCGCCCAACACCTTTCATTGCTACCAACATCCTGAAGCGATGGACTCCAAACTTCGCTTTCAACAAGAGTTTGCTTTACTGTCCATGAAATACAAGCGTACATGAAATCCCACTCATAATCCATATCATAGCCGTTTCCAAGCCCCTCACTAGAGCAATCCTCAACCATTACCTAAACCTTTAGAGAACCCACTTGCCTACAAACCAAACATCTTATCACCAAGTCATCCCTCGGAATCCCGCGATAATCTAAAGTCTGACAAACCCAAGATAGTGGTCACAAGTGTGGTCATGGAAATCACTTTGCCAAAGATTGTAGGGATGAAGCCACACAAAAACCAAGGATCAAGGATTTTGCATACTATGCCTGTCGAGCCCAAGAGATGGATGCAAGTGAAAAAGCGTTCGTCACCACTATGACAAGAGATGTTGAAAGGTATTCTTCATCTGGAGATGAGGACGCTGTGAGCACTGGAAGAAACATGTGTCTTATAACTAGAAAAATGATCGAATGTGATGAAGGCTACTGGTCATCAGGATCAGAAGGAGATGATGAAGATGTCGAGTCAAACTTTTCTTACATGGCGATCAATGATCCACCTGGTAGAAGCATCGTTCAACAGGTAAAATCTATGATTACTGATAATAATTTCGATTTATCTCTTTGTGAACCATATCTTACCTAGATCCAATCAGATATGACCATCATCTATAAAGCCTATGAGAGTGCCATAGAAGCGAGTGAGAAGCTTGAAAGTGAACTGAGTCGTCTTAAATTATGTTTCGAGGATATGAAGCTTAAGATAGAATCGTTAGAACGAGAACTTGTAATGTCTCAAGATGAATGTATCATTCTTAAAGACAAATGTGAAATCACTTACTTTGAAATGAATGTTTTATTTTCTGATAATAAACGTCTGAATGCCGAAATTGATGCTTTACATCATGCGATAGATATTCTTGAAGCCACTAAATGAAGGACTCACAATTTTTGTCATCCTTGGTCCAAAGCACCTGGTCTCAGAAGCTAGTTTTCGAAACCTATTGCTTGTTACTTGAAGGAGTTATAAAATATAACCTTTATGGGAGACATTGCGAACCACAAACATTCAGATACCCCTGTCTCACCATTGTGACCCCTTCCTGAGACCTCAGATTGGTTTCAATCTCTGGTTCCTGAGTTTCAACCCATAGTTGTCAAATGTCCTGATTCCATGCCTCTTCCACCTCTTATACACCTGGACCTGAATCAAACCTCACAATCATTCCCTCGCATCAACCATACCGTAGTTCAGATTATGAACGTCAGTCTTCCTAATAGTTGTGTTATTGAGGAAATAATTCCAGAGACAACTGGACCTAACTCTGATAGATAAAATTTTGTTTAGGCATCTTTAGATAGTGGCATTGAAGAAGAAATCTTAGGTGATTATTCATCTAAGTCTTGTGTTTCTAATTCTCAAGTGATTTCAAAAACAACCCTTATGCCAATCAAGCCTAAGTTTAACAGCCCATCTACTGGCCGAACTTCCAAGTCATCATCTGACTCCAGGAAGAAAATCTTCGTTAAGTAGGAAAAATGTCGTCGATCCTAAGATAGAAGCAAAAAATGCCCTCAAAAAGGAAATTAGGTTAAGACATGATTCCAGATTCATTGAGAATTCCTAGAACAAAGTATCTCGGACTGTTAGCCCATCCACTAGGATCCATAACACATTTTCGCCTGTTAAGATTCATAAAAGGCCATCCAATCCTCCGAGTTCGATAGCTCAAAACAAGGTTGTTAGTCCCATTCCGAAAAAGATTGTTGTTGATACTCATCCCACCAAAACTAACTCTTCTCAGACAGTTTCCTCTGTTTTCATTGTTAAATCTGATTGTATGATTTTCAAACCACAACAGTTTTCAAAAACAAATGTACCATCAAAAGTATCAAACAAAGAATGAGTTGCTAAGAACATTGTTACTCAAAAAGTTTCAAATGATTCAAAAAAAACTGTAACTTCAAGTGACATTGTGATTCCTACAACTCCAAAAACTGTTGGTCCGAGAAATGTTGTTCCCAACCAACCTGCTGTTGAATATGATTTTGGATCAATGAAAGGACCATGACTTTTTTTCTTCTTTCCAAAAGTATCTCGGAACCAACCTCTTAGACGTCTATTGCTCAAAAGTCATAGCCCATATCAAAAGCCCATGCCAAAGTCCAAAAACCTAACTCGTAGCCTAAAAACAATTCACTAATTTTGTAGGCACTTTGTGCTTTGGAACAAGATACATTATGGTATATTGATAGTTTATGTTCCATGCACATGACTAGGGCAACAACTCCAATTCTCAGATCCGAGGTTATGGCATCCTCGCCAATGGCAATTTCTCTGTCTCAAATGTGGTGTAAATAGTTGATCTAAAGCACAATCTGATTAGTGTGAAATGGTCAGAGGTCTGCCCCTCCTGAAGTTTGAAAATGATCATTTTTGTGTTGCGTGTGAATGCGGGAAGCAATCAAATAAAGGTCATCTAGTTATTATTGAAAAAATCAATTTTGGAACCATTAGAACTTCTGAATACTGATCTTATTGGACCCTCCACTGTAGAAATTCTACATCACATAAAGTACATTCTTGTGATTGTTAATGATTTTACAAGGTTCAATTGGGTCTTCTTCCTTAGGCTGATATATGAGACAGCCTTAGAACTTATCAAATTTATCAAAGAAATTGAAGTTCTCGTCAAACTACCTGTAAGACAGATCTGAAGTGATAATGGCTTGGAATTCACCAATGTTACCATTGAGAAATTCCTCTCCGGATAAGGCATTGACCATAATTTCTCTACTCCCTACACTCCTCAAAAAAATAGTGTGGTTGAAAGAAGAAACGTAACTCTTGTTGCTCGATCGATGCTCAACTTTGCAAATCTTCCACATTATCTCTGGGTTGAAGCTTTGTCCACTACCTGCTTCACTCAAAATTAAATCATCATCAATCGACGCCTCAACATGACACCGTACGAAGCCATCAATGGTCGCAAGCCGAGTATCTCATTCCTACATGTCTTTGGTTGCAGGTGCTTTATCAAAAACAACCATGATCAACTCATGAAGTTTCAACCCGAAGTCGATGAAGCAATCTTCTTTGGATACTTTGCAAAATCAAAAGCATACCGAATTCTAAACCGTCATACTCGTGTGCTTGAAGAAAGTTTTAATTTCACCTTCGATGACAACTATGTTCAGAATTTTGGCCCAACCCATGTCACAACCCACATCATGGAGTTCGATGCCCCATCGCCAGGATATCCAAATCCTTAAATTATTTATGAATTTGATTTTGAAACCCTATTCGGACCCTCAAAAACAGCTCTTGATTCAGAATCTCGATAAAGACCGTCCTCATCAACCGCCGCTCCAATTTTTTAAAATGTTTCTGGTCCGACTTCCACTTTTCCTCCATTTGATTTTGATCCAATTCAACCTTCTCTGGTTAAGGGGGAGAATGGTCTTCCCTCTCTTAAATCAAATGTTGAAGGATTCGAAGATGCAGCATATCAATTCTCCGAATTCGATCCTATTCCAAACAACAACGAAGGCAATGTCAACTTATTTGACTTTCCAAACAAAGACGATGTAGATATATTCGGTTCAGAAGTTCAGGGGGGAGCATGATCCTCAAATTCAAAATGTTTATGGGGGAAACATAACCCCTATGTTGATATCGGATTATCCGCTAAACAAGATCTTCCGAGATTACATATCTGGACAAAGGATCATCCTCAAAACCAGGTCATAGGAAACTCAACACTGGTGTTCAAACTCGCTTTGCTGCTAACATCCAAAATGAATGTTATTTCTCAGCATTTATCTCAATGGTTGAAAAAAAATCCATCAAGGAAGCATTAGAACATGCTGACTGGATTACAACCATGCAAGAAGAGTTAGCAGAATTCGATAGAAATGAAGTGTGGACTCTCGTCCCTCCTCCTCCGGATCACCCTATTGTTGGTACGATATGGGTTTTCCGAAACAAGCTAGACAACGATGGAGTTATCATCTGAAACAAAGCCAGATTGGTGGCCAAAGGATTCTCTCAGATTGAAGGACCTTATTATGATGAGACTTTTTCTCATGTTGCTCGTCTAGAAGCCATCAGAATCTTTCTTGCTTATGCAGCTCATAAAGGCTTTAATGTTTGTCAAATGGACATCAAAATTGCTTTTCTTAATGGTGAACTAGATACTGAAGTTTATCTCCAACAACCCCTAATTTTCTCAATCTTTCTTATTCGAACTATTGCTACAAACTCCGAAAAGCTATTTATGGCCTCAAGCAAGCTCCTCATGCCTGGTACGAAACTCTCACCGACTTTCTCAGGCACTCCGGTTTTCAAAGAGGAATTAATGATCCTACCCTATTTTGAAGATCAAACGGAAAACATCTCATGCTAGTCCAAA
This sequence comes from Lactuca sativa, assembly GCF_002870075.4. Classification (NCBI taxonomy): domain Eukaryota; kingdom Viridiplantae; phylum Streptophyta; class Magnoliopsida; order Asterales; family Asteraceae; genus Lactuca; species Lactuca sativa. The sequence goes on along the minus strand of NC_056624.2, from coordinate 177,815,079 downwards.
CCTACGTTGATGATATCATTTTTGGATCCATGGATTCATCAATGGTTGCTGATTTTGCCAAGTTAATGGTTAGTCGATTCCAAATGAGCATGAATCGTGAATTAAGTTTCTTCTTCGGTCTCCAAGTAAACCAAAACAACAGATGAATCTTTATTCACCAAGAAAAATAGATTTTCGAGCTTCTCAAGAAATATTCAATGGACACCTGTGCCTTTACAAAGGTTCCAATGGGTTTCGGACACAATATCTTCTCGGACCCATCAGGTGTTGTTGTCGATGAAAAGAATTGTAGGGAATGATTGGATCGCTACTCTACCTAACAACAAGTCATCTGGACATCATGTTCTCTACATGCCTATGTGCCAGATTTCAGGTCAATCCAAAGATGTCTCATCTTTTGGTGGTTAAGCAAATATTCTAATACCTCAAAGGTACAAAGAGTCTCGGAATCTAGTATCCAGCAAATGAGAGTTTCCTCCTTCAAGCAAATTCTGATTCAAAATATGGTGGTCTTCAATTAGACAGAAAAAGAACCTCTGGTGGCTATCAAGTTTTGCATGGAAGATTGGTTAACTGGTCATCTAAGAAACAGAATTGCATTGCTCTTTCAACAGTCGAAGTGAAATACATTTTCGCTACTAGTTGCACTTCTCAAGTTCTTTTGATGAAATCTCAGCTTTTGGACTATGGTTATCGATTTCAACAGATTCCAATAAATTTTGATTCTCAAAGTGCCATTGTGATTTCTCACAATCCAATTCAGCACTCCGCGACAAAGCACATCGATATTTGGTACCATTTTATTAAAGATCGTATTTTAAAAGGAAACATTGAACTTATTTTTGTTCCATATGACGATAAAATTGTTGATGTCTTTACTAAGGCATTAGACGAAATCAAATTCAATGGGTTTCTGAACAAAATGGGTAAGATGTTGCCTGATCCTCAATTCTTCCAAGAGGCTTGTATTCTCTGATGGAAACACCAGAAAGTGAATTAATTCCAAAGTCAAAATCTTTTTCATCTTGGAATAAATAAGATGATTTTACGTGTCTTGTTTTCTAACCTCATCTTCTAGTTCTAAGTTATAAATCTTTCCTAATCCTTTCAAGTTCATGACCAATATAGTCACACATTAATATTTTACTTTGAGCCTCGGAAACTATCTCAAAGTGTGTTATGAATTTCACCTCGGAATTCATTTGATTAAGCAAAAGTACATGGAATCGAACTCAGTTGTCAACGAGTTAAATACCTTCACCACTACATGGAATCGAACTCGTGAGGAATTGTGAAAGAATTTCACGATCTATCTCCACCCAGAACACTGCCACTAGGAAAAGTTAGTTCGATAGAGAAACAAATCATTAATTGATTTTGTACTAGATGAGTCGCATTTTGCATGTTAACAATTTATGGATTGTATCATGAATAGTGTTACCATAAGTCTTTTGGTCTTATACCAACTAAGGAGGTTCTTGAAACACTCTTTGCTATGTGCAGTCAGTTTCACACCTCACTTGAACATACATAAGTCAATGATTATGAGGCTTATGCTTGTCGTGAAGCACTTGACAATCTAGAACTTAGAATACAAATGTGTTATCTCGTTGGAGAACCCATCAAGTAATTTGGATAATTGTTCAATGATCCTTTTGAGAACAAAGTGTATGTTGCTCTAAGGGAAGTCTTCCGAGAGAGGGAGCTGAATTTCCAAAAGGGCTAATTGGAGCCACATTTATCTTAATAAGATTCGAGAGTCAACCAACGAAGAGACTAAAGTTGGACCTAGCATTCAATTCGAGGTTGAAAGAGTTGTTGAGGAAACAAACATATTTCCACTTCTTCCTTATAGATATGATAAAAGACGTCATATGCCTAGTTATATAAGAGTTTATATTATTTAGGTAAATGAGTCACTGGTGTGCAGCAATCAGAGTATACCAGCTAACGGAATCTATGGTTGGCCCTAAAGACTACAACATGGAGAGAGAGATTCAGTCAATGTATGTGAAAACTTGATAGATCAATCACTCAGCCTTAACCATTAGGTATAAGTGGATCTTCAAGAAGAGACAAACATGGATAGGAACAAACACATAATCAAACCAAGATAGGTTGTGTGTGGTGTGTAAGCTTAATAAGTTCATTTATGGACCAAAACAAGCATCTCCCAAGTGGGATCATTATTTTAATGAGAAAGTTCAAATAGTTTGAATTTCGAGAAATAAAGATGAGCCATACATATGTCAAAGCTAGTGGGAGTAATTAGAATCTTTGTTTCATTCATAGATAACCTATATATATGTCATTGCTAGTGGGAGCATTGTATTCACCCTTGTATTTTACATAGATAATGTACGATTCATAGGAAACTATATTACAACTTAGCAAATGTAAAAACTGATGGGTTATATACATAAGAACAATCCTATGTGCTCATACAAACCCTAATGCTTGGATCTAGGTTTCTCTATTGTACATGCAATGAATCCAAGACTTACAAACCCTAAACTAGCATACATATTTCATAATTTAACATATAGAATCAGATCTAGATGTTTACCTCTTCAATGGATGCTTGAATTCTTCTTTCTTCGAGCATAGAGTCACAATTGTAACTCCTCTAGTGGATCACAAACACCACAAGCAAGAAGGCAACTATGAGAGAGGAGGGAGGATGCTAATTTTCGGCCCTAGGGGAAGCAAGTGGCCAAAAATTGGAGCCTTGGGGTCTTATTTATAGTGCAGGCTGCTAGGGTTTTAGTCCAAATTTACTAGTTTACTATCACTAATAAATGTATCCCCTTCAGTAGTAATATGGAATCCATACAATTGGGTGGAACACTAGCCCTACTGGAAGGTCTAAGAGGTAAGGACTCATCAACAGGTTCAACAGGAGTTTCCTCCTCAGGTTGAGTGCCAGTGTTAGATTTCCCTTCATCGCTTTGCTCTTGAATCTCTTCAAGATCAATTTGCCTCCCACTATCCTCTTGGCTTATGAGCTCTCTTTCTCGGAAAACCCTTCTCCTCGCAACAAAGACAACATTGTCACTCAGTCTGTAGAAGAGACAGCCAAAGGACTTATGTGGATAGCCTATGAAATAACACTTCTCACTACAAGGTTCGAGCTTGTCGTGAGTCTCTCGTCGTATGAAAGCCTCGCAACCCCAAACCTTGATATGTGCCAACGAGGGAGTTTTCCCTGTCCACATCTCGTGAGGTGATTTTGCGACCTTCTTGGTGGGAACTAAATTTAGGATATAGGCGGTCGTCTCTAAGGCGTACCCCCAGAAAGCTACGGTAACAAAGCCTGACTCATCATAGAACGAACCATGTCCAACAAGGTCCGATTACGTCTCTCAGCCACACCATTCAATTGTGGCGTTCTCGTAGGCGTCAATTGCGAAACGATTCCACATTCCTTTAGATATTCATGAAACTTAAGACTTAGATACTCTCCTCCTTGGTCTGACCAAAGCATCTTGATTTTCCTACCCATCTGATTCTCCACTTCATTCTTAAAATATTTGAATTTTTCAAAGGTTTCTGACTTTTGCTTGATTAAGTAGATATATCCATATTTGCTATAATCATTCGTAAAAGTCACGTAGAAGTGGCAAGCATCCCTTGTGGTGGATCTAAAGGGACCACATACATGGGTGTGTATGAGATCCAATAGACCCTCACCCCTTTCACAAGTGCCAGTAAAGGGTGACTTGGTCATCTTCCCAAGTAAGCAAGACTCATACACGTCATCGTCCCTAAGGTCGAATGACTCCAAAACTCCATCCTTTTGGAGTTGGGCTATGCTTTTCTTGTTTACATGGCCAAGGCGACAATGCCACAAGCATGCTTTGTCCAAACTATTGGATGAATCAATATTCAACACATCATTTCCCAAATTATCAACAACTAACACAGATTCATAAATCCCATTACAAGGTAATGCATTGAAATAAAAAACACCATTCAAATAAACATTAATAGAACCATTACTATTATCAAATGAATATATGAAACCTTGTTTATATAATCCATGAAAAGAAATGATGTTCCTTGCCATATCTGGCGAATAGCAACAACTATTTAAATCTAATCCTAGCCCATTACTCAATACTAAAAAATAAACTCCGACTCTGGTCACAGGCGACGATCTTCTGCTTCCCATAATCAGGTTTATATTCCCATGTTCCACCTCCCTACTTCTTCTTAGGCCCTGCAAATCAGAACAAATGTGGAAAGCACATCCTGTATCAAGAACCCGTGAAGTAGCAAGTGACGACTTGTTAGATTTAATAGAATACATACCTGCATTGGTGGGCTTTATCTTCCCATCTCTAATGTCCTGCAGATATTTGGGGCAACCTCGTTTCCAGTGGCCCTTCTCGTGGCAATGGAAGCACTCTGCTTCTTTAGGGTCAGAGGAGGGTTTAGCAGAACCTACTTTGGTCCCACCAGAGGATGAACCATCATGGGATTTTCCCTTCTGGTAGCTCTTTGAAGGAGCCTTCCTCTTCTTTCCCTTCCCTTGGCCAATTGCCAACACGGGAGCAGCCATAGTAGAGGATGATGCAACAGATTTGTCCTTGAGGTTGCTCTCTGCAGTCCTCAACAGTCCTTGAAGCTTACTCAAGGAGACCTCCTCTTTATTCATGTGGTAGGTCATTCTGAACTAGTTGTAGCAGGAAGGCAAAGAATGGAAGATGATGTCGATAGCCAAATCCTCATCAAACTTAACATTAAGTTTGAGAAGACGATCAAAATACCTCTGCATTTTCTGCAAATGCGCGGTTAGGGATTCTCCACTCCCCATCTTAGCAGTGATCATGTTACTAATGATCTCATAGCGCTCTTGCCTGGCACTTTGGTGGTATATGTCCAGCAAATCTTGATGCATCTCATACGGATACATGTCCTCATAGGACTTTTGGAGTTCGAGGTTCATGGTGGCCATCGTGATGCAATGCACTTTTGTAGCATCACGCTCGTGGGCCTCAAAGGAAGCCAACTCTTCAGGAATAGCAACATATGGGTTGATCTTTTCAAGTTTCTCATCGATGACATATTCTTTGTCCTCATAATGAGTGATCATACGAATGTGCCTCATCCACTCATTGAAATTTGACCCATCAAATGTCACCTTTTGGCATAGGTTCATTAGCAAGAATGACCCAGAAGCGTTGTTGTTTGCGTTCGTGTTAGACATCTGAAATAGAAAGGAACAAAGTTTGATTAGAAATGAATCCTCAATTAAACACCCAAATAGGATCCAACAACATTATTTACAACTTAGAAAATGGATGTCATAATCTAAAAGTAAATAATTTGAAGGTAAGTGAATGATGATTCACTAATTTTCACCATGAAAAACGAAAAAGAAGATTAAGTTTTAAATTTATTTGAAAACTCCTAGATATTTGAGATTCATTGAACTTTTCAATTTCATGTTTAAATCTTGATATGCACTTCAAATTTGCGACTGGGATACCGAGGATCGCAAACAAGTTGTGAATAACCATGCGAACCAACATGGTGCACTCAATGTCTCTATCACCCAATCAATGTGTCGGTAAGCCACACACGCTCCATTGATCTATGATACACATCGAGCCACCCTTCGCCACCAATGTCAATCCCAAATTAGTGTGCCGGTTAACCATGCACGCTCCATTAACGTTTGATAAGGGTGCAAAGTGTAATTCCATGGAATAACATCATTTTCAAATTTTACCCTAAAGTAACTAAGATTGGGAATTTGTAAAAACATTATAGTTACTTTGTAAATTCATTATACTTGTAATGAGGAATTAACTACCCTATCCTATCCGTTTGGCTAACGACCCTCCACCAGTCAAGCAAGCGGTGGGTGTGAGTGTACACCCATTAAGCGTCATTTTATAGGCAACAACCTTATACCCACCTTATAGACTGGCTTTGTGAATGAGGCCTACTAGCGATAAGACTAGCTTATTCTTATACATATATATTAATTAATCTTGTAATAATATAATAATATAGGGTTGAATTTTAAACTTGTAAAATTCTAAGGGTTTGAAATTTAAATCATTCAAAATTAAACTTTTAATCATAAAATTTAAATTTCAAAACTTGAGGACAAGTTTTTGAACTTTTCAAAAACAAGGGATCAAATAACAAATAATATAAATCAAACAATTAATTTTATAATTATCTATATTTGACCCAATCCAATTTTAGTCACAAGATAATTACCAAATAATTTTAAATAATCCATATTTATCATATAAAGAAACTATTGTTCAAAAGATTTGAAATTAAATTTTGTTTTGGTAAGGATAATCATTTGCATACAATAAAATTCGGATTTAATTATCAAAATACGATTTTGGCATTTATCCTATAGCAAAACAGCAAGAAAATCCTGAAACATACTCTATCTGACTCCCAGACTCGCCGAGTCAGTCCTGGACTCGCCGAATTGGGCCAACTCGCCGAGTTAAGTCGGGCGGAGGCCAGAAAAATGATTTTTAGCAGAAATACGACAATTGCATCACATACAACAGAAATCAATCAAGGCTCTGATACCACTGATGGGTTTTATGCATAAGAACAATCCTATGTGCTCATACAAACCCTAATGCTTGGATCTAGGTTTCTCTATTGTACATGCAATGAATCCAAGACTTACAAACCCTCAAATAGAATACATATTTCATAATTTAACATATAGAATTAGATCTAGATGTTTACCTCTTCAATGGATGCTTGAATTCTTCTTTCTTGGAGCTTAGAGTCACAATTGTAAATCCTCTAGTGGATCACAAACACCACAAGCAAGAAGGAAACTATGAGAGAGGAGGGAGAATGCTAATTTTCGGCCCTAGGGTTTCTCTTGGAAGCAAGTGGCCAAAAATTGGAGCCTTGGGGTCTTATTTATAGTGCAGGCTGCTAGGGTTTCAATCTAAACCCTAATGGACAACTTAGCCACCAAGCAGCCCAAGGAAGCTTCTGTAATAAGGCCGTTAGATGAAAATATGATGATCCCACATCATAATTTCGTTCCCCCTTAGTCCATTAGGTTTTCCAGCCTAAAACTCAACTATCATACATTTGACAGTTTATGCCCTTTTATTTAATTAATCTCTTTTAGTCACCAAATTAATTCCTGATTAATTTATGACTAATACTAATTAAATAAATATGATTTCTCCTTTAATATATTATTCTTATAATACATTAATAAATCATATTATCCTCTCTCTCTCTCATCAAATTACCTTGTCATGTTGCTTTGGTGAAGGCAACCCAAAAGGACCATGCACAACCGGGTCAAGTACATACCAAATATAGTTACAAACTTAGACACTAATCCAACAAAAACATGGCTTGGTATACGAATTGCTTCGCTATGATATATACGGGAGATATAAAACAAGTACATAATAAGGATCTATGGAGATAGATCAAAGTGATCCGTTTGATTAAGCAAAAGTACATGGAATCTTAAGGAAACTCAACATGTAGAACTTGGAAAGGTTTGTGCTTAATAAATATGACATTATATTGAGTGATGCTAATGTCATAGTTCTACTAGTGAGCAAGAGGAAATGAGTCGTGTCCTAGATGCTTCTGGTATGGAATCGATCATATATGTCATGACATGTACCAGATTTGATGACTCGTATGCATTGAGCATGACAAGTTGAATCAGATCAATTTGGGAAGAATCGACAAATCAAGATAATTAACATTCTTAAGTGACCTAGGAGTATAGAGGAAATAATCTTGATAGTATGGAAGATTTCTTTGTAAAAGTTACATTGATGCTAAGTTCCACACTGATAAACACGATTTCATTCACAGTCGGAATTTGTACTTTTACTGAATGGTGATGTATTAGCATGGAAGAGTACCACGTAATGCACCATAGTGGATTTAATAAACTTACAATATATTGTAGTTGGTTAAATTGCAAAGAAGACAACTTGACTATAAGAAATTCATTAGTGACATCTTTGTTGAAATTCAATCATTGATGGTCCTTTTCGAGGCTCTTGTGACATTAAGGGTGAACTTACCTCCAGTATGGATCCCAAGTTACACAAGCTCAAATGATACAAACTCAATAAGTACCATTACATTTGATAGTTATTCGGATGTAAAGACATCATATTCAATAATTCATATCAAAAGAAAATCCCGTCGATCCATTCCATATGCCAATGTCACTGATCCAGTCTGATAGTCAGACAAAGTCAAGAGGCATTACATTTTCAAATGAATTGGCTTAAATACGCTTAGCTTAGCTTGTTTTAAACCTGAGAACTTAAAGCAGTATAAGTTTTAATTTGATTTGACGATTATTAAGTGCATATCTTAATATATGATGGAGATCATTCATTTAAATAACTTATCACTGTGTTCTCCTTTTGCATGTTTGGAACCCACTTCCCAAGTATTAATTTACTCAAATGTCCACATTTGGTCATACTCTTGGAAGTAAGTAGTGATTCAAGACAAACATGAGTATTAGTGGATTGTCCATAATGATTGGAAATAGGATAGAGATTGAGCTAACATTCATGAGTACTTAATAGATATTTATGTATTGGACCAACCCACGCTTATAGATTACTTAATGGATCCAGTCACAAGTAATTCTAAGACGACAATATCCTTTATTCTTCAAACCTAGATGCATGTGGGGTTTTGCTCTTTGTTTTTTATGCACAGTTCTAATCCAACGTTATCCGTAACGGGTAGTTATAAAGGATATGTCCATGCATGACATGATGAAGTAGACAAAAACTATGTAGCAGAAGTTTATTTGTTCCTTTTTCCTTATCAGGAAAAGTGATATCTATAGGCCCCTCGATGATTTGATGCTGACATCTAAAGTGTTTGGCTGAGATGTAACTGAAATTGATGTGTTTAATTTAGTAGTCAGATGCAGTCGTCACAAATCTACATCAGGAAACATAATCTTGAATTCTGAGATTGACCATTATCCATGTGTCGAGTTCATACATATATCATAGAACGAAGGGATAGTTGATCACTTATCGAAGGATAGAATCTTGATTAGATCAAGTAGTCGGTAGTTGCATTGGATGGATAAATCTCTGTTGATTCTTGGAGAAATATTGTTCCTCGTATGGTTGATGACTTGTCCAAGTGGTAGACTATTGGAAAGTGTGTCCAAGATCATTAACTATGGGTAAGATTTCTAATAATAAGAGGGTACTTTTGGGTTGCCCTCAAGACCCAAATTGAGTAGAAAAATAAATGAGAAATTGGTTTATTAATTATTATGGTTAATAATTAATTAGAAACTAACTAGAAATCTATTTTGGGAATTAACTAACAGTTTAATTGATCAACAAGTTGAATACCCAATTAATCAATAGCTGGTTGATCATGAATATTCCAGAACCCTTATGGAATTAGGGTTGGATGAAAATTACTCCATCACACATGGGAAAAGGAGTGACTTTCGTGGTTAGGTTCCCATCCAACATAGGAAGGATTACAAAACCTAGGAAGGCATCCAAGGCTATAAATAGGGCCTTAGGGATTTCATTCTTCCTTTCACCTTGGCTTGAAGTTTCGCCAACCCTTCTTCTTTCCCCTATAACAGATGATTTCTAGCCCTCTTAGGGTTTGTGAAATTGACCTTTCTCCTAGGTATTTTATTCCACTCTTTGTGTCATTGGGTGTGATACCATTACAGGGAATCCGGTTTGGGTCCTCTCACCTAAGCAACTTCATGGAGGACGAGATCTCAAGCATGGAGATCAAGGTCTACATAAGTGGTACGTTTTTCTTCTCTGTATTTTCATTTTCAAGGGTAGATATAATTAGCAAGAAACCATAGATCCATATGTTGCATGTACACTTAGGTATATTGTAGTTTCGATTTTTCCGCTACGTAGTTTAGAGTGTATTTTATGCATAGAAAACCTAACACGAATGACATCATTAAGAAAAAGTTTATTCAAATTATTGAAGTTAATATGAGAAAGACATCGATTCCATAACCAACTGAGATCCAAAGATGCTTTCGATAGCAAGAACAAAGAGGGTATGCCAATAATTGGTTTCATGTCGAGAGTGAACATATATCCCTTTTGTTTTGACTTCAAAAAAAACCTCCTTTGCTTCCTTGTTTGATATTGTACTACCTTCCTCATCAAAAAGAACATGATTGCCTGTTCTAACAAGTTGTGAAACACTAATCAGATTATGCTTCAATCCTTCAACATAAGCGACACGATTCACCGTGAATTTCCCATTTGTTACTTTTTCATAGCCTTTAACTTTTCACTTTTGATTATTTCCAAACTTGACAACTCCAACATTCTCTAACTTTTGAAAATCTCTCAAAATTTCTTTCCTTCCAGTCATGTGACGCGATTATCCACTATCGAGATACCAATTTCGTCATATTGCTCATCACATAGTACTTGCAATCAGTTAGAAAAATTTAGCTCCCCAAGACCTTTTGGGTCCTTGGACATTAGTTTGAAAACATTGTGCAAAGAGGAACTTAAAACCCAATTACAAACTTTCGATTTTAAATTGTCAATTAAGTCAACTTCATCAGCTTTAGGCATTGATATATAATCATACAATGATGAATTTCAACTTTGATTTTATCTTTTTCAATATTTTTCAGAGAATCGTCAATTTTCTTTTTTTTGAACTTCTCTCCATTTCCCCACTTTTGGTATGGACTCTTGAGATGAAGTGCTTCCACTCACTGACTCATTTAAATACTTGTCATAAGTATGTTGAATTTGCTCTTGAGAATACTTTCATGATGGGTATTGTTTTCCCTTTTACTTCAAGCCAATGGTTGATATTCTTTATATCATCTCTACCTTTGACCAATGAAGCTTTCATCTTTTCCTTTTAATCTGGGTTTGGAAAGTTTGGATTTTTAGGTTTAAAAGGCACAATTTTCCTTCTTTTTGTTTCCAATTTCTCAAAATTTCTTGTGGGAGATGATTTTTGATTTGGGTATTAAAAACGATTTTGATATCCAAAATGTGAATCTTGTTGAAAAACTTTTCAATTTTGAGTATAGATCCTTTGTCCATGATTTTGAACTTTTCCTTGAAAACCGTTTTGGTTTTGGAAATTATTATGACTTTTTCGAAAGTTATTTGAAAATGAATTTGACCTTGTTGAAAACTATTTTGCTTTTGAAAAGATTTATTTTGAAAATTCTTTGAATTTTTCAAAAACTTATGGGATTTTTGTTTAAAAAACCTTTTGTTTGTGAAAGTCTTTTTCATTTTTCCAATATGCTTTATGTTGCACCTTTGATTTTGAAATTCCTTCTTCAAAAGCCAAGTTTTCCACATTTCCTTTGAAAGTTTGTGTTTTTGCCTTTTGATGTTTTAGATCATTAGACAAGTTTTCAACACATTTTTCTTTATTTTTATTTTCAATAACAGATTTTTCTGTTTTTACTGCCCAAACATGTTTTTGTTTTATTTTGAAAAACTTTCGAGTATTTGTTCAAACCATTTTTGATAGTTCTTTTATTTGAATAAAATCCTTCATCCGTCACATTCACATTGTCTTCATTTACCAACTTGTTTAGTTCAAGAGCAACTGTATCACCATTTCCTTTGGTGACGAAGACTTGATTTGGATAAACAATATCTTCAAAATCTTTAAATCGTGGATAAACCACTGCATTTGGTTCGAGAAAATGTGATCCTTTGTCTTTCAACACTTTCATATACTCCTTTGAATCTTTAAAAACTTGATCTACCACAACACGTGGAATTGGTTTCTCATTCGAAACATCATCTGCATCACTCACATAGTCTTTAAAAACAACATAATCTTGAGAAATTTTGATTTTAGAAGATTGATCATTGTTTAATTTTCGTCATTGGATCATTATTATCCTTTCCTTTAGCCATTGAAGTGACATTAATGAAAGACAATTGTGAGAAATTAACACATTTCACTTCCTCAATTTCACTAATATTATCAGAATTATCTTCGATATCAACAAAATTTTATTCAGAATATAGTGTTGACTTCTCAGTCATATTCAAAATCTTAACTTGTTCATTTTTGGTTAAAGTCTTATTCACAGTTTTCATAATATCATTAGCATTCAAACATTCATTAATATCAATAATACCATATGCATAAGAATCATTTGGTATCTTATCATAAGCAACAATCTTACTTTCGTAATCATATGTGATTTTGTCTATTTTTTCTCTTTTAAAAGCAAGAAAAGGGAGTAATTTTCGATGTTGTTCATCACATATTTCAGTTGAAAGATACAACTCAGTTAATTTCCCATACAATCTTTTTGCAGAATTGCAATAAATTTTCCTTTGTTTTACCAGAATCATATTATCCATTCTAATATTGTCTCTTTCTAACAAAAGATTAGTAATTCTTAAATCTAGACTCCGCTAATACATTCTTTTCTTCAAGTTTATATCTAGCTTCATATAATAGGGATTTGGATTTTTCTACTTCACTACTTATGGAAATTAACAAGTGATTAAGATAAGAACAAGTATTATAAAAATCAGTCAAAACATCATTATAAGAAGTCAAAGGAATTTTAAATGAAGTAAGAAAATCACATACCTTTGATGTCATGGGTGACTTGGTTGAATCTGTCGACAAAAAAAGTCTTCCATAAATCCTTTCTTCTTCATTCTCCTCATCCGAACTCATCTTCTCACCATTGTCCTCTTTAAGCTTTGCATAGAGAGAACCATGAGTTGGATGGTGCATTTCTTCATCATCTGATCCTGAAGACCAAATTTGATAGGTTCCATCTTCTTCATCATTTCCTCTCACAATCAACAGAACATTTTTCGTTCAACAACGTAATTCCTCAAGACTCTCCATATAATACACTTCATCTTTAACTGTTTCCTTCTTCCTCAACATACAGTCTTTTGAAAGATGATTGTACCCAATATAATAGTTACAATTGTAACCTAAATCAACTTTTAATTTGAATTCTTTCTTCTTCTCATTCGAACTGTATATCACCTTCTTCTCTACTTTCGTATCCTCCTTCACACTTTTTCCAGATGCCGACACTCCCTTTATTCTCATAACAGTTTTTGAACCTTGCATTGAATGGCTTCTTGAAAAACTTTTTGACTTTGTTTTTTGAATTGTATGAACTGACTTCATCATCAAAATTGAACAAGAATCCTTCTTAACAGTCTTTAGCTTCTTCATCAGATTCATTTTCCTTTGCAGATACTTTCAACACTAAGGCCAATGCTCTACCCAAACTTGATTTGTTTTCCTCAGCAATATCTTTAACCTCATTTTCATGAGCTTTCAAGATATTGTAAAGATTCAATAGTAAGTAATCATCAATCATTCAATCGATCATAATATGATTTAATTGATTCACCTTCTTTCTGCTTGAATTCAACTAACCCCAAAAAACATTGAGTAACAAAACTCTTCTTCGTCTTCTCGTTCGATTGATAGTTTTCCTTCAAAGTGTCCCAAATTTTCTTGGCTGTCGAACGTCCACGAACATAGTTGTAAACCACCGGTGGAAGAGCACCACGTAATTCACGCATACACTTCTTATCATTTGTTGTCATCTCGTTTCTTGGCGTGATCATGTCTTCAGTAGTAGCAGCAGTTCCAACAAGAACTAACTTCTCCAGAAGAAATGGACCTTTGTTGATTGACCTCATCAAATCTTCAGCAATACCATTTAAGTAATCTTCCATTTTGTCAGCCCATTGTTCGTAATATTCTAGAATCAACATAGGAATTTTTATTGTAGATCCAAGCAAATGAGAGAAATTATTCATCATGGTCACATTAAAGTTCGCCATTGATGAATAGTTTTTGAAGAAAGAAAAGTTTTATTCAAATTGAAATCAAATAGAAAAATCAATCATAGATCAATTGATCTAACACACAAAACACAATACAACTAAATCGATGCGCACCAGTTTTTCGTTTCAATCTGCGAAAATTTTTGAATCGAAAAGAACGATTCAAAAAGATGAAAAATAATAGAAAACTTCAATCAATGATATGAATCTTGCTCTGATACCAAATGAAGTGTGTTAAAAATGATAAACGAATCAATCAAGTAAGTGAAATCAGTAAAAGACACACAGTTCTAAATAATATCTTATTGGCTTAATTCCACGTTTGAATAGTACAAAGAGAGAGTACAAATGATGAGAGAATGTTGGAACTGCTACTCTGACCTGTGTACTTATCCTTTTTATAAGATACAACAGACGTACAAAAAATACAAGGACTAAACATGACATAACAAAACTATAATGGCTTGTAAATAGATAACATGTCGACATTGCTTCTGCTTTTGACACTTACAGACACGTAACGAAAGATACAACTTTCAACTCTTACTAACTACTTTCGACTCTACATAACCTATACTCTATGGAGAGTGTCCTTTTACTTTAACGTAACATACTAAAAGTAGGATGACCAAATCAAAAAAAAAATCTATGAGTTGACAACAACATAATATAAGAAAAACAACACGACCAACCTGTAAAAGATGGGAACATACACAAGAATGTAAATCACATCTCTCACACCTATAAACACACACAAACCCCAATATCTCTATTAGATAACTTAAGCGTCATAATAAGCTTCCAAGATTTCCTCCCAAAGTACAACTAACAATATTTCCTTATGTTATGATCTCAGGTTTCCGGCTTATGCATTTCCCAGAAGAACAATCTTGCATCAAGTATCAATTTCTTAAATCTAAGGCCAAACCTGCTAAAAAACACATACCTAATAGACAAAAACTGTAATTTACAACCACTTGGGTTGTAGTGACTTGGTAAAGCATGTGGAAGATATGGTGAGTAATCTGTTGACCCATATTCAAATCCTGGCACTACTCAGCCATGGAGCTTTGTCTGCAGTGACTCTTGGGCGTAAGGCAAAGCCTCGTCTTTGTAGAGAGTGATTAGTCGGTGTGCGAAATTTGGTCCGGAAACCCTCATTAGAGAAGTCCCCTTTCAAAAAAAACTGTAATTTACTCTAAACTTTAAACTCAGTATCTACTTGATCATTGCTACAATACAACCAACTATTTTGTACAATAATTAATAGATATATTATAGATTAAGTAGGGTGTTGTTATATATGTCATCATCACTCATATAAGTTGTCAAATCATGGTGTAGAGACACTCTTACCCATTCACACATGGGATACAAGAAACAATTGTTGACATGTTAACTATTAGATTTTGGTAAACGAGAAACAAAGTTTTTTTTAACGGAAAAACATTAAGGAGTAAATTAAAATACCAACAAACAGCTAGAAAATAGTACAAACAAGAAGATATAGACCTAATCAAAAGCAGCAATGAAGCTCCACAATCGAAAATACATAAAACTCAAAACTAGAAATAAATTGAATATTACAAACCCACTTAGAAATAAATTGAATATTACAAACCAACTTATCATAGACACACCAAAAGAGAAGTCGAGTGAGGTCATAAAATCAAGCTTAACATATACAAAAAATTACTAATAAAATATTATAAAATTAGAAATAAATTGAAGATTACAAACCCACTTATCACAGACACACCAAAAGAGAAGTCGAGTGAGATCATAAAATAAAGTTCAATATATACAAAAAATTATTCTAATAAATGAAAGTTTTTTTTTTGTCACGGTCACATTCTCATTCAATTTGACAAATGTTATTTTGTAGTTATTTTGATTTAATTTTTTTTTTCATATGTTATTTTATGAATTTTTTTTATTTTATTAAATTTCACATAATATTTTAATGTAATAATTGCAATAAATGAATATTAATTTTATTAATGAACTTACCTTTTAATTTCAAAATTTCTAAATTAAAGCTCATTAGTTTTTTTTCTTTCTTTATTTAAATTATTTAAAAACATTTCAATTATAATAATTCATTATTTTTCTTATTTTCTTATAAATTCAAAAATTTTAAATATTTTGACCTTTATATTTAACTTTTTTTTAATTAATCCATTTAATACACGGGTCTTACAAGTAGTTACTAATAAAATATTATCCAATCTAATCTAATTTAACTCTTCTAATAAATGAAACCTAAAAATGACACGTGTTAGTTTTTTAAATGTCTCTTTGGCATGTAACATTTTTCTATGATTTTTATTATTTCCTTTTTGTGCTAACAAGTCAAATTCAATTCAAAATTTGAAATACAAAATCATATCCTAATAATATTATTATGTTTATTTTGCTTAACAAATTAATTCATAATTATTTATAATTGGCAATATCTTGGTTTTTTGTACATTTATTTTTTTTATCTATATAAAAATTTTAAATATATACTAACCGTGGTTTCCACGTGTTATAATCTAATAAAATTATAAATATCATTTGTTTTACATGTTTAAATGGGGCCATATATCAATCTCAATCATATCGTATACCATTTATAGTAAACATGTACGTTAAAAAGTAAAATTTACATTAAACAAAATTATAAGTGTCAAAAGAACCAAAATATCTAAAGAGTCCCATGCCAATTGTGAGTCATTACATCAAATGATATGCCTTTGTTTTGGTCTAATTTTCAAAATCTTGGAGAGATCCTCCTTTCATGTCATTTGCTTTCAATCAAATTTCCATCATTTTTGTGAGAAAAGGGCACGGTGGATGTCGTGTTATATATAGCCAATGATGAATGATTTAGTAAAAAACAAGTCACAAAGATACCAAATTGGGGAAGGACATACATCATACATCATAAAATATCATTTTTATCATAAAATAATCATCTATTTTGTGATATTAGTTCATGAAATTGTTTTTTCTGATATTAAATGATTCATTTATATCATATTTCTGGAATTTATTTATTTTCACAAAATGATGCCCAATTATGGAATATATATATATATATATATATATATATATATATATATATATATATATATATATATATATATATATATATATATATATATATATTAGTGGGATTTAAAAATTTGCAAAATCAACTAACACAACTAAAAGAAAAAAAAAAAAAAAAAAAAAACACTTACATGCGTCAAAATTGGATGAAGTGCATTGCTTATTCGGCAAAGGGTGTGAGTTTGATTTCCATCAAAAGTAAAATATATTCACATATGAAAGTGGGAAGATGGAAATTTTTTGGAAAAAAGAATATTCTTCAATGGTTTTTATGTTTTTAAGGTCAGAACAAAAGAAGTACGCCTATCGTATGGTGTTGTGGGCAACTTGGACCTTTTACCGCACTTGTTAATACCACATCGCCGATGCATTGAAGGTGAGGGGCAGAATCGCACGAAGAAAAGACACCACATTTTTTTTTTTTATTTCTTTTTAATGCTTTAACAGCTTGTATATTACGATATATCAATGCTTTAAAAAAATAAGATGCAAGTAAAATGTGAATAATTCTTTGGTTTAGAATAGTAAACAAAGAGAGTGAAAAATCACATTACGGTCAAGCAGGGCCGGTCCATTGTTTTTTACTACCCGGAGCGAGATAAAAAAATTATGCCCTTATATGTGTAACGTACAATAACAAAAACATATAATCAAACAAATGTAGTAATTTCTAATATAAAAAATGCAGTAATTTTTATAATCAAACAAATAACACAACCAAAATATACAAAAAATCACCTAAAACGATGTCTTCGCGCATTTTTTGAAGCGAAAACATCTCTTATTTTACAATAATCAATATTTTTTAGAAAATCACTTTCAATACTTAAAATTGCTAATCCATTCAATCTTTCTTGAGTCATGGTACTTCGGAGATACGATTTCAAAAGCTTCAATTTTGAAAAACTTCTTTCCGCAGAAGCAACCGTAACCGGCACCGTCAATAATATCTTATATGCAACCAACACATTAGGGAACATATCCATTCTTCTTGCATACTCCATTATTTGAATAGATGTCCAAGGACTTCGACTTTTGTATGCTTCATCCGGCAACATTTTCTGCAAAAGTTTTAACTCAATGAATAAACCATCTCCATCAATATCATAATCTTCACCATTTTTCAAATTGGACTCAAGATTTAAACAACATTTCTTTAATTCATCATCAACTAAAGAAACTAATTTGGAACCATCAAACAAAAAACCAAATATCGATTCAAAATATTGCATTTGTTCAAATCTACTTTTCAATTGAACAAGAGCCATATCAACAAGAATAAAAAAATAATCTCTTTTAAATGCTTCTTGAGAAGATTGGTGTTCTCTTTCGGTATTTGGAATTTCATCAAAATGTTGTTTTCTTTTTTTATTGCGTTTTTGAGGAAATTCGGGTTTAACTTTAACACTATTTGCTATTTCTTTTGCTTCACTAATAGCAAAGTCAAACCCACTTTCCCTATATTCTTCAAAATAATTAATTAACCCTTCTAAATTTTTTACAGCAACATCAAGAAGCATTTCTTTGGATTGAAACTTTTTGCTTACCAAATTAATTTTGTACAAAATATCATACCATATAACTAAACTTAAAATAAATTCAAAACTAGAAAATTCACCATTTACTAGTGAATCAGCATCTCTACACACTTGTCCATTATCACTTATTATAGATAGTTTTTTAAAAGCTTTTCTTATTTGATAAAATTGTGTTTTTATTGCTTTAACACATTCAATATGACTTTCCCAACGAGTAGCTGATAATGATTTAAGTGTTAGATCATCAACAAACTCAAGTAAAACACTCCATCTTTTGGTTGAATTGGAAAAAACATTATAAAGCGTTTGACATGTACCAAAAAAAGTTTTTGCCTTTTGGCAAGAATTTGCCATATCACACAAAACCAAATTTAAACTATGACATCCACAAGGCATATAAAAAGCTCTATTATTTATATCAAGCAATTGTTTTTTAACACCTTTGTGTTTACCTTTCATATTTGCCCCATTATCATACCCTTGACCACGAACATAATTAATATCCAAATCAAGAGATTTTAGGGCATCTTGTAAAACATTAAAAAGACCAAGACCGGATGTATCTTCTACAATTAAAAACTCTAAAAAAAACTCTTCAACTTTTAATGGAACACTTTCCAAATCTACACATCTTATAATTAAAGTCATTTGTTCTTGGTGACTAGCATCCGGAGTGCAATCAAGAATTATAGAAAAATATTTTGCCCTTTTGATTTTTTTTATAATTGCATATTTTACCTCGGATGCTAACATTTCAATTAATTCATTTTGAATTTTATGACTAAGATAATGATTATGTGTTTCTTTGTCTTGAATCATTCGAAAATGTTCTTTCATTACCGGATCCCACTCCGCAATTGATTCAGTTACACTTAAAAAATTGCCATTTGAGTTTTCATAAATTTTTTCATTTGTACCACGAAAAGCCAAGTTATTTTTTTGCTAAACATTTTACAACAGAAATAATTCTAACCATAACTTCTTTCCAATGTTCGGTATCTTTTTTTATCATTTCTTGAATTTCTTTGTCAATTGTTTCGTTTTTATTTAACCTAATTCGCGTTTCATTCCATGTTCTTAAATTATCCATATGATCGGAACTATTTTCATGTTGTTTTAATGTTTCACTAAGATGCTTCCAATCTTTAATTCCTTCGGTTGCCAAACTACTTTTAGTTCGAATAGTTTTAAACAACTTACAACAAAAACAAAAAACTTTATCAAGTTCTTTTGAATACACTAACCATTTTCTATCAAAAGAATCACCATTTCTTAATTTCCGAATGAAAAAATCAAATGAAAAATGTCTACCAAGTGAATCTTTTGGAAAAATTGTGTTGGTATCAACTTCTCTATTTGGCCCTTTTTCTATTAGTAAATCTTTCATTTTTGAATCTAAATCATCCCATACTCTAGGATCAAAAATATTAAAATCACTTGGTTTATCTTTATCAAAAAAATCATTTTTTTCAAAATCATTGGAAATATCAACCGAATCATTGGAAGTACTAGGTGGAACATTAAAATTATTAACCGGATCATTGGAATTTTGATTTCTAACAAAATATTTATTCAAAGACCCTCTTAATTGATTAGCCTCTTCTTGTTCTTTTCTTTTTCGTTTTCTATTTTGAGCACCCGATGGTTGTTTTAGGGGAAACATATTTAAAAATCAGCAAAGAAAAAAGCTAAGCAAAGAAAAAAAATCAATAATTCTAGTTATAAAAGCTAAGCAAAGAAAGATACAACCTGGCCAAAGTTTTCATTTTTATTTCCCACTTTGAAGATGCCGATAATCTGAAAATTAAAACATACAATCAGAAATACAAATCCATTTTCAACAACTACTGACTAATAAGTAATAACACTACAATGAAATAAATATATACCTTTCAAGATTTCAAAATAAACAAAAATCAGCCTCCCAAGTCCCAAGTTCTGATTCACATCACAGAAACAAAAACAAAACTTTAGATAATTCAGAAACTGTGGTTGATGTTCATACAGAAATAAAAAAAAATCATTAGAAGAAAGTAGAAAACTTACCCTAATAAGTTGAAGAGCACAAAATGAGAACTGAAAGGAGAATTCAGAAACTGTGTTCACTTCGTTTTCTATTTGAAAACAATTGAAAATTCCAATTTCCAAATCTGCAACTCAAACAACAAATCACAATATTCAATTAATCATATTAAGAAAAAAGAAACAATGATTGAAGAAAACTCATAGACTCACAGTCAATTGAAGAAAACTCACCCAAAATTCGAGTTTATCAGAATGAAGAATAGAAATTGGCAAATTGCAATCAGAAGAAAACTCACGGCTGTGTTTGTCTGTTTGATTTCTTGCCTTCTTCACTGGTTCGTACTTCCCTTCTTCACGGCTGTGTTTGATTTCTTGCCTTCTTCACTGGTTCGTACTTCCCTTGGTTTCCTCGATTGAACCTATAGGCTATAAGTTTTAGAGAAGATTGATTGATTGAATAAGAAATTGAGAAGAAGATTGAATAAGAAATCGGCTGAATCGGTGATGCTCACACAACAAATACGTTGAATCCATTCGAACGTTGGTCTCCCGACTCCTCATCTGCCGACTCCTCATCTCCCGATTGCGCTAATTCACTTGGCGCTCAAGCTCAAGAGTCAAGATGGCTGAATCGGAATGCCCTAATGCTGACTTGCTAGACTATTGGAGTAATTGGGTTTAATTTTTGGGCCAAAATTATATACATATATTATAACTTGCTGGATAAAAAATATGCCCCCATTTTTTTGATGCCCTGGGCCTAAGCCCAACTTGCCCATGTAGTTGGGCCGGCCCTGCGGTCAAGCGACAAGAAAACAATAAAAAAGTACATATGAAGTATACCTTTCTCTTCTAATTGAATTGAAACCTTTGCATTTGGCCTAAAACTCAATTTTTTCGAATTTTTTAAAAATAATATTGTTTTTTTTCATAAATTAATCTTATTTTTTTTCCTAACAAGCTTCTAAAATAATAATCAGGATCCTGTGATATATTTAATGATTTTGAGGTTTTCACAATATTAAGGATTCCGAATATAATTATTGGATCATGTCCCTAACACACACACACACACACACACACACACACACACACACACACACACACACATATATATATATATATATATATATATATATATATATATATATATATATATATATATATATATATATAATTTGTAAGACCGTGAGACGCATATCTAAAAGTAATTTTAAAATGCAAAATAAAGGGAAAAATCAAAAAAAAAAATTAATTATTATTTTCGTCATTTACTTTACCTAAAAAATAAATAAAAATTACCATTTTTTTTTAAAATACGTGAAATATTCAATTAGAGTATTACACTGTAAATATTCCAATGTGATTTTTAGAATGTTATAATATTTTAGTATTCTAGTAGATTTGTCAGATACGTAAAATATTTTAATATTCTACTAGAATATTCTAATATTCTACTAGAATGTTTCATAGATATTTCAAAAATATGATAATTTTTTTTTGGATAAAAAAGTGACGAAATCACCAGCCTTGACAAAAGGATATTAAGAGATTAACAGTAAGAGTGGCAACCCTAAACAAGTTCATCTCAATATCCTCAGAAAGATGCAAGCCTTTTATGACATCTAGAAGAAGAACAAAAGATTTGAATGGACCAACGAACACGAAGAGGCTTTCCAAGAGCTTAAAAAATATTTATGCTCACCACCTCTATTGGTAACACTACTAGATGGTGAGTTACTCCTTCTTTACCTGTCAGTATCCTCAAACACGTTGAGCGTTGTACTAGCCAAGGATCTCGACGGGAAGCAACATCCCATATATTATGTAAGTAAAAGTCTCCTCGATCCTGAGACCAGGTACTCTCACCTTCAAAAGCTCATACTTGCATTGGTAATAACTTCTACTAAATTAAGACATTATTTTGAAACACACCCTATAATCATAAGAACTAACTATCCAATTACGAAGGTTATGAGAAAACTAAAAATGTCAGGAAGAATGGCGAAATGGTCTATGAAGCTAAGCACGTATGACATAAAGTACAAAACAAGATTTCCCATAAAGTCCCAAGCATTGGCAGATTTTGTGGCTGACTTTAGTGATGATCTAAGAGTTGAAGTAGAAATAGAAGCAAAACAACATCTCGAAGAGGAAAACATGGGAAGATAGACATTGCTCACAGATGGAGCATCAAACCAAAGAGGAAATAGCTTGGGGATCATACTAAAATCGCCACAGGAGGACATCCTACCCCATGCAATTAGTTGTGAATTCAATGCAACTAACAACAAAGCAGAATACGAGGCGCTAATCATGGGACTACAGTTAGTCAAGGATCTTCGAATCAATGATCTTCAGGTATTCGTCAATTATTTACTACTAAAAAACTATTTTAATGGATCTTATTGTGACAACTCGAAATTTCTATCTTATATCAATCCCTGCATTCAATCAAAGTCACACTTTCAATTGCTAAATTTTAGCAGTTTTGGAGTCAGTTTGAGTGCTTTAAAGCCTAGTACTGCAAGAGATAACTGGAGAGAGGATACTTTAGGGTAAAGTATGCATCATTTAAGTTCCAAAACTCCAAGATTTTGGAATTTACAGCCCTAACATCGATTTTACGGCCGTAAACTCTAGGGTATAAAGGTGACACTTGTCATTTTTGTCATTTTCAACCATTTTCAAGTCTAGGAACCATTTCTCTCTCAAGTATCATCACTAGATCTTCAACTTAGTAAGTGTTTTCTTCCTTGATTTGTTAATCAACTTCATTATCTAGTGTATGTGTATGATTTCATCCGTGAAATCTCTTCATTTGATAGATAATCAAGTGTTCTTCAAGAACACCAAGAACACACACTAGTGTTCTTGAGCCTTAAACACCCAATCAAGCTTCTAGATTGTAAGTACACTTATCCTAGCTTGTTATACACTTTAAATAAACTTGTTTACACCTAGAAAACACAATGAATCACAAGATCAAAGGTGTTTACGGCCAAGGAATGTTCTTGGGCCGTAAACCCTAAAAGATGGGGCAAAGTGAGCCCTAGTCCCTTCCTTAGCCTTAGATACTAGTCTAGATCACTTCCTTGAAGTGTTTAGGACCTTAAACATCAAAAAGACCATGAACACATAGAGTTCACGGTCGTGAACTCATAAGGATATGGTCCTTAGGCCATAAAATCAAACTACATTACTAGTAAACTATAATAGGTATAGTTTAGGAGATACTACTTGCTATTCCTAGTACAAAGGGAACATACAAGAGTTAGTTCATTCATGAGTCTATACAAATATACTATTACATACTATATGAAGAGATACTATTACATACTATATGAAGAGATACTTCTACATACTACACGGGACTGACCATTCCACACCCAGCTGTTAGCTACAGTGGGAAACTGCACATCGACGGATGAACTCGGTTGTACGGTTCGGCGAGTTACCACGTCGTGTTTATCCTAAGACAAAAGGATACGATTTCAATGATTATATTATTTTCCTTATTACCTTTATTTTGTGACTCATTCACATAAACGATGAGGTAGACTATATTTTAATAATAATAGTTGTACAGGGGAAAAACCTTCATTCATATAGAGGTTCAAACCTCCAAAATTGTCAGGGTCTTGGTAGAAGACTACATTTTATACTAGTAGGAAATATGGGATTTTCTAGGGTTTTCATACTTATACGAACTTTTTCATCAAACATTTACAAGTTTTTTCTTTGAAGTTTTACAAATCAAAGACACTAAAATACTTATGAATTCACCAGCTTAAATGTTGATCTACGGTTTCAAAATAAATTGTATTCTCAGGTCATCAGTAGACAGATACCGGTGACAGGTTTTGAGACGACGGAGCACAGACAAGACTCGTCTTTTATTTTGATCATTCATTTTTTGGTGTCTATTTACATTACAAAGAACACACATGTATTAAAACTTTACTATTAATGCAATGGATGATGTTGTTGCTTGTTTACTACTTTGCATTGTTATGATACTTTACATGACGTCCTCCGCCCCAGAACATTTCCGCCGTTCTTGGTTTTAGGGTGTGACAGATTGGTATCATAGCATTGTTTGTAGTGAATTGAGTATATCAACCCATAAAAGATATACTAACTATAAACAAAATGCGATTAAAGTACTCTGACCAAGAGTTTATACTTTTAAATAATAAAATATTTAACTAAGTATATATACTTGCATTCATACTAAAATCAGTGTCACTAGGACAGAACAAAAGTATTACGATTGTTGAATATCACAAATAGGCTTGGGGATGTATGGTCAGTTATGGGAGTGGCATAGCCTGATCAACTATGTTGGTCCGAGAAGTGATTAGCATATGCCTAGGAATGGTTGTGGTATGTCAACAAGTCTAAAAACTTACCAACACTATGACAATGAGAACATTAGAACAAAACATAAACTTAAAATACTATAGGAGTATTTCGTGTTACTATAATTATCTTAGTTACTACGTCTCTTAAACTGATTCTTTTACCCCTACTTCTCGCGTAGATAACATGGCTGGATTTCATATTCCTGGAGACCTCGTACTTCCCAAATCAGGGCAATGTTGGATGGCTGGATGATGAGCCAGAAGATGACCATCCAATCCCTTTGGATGATCACCTTGCAGAAGGCTTTTCGGATGGTTCTGACTCCGAGCCAGAAGTCAACAACCTACCCCAAGAGGGTCAAGCTCCAAACCTCAACCCCCGACCCGCGTTTCAAGGTCCCACACCCTTGTGGGCAACAAACTTGAATCGCTGGAGTGATGAGAAGGGTCAACCATTACCCTTCAATGGAGACCGAAGCTTTTACAATCTCAGCGAAGGAGGCTCTGTTGACCGAGTCCTGCCCATTATGGTCCGCAGGATTGCTCGGAATATTGAGCAAGGTAGAGCAGCTATCGGCCGAGTCATGGAAATTGACGCTAACTCAGGCGTTAACACGGTCCGGATTGTCCATCTTGAAGAAGCTATGGAAAGGACTAGGATAGTCAATGAGACTCTGCAGCAACAGCTAGCTGCATCCCGCGCTGAGGTTATAGAACTTCGAGTGCATTAGAGAGCTCATGAGCGACATCTTCAGGACGTGGTACGTCAACTGGAAAATCTGAGGGTTCGCCCGAGGAATTCCTGTCGCTAGTAGAAGATGCCTAGCTCATCTTTCCTTTTGATTTAAGGAATAACTTTTCTTACCTATGCTCTAAGTAGCACTTGTTTGTAAATTATTCCTGGTTTTCAAGTACTTTATTAGACTTCTAAACTGTCAAAATTTTCCCCTATGGTATGATGTAAGACCTTTAGTTAGGTCATTTTCCCGAACATATTTACATCTTATATACTAGAAATTTTGGCAGTTATCTAATCTATTCAGAAATCCATGCTCTAATTTGATATCGAACTATGGTGACTTAGTTCACAAAGACACTTTCAGTTTCTATACTATTGGATTCTTATCATTGTTTCTATCTTTTAAACTTTAAGTTAAAAGATGCCTCCTCACAGAAATTCAAGACGTAACATTAATAACGAAACGCCGATACCACCACCACCGCCATTACCTCCTCAATTCGATGCTGCTATGTTCCAAGCGGCGGTCACGGCGGCCGTAGCGGCTTCCATGTCACACATCAATACTCCTGTCCCTAGTGGATCGGGAATTGGTACACCTCTCTCCAACCTTGGAGAGAGTCATGGGAAACCCCGATAGTGCACCTACAAGGATTTTACGAATGCTAAACCCAGGAATTTCAATGGAATTGGAGGGGTGATGATTTTGAGGCAGTGGATGGAAAAGATAGAAGCAGTCTTTGAAATCTGCACCTGCCCAGAGAACAACAAGGTCAAGTTTGCTACTTGTACCTTTTCTGACAGGGCTTTAACTTGGTGGAATGGCCACGTTAAGTCACTGACTCTAATTGTGGCAAATTCGATAAGCTGGGAGAACTTGAAAGCCATGCTGATGAGAGAGTACTGCCCACGAGGGGAAATTCAAAAACTCAAGCAGGAACTCTGGAATCTTAAGATAGTTGATTCTGACGTATCAACTTATACCAATAGATTCTGTGATCTGGCAATTCTTTGCCCGGAAATGGTTGCTCTTCAGAGCAAGAAAATAGAGAGATATATTTGGGGAATGTTGCCCCAGATTCAGTCAAGTGTGTTAGCTTTAAGGCCTGTTACTTTTGACAGCGGTAAAGAACTGGCACAATCTATTATCGATCACGGAAACTACAAGAACGCAACAATTGCTACACCCGATCAACAAAAGGGAAACAAAAACAGTAGGAAGAAAGGTTGGAACAAGAGGAAAGGAGGGTCTTCACAAGAATCCTCAAAGAAACAACAGCTAGTTACAGTAAATGTTGCTATTGTACCTGCTGTTGTTCCTACTAACCCCTTCCCAGCGAAGCCTTATGTGGGTAACCTTCCGAACTGCAACAAATGCAACTACCACCACAACGGACCTTGCCGAGAAATGCAGTGCTCTAACTACAACAGAAATGGGCATACTACCCGTTTTTGCAAGACTCTCGCAAAGCCGAGCACTCAAGTTCCCAATGTTGGTGTAGGCCGAACTTGCTACGGTTGTGGCGAGGTGGGTCACTACAAAAGAAACTGCCCGAAGGCAGCGAATACCGATGGAGTAGGACGAGTTTTGGCTATGGGCCACGAGGAAGCCGTAGCTGATCCTATGATATTTACTGGTACGTTTCTCCTCGATAATTCATATGCATGCATACTATTCGATAGCGGAGCAGAGAGAAGCTTCGTAAGCCAAAAATTTGTTCACTTACTTAAACAAAAACCACGTACATTAGAGGAATCATTCACTCTAGAAATGGAAAATGGGAAAACGGAAAGTACTAAGTGCATATACGTAGGTTGTACTCTAACTCTAGATGGTCATTCTTTCCAAATAGACCTCATTCCGATCTCAATTAAAAGTTTCGATGTCATAATCGGCATGGATTGGTTGAGTCATCGTCGCACCGACATCATGTGCTTTGAGAAAGCAATTCGTCTTAACCTCCCTAACAATGAAACTCTAGTTATCTACGGCGACAAATGTAGTACTAACCTTCGCATCATTTCGTGTATCCAAGCTCAGAAATGCTTGCGAAAGGAATATCATGCATTCCTTGCTCACATCGTCGATACAAGTCAAGAAGTGAAGGAAATTCAGTACATTCCAGAAGTACGCGACTTTCCTGACATCTTTCCAAAAGAACTACTGGGATTACCACCGCAACGCCAAGTCGAGTTCAGAATCGACTTAGTGCCAGGGGCTACTCCAGTAGCCAGATATCCATATCGTCTGGCACCGGAAGAGATGCAGGAACTTTCCTGTCAGCTTAACGAACTTCTCAAGAAGGGATTCATTAGGCCAAGCTTCTCACCATGGGGAGCACCGGTCTTGTTCGTCAAGAAGAAAGACAGAACGTTTCGTATGTGCATCAACTATAGGGAACTCAACAAGCTTACTATTAAAAATCGTTATCCTCTACCCCGCATTGATGACTTATTTGATCAACTTCAAGGAGCAAACTACTTCTCGAAGATAAATCTACAATTCGGGTATCACCAGTTACGAGTGTTAGAGGAGGATGTTCCCAAGAGAGCCTTCCGAACTCGTTATGGACACTAAGAGTTTTTAGTGATGTCGTTCGGATTAACCAACACACCAGCAGTATTCATGGACCTGATGAATAGGGTGTGCCGTCCTTAATTGGATCAGTTCGTTATCGTCTTCATCGATGACATACTTATCTACTCCCGAAGTAAGGAGGAGCATAGTCAACACCTACGAAAAGTCTTAGAAACATTACAATCGGAGAAGCTCTATGAGAAGTTCTCCAAATGCGAGTTTTGGATTCGAAGAGTCGAATTCTTGGGCCACGTCGTTAGCGAAAAGGGAATACACGTGGACCCTTCCAAAATTAAGGCTATTGAGAACTGGTCGGCACCA
Source organism: Lactuca sativa (assembly GCF_002870075.4). Classification (NCBI taxonomy): domain Eukaryota; kingdom Viridiplantae; phylum Streptophyta; class Magnoliopsida; order Asterales; family Asteraceae; genus Lactuca; species Lactuca sativa. The sequence goes on along the minus strand of NC_056624.2, from coordinate 177,786,577 downwards.
AAGACACCTACTGAAATTCGTCAATTGCTAGGTCTCGCTGACTACTATAACAGGTTCATACAAAACTTCTCTAGCATCGCTAAGCCGCTTACTGCACTGACCCAGAAAGGCATGGCCTTTGACTGGGAAGAGAAACAAGAGAAGGCGTTCCAAACGTTGAAGCGAGCCTTATGCACCGCGCCAATACTATCCCTCCCATAAGGAATAGAAGACTTCGTAGTGTATCGCGATGCATCCAACCAAGGGCTCGGATGTGTTCTGATGCAACGAGGTAAGGTCATCGCTTATGCCTCAAGACAGCTGAAGACACACGAGGTCAACTACACCACGCATGATCTTGAGTTAGGAGCAGTTGTGTTTGCTCTAAAGATCTGGAGACACTATCTGTGCGGTACAAAAAGCACTATCTTTACAGACCACAAAAGCCTTCAACACAACTTTGATCAGAAGGAGCTCAACATGAGACAAAGATGGTGGGTCGAGCTACTCAATGACTACGAATGCGAAATTCGTTATCATCCCGGCAAGGACAACGTAATAGCTGACGCCCTAAGTCGGAAAGAATACTATGGTCGTAGAGTCAAATCATTGACTATGACTATCCATTCACACTTGTCCACACAAATTAAGGAGGCTCAGCTCGATGCTTTGAAACCTGAAAATGTGGCAAGTGAATCCCAAAGAGGGATGGATAAAAACTTGGAAAGCAAGGGTGGCGGAGCGTTATATTTCATGGATCGAATTTGGACACCGAAACACGGTGGCTTCAGAGACGTGGTCATGACCGAGGCGCACAACACTCGATATTCCGTTCACCCAGGTTCAAATAAGATGTATCTGGATCTTAAAAATTTATACTGGTGGCCTAACATGAAAGTAGAGATTGCTACCTTCATGAGTAAATGCCTTACTTGCGCAAAGGTTAAGGTCGAATACCAGAAACCATCAGGTTTACTTCAGCAACCGGAGATACCACAATGGTAATGGGAGCGGATTACTATGGACTTCATAACCAAGTTTCCCAAGACAACGGGTGGACTTGATACCATTAGGGTCATCGTCGACAGATTTACCAAATCCGCGCATTTCCTACAAATCAAGGAAATTGACAAGATGGAGAAACTAACAAGAACATACATTAGGGAGATCGTACGACTGCATGGTGTTCCCATATCCATTATCTCCGATAGAGATAGTAGATTCACTTCGAGGTTCTGGCAGTCGCTACAAAGTTCCCTTGGAACGAGGTTGGACATGAGTACAGCCTACCATCCACAGACCGACGGACAAAGTGAGAGAACTATCCAAACCTTGGAAGATATGCTGAGAGCCAGTGTGATCGACTTTGGGAAAGCATGGGATACTCATTTACCCCTTTCAAATTTTCCTACAACAACAGTTACCACACGAGCATAAAGGTTGCTCCATTTGAAGCCCTCTATGGCCGAAAGTGCAGATCCCCTCTGTGATGGGCTAAGGTGGGTGACACCCAGTTAGCTAAAGGACAATATCCTGACAGCACTCTCACGGGTCCAGAAATCATACGGGAAACGACAGAGAAGATCATTCAGATTCGTGAACGATTGAAAGCCTCTAGAGACCGTCAGAAAAGCTACGCAGACAAGCGAAGGAAACCTTTGGAATTCCAGGTGGGAGACCGAGTCCTTTTGAAAGTCTTACCCTGGAAGGCTTGATACGCTTCGGAAAGTGTGGAAAGCTAAATCCAAGATACATAGGGCCTTTCGAGATTCTTGCTAGGATCGGCCCTGTAGCTTACAAACTCAATCTACCGCGTGAACTCAGTAACGTACATTCTACTTTCCACGTCTCAAACTTGAAAAAGTGTATGTCCGACGAGACTCTTGTAATCCCACTCGACGAGATCGAGATCAACGAGAGCCTCAACATCGTGGAAGAACCTATAGAGATCATGGACTGAGATGTCAAGCAAACAAAACAAAGTCGTATCCCGATAGTGAAGGTTCGCTGGAACGCCAAGCGAGGACCTGAATTCACTTGGGCGTGTGAGGATAAAATGAAACTGAAATATCCTCGTCTTTTTACTTAGTTATTTGTAACTACTTATTTGCTTAAACTCTAATTTCAGGACGAAATTCCCTCTAACAGAGAGATGATGTGACAACTCGAAAGGATACTTTAGGGTAAAGTATGCATCATTTAAGTTCCAAAACTCCAAGATTTTGGAGTTTACGGCCCTAACATGGAGTTTACGGCCGTAAACTCCAGGGTATAAAGGTGACACTTGTCATTTTTGTCATTTTCAACCATTTTCAAGTCTAGGAACCATTTCTCTCTCAAGTATCATCACTAGATCTTCAACTTAGTAAGTGTTTTCTTCCTTGATTTGTTAATCAACTTCATTATCTAGTGTATGTGTATGATTTCATCCGTGAAATCTCTTCATTTGATAGATAATCAAGTGTTCTTCAAGAACACCAAGAACACACACTAGTGTTCTTGAGCCTTAAACACCCAATCAAGCTTCTAGATTGTAAGTACACTTATCCTAGCTTGTTATACACTTGAAATGAACTTGTTTACACCTAGAAAACACAATGAATCACAAGATCAAAGGTGTTTATGTAACGCCTGTGTTTCCGGGCTTGCCATTTTCAGCAATGTAATAGTCTAGGTTAACCTTTGTAACCCGTTTTGAAATAATAAGAGTGTATTATTTGAGTATTATGTGTTTTGTGCTTAATTGCTTAATTATGTGGTTTGATTAATTAAGAATAAAAATAAGCATCAAAATTTAAGTGTAAAATAAACTTGATATCTTTGGATAATGTTGTAGTAGTTGAAACGAGGTTTCCGAATATATATAGAACGCCTAAATCTGACTTCGTATCAGGAAGTTATTATTTATCGAAGTTTCGGCTTAGCGGTATGCAGCCTGAAATAGTCGATTTGAGATCGAGCGGTTTTTAGCCGAAACAATCTAAACGAGAATCGAAGGTCTCGTTGTTGGTATTGAAGCGATGAAAAGTTAGGCGAGAACGGACGTCAAACGAAGAAGTTATGAATTTATAACGAAGTTTTTCTGTCCTGGCCTATTAAAAATAAATAATAAAAATAAAGTTAAAATTAGCCGACGGAGTCTAAACGAAAGTTGTAGAGCGTAGTCTCACCTACGCGTGGATATAAAGAACGTCGAAAACGTTGTTCGTATGAAGAAGATATGAATTTTCGAAGTTTATTAAATAAATTGTATTTAAATTTAATCTTTAATTCGGATGATTATCCGAAGGAGTCACCGATCTGATCCGAGTTACGCCCCGCGTACTCCGAGGCTCCAGCCTCCTATAAATAGGATGCGAGGGCAGCCGACTCCTTTGCTATTTTTCTCTCTTCTTTCTCCCGTTTTGCATCGTTTTGCGTGCCAGAAATACCCCGAAGCCCCGGTATTATTCTCGAGCCCTGAAGCAAGTCCTGAGATCCCGAAGATCCCGAGAAGTGCGGTTCCCGAGCCGAAGCTCTGCTCGCGAGAAGTTCGATTTTTGAGGAGATCTTCCAGATCTGCTGAGGACTACTACTTCTGCAAGTCGTAGTGCTGTCCGGTCATCTTCTGATCAAGTGAGTGTATACTACCTTTCATAAACACGATAATAATACAAGTATGGTTTGAGTGTATTAAGTAAATTGTGGTTTATATGTGTGAGTGTGTAGTTACTTTCTTCTAACGCATAATTATGAAGTATTTTATACGAAATATGTGTTATGTGTATAACTTTGTTGCTATGTGCGTGAATGTATATTCACTTTCTTCTATCTCATAGATCTTATTTGTTTTCTATGAAATACGTGTTATGTGGGTATGCCTCATCTGTTATGTGGAATATATATTGAATGAAAATGCTATACAGGTTTTAAACTATGTATGAAAATATATATTTTTATCTACTAATATGTTGGGTAGAACATGGGTAGATAGTTGGTGTGTAATAAACAGATGAGAGGCCTCGATGTTGTTGTTGTTGTTGATCTAGTTATTCAGCGGAGTATGGATAACGACCACAGACTCTTTCTAGACAGTCTTGTGGAACGCTAGCAGGTTCATAACCTGTAGGTGTTGTGAACGATGTGTTCACCGGTGTACTCTATCCCCCTCATGGTTGCCTTTAGGATATCTATTGTTGAGGAAACCCCTTAGCAGTAATGTCCATCCCGATGAAAATCCTAGATTAAGGTCCCTTGAGATAGATGTTGTTTTAGGGACGTAAAGTGAGGATAACGGGAATGGGTAATCGGGATAGTGATTGGTTGGTGAAATTAAATATAATTTTATTTATTGTGGGTTAAAAACCCTATATGCTCACCAGGCTCCCAAGCCTGACCCACTCAGTTTTATTTGTATTACAGGAAGTGGCGCAAAGGCGTAAGATGGATGAATCATCAAGTTGTTTTGTTTACAAGTCTGAATATGTATATATTTGTTGAATGACTTGTAATGTTATCGTTTATGCTTTATGGTCTGTATTAGAACATGACATCCCGAGTTTTGATTATGTAATGAAAATGCATCTCTTGATGAAATGCTTTGATAAATATTATTTTATCATGTTTTGTTTTGGGAACAAATTCCGCAACACTTTTAAATCAAAAGGATTTACTCTGAAATTATTTTAAAAAACATAAATGAAATCGGTATTTTCTGGCCGTGATTTTGGGGATGTCACAGTTGGTATCAGAGCATTAGTTTAAGCGAACTAGGAATTTGTAGGATTTCTAGACTTAAACTTAGAATGATAAGTGGAATTTTGAGATGTGTGTCTGTTGGATTTTAGACACGAGCACTAGTTTATTTTAGGAAAGTTGCCTAAAATGCTTTTATGTGCTAAATGTTATATGTTGCCATATATGATATTATTTGTTCGGATCTACGGTTTGTTGCCAACCGGATCTGAAGGTTTATGTGTTTAGGATTCTAAGCGTATGTATACGATATTAGAACTAGCATGTAATCGTTTGGAGTAATAAGGATGATTTGAATATCTTATCGTGAAAGAAGATCTAAATTTCACCTTATTCGGTGTGTAGATCAAAAATGGTGAGAACAAGGAGTGGCGTTGGAAACGCGGATGAAAACAGGAATCAACCGCCAGTGATTGAGCAAATACCTGTTGTAGCAGCAGCACCAGAACCAATAACAATGGCTGGGGTGCAAGCCATGATTCGGGCTATGTTAGCCGAACAAAGGGATGAGATGCGACAGATGTTGCATGATAATAGGGATGAACCTATCATACCTATTGAGGAACCTGAATTGATTCCCGAGCAATCAGAGGAAGGGAACAATAGTCGCATTATGAGTCAAGTTGGGACTCAAGGAGAACGAAGGAACGATCCGGAAAGGAGAAACAACCAGGATGGGCGAATGTACAATAATTTCTTGGGCGCCAAACCGCCAAGTCTTTCTGGGAGCCCGAAGCCTGTTGAGATAATGGATTGGATCTCCGAAATGGAGATGGTATTTGAAAGTTGCAACTGTAGCAACAAACAGAAGACTGTCTTTGCGGTTAGACAACTGAAGACTGGAGTCTTGAGTTGGTGGAAGTTGTTGGCAGATACTATGCCACGAGGGGAAGCCCTGAAAATTTCATGGGAGGAGTTCTTGGAACAACTAAGGGTGCAGTATTGTTCAGAGATAGATATGATTGATCTGAACAATGAGTTCCAAAACCTGAAGAAGGGGAGGATGAGCATAGATGACTATGCTACTGCATTCACTAAGAAAATGAAGTTATTTCCGTACCTAGTGCCAACGGAACTCTCCAAGATTGAGAGGTTTGCTAATGGACTGCCTGCCGACTTTGGTCCGACAGTCAAGATGGCAACTACTCTGAAAACAGCTGTTCGTGCAGCTAAGAATATGGAGGCCCAGCAGAAGGAAAAGGGTCTGGAAAGGATAGAAGTTGGTGAAAAGAGGAAGTTCGATGGAACTTCAGGGTCCAATAAGAAAAACAAGTTCTCGAAGTCTGGTTCGAGGGGAAGTGGAGGCGAAGCGAAATGGTGCAAAAAATGTAAGAAGAAGCATCAAGGAAAATGTGAGGTAGCGGCCACATGCTACAAATGTGGAAAGCCAGGGCACTATGCCAATGATTGTACCCTCTCTAAGATGGTTTGCTATGGTTGTGATGAGGAGGGACACATGTCAAGGGACTGCCCAAAGAAGAAGGAGGCAGCTAGACCCAACATTCCGCCAAAGCCAAAGGCGAGAGCATTCTAGATGACACTGGAAGCTGCTAAAGATGAAGCTGATGTCGCTTCAGGTACCTTTCTCGTAAACAAATTGCCTGCCCAAATTTTATTTGATTATGGAGCCAACTACTCCTTTATATCGCATGAATTTGGTAGAAAACTAGCTTTGCCTGTTGATAGACTAGATAATGCTTTATTAGTCGAAGTTGCTAGTGGCAAGTTTGTGCCTATTAGCCATCGTATGAAAAACATCTTAATTGATCTGAATGGGAATAAGTTCCACGAGGAATTATTGCCTATCGAAATTAATGGTTTCGACATCGTATTGGGAATGGATTGGCTTAGCGCCAATGACACCGAAATTTTATGCAAGAAAAAGATAGTTAAAGTAAACTCACCTGGGAAAGAATCGTTTGTGGTGTATGGAGATAAACGCAGAGTAAATTCTGGAATCATTTCTCTAATGAAAGCCAGAAAATGTTTGACCAAGGGGTGTACATCATACTTAGCATTCATGATCGATGCTAAGAAGGAAAAGAAGGTGATGCAGAATATTTCCGTTGTGTGTGATTATCCGGAAGTATTTCCCAAAGATCTTCCTGGATTACCGCCTGATCAACAAGTTGAGTTTAGAATAGACTTGTTGCCCAGGACAACGCCGATTGCAAAAGCACCTTATCGATTAGCACCGACGGAGATGAAGGAGCTAATGATGCAACTTCAGGAGTTATTGGACAAAGGTTTCATTAGACCTAGTTCATCACCCTGGGGAGCTTCGGTGTTATTCGTGAAGAAGAAAGATGGAAGTATGAGAATGTGCATTGATTACCGAGAGCTGAATAAGGCAACAATAAAGAATAGATATCCGTTTCCGAGGATTGATGACCTGTTCAATCAACTACAAGGTTTAAGTTATTTTTCAAAGATCGACCTAAGGTCAGGATATCATCAGCTGAAAGTAAGGGAGCAGGATATCAAGAAGACTGCATTCAGAACACGATATGGACACTACGAGTTTTTGGTTATGTCGTTTGGACTAACCAATGCTCCAGCAGCATTCATGGATTTAATGAACAGAGTTTGTAATCCGTTCCTTGATAAATCTGTGATAGTGTTCATAGATGACATTCTGATTTATTCGAAAATCCAAGAGGAACATGGCAGACACTTGCGAGAAGTGTTAGAAGTCTTGAAGAAGGAGAAGATGTATGCTAAGTTCTCCAAATGTGATTTTTGGATTCGTGAAGTCCAATTCTTGGGTCACGTGGTCAACCAAGAAGGGATAATGGTTGATCCAGCGAAGATCGAAGTTGTAATGAAGTGGGAATAGCCAAAAAGTCCCACGGAGAGCCGAAGCTTTTTAGGATTAGTCGGATATTACCGAAGGTTTATCCAAGGCTTTTCTTCGATCACTACTCTGTCACACCCCAAAACCGAGAACGGCGGAAACGTTCTGGGGCGGAGGACGTCATGTATAATATCAACAACAATGTAAAGTAGTAAACAAGCAACAACATCATCCATTGCATTAATAAAATAATTATTATACAATTGTATTCTGTCAAATTTTGATAAACACTAAAGCATAAATCAAAATGAAAGATAAGTCTTGAACAAGCTCCATCTTCCTTTCTCCTTGCATCGGTACCTGTCTAAGATGACCTGAGGATACAAGTAATTTTGAAAGCGAGTATCAGCTTTAAAGCTGGTGAGTTCATAAGTATATAAGTGTCATTGCCTTGTTTGTGAAAAGCTGTTATGAAAGCCATGTAAACCTTTAAATGAAAATGTTGTGTTAAGTATGAAATCCCTAGAAAAACCCTTATTTTCTATAAGTATGAAATGTAGTCTTCTACCAAGACCCGAATGTTCTGTACGTATGAAGTGTAGTCTTCTACCAAGACCCGAATGTTTTGTAAGTATGAAGTGTAGTCTTCTACCAAGACCCGAATGTTTTGTTATGACTATGTAAAATGATAGTTTTTCCTTTCTATTGACTAGTACCAAAGTACTTAGTCTAACTCATCGTTTATGTGAATGTATCACAAAATAAAGTAAACAGGAAAAATATAATCATGTAAGTGTTAGCCGGAGGTACTGGTGCTAACAAGACGAATGTAAATGTTGAGGTAAGTATGAAATCTCTAGAAAACCCTTATTTTCTATAAGTATGAAATGTAGTCTTCTACCAAGACCCGAATGTTATGTACGTATGAAGTGTAGTCTTCTACCAAGACTCGAATGTTCTGTTTGTAAAATGATAGTTTTTCCTTTGTATTGACTAGTACTAAAAGTGCTTAGTCTAACTCATCGTTTATGTGAATGTATCACAAAATAAAGTAAACAGGAAAAATATAATCATGTAAGTGTTAGCCGGAGGTACTGGTGCTAACAAGACGAATGTAAATGTTGACCCGAGGTACTAGGGCTAACATATTACATATAACCTAATGGACATCCGAAGATTGTCCAATTTTTCCTCTGTAGTAGCAGCAGGTGGAAGGAATGGTTAGTCCCTATAAAGGTACTCCTAGTATAAGTAATAACCGTAGGCATCCGTAGATGTTCACTACCCACTGTTGCTAACAGATGAGTTCCGGAATGGTTAGTCCCGTACGTATATCCCGAGGTACTGTGGGATAGAGGCCCATCTAGGTATCCCGAGGTACTATGGGATAGGGTCCTGTCTTAGATATTCCGAGGTACTGTGGAATAGACAAGAAGATTTACACAGAAGGTACTAATAAATCATCCTCGCAATTCGAGATACAAGTATTCATGTTAATGTACACAGTTAAGTGTATCTATGTAAAGGTACTTATGTAATGCGTTCATGTAAACGTGTTCATGTAATCTGTAAGTATATGTAAACATATTCATGTATCAGGTAAACATCTGTAAGTACTCATGTATCAGGTAATGTACTAGTATAGACTCATGAATGAACTGACTCTTGTGTGACTCCTTGTAATAGAAGTAATGTTTGATATCTTCAAATTATCCCTATGATAATCTACTGTAATATAACTAGTTGACCATGTAAGTTCACCCACTCTTACTACTCAAGGGTATGGGAAACTAAAGGAAAGATGCAAACTATAACATCAATACATATCTAAGAATATAAGTGTATATGCATAGTTTAGTTCAAGAATGAAAAATGGTTTTTGTAAGAAATCTTATGGGTTTTGAACAATAATTAACAATGACTTGATGTCATTTTAATAAACATTTCAGAGGTAAAACATTTGGTAACAATGTGCTTTTAAGATGTAAAACCATTTCATGCATCACATTTTGTAGCATGTGAAATCTGTTAAATGACAAACACAGTTATAAAAGACATATCAATGATTTAATAACATGTTTGTTTCTACTTGTATTCCCCCCATTAAATCATTTAAAATCATTTAAAACATTGATTAGGGGTATGAACTCACTTGATTGAAGTGGTTGATTTGAAGTAGTCGAGAGAAGAATTGAGCAGAACTTCGATAGGAAGAGTTGAAAACGTGGGAAATCTCGGGATTCTCGGGAATCTCGAGAACACAAAACCTTCCTTCGAGACTTGAAGGTGAAAACCGGGGCTTTGGGAGGGTCTCGGGGGCTTAAACGCAGAGTTTCGGCGCGAGAAAGAAGGGAACTGAGCAATGGAACTCGGAGCCCTTGAAATCTATTTATAGGGGCATTTTTGGGGCGTGCCACGTCGTGGCAAGTGATGGCCACGTCGTGGGGAGTCAAACCTATCCTCTTCCATTGATTGGACGCCCTCAGTCACTTGCCGGGTCGCGGCAAGCTTGTGCCACGTCGTGGGGGCCTGACAGCCTCGGATTTTGGGCCTCGAACTTGTAAAATCCATAACTTTCGCGTACGAGCTCCGTTTTCGATGTTTTTTATATGCACGCATAGCTAAAAACATGATCTACAACTCTCGTTTAGACTTCATTGGCAAATTCTGAATTTATTTTTAATTATTTATTTTTAACGGGCCGGGACACGAAAAGTCCGTTAAAATTCCATAACTTCTTCATCCGATGTCCGTTTTCGTCAGACTTTTCGCCGTTGCGCTACTAATGTTGAGACTTTAGATTCTCATTTAGGTTGTTTTGTTCAAAAGTATCTCGAGCTCTATTTCGAGTTTTTAGCTGTCTACTGCTATACCCGAATTTTGGAAAAATCATAACTTCCTCATACGAAGTCAGATTTGGACGTTCTTTTTATGTACGCTCATGGTTTGAGGTTATCTATAATTTTCATTTAGATACTTAAGGCTAAAAACTATTGTATTGAAACTTCGCGTTTTTCGTTTATTCGGTGTTGTCGGTTTTGCCGAGAATCTTCGGTTGGTCATAACTTCTTCGTTATAACTCGGATTTTAGGGTTCTTTATATGTACGAAAACCTTGATACGATTCCTACTACTTTATTTAACCCAAATAAGATTTTAGGAAAGTTATATTTTGACCTAAATTTGATTGGTTTTACATTACATTGTCTCGAAATATCGGGTTGTCACATCATCCCCCTGTTAGAGGGAATTTCGTCCCGAAATTAGGATTTAAGCAAGGAAGTATGCACGAATGATCGAGTCGTGAGGAGGAAACTTCCTAATCGATTGGTTCTAGCGCACCTAAGTGATCACGGGTTCTCGGTTGGCATTCCAACGAACCTTCACTAACTGGCGATGGCGTTTTCTTCGTCCGCTTGACCTCTCGGTCGAGGGTCACTACGGTTCTAATACGAAGGCGAGGATCTTGAAGAGTGGACTTGAAAGAGTCCTAACGGAAAGGTATGGTTTCATGATCGAGATGCGAAGAGTAGAAAGTATGTTACTGAGTTCGCGGAGTAGGTCTAGTTTGTGTGAGGCACAGGACCGATTCTGATAAGAATCTCGGAGGTCCTGTCTAACTTGGATTTAGCTTTCCACGCTTTACGAAGCGTATTAAGCCATTCCCAGAGTGAGTTATCCTAAATAAATTGGTCACTCACTTGGAATCTCAAAGGTTCCTTTTCTTGCGTAACTTCCCAGTCAAAGGCCACCCCTTGCTGGGTCAAAGTCGTACGAGTTTCTGTAGCTTGCGAGGAGTTCTGAATGAACTAAGGCGGTAGGTCGGTAAGACCTAGAATCTGGCGAAAAATTGTCGGCGTCTCTGGTGTCGATAAGTGCTCAATGGTTTTGACAAATTGAAAGAGTACTCAAAATTTCTCACATTACTAACAGTGTGTCCTAGAAATTTGACTCTTCAATTTCAAAACTCGTGCCTAGAGAACTTTGCTAAAAGTTCCTCTGTAGGAATGTTACCATGGGCTTTCTTCTTACTACGAGGGTAGATAAGTAAGTCATTACATGGGGAAATGACGAACTGGTCCCAGTAAGAAAGACGTAACTCTATTTATTTAGCTCATGAAAACTATGAGCGTATTGGTCCTATTCGAAAGGTATCACTACGAACTCGAAGTGTCCGCATCGAGTTCAGGAGATAGTCTTCCGGACATCCTCCCCTAACACTCGAACTGGTGATATTCGGATTCCAGATCCATTCCTGGAAGTAGTTTCTTTCCTTGCGTTTGCTCAACCATTTTGTCTATGCGAGGCAGAGATAATGATTTCTATGAAAATCTTGACGGAGTCCTCGATATCCGAGGCACATACGTTGCAATCCGTCGATCTTCACGAGAATATGACCGGGGTTCTCTAGGGTGAGAAGCCTAGTCTTCTAATTCTCTTTCTGTGTAGTTCATCAAGAGGTTTGTACTGTTCTGGTATCTCCGAGGGTGTTTAAACTATAGGGCGATCTGTTTTCGGGAGTCGTACTGGGTTCTAAGTTTGTTCGCATGACGATGTGATTACTCGTATACTTAGGCAGTTCTCTGTCCTGAAGTCCATTTTAGAATTTATACAGGGCTTCACGATCACAATCTCGTGTATACAAGTCGTATATAATTAAGATTGAAAAGGTAGTCGAAAACTGATTCTTCCTTACCCTCACATCCCATCCGGGAAAAGAAGTTAAAGTGGAATCATCAATTCTAAACCTGTAGAACCTTGATTATATATCACTCTTATGCATACATTTCTCAGTGATAGATCAATCGTATAAATCCTTGGATTGAACTTGACGTTCTGCACGAGTGGTACTTCGGGGATTTCTTCAGAAAGAAAATAACTAAGTGGTACTCCTGGCATGAGTACTATGGTGTTCTGATATGACGGCTTCGCTGGAAAAATGATCTAGAAGAAAGAGATGTACGTATGAAGCTGTTTTGGCGTCGATCAAATTGAATCTGATTGTATGATAATGTCGGAATCATACAGAAACTTTAAATACATTAGAATTAAACATAGACGATTACAGACAAAACACAACTGTGCAACCATGAACATAGTTACTGTACTTTAGATTTACCACAAGACTATTGCTGCGAATAAGATATACTACAAAAGACAAGTATATGCAGCACGAGAATTCCTATACAGACAGGATCTCGTAAAAGGTAAGACTCTAGTTGCACTAGTTCTAGATAGTTTATAAGTCTGTTACAACGAAACGCCCAAATTACATTTAACGTGGTTCCGGAGTAGGCTCTCCTGCAGCTGTGATCCTCAGAATTTAGATTGTTCATGTAAAGAGTACGACGATGTTCTCGAAAGTTTGACCTACATCCCTATGATGCAGTCCTAGTACAAAATGAAAGTATGTTCGCGAAGGTTTGACCTACATCCCTATGATGCAGTCCTAGTACAGAATGAAAGTATGTTCGCGAAGGTTTGACCTACATCCCTATGATGCAGTCCTAGTAATGAGTAGAGGTAAGTTCGTAGAATGGTCTCAAGACGTTTGTTGTATAAGTTGAGGTATCGTGGGTTGGTGAATAACAAAATCCAGCCACTGAAAGAGACTTGGAAATGTCTCCGTATCTAACTTGCTATGGTCCAATGACTTAACTAAAGCAGGTTTCAGATAGACTCCAATGAGAGTATGATAAGAGTACTTGAATGAAGGAAATGACACAAAAGTTAGCCGGCTGTTAATATCTTGGATATTTACGACGTAAAGGTTCAGGAAAATGACCTTGTAAAGGTCTTACATCATATCCATAGGAGATAGTTCCTGACAGCATAAAGACCTAACTAAAGTACTTACGGTACAGGATAATTTCATAGAAAATGCCACATCAGGCATAGACAGAAAAATACGATTCCTCTTTATAAGGAAATAAAGTAAAGCGTCTACTACTGGCGACGGTCCTCCCTCTAGTGAACGCTTAGTTCAGCCAATTGACGTTCCACGTCACGTAGGTGTCTTTCGCACACCATCTGGTGTACTCGGAGCCCTATGACTTCGGCTCGTGATTCAGTCAGTGCTTGTAGTAGGGTTTCATGGTTTCTCTCTGATCTATCGTGAGCATCTTCTAGATGAATGGTGTGGAGGGTATGCATTCTAGCATAGGCCACTACTTCTGCAATCTGATGTAGGGCTGTCCTGCCTTGAATCTCATTTCAGGCCAGTCTGCGGACCAAGATTGGCAAGACTCTATCTGCTAAGCCCCCATTGCTCAAGTCGTAAAAGCTTCGGTTGCCATCAAATAGCATAAATTGATCTTGTCCTTGGCTCCCTGTTTCCAAGCATTCCACTCACTCAGGGTCGGGCCATGAAAAGCCGGACGAGGGTTAGGAATTGGAAAGGAGCTGCTTGGGGTAGGTTCTCAACCTCTGGTTCGGAGTTAGCATCATACGAAAAGTCTTCATCACGGTGATCATCCAAGGGAATAGGATGATCATTCTCTGGTTCTTCTCCAAACCAACCAGCTATGACTTCGTTCGGAATATACTAGTTGTCAAGGGGATGGAGTCCAGCTATGATTTCTATGCAAGAATTTAGGGTAAGTGGATAATTATTAGACGAACAATCTAGATAATTATTTAGAGAACCCTCATTAGTTACATCGCTATTTGTGAAGTGCATACCAGCTATGTGTAATCTAAACAGGATAGACCTTCTTTTTATGTTCTTTTTAGATACTTAAGGCTAAAAACTATTGTATTGAAACTTCGCGTTTTTTGTTTATTCGGTGTTGCCGGTTTTGCCGAGAATCTTCGGTTGGTCATAACTTCTTCGTTATAACTCGGATTTTAGGGTTCTTTATATGTACGAAAACCTTGATACGATTCCTACTACTTTATTTAACCCAAATAAGATTTTAGGAAAGTTATATTTTGACCTAAATTTGATTGGTTTTACATTACATTGTCTCGAAATATCGGGTTGTCACATACTCCGTTGACAGCTTTGACCCACAAAGGAGCTATTTATGCTTGGAGTGAGAAGCATAAAGAAGCATTCGAAAAGCTAAAGAAGAAGCTATGCGAGGCACCGATACTTTCTCTACCCGATAGAGTCGAAGACTTCGCTGTGTATAGCGATGCGTCTGGGGTTGGATTGGGTTGTGTTTTGACCCAAAGAGAAAAGGTGATAGCATATGCGTCTCGACAGCTGAAAGAGCATGAAAAGAATTACCCGACTCATGATTTGGAGTTGGCAGCGGTAGTTTTCGCTCTGAAAATATGGAGGCGTTACCTCTATGGCACGAAGTGCAAAATTTTCACTGATCATAAGAGTCTCCAATATCTCTTTAATCAGAAGGAATTTAATATGAGGCAACGATGCTGACTAGAATTACTTAAAGACTACGACTATGAGATACTTTACCACCCCGGTAAGGCTAATGTTGTTGCTGATGCTCTCAGTCGGAAAGTCAATCTTGAAAGGAAAAGGCCAAGAACGTTGAGAATTGAAGTTATCTCGACTATTTTGGAAAGTATAAAGAAAGCTCAGAGCGAAGCTGCTGAGAAGAATGACAGAAAGGAGGAACGTTTGGGCAAAACGTTGGTGTTCGGTGTAAACAATCATGGACTGAAGGTGTTCCAAGATCGGATTTGGATACCTAAGATAGGAGGATTCAGAGAAATTCTAATGGAAGAAGCTCACAAAACCATGTACTCGATTCGTCCCGGTAGCACTAAAATGTATAGGGACCTAAAACCCTACTACTGGTGGCCGACGATGAAGCTTGATGTTGCAAAGTATGTGGCTGAGTGTGTGACTTGTGCGAGAGTAAAGACACAACATCAGAAACCGTACGGGAGTTTAGAACCTTTGCCTGTGCCTATGGGTAAGTGGGAAGACATTGCTATGGATTTTGTCACTAAACTGCCTAGAACAAAGAATGGTCATGACATGATTTGGGTGGTCGTTGATCGATTCACTAAGAGTGCGCATTTCATAGCGGCCAAGGAGAAATGGTCTATGGAAAAGCTTGCGAGTTCTTACGTGAAGGAAATTGTGAGGCTTCACGGTGTTCCGTTAACGATTGTATCGGATCGTGATAGCCGTTTCACCTCGAGATTTTGGAAAAGTCTACAAGAGGAATTGGGTACCAAGTTGTGTTTAAGTACAGCTTACCATCCGCAGACTAATGGTCAGAGCGAACAAACGATACAAACGCTTGAAGATATGCTAAGAGCATATACCTTGGAATTCTTGGGTAATTGGGATGAACATTTACCTTTGGTAGAATTTTCCTACAATAATAGTTTTCACTCGAGCATTAAGATGGCACCTTATCAAGCTTTGTATGGACAGAAGTGTCGTACGCCGTCATGTTGGCTTGAGGCTGGGGAAAAGCAGTTTATGGGACCGGAGATGGTTCATCAAACTGCTGAAAAGTTGAAAATAATTAGGGAAAGAATGTTAGCAGCTCAGGATCGTCAAAAGAGCTATGCTGACAAAAAGCAAAGACCAATGACTTTTGAAATTGGAGATTCGGTTTTGCTTAAAGTCTCTCCGTGGAAGGGACTTATCAGATTTGGTAAAAGGGGAAAATTAAGTCCAAGGTTTATTGGACCGTTCAAAGTTCTTCAGAGGATTGGGAACCAAGCTTACAAGCTCGAACTACCAGAAGAAATGAATGGAATTCATAACACTTTTTATGTGTGTTATTTGAGGAAGTTCACGGGGGAAGTTCCCGACATGATTCCACTTTTGGAGTTGAGAATCGATGAGAACAAAAGGTTGATTGAAGAACCAGAGGCAATTGTTGACCGAAAGACTAAGAAGTTGCAACGCAAGATGGTCGAGTTAGTGCTTGTCCGATGGAAACACACGAATGGGCCGAATCTCACCTGGGAGACGGAGAGTGACATGTTGAGTCGCTATCCGCATTTGTTTGTTGATGTGTGATTCCGGGGACGGAATCATTCTAAGGTGCCTGTGTTTCCGGGCTTGCCATTTTCAGCAATGTAATAGTCTAGGTTAACCTTTGTAACCCGTTTTGAAATAATAAGAGTGTATTATTTGAGTATGATGTGTTTCGTGCTTAATTGCTTAATTATGTGGTTTGATTAATTAAGAATAAAAATAAGCGTCAAAATTTAAGTGTAAAATAAACTTGATATCTTTGGATAATGTTGTAGTAGTTGAAACGAGGTTTCCAAATATATATAGAACGCACAAATCTGACTTCGTATGAGGAAGTTATTATTTATCGAAGTTTCGGCTTAGCGTTATGCAGCCTGAAATAGTCGATTTGAGATCGAGCGGTTTTTAGCCAAAACAATCTAAACGAGAATCGAAGGTCTCGTTGTTGGTATTGAAGCGATGAAAAGTTAGGCGAGAACGGACGTCAAACAAAGAAGTTATGAATTTATAACAAAGTTTTTCTGTCCTGGCCTATTAAAAAAATATAATAAAAATAAAGTTAAAATTAGCCGACGAGTCTAAACGAAAGTTGTAGAGCGTAGTCTCACCTACGCGTGGATATAAAGAACGTCGAAAACGGTGTTCGTATGAAGAAGATATGAATTTTCGAAGTTTATTAAATAAATTGTATTTAAATTTAATCTTTAATTCGGATGATTATCCGAAGGAGTCACCGATCTTATCCGAGTTACGCCCCGCGTACTCGTGTACGCCCTGTGTACTCCGAGGCTCCAGCCTCCTATAAATAGGATGCGAGGGCAGCCGGCTCCTTTGCTATTTTTCTCTCTTCTTTCTCCCGTTTTGCATCGTTTTGCGTGCCAGAAACACCCCGAAGCCCCGGTATTATTCTCGATCCCCGAAGCAAGTCCTGAGATCCCGAAGATCCCGAGAAGTGCGGTTCCCGAGCCAAAGCTCTGCCCGCGAGAAGTTTGATTTTTGAGGAGATCTTCCAGATCTGCTGAGGACTACTACTTCTGCAAGTCATAGTGCTGTCCGATCATCTTCTGATCAAGTGAGTGTATACTACCTTTCATAAACACGATAATAATACAAGTATGGTTTGAGTGTATTAAGTAAATTGTGGTTTATATGTGTGAGTGTGTAGTTACTTTCTTCTAACGCATAATTATGAAGTATTTTATACGAAATACGTGTTATGTGTATAACTTTGTTGTTATGTGCGTGAATGTATATTCACTCTCTTCTATCTCATAGATCTGATTTGTTTTCTATGAAATACGTGTTATGTGGGTATGCCTCATCTGTTATGTGGAATATATATTGAATGAAAATGCTATACAGGTTTTAAACTATGTATGAAAATATATATTTTTATCTACTAATATGTTGGGTAGAACATGGGTAGATAGTTGGTGTGTAATAAACAGATGAGAGGCCTCGATGTTGTTGTTGTTGATCTAGTTATTCAGCGGAGTATGGATAACGACCATAGACTCTTTCTAGACAATCTTGTGGAACGCTAGCAGGTTCATAACCTGTAGGTGTTGTGAACGATGTGTTCACCGGTGTACTCTATCCCCCTCATGGTTGCCTTTAGGATATCTATTGTTGAGGAAACCCCTTAGCAGTAATGTCCGTCCCGATGAAAATCCTAGATTAGGTCCCTTGAGATAGATGTTGTTTTAGGGACGTAAAGTGAGGATAACGGGAATGGGTAATCGGGATAGTGATTGGTTGGTGAAATTAAATATAATTTTATTTATTGTGGGTTGAAAACCCTATATGTTCACCAGGCTCCCAAGCCTGACCCACTCAGTTTTATTTGTATTACAGGAAGTGGCGCAAGGGCGTAAGATGGATGAATCATCGAGTTGTTTTGTTTACAAGTCTGAATATGTATATATTTGTTGAATAACTTGTAATGTTATCGTTTATGCTTTATGGTCTGTATCGGAACATGACATCCTGAGGTTTGATTATATAATGAAAATGCATCTCTTGATGAAATGCTTTGATAAATATTATTTTATCATGTTTTGTTTTGGGAACAAATTCTGCAACACTTTTAAATCAAAAGGATTTACTCTGAAATTATTTTAAAAAGCATAAATGAAATCGGTCTTTTCTGGCCGTGATTTTGGGGATGTCACAGTTTACGTCCAAGAAATGTTCTTGGGCTGTAAACCCTAAAAGATGGGGCAAAGTGATCCCTAGCCCCATCCTTAGCCTTGGATACTAGTCTAAATCACTTCCTTGAAGTGTGTAGGACCTTAAACATCAAAAAGACCATGAACACATAGATTTCATGGCCGTGAACTCATAAGGATATGGTTCTTAGGCCGTAAACTCTATAAAGTGGAGCCATTGTGCCCCTAATGCTTCCTAAGGCTTGGACTTGATCATTGGATGCTCAACCTTGACTTATATGACCTCAAACCACCCAATGGCACTAAGTAACATGATTTTACAGCCGTAAACTCATGGGGGATGACCTTAGGCTGTAAACTCCTTAAGGAGTGGTCCTTGGGTCATAAATTCCAATGCCATGCCATGCAACCCTTTGGTACCTATAGCACTTGAAACAAAGTGTTTTCATGTCCTAGGGTGTCTTAACTTAGTTAATTAGTTGTTAAATGTCTAATTGGATACATATATGTGTTATTATATGTTAATTAGGATCCGTGTGTGTGTTCAAGTCTTCACTTGACACTTAGCATCCTATACCATCCGTTCATCCAAACCACTCACTACAGGTGAGTTCATACTCCCTTAACGAACCTTTTAAATGCTTTTACACGCTTTTAAATGCTTTTATGGGGGGGGGGGGGGGGAGGGGGAATAGAAGTTGAATATCATAGTTATTATATCAATCACATGTGATTAATAACTATCAAACATATGGAATTGCTATACTTTCAAACTGTTTTATCAAACAGACTACTTTTAAATCATTTTATAAATTGACTTCAAGTCATGATTATTTATTGTTTCAAACCCTTTAAATGTATTACAAAACCTCTTTTCAACTCATGTAGTGTTAAAAACCATATCTATACACTTATGTAGTAAGTATATATATATATATATATATATATATATATATATATATATATATATATATATATATATATATATATGTATTGATAGGAAAGTTGTGACTTCAGTTCCAACACTTTTGTGTAACAAAGGTGTATAAACATACTTGGACATTTCAAACTACATTACTAGTAAAATCTAATAGGTATAGTTTAGGAGATACTACTTGCTATTCCTAGTACAAAGGGAACATACAAGAGTCAGTTCATTCATGAGTCTATACAAATATACTATTACATACTATATGAAGAGATAATATTACATACTATATGAAGAGATACTATTATATACTATATGAAGAGATACTATTACATACTATATGAAGAGATACTTCTACATACTACACGGGACTGACCATTCCACACCCGGCTATTAGCTATAGTGGGGAATTGCACATCGACGGATGTCCTCGGTTGTACGGTTCGATGAGTTACCACGCCGTGTTTATCCTAAAACAAAAGGATACGATTTTAATGATTATATTATTTTCCTTATTACCTTTATTTTGTGACTCATTCACATAAACGATGAGGTCGACTATATTTTAATAATAATAGTTGTACAGGGGAAAAACCTTCATTCATACAGAGGTTCAAACCTCCAAAACTGTCAGGGTCTTGGTAGAAGACTACATTTTATACTAGTAGGAAATATGGGATTTTCTAGGGTTTTCATACTTATACGAACTTTTTCATCAAACATTTACAAGTCTTTTCTTTGAAGTTTTACAAATCAAATACACTAAAATACTTATGAATTCACCAGCTTAAATGCTGATCTACACTTTCAAAATAACTTGTATTCTCAGGTCATCAGTAGACAAGTACCGGTGACAGGTTTTAAGAAGACGGAGCACATACAAGACTCGTCTTTTATTTTGATCATTCATTTTTGGTGTCTATTTACATTACAAAGAACACACATGTATTAGAACTTTACTAGTAATGCAATGGATGATGTTGTTGCTTGTTTACTACTTTGCATTGTTATGATACTTTACATGATGTCCTCCACCCCAGAACGTTTCCGCCGTTATTGGTTTTGGGGTGTGACGGTTTTGTTGTGAAAGGATAAAAGTTAGCTCTATATCTCTAAATCCTCAAAAACATAGCCTCAGAATTCGAAACATTCAGCCTAAACCAGGTTCCTAGAGAAGACAACACTGAAGTTGATGCTCTAGCCAATCTAAGATCTTCCTTAAGGATCCCGCTGGAAACCGGGATTCCTATAATCCACATATTAGTCCCGGTGTAACATCCTGAATCCTAGGTATTCGCTTATTATTTATTTATTATTAAGACTTCATGAGTGACTCGACGAGTTATGGGGCTAACTTGTCGAGTAGAGTCTGATTTGACCACGTGGGTTTAAAGATCGACTCGACGAGTCAGAGAGCTGACTCACCGAGTAGGCGCTGTGAGGTGAAAACCTAAATATCTAGGGTTGGGGCCTATTTAAGAGAACTTATGTCCTCAATTCTGCCTCACCAGCTACCTAACTCCCCTGTGTGAAATCCTAAATGCTTGTAGTGAGCTAAATTAAGGAGTTATAGAGCTAATTTTTGGAGTATTCTAGTGCATATTTTAAGGAGAAGAGGATTTTATCTAGCAAGGAACGAGGAGAAACTGTTGTATCTAGTGCTATATCGACCAAAGCTTCTATGGAGGGTAAAAAGCCTACACCTTTCTCATCTTATTGGTTAGATCTCATGATTATGGAAGTTAGGGCTTTTACCACCTTTTGTTGGGACATTGAGTGCATTGAGTCTATTAGGAGGTCTAGACTTCAAATCTGGACCTTGTGAGGCCCATAGATTCCAAAGGTCCCAGCTTTATTCATCCATATTAGAGTATTTGTGCTTAAACACCCTTGTTAGAGTTGTAATGACATTTTAGAGCAAAATATGCCATGCATGGACGTAAAGATTGAAGCTTTACGTGACATTCGAGCCTTGGGAGCCTAGATTTAGGGTGTGGAGTAGTAGATCTGTCTTAAAAATCTGAATGAGAATTCAGACTGAAGGGACTCGCTGAGTCAACGAGCTGACTCGACGAGTCGACTAAGGTTTTCCCCAATGAGTCTGGACAAGGGTGACTCGGCGAGTTGATGAGACAACTCGACAAGTTGAGATGGTTTTTCGCGACATTCTGAGGAACAACGGGGACTCGGCGAGTCACACAAGTGTACTCAACGAGTTGGGTCAACATGGGCAGTTGACTGGAGTGTTGAGTTCTGTTGACTTTAGGGTTTGATCAAGACAGGGTCTATGGGGGCTATGAAGGGGTAAAATGGTCTTTTACCTATCTCAAGAGTTAGAAACAGTTTAGTGTGAGTTATATTTCATTGTGATCTTTATGAGTTAGTTAGAGATACTTATTGCATGTAGGCGGAGATTAGGTTGTTCGAGGGGTATCCAGTTTTCTTTGCTTACTTACGAGGTGAGTCTTCTCACTATACTTACCATGAGTGGTATCTATGTGCGAACGGAGGGTCTTATGTGCTTATTCTTGGATTAGTGTATAAGTTCATAACTATGTTTGGTGTGTACTTGACCCGGTTGTGCATGGTCCTTTTGGGTTGCCTTCACCAAAGCAACTTGAATGGAAGAATAATATAGAAAGAGGTGATTATGATTTATTAATATATTATAAGACTAATATATTAAAATAGAAATCATATTTGTTTAATTCACATTGGTCAATAATTAATTAAGAGTTAGTTTTATGATCAAAAGAAGTTAATTAAACTTAAGGGGCCAAATTGTAATTATGTGATAGTTACAAAGTTGGGCAAGGAAACCCTAGTAGATAGGGTGGACGAATTCTAGGGATAAAGCCTTAAGAATTCATCCATAATAGGGATTCTAGAATTATCTTATGGGCTGCTTGGTGGCTAAGTAACCAGATAAGGATAATAACTGAAACCCTAATTCTTACACCTATATAAAGATACCCCTACGCATGGGAATTTCAATTACTTGAACCCTAGAAGTCCTAGAGCCACAATTCTCCTCTCCTCTCTCTCTCTCTCTCTCTCTCTCTCTCTCTCTCTCTTGCTTCCTCTAATTGATATTGGTGTTTGTGATTCATTAGAGGCACAACACTTGAGGTGCTAAAGTTCTCAAGGCTTCGTGATCTTCAATCAACAAGGTAAACATCTAGATCTGTTTTGTTGTGTTAATTTCAATTATATACACTAGATCTAGGGTTTGAAAGTTTTGTATGAATGCATGTACAATTAGAGAAACCTAGATCCAAGCATTAGGGTTTGCATGAGCACATAGGATGTTCCTTTGGCTTAAACCCATCAGTGGTATCAGAGCTATGTTTGGTTTCTATTGTATGGATGCCTTGTTGGTTCATTCATGATTTAAATTTGATTTTTGGGCTTTCCGTCTGATGAACTCGACGAGTTCCATAGGGAACTTGATGAGTTGGATGAACGTGACGAGTTCCAATGTGGACTCGACGAGTTTAGCTGTCAGACAGAGAGATATTCGGGATTTCTTTCTGTTTTGCTTAAGGATAATTACCTAAATCGTTTTTGACTAATAAAATCTGAATTTTATTAATGCTATATGATTATCCTTACCAAATCAAAAGATAATTACCAATTGTTTGAATAATAAATTCCTTATTTGATAATAATTGATTATTTCAATTAATTTTTGAATTATCTTGTAAATAAAACTGATTAGGTCAAATTTAGATAATCATTAAATTAATTGTTTAATTTAAATTATTTGCTATTTGATCATTTGTGTTTTGAAAAGTTCAAAACTTGTCCTCAAGCTTTGAAATTTAAATTTTTGATTAAAAGTTTAAGTTCAACTATTTAAATTTCAAACCCTAGAATTTTACAAGTTTAAAATTCAACCTATACTTTATAATATTATAGGATTAATATATATATATATATATATATATATATATATATATATATATATATATATATATATATATATAACTTATACGCTAGTCTTACCGTTAGTAGGTCTCATTCACGAAGCCGATCTATAAGGGGGGTATAAGGTTATGAGCTATAAAATGGTTGTTTAATGGGTGTTCACTCTCACCCACCACTTCCTTAATTGGTGGAGGGTCGTTAGCCGAACGGGTAGGATAGGGCAACCCTTTCTCATTAATAAGTATAATGATTATAAAAGTATCTAAATGTTTTTTACAAAATTCTCAATCTTAGTTACTTTAGGCAAAAGTGAAATTGATGCAATTCCATGAAATTACACTTTGTACCCTTGCTAAGTTGTTAGTGGAGCATGTGTGGTTAACCGACACACTAATTGGGTTCTAAGCAAAGGTGGCAAAGGGTGACTCATTGTTTTTCATAGTTCGATGGAACGTGTGTGGTTAACCGGCACATCGAATAGGTGACTATAACAATGAGGGCACCATGTACATTTGCATGGTTATTCACACTCGCTTTATGATCCTCGGCATCCCAGTCACAAACTTGAGGGGCATTTCGAGATTTAAACATGCCAGTTAAAAGTTCAATGAATCTCAAAAGATCTAGGAGTTTTCAATACATTTAAAACTTAATCTCTTTTTCGTTTTTCATGGTGGAGAATTAGTGAATCGTCATTCACTTACCTTCAAATTATTTACATGTTAGATTACGGCATCCCTCTTCTAATTTGTAAATAATGTTGTTGGATCCTAGCCCTAATTTCTCATTTGGGTGTTTAATTAGGGATTCATTTCTAATCAAACTTTTTTCGTTTTCCTTTTCAGATGCCGAACAACAACAATGCTTCCGACTCGAATTCCTCCGGCTCATTCTCACTTATGAACTTGTGTGGGAGAGTGATCTTTGACGGGTCCAATTTCTATGATTGGATTCGTAACATCCAAATGGTCACTCGTTACAAGGACAAAGAGTATGTCCTTGATGAGAAGCTGAAGGAGATCAACCTCAACACTGCTACTGCTGAAGAAATTTCCGCCTTTGAGGCCCATGAGCGTGATGCCACGAAAGTCCATTGCATCATGCTAGCGACCATGACTGCAGAACTCCAGAAGCCCTATAAGGACATGTATCCCTATGAAATGCATCAAGACTTGTTGGACCGGTACCACCAAAGTGCGAGGCAAGAAAGGTATGAGATCATCACTTCGATGATCACTACCCGAATGGGTAATGGAGAGTCCCTTAACGCTCATCTGCAAAAGATGTAGAGATATGTTGATCGCCTGCTAAAGTTAAATGTTAACTTTGATGAAGAGCTGGCAATCGACATAATCTTTCACTCCTTCCCTCCTTGCTACAACTAGTTCCACATGACCAACCACATGAATAAGGAAGAGGTCACTTTGAGCAAGCTTCAAGGCTTGCTAAGGACTGCTGAGAGCAATATCAAAGATAAGTCTATTGCATCAACTCCAACTCCCGCTGCTGCCCCTGTCTTGGCAATAGGTCAAGGGAAGTGTAAGAAAAGGAAGGCTCCCTCAAAGAGGAACCACAAAAGGAAAGTCCCAAGATGGTCCCTCTTCTAGTGGAACCAATGATGGTTCTGCTAAACCCAACTCTAACCCAAAAGAGGCATAGGGCCATCACTGCCACAAGATAGGGCATTGGAAGAGAAGTTGCCCAAAATATCTGTAATCTATCAAGGATGGGAATATCAAGCCGTCCTTCGCAGGTATTTACACTATTAAATATAATGATTCATCGCATGCTATTTCTTGGGTTCTTGATGTTGGATAAGGTGTCTAAGTCCATAACTATTTCTGGTATGTACTTGACCTAGTTTGGCATGGTCCATTTGGGTTGCATGACATCATGCATTTGGATAGACTAAAATGAGAGAAATAACACTTAAGGTTTATTAATATATTATAAGTTCTAATATATTAATAGTATTATTTAATTAGTATTGATCAATAATTAATTTGGAAGTAATTATATGATCAAAAGAAGAGTAATTAAATATATGGGTTGATTGTGTAAATCACTCATACTTGTATAGTGTGCTAAAGCTCCATGGATTATCAAGTTGGGCTAAAACCCATAGGATGCTCCATGGATGCTCCATGGTGGTTATATAACCCATGGGTCATGGAAATCAAAGGTCATGACAATTAGGGTTTACATGGTGTAACACTAATTGTAACACACTATATAAGCTTCATGTTACACACCAAAATCGCACCTAAGAGAACAAAGGAGGGCAAGTCGATTTCTAAGTGTTCTACATATCTCTCAAGTTTATTCCAAGCGCATTTGGTGTTGTGTGAGACATTTGAGGCATCACACTTAGGGTGCTAGGCTCACAAGGTTTCAAGGAATCCAAATCACTTCAAGGTATGTAATTCTAGCAAACTTTTATGATTAAAGTTTCCCATGTATGCTAGATAGGATTATGAACCTTGGAAATCAAATTTTGCATGTATTTTAGACAAACATAGATCCAAGGTTTCTAGGGTTACATGTACACCTTAGGAATGTTAGAATGCTCAAAACCCTACAGTGGTATCAAAGTCTAGGTTTGTTTGTTTGATACTTGATTCAAAATAGTGAAAAAAGTCGAATTCCTTGTTGTCTGCACAGGGGACTCGCCGAGTCCACCACGGGGGACTCGACGAGTCCAAGTGATTCTTCAACCAACTTGGCGAGTTAGTTCTTGCACTCGACGAGTTGGCCATGCAGAGTGCAGTTTTCGATTTTTGCTGCTAGAAATGTACTAGAAATGTTACCCTAAACTGTTTTGGTGTCATAAAAACTTGTTTTAGATGGTGCAATGGTTGTTCTAATCCATTTACAATGGCTAATATCAAAATTGCATGATTATATGTGTTCATATGTTCTTGAAATTTTGATATGAATATTCATGTTCTTATAAGTTCTTGATAGATCATAGGAATTACTTATTTAATGCTTAATTCATGATCTTTATGTGTTTTAATGTAGTCCATAACTTGTCCTCAAGTTATGGATCACCAAAATTCATTTTGTATTAAATCCATTAAAAGAACACATAAGTTACAAAAAAAAATGAAGAGTCTTCATTTTAATAACTCATAAGTTAAGAATTGAAAGGTTTTGTAAAGTTACAAAACTTTCCCTCAAGTTTTGGAACATGTAAAGTCATCTAGTAAACTTTAGTTCCAACCCCTTGAATTTTAGAAGTCAAAATTCAACCCTTATACTTTATAATATTATAAGTTAATAATATATATATATATATATATATATATATATATATATATATATATATATATATATATATATATATATGTGTGTGTGTGTGTGTGTGTGTGTATAAGATCAAGTCGTTTTACCATTACTAGGCCTCATTCACGAAGCCGGTCTATAAGCGGGGTATAAAGTTGTTGCCTACAAAATGGCACCTTAATGGGTGTCCACTCTCACCCACCGCTTCCTTGATTGGTGGAGGGTCGTTAGCCGAACGGGTAGGACAATGACTTAAAATTCTCATTAAAAGTATAATGATTATTATAAAGTAACTAAATGTTTTTTTTATAAATTCCCAATCTTAGTTACTTTAGGAAAATGTGAATAAGGTGCTAAGCCATGAAATTACACTTTGCACTTTGATTAAGTCGTTAGTGGAGCGTGTGTGGTTAACCGGCACACTAACTTGGACTTAACAAGGTAGGCAAAGGGTGACTTAAGGTTTTTCATAGGTCGGTGGAGTGCGTGTGGTTAACCGGCACATCAATTGAGTGAAAAACATTAAGGGTACTAAGTAATTTGCTTGGTTACTTCACACCTTGTTTTGTGATCCTTGGTATCCCAGTCACAAAACATGAAGGGCACACTTGAGATTGAAACATGTCATTGAAAAGTTCAATGAATCTCAAAAGAATCTAGGAGTTTCTAATAAAACCAATTACAAAAATAATAATTTATATTTCATTTTTCATGGTGGAAATTGGTGAATCATCATTCACTTACCTTTCAAATATGTTATATCTTAGATTACGAAATCCCTCTTCTAAGATATGATGTATTGTGATTAGATCCTAGCCTTAATATTACATTTGGGTGTTGTATTAAGGACTATCCTTTTATTTAAACTAAACTTGTTTTCTTCTTTTCAGATGTCAACCAACAACACTGCTTCTGGCTTAAACCCTACCGACTCCTTCTCTCTCATGAACCTTAGTGGGAGAGTCATCTTTGATGGATCCAACTTTATGGATTGGATCAGAAACATCAGGATGGTCACTCGATATGAGGACAAGGAATATGTCCTCGACAAGGAGCTGAAGGTACCCGAGTCATCTGCCTCCCTTGAGGAGGTCACTGAATATGAGGCATATGAGAGAGATGCTACCAAAGTGGCATGCATCATGTTGGCCACTATGACAGCCGAGCTCCAGAAGTCCTATGAGGACTATTATCCTTTTGAGATGCACCAGGATTTGATGGACCGCTACCATCAGAGTGCTCGTCAAGAGCGATATGAAATCATCTCCTCTATGATAACAACCCGAATGAAGGATGGTGAACCCATCACGGGCCACATGCAGAAAATGCAAAGGTATGTGGACCATTTGCTGAAACTAAATGTCAACTTCCCTGAGGAGTTAGCAATAGATATTATTTTTCACTCCTTACCATCGTGTTATGATCAATTCCACATGACATACCACATGAACAAGAAGGAAGTTACCCTCAGCAAGCTTCAAGGACTTCTAAAGACCGCTGAATCAGGTCTTAAAGGTAAGTCAGTTGTTACCACTACTACTCCTACTCCAAACTCCGCCCCTGTCCTGGCAATCGGGAAAGGTAGAGGGAAAAAGAGGAAGAGCCCTTCGAAGGGTACCCAAGGTAAGACCCTTGATGGCTCCTCTTCAAGTGGAACCAAGAAAGGTTTCGTCACTCCTTCTTCTGACCCAAAAGAGGCTAAATGCTTCTATTGCCATGAAAAGTCGCATTGGAAGCAGAACTGTCCAAAGTACTAGGAAGACATTAAGGATGGGAAAGTGAAACCCACCCATGCAGGTATTTACATAATATTGTCTAATAACTCACCCTATTCTAACTCTTGGGTCCTTGATACAGGATGTGGAATTCATATATGTTCTGATTTGCAGAGACTAAGAAGAAGTGAGAATGTGGAGCATGGAAAGATAAACTTGATCATAGGGAATAGGAAAGCTTCATCTGTCACCAAGATTGGAGTTTATTCTTTGTTGCTAAGTAGTGGGTTTACATTAGATTTGAATAAATGTTAAACTCTCCTGAAATGGCAAGAAATATTATTTCTTTGTACAAACAAGGGTTTACCTTTTCTTTTGATAATGAAATTGGTGGAATAAATGCTTTCTTTAATAATGTTTTTTATTTTAAAGCATTACCTTATGATGGTGTGTATGAAGTTGTGTCTATTTTAGATAACCTAGGAAATAATGTGTTGTGTATTGATTCTTCTAACAATAATAACTTGGATAAAGCATCATTATGGCATTGTCGTCTTGGACATGTAAGCAAGAAATGCATAGGCCAACTCCAAAAGGATGGAGTCTTCGAGTAATTTGATCTAAAGTCAGATGATAGTTGAGAATCATGCTTACTTGGAAAAATGACAAAGTCACTCTTTGCTGCTTCTTATGCAAGGGGTGAAGGTTTGTTAGATCTAGTGCCCACAGATGTGTGTGGACCCTTTAATACTGCCACAAGGGATGCTAATCGTTATTATGTGACTTTTACAGATGATTACAGTAGATATGGTTATGTATACTTAATCAAGCATAAGTCAGAGACTTTTGAAAGGTTTAAAGAGTTTAAACAAGAAGTCAAGAATCAATTGGGCAGGAACATTAAGATGCTTCGATCCGATCGTGGCGGTGAGTATCTTAGTACAGAGTTCCTCGACTATCTTAAGGAATGTGGGATTGTCTGACAATTTAAACCTCCTACGACACCACAGTTGAATGGTGTGGCTGAGAGGCATAATCAGACCTTGTTGGATATGGTTCATTCCATGGTCAGTCGAGCTTCGCTACCAATCTCATTCTGGGGGTATGCCTTAGAGACTATCACCCATATCCTTAATCTAGTCCCTACAAAGAAAGTTGCCAAAACTCCTCATGAGATGTGGACTGGAAAAGTTCCTAATATAGACCACATCAAGATTTGGGGTTGCGAGGCTTTCGTGAGGCGTGAGTCTCACGATAAGCTCGAACCTCGAAGTGAGAGGTGTATTTTCATCGGCTACCCACAGAAATCCTTTGGTTACCTCTTCTACAGACCCACTTAGAATGTGGTCTTTGTACCAAGGAGGGATGTCTTTCGAGAGAGAGAGAGAGTTCATAAGCTAAGGAAATAGTGGGAGGCAAATTGACCTTGAAGAAATTCAAGAGTCAAGTGGTGAAGGAACTTCAAACCCTAGCAGTCAACCTGAGGAGGAAACTCCTGTTGATCCAATTGACGAGTCTGTACCTCTGAGGCGTTCCACAAGGGTTAGGAATGCACCTAAGCACTACTATGGTTTCCATATTACTGCGGAAGGTGAGACACTTATTGGTGATGGGACATTGGTAAGTGTGGATGAACCTAATAACTATGCGTAATCCATGGCAGGCCCTAAGTCTACTAAATGGAAAGAGGCAATGGACAACGAGATACAGTCCATGTATGAGAATCAAGTTTGGAACTTGGTTGACAATGTACCAGGTCGTAAGACAGTTGGGTGTAAATGGATCTTCAAGAAGAAGACCGACATGGATAGTAATGTACACACATATAAGGAACGACTGGTTGCAAAGGGCTTCTCTCAAACTCCGGGAGTTGATTATGATGAGTCCTTTTCACCAGTAGCAAAGATTAAGTCCATTAGGGTCCTATTAGCCATTGTTGCATTTCATGATTATGAAATATGGCAAATGGATGTCAAAACCACCTTCCTTAATAGAAGTTTGGCCGAAGATGTTTACATGTGTCAGCTAGAGGGTTTTGTCAGTACAGAATACCCTAATAGAGTGTGTAAGCTTGAGAAATCCATCTATGGATTGAAACAAGCACCTCACAGATGGAATCTTTGTTTCAATGAGAAAGTCAAAGAGTTTAGTTTTTCGAGGAGTGAAGATGAATCGTATGTATATGTCAAGGCTAGTGGGAGTATAGTCAGATTTTTGGTACTATATGTGGATGACATACTACTCATAGGAAATGACATCCCAACCTTGCAGGAAGTGAAGTCCTGGCTTGGGAAGTGTTTCTTTACGAAAGACCTAGGAGAAGCTGCCTATATTCTAGGGATAAGGATTCTAAGAGACTGGAGTAAAAGAATAATTGGACTTAGTCAGAGTACCAACGTGGATAAGGTGCTGAAGAGATTCAGCATGCAAGATTCCAAGAAAAGAGAGTTACCCATCGAGAGTAACGCTAGATAGAGTAAGACTCAGAGCCTGAGTACTGAGGCTGAGATAGCATAAATGAATTGAGTACCTTATGCTTCTGCAGTAGGCTCGATCATGTATGCTATGACATGTACTCGTCCTGATGTGGCCTTTGCCTTGAGCATGGTCAGCAGATATCAAGGGAATCCTAGCAAGGCTCACTGTACTATAGTAAAGAATATCCTCAAGTACATGCGGGGGACTAAGGACTGGGTTCTTACCCTCGGTGGGAGTGATGACTTGAGAGTTGTAGGGTATAGTGATTCTAGCTTCCAGACTGATAGGGATAATTTCTGATCTCAGTCAGGCTAGGTCTTTACCTTAAACGGAGGAGCAAATACTTGGAAAAGTTCCAAGCAGGAGACAGTGGCTGATTCAACTTGTGAATCACAGTATATAGCAGCAAGAAAGGCTGCAAAGGAGGCTATATGGCTAAAGAACTTCATTGGAGACCTTGGAGTTATACCAGCTATAAAGGAGCCAATGGAAATTTGTTGTGATAGTGAAAGTGCAGTTGCCTTAGCGAACGAACCAAGGGATCATGGAAGATCCAGACACATCGACAGAAAATATCATTTCATCAGACATCGAATAAAAGAAGGTCTCCTTGTGGCAAAGAGGGTATCATCGGATGAGAACCCAGCAGATCCCCTCACGAAGGGACTAGGTAGGGTTAAGCATCTCCAGCATGCGAGGCGCATAGGGCTGAAGGATGATATTAGTTTTAGTAGTTAGATAGCTCTGAAATTTGTAACGTGTAATTGACATTTGATGATGAATAAAAGTTTTATTTATTTATGAGTAAAGTGTTGCTATCTTTTTGTCAATCGTTTACTATATTTCTTTTACATGTTTTGACTTCCAGAATAATTATGTTTGGTATATCATATTATTCGAATTATCCACAGTCGGTCATATGTTGGAAGTGGGTATGAATCAAGATTGTCATGAGTTGGTTGCAGAGGCCTAAGTTGTTAGACATGGCTACAACACTCATGAGTGCTCATAAGTTCTGAGTATTGGATTCAACCCACGCTCACTGGTATCACTTCATGGAATTTATCTCGAGTGATCGTGAGACGGTAACATCATATAAGTCTTCAAACCTAGAGATATGACTTGTTGCCTATGAGTTGGTTATGCATTGATCGTACAAAAACGCATTGGTAACTTGATGTTATAAAACATGCTTTTTTGTGTGATTCAACAAGTAGTAGAACAAGCATATGAGTCGAAGTTTGTATGTTCCTTCTTGGATTAGAAGTGATATCTAGGCCCCTCGATGATTTTGTTTTGACCCATGTACCGGGCACGGTCAGAACTAAATTGATGTGTTCGATTTAGTTCTTTGTCAAACAAATCAGGAAATCGAGAAACAAATGGCTGGATAATAAGTAAGACATTGTTCCATGTATTTTATCGGCTGATATCTAGAATAGAGGATTATATGATCACTTATCTTAAATGGTGTATCATCATCATCTCAATTCCGAGAGACCTTGAAAGAGCTACGATTGTTGATCGGTTCCTGAAGTCATACTTGCAGTTATAGTTATTAGACTTATCCAAGTGGGAGACTGTTGGATAAGGTGTCTAAGTCCATAACAATTCCTGGTATGTACTTGACCCGGTTTGGCATGGTCCTTATGGGTTGCATGGCATCATGCATTTGGATATACTAAAATGAGAGAAATAACACTTAAGGTTTATTAATATATTATAAGGTCTAATATATTAATAGTATTATTTAATTAGTATTGATCAAGAATTAATTTGGAATTAATTATGTGATCAAAAGAAGACTAATTAAATATATGGGTTGATTGTGTAAATCACTCATACTTGTATAGTGGGCTAAAGCTCCATGGATTATCAAGTTGGGCTAAAACCCATAGGATGCTCCATGGTGGTTATATAACCCATGGGTCATGGAAATGAAAGGTCATGACAATTAGGGTTTGCATGGTGTAACCCTAATTGTAACACACTATATAAGCTTTATGTTACACACCAAAATTTCACCTAAGAGAACAAAGGAGGGCAAGTCGATTTCTAAGTGTTCTACGTATCTCTCAAGTTTATTCCAAGTGCATTTGGTGTTATGCGAGACATTTGAGGTATCACACTTGAAGTGCTAGGCTAACAAGGTTTCAAGGAATCCAAATCACTTCAAGGTATGTAATTCTAGCAAACTTTTATGATTAAAGTTCCCCATGTATGCTAGATAGGATTATGAACCTTGGAAATCAAATTTTGCATGTATTTTAGACAAACATAGATCCAAGGTTTCTTGGGTTGCATGTACACCTTAGGAGTGTTAGAATGCTCAAAACCCTACACTTGATACAGGATGTGGTTTTCACATATGTTCTTATTTGTAGGGACTAAGAAGAAATAGGGATGTGGAGTGTGGAAGGATAAACCTAATCATGGGAAACAGAAGATCGTCGCCTGTCACCAAGATTGGAGTATATTCCTTAGTGCTTAGTAATGGATTAGGTTTAGATTTAAATAATTGTTGCTATTCGCCAGATATGGCAAGAAACATCATTTCATTTCATGGTTTATATAGAAGAGGATTTAGATATTCATTTGATAATGAAAAGGGTTCTATTTATGCTTATCTTAATAGTGTTTTATATTTTGAAGCATTGCCTTGTAATGGAATATATGAAACTGTGATGGTTGTAGATAACTTAGGAAATAATGTATTGTGTGTTGATTCTTCCAATAGTATGGATAAAGCATGCTTGTGGCATTGTCGTCTTGGACATGTCAACAAGAAACGCATAGCCCAACTCCAAAAGGATGGAGTGTTGGAGTCATTCGACCTTAGGGACGATGACGTGTGCGAGTCTTGTTTACTTGGAAAGATGACCAAGTCACCCTTTATTGGCACTTGTGAAAGGGGTGAGGGTTTATTAGATCTCATACACGCCGATGTGTGTGGGCCCTTTCGATCCACCACAAAGGATGCAAGCCGCTTCTATGTGACTTTTACCGATAATTATAGTAGATATGGGTATATCTACTTAATCAAGCACTAGTCAGAAACCTTTGAAAAGTTCAAAGAGTTTAAACAAGAAGTGGAGAATCAGTTGGGCAGGAAAAATCAAGATGTTTTGATCCGATCGAGGTGGAGAGTACCTAAGTCTTGAATTCCACGACTACCTCAAGGAGTGTGGAATCGTTTCGCAATTGACGCCACCTAGGACACTGCAGTTAAACGGTGTGGCTAAGAGGAATAATCAAACCTTGCTAGACATGGTTCGTTCCATGATGAGTTGTGCTTCACTACCTATCTCATTCTGGGGGTATGCCTTACAAACTGCCGCCCATATCCTTAACTTAGTCCCTACAAAGAAGGTTGCCAAAACACCTCACGAGATGTGGACATGGAAAGATCCTTCGTTGTTATATATCAAGGTTTGGGGTTGCGAGTCTTTTGTAAGATCAGAGACTCATGATAAGCTCGAACCTCATAGTAAGCGGTGTATTTTCATCGGCTACTCGCAGAAGTCCTTTGGATATCTCTTCTATAGACCGAGTGACAATGTTGTCTTCGTCACGAAGAGAGGGGTTTTCCGAGAACGAGAACTCATAAGCCAAGGGGACACTGGGAGGCAAATCAATCTTAAAGAGATTCAAGAATCGAGCGATGAAGGAACCTCTAACGTTCACTACTAGAAAAACAGCCTTTTACGACGCACAAACAATGACACGCAGGGATTTACGATATGTAAAAGTGTGCGCCCTAAAAATAATGTCATCTCTTCTAAAATTTGAAGGATAGAGGACATGCATTTGTGCGAGCCCTGAAGTTAGTGTCAGAAAAGAAAAAATATACAAACACGGAGGGCGCTTATCTTAAATGTGTGTCCTCTTCAAATGTCGCTTTATATTTTTTTGCTTAAACACGCGTTTTTAAAGGGGGGAAACGAAATCGTCTAAAATTCTAAAATTTTGAAGAACCCCGCGTCTACCCTCTCTCCTCAGTATCTCCCTTCATCCACTCCTTCATTCTCTCTGTAAACCCTAAGCCATCGCCACCGCCACCGCCACCGCCACCGCCACCGCCATTGAACCTTAAATACTCAACCCACACTTCACCTTCATTCACTCAATCTGGCCCTTTAATTTTCACAAACCCACCAAAACCCTAGGTCTTGCCTTTTATGCTTTCACATCCTTCCTTCCCTAGTCGTATGTTATACTGAATCCTTATTTCTTTTCTCTATTATGAACGCGCCTCTATTGCATCGATATGCTCACCGTCATCGTCTTAGGCTCTTACGCATCCATCGTGGTCTCTGTGCTCATCGTATCATCATACATGCCGCCTCTTCTCGCCGTTCTTCTCCTTGACCCTACATAAGTAATATCATCAGTACCTTCTTGTCCAACGATCCATCAACTCCTCCATGCTTCCTCTTCATGGCAGCAGCAAACCCAAATCCTAAAATTGCTAAACTATGGCGAATTGTGATGGCGATTCATCGCCCAATGCCGATGACTATGATGATAGTTCACATTCAAGCTCTTGACCTAATACACTTCATCAGAGAATGAGAAGGAATATTCGATGAATTCAATCAGATGGTCAATTGCTCACTTCTCGAATTAGGGCAAAACGATGGCTGGTGTAGGCAATCCCAAAGATCTTCAATTGAGTTCTACAGAAGGAAAGCTTCTAAACGCTTATAACGATAAACTGATATCAACAGTAAGGTCAACAACAACAAGCAAGTAACCAGATTCAAAGTTCTAGCGAAGATAATAAGACGATCTGGGTTAGCGATCTACAACACTGGATGGAGGAAACTTATCTTCAATCACGCTTCTTGCAAACCGGCGAGGTTAGGCTTTTTCACCTTCTTTTTGTTTCTTCTTTGTTATATCATGAATCTGTATCCACTCAATTTGTACTTTTGATGCATGTTAACCTTTGGAGTGTAACTAATTTAAGCAAAAAAAAACATGTACGAAACATTCCTTATCCCATTTCAAGCAAGAATTATACTTCTAATGTTTGTCTACATGTTCAATTAGTCATGGATTTCAACTTTTACACAAAAATGCTCAAGATCCACACCATTTTCTGCTATCAATTACTCTGTATCTCTTCCCTACCATGTTCGTGACACTCTATTCATTAAATTTACAGGTTCAATCTATAAAACTAATACGAAAAAAAACAGACTTGCCAATCAGAACGTTATGGATATTTGTGGGAGATTGGGCTCCAGATGTAACTGATTCAATGTCGAAGGTAGCCCTAATTTCTCCAAGTTCAAATCGAAGCTAGAAGGTAACCCTAATTTCCTCATTTTTTGAATTGAAGTTAGAAGGTAACCTTGATTTGATTCAGTAGTTCTAGGTTTTTAGATTTCTCACTTTGACCTTTATAGCGTTCCAGAGTGCTTAGTGTAGATTAATGTGATTGTGATTATCAAGTTATTAATTCAAGGTAAGTATATTTATTCGTCTATGTAGATACCAAATGTTATTCATGAATGAAATTTGTAGCTTGATCTGTCTCCTTCATTTTTTTATGGTTTCTTCACTTGGTGTAATTTATGATTAAGTAAAGATTAGTACTTTGTATTCAGGTTTTCGTTTAGGACTTTGGACAAATTAATATTCTATTTTTTTGCAACATGCTACTGCAATGTGAATGGAACAACTTGTGAATCTTAAATCACTTTTGATGCAATTTGTTAACTGTAGTTTTTGGATTTTTGAAGTTTTCGGGACAAAAAGTGAAATTCCTTTTAGAGTTGTAGTGGACTTGAGGAAAATAAGTGCACTGTACGATGTAACTTTTCCTGTTTATAATCTCTAAAAATCAACATTATAAGAACCAACATTTTGTAGTTTATATAGGGTTAATTGTAAAAAAAAAATAGCAACACCTGTATTTATTTAGGTTTATCGCCTATTTATAATGTTAAATTATGATTTTGATTATTATGTTTTATGTAGTTACCATAGCAGCAAAATTCATTCGATTGTGGTCTATTCCTGTTGCACTATGTTAAATTCTGATACGATTAGTTCAGATATTTTTTTTTATAGGAAATAGCATATATAAATGCTTAGAGATTAATTTCTAACCTTTTTTTTTATAGGAAATAGCAAACCTGAACCCTTTCTGCAAAAAGAAGAAATAGAAGCTATGGAAGATGACACAAAGAGTTTAAGTGTAATCCAAACGGATCTTACACTCTCACAGAAGCCTGAAATCACAGTGGATCAACTTAGAAATTAGAATGAGGTAAATTTTGAAGTTGATGACACCAAGAACAGTTCAACAAGTGTTGATTTAAGTGTAATCCGAATGGATGTTACACTCTTACAGAAGCCTGAAATCACAGTGGATCAAATTAAGGATAAGAATGAATCGAATTCTGAAATGGATGACATCAAGAACAGTTTAGCAAATGGTGTGTTTGCATTTTTATTCCCAAATATAATAATTTCTCTCTTTTTTTAATATAATTTTCTCACAATCTTTTACCCTTTCCAGGAATATCCAGAAAGGCTTATGCTGACATACAAACCAGAAGAAGACATCGACCCTCAAGAGGTGACAGAAATATATTATATTATTATATATAGTAATTACTGCAGGCCATGTTCCTTCAATCATAAGTCGATTTTCAAAACATGTTTTAATACCAAACTAAGTTTTTATAATTTTAGGTGATTAATAAATAACGTATTATATTATTATATTCTAAGCCAAATAACCAGGAAATCCTTTCCTTCAATCCAAAGGATCAAAAAGATTCGGCAAAACAGCACGTGTTATTACCAAATAAAGAACAAAAGATTAGATTTTACACATTGAATGAGAAGAAGTAAACAAAGAGGTTTGAATGGTATTATATGAAATTACCATTTTATCCTCGTTGATCAAATTAACTATTAACATGAAAATAAATGTACATCAATATAAACCACTAACAGAACCTAAAAAGAAGTGCAGATCTTGTATGTGCTTAAGGGTCATGAGGAATAAATGCTAGCAAGTCTTCTTTCGTTCCTTTAATATTTTGAACATTGAATATTTTAGACCCAAAGCATTATGTGAAGTATGGTATATTTAATAAGTGATCATCCATGCCATTGACTCCATTCATTTTTTGTTTTCTAGTTTATTTTTTAAACAACAATTGATTGAAAATAAAAGCACAGACCTCTGATTCTTTGAGGACAAAACTAGATTGGGATGCCCTCGGCTATTGGTGCATGAGTATAACTGATTTTTTCAGTTTTGCTACCACTAATACAGCCATTTTACTTGAAACAGTTGCTCATAGGATTCTAACTGTTATAGACAGTGACATGGTCATGGTCCTCTCCTCTGGTATGTATGCTATTCTTCAGAAACCCATATATCTCATAAAATGACACAATTACCCTCTACAAAATAGTAAAATTTCATGTATAATAGGTGAAATGATGGAATATGATGCGCCCTCCAAGCTAATGGAGTTGGATCTTATTTCTCAAAGCTTGTTGCTGAGTACTGGTCCAGCTGTAGGAGATGATCCACGGGTAATTTCTTTTCAAGTTAAAAGTAAAAGTAAAATTTCTTATTATTCGTTATATGTAGATATGTATATGTATGTGTATATATGTATACACATATACATATATCTATTAATTCATTATTCTTTATGAAGATTTAAACTTGATAGTAGATGATAATAATGGAAATCTGGAAGAATAATATGCAAGTTATACAAAACTTTCAAAAGGCTATTTTGGGTATTACATAGGGAGGGATCTTATAACATTGTAACATAATAACATTGTAAAATGGAAACACTGCAGTGCTCACAAATTCTACATGTTTGCCACCTGCAGATGTGGTACTTGTTAACTTGGGCATGCCAACCAATTCAAGAACATCTGCAATTTTTGTTCCACCCCATATTGCTGACACAATCACAACAAAACACAACTTAGGTATTTGGTTTCTTCTTTTTGATTTGATAATGTCATTTAAGATGCAAAATCCCTACTTCTGGAATCTCAAATCAACCCTAATTATGAAAACAATCCTGCTACATACATGGGATTAATATGTGTCATAATTCATGAATCCTTAGACAATTGCATTTGACCATTTTTTGACGTGTATTTTATAGTGTCATTTTCTTTGAATCTTGATAAAAAAATATACCTTTTTGGAGAATCCTTCTTAAATTATAGCATCAAATCCTACACTTGATCCCTTTGTTTGCTGCGTAATTTGATAATGTAGTTCATTAGCTATGACTAATCCTACAAACACATAAATAAATTTGATTCATGTCCCTTTGTTTACTTGTATGCCTTTTGCCTTTATAATTGATGATGTAAGATGTAAAATCCCTACTTCTTGAATCTTGAATCAACCCCATATGCGAAAACAACCATTATGGTTTGAAAATATTAACTTTTTCACCTTAGAATGTAAGATCAACCCCATTCCTTGAATCTTGAATATTGAATCAACCCCATTTAAGATGTAAAATCTATTTATTTCTAATGTGAAATTTAATTTTAAAATTAAAATTACTGTTTACTAAATATTGTTACTGTTGACAAAAACCAAGTAATTGTTTCTTGTATGGAGAAGAGATGGTCTGATGGAGGAGATTGTATGTCTCAGGGTACCCTTCAAAACTTAATACGAACTCATGACAACAGAAATTGCAGCTTCTGACAAGAGCAAACTCAGTTTGTGCTTCATGTTTATCTTTAGGGGGAACGACAATGCAAGGGCGTTCTCATCAAAAAGGTACCCTTCAAAACTTGCTACACCACACTCTACACCTAAAATTGGTCCAAAGGCAACTAATGTTGAATCATCAAATCAAGCAAATGTTGATCTTCTAATGTTGTTCTTTTACAATGTTGTTCTTTAACAGGTGGTTGGAACTGGACCTAAAGTTGGTTGCTGATATAGGAATAGTGGGTGCTCCAAATGCAGGAAAAAACATGTTTTTAAGTGTTATTAGTGTTAGACATGTAGTGTTGTTTTGACATGTAATGCTTAAGTAACTTGTTTGAGATGTGATATTTTTTTGAAATGAATTATCGTTCGTATGATAATTTCAATCTGTTGTTAAAAAAAATATTATATATAGATTTACTAATTTTCAAATTAAGTTTGCATTTAATATTAAATGCAAATTTAATTTGAAAATTAGTAAATCTATAAATAATTTTTTT
Organism: Lactuca sativa; assembly: GCF_002870075.4. Lineage (NCBI taxonomy): Eukaryota > Viridiplantae > Streptophyta > Magnoliopsida > Asterales > Asteraceae > Lactuca > Lactuca sativa. Next base: position 177,746,431 of record NC_056624.2, on the reverse strand, counting down.
TTAACATTTAAAATTACGATACGCAAAAATGTGTGTCATCTTCATTTATGACATGACCTTTCTTGACAGGAGCATCCATGATACGCACTGCGTGTCATTAACACGCACGTCGTAAGGTTACGATGCGCGAATGCGTGTCGTCTTCATTTATGACGGGGCCTTCCTTGATACGCATTGTGTGTCATAAACACGCGTCGTAAATGAGCGTCGTAAATGCGCGTCGTCTATAGACGATGCGCAAAAGCGCGTCGTCTCTCTTTATGACAGGGTCTTCCTTGACGCGCATTTGCGCTTCGTCTGAGCCTTTTACGACGCGTAATGAGCGTCGTAAAAGGCTGTTTTTCTAGTAGTGGTTGGCGCTCAACCCGAGGAGGAAACTCCGGTTGAACCGATTGACAAGTCCTTACCTCTTAGACGTTTCGAAAGAGTTAGGTTTCAACCCCAGTTATATGGTTTTCATATTACTATAGAAGGAGATACATATATTAGTGATAGTACACTAATAAATTTGGTCGAACCTAACAACTATAAGGAAGCCATGGCAGGCCCGGAGTCTGCAAAGTGGAAAGAGGCGATGGACAGCAAGATTCAGTCTATGTATGACAACCAAGTTTGGAATTTTGTTGACAATGTACCAGGTCGTAAGACGGTCAGGTGTAAATGGATATTCAATAAGAAGACCTACATGGATGGGAATGTGCACACTTATAAGGCGCGATTGGTCGCAAAGGGTTTCACTTAATCTCCTAGAGTTCACTATGATGAAACCTTCTCACCGGTTGCGAAGATAAAGTCTATTAGGGTGGTGTTGGCCATTGCTGCATTTCATGACTACGAAATATGGCAGATGCATGTCAAAAACTCTTTCCTTAATGGCAAGTTGGCTGAGGATGTTTACATGGCTCAACCAGAGGGTTTTGTCAATGCGAAGCATCCCAATAGAGTGTGTAAGCTTGAGAAGTCCATTTATGGACTTAAGCAAGCGTCTTGCAGATGGAACCTTTGTTTCGATGAGAAAGTCAAAGAGTTTGGTTTTCTATGAAGCAAGGATGAATCATGTGTATATATCAAAGCCAGTGGGAGTATAGTAAGCTTCCTCGTATTGTATGTCGATGACATACTACTCATAGGAAACGAGATCCCGACACTGCAGCAAGTTAAGTCCTGGCTCGGGAAGTGCTTCGCTATGAAGGACTTCGGAGAGGCTGCCTATATTCTCGGAATAACGATAGTGAGAAAAAGAAGTAAGAGACTAATAGGACTTAGTCAGAACATTTACTTGGACAAGGTACTAAAATGTTTTAGTATGGAGAATTCAAAGAAGGGAGAATTACCAATCCAAACTAATGCCAAATTGAGTAAGACTCAAAGTCCGAGTACCGAAGTCGAGATAGCAGAAATGAGCCAAGTACCATACGCTTCCATAGTTGGCTCGCTTATGTATGTTATAACTTGTACTCACCCTGATGTGGCCTTCGCTTTGAGCATGGCCAACAGATATCAAGGGAACCCTGGCAAAGCACATTGGACCGCAGCCAAGAATATTTTTAAGTACCTTCGGAGGACAAAGGAATGGTTTCTAGTCCTCGATGGGAGTGATGACTTAAAGGTGTGAGGGTATAGTGACGCCAGTTTTCAGACCGACAGGGACAACTATCGTTCGCAGTCGGGCTGGGTCTTTACCCTAAATGGAGGAGCAATGACATGGAAAAGTTCCAAGCAAGAGACCGTAGTTGATTTAACGTGCGAATCAGAGTACATTGCAGCGAGCGAAGTGTCAAAGGAGGCAGCATGGTTGAAGAACTTCATTAGAATTTGGAGTTGTGCTAGCCATACAGGAGCCTATGTAAATTTTGTGTGATAATGATGGAGTTGTTGCCTTGACCAAGGAACCGAGGGATCATGGTAGATCTTGACATATCGATAGAAAATATCACTTTATTCGACATCGGGTGGAAGAAGGACTCCTCATAGTGAAGAGGGTATCGTCAGAGGATAACCCAGCAGATCTGCTTACGAAGGGATTGAGCAGGGTTAAGCACATGCATCACGCTAGGAGCATCGGGCAGAAGGATGATATTAGTTTAGATTAGATAGTTTAGAAATGTGTAATAGATAAATTGTAATTAACATTTGATGATTAAAAAAAATAGTATTATTTATTAGTAAGGTTACTGTCCTATGTTAATTGTTTACCTATTGTTTCATTTTGCATGTTTTGACTTCCTAAATAATAAGATTATTAAAACCGTCCACAGTCGTTCATATGTTGGAAGTAGATATGAATGAAGACTGTCATAAATTGGTGTGTAGATTGTCTAAAGTATTTTGGACATAGCAAAAGTTTGCTACAACGTTCGTGAGTGCTTATGAACAAGAGTTGAGCATTGTAATAAACCCACGCTTGCTGGAATCACTTCATGGAATTCATCACAAGTGATCGCAAGACGATAAAATCATATGGTCTTAAAACCTAGATATATGGTTTATTGTTTGCTAATTGGTTGTGCATTGATAATGCGTAAACGCATCAGTAACTTGATGTTATAAAACGCATTGTTGTGTATGATTTGATTAGTGGATGGTAAATGCATATAAGTCAAAGTGTATCTGTTCCTTTTATCCTAATAGGTTAAAAGTGATATCAGGTCCCCTCGATGGTTTGATTTGACTTATGTGTCGGGCCCGGTCAGGACTGAATTAATATGTTCAATTAAGTTCTATGTCAAATGAATCAGAGATCGAGAAACGAACTACTGGACAATAAGTATGACTATTTTCCATGTAATTGTCCGCGTGATATCTAGAATAGAGGATTATATGATCCCTTATCTTAAGGACATGTTATTGATAAGATCAAGAGTTTTGAGAACTATCATTGCTAATCAGATCCAGAAGTTCCATTTGCATTTATAGTTATTAGACTTATCCAAGTGGGAGACTATTGGATTAGTGTTTAAGTTCATAACTGTATTTGGTATGTACTTGACCCGGTTGTGCATGGTCCTTTTGGGTTGCCTTCACCAAAGCAACTTGAATGGAGGAATAATATAGAAAGAGGTGATTATGATTTATTAATATATTATAAGACTAATACATTAAAATAGAAATCATATTTGTTTAATTAACATTGGTTAATAATTAATTAAGAATTAGTTTTGTGATCAAAAGAAGTTAATTAAACTTAAGGGGTTGAACCGTAATTATGTGATAGTTACAAAGTTGGGCAAGGAAACCCTAGTAGATAGGGTGGACGAATTCTCGGGATAAAGGCTTAAGGGGCTGAACTATAATTATGTGATAGTTATAAAGTTGGGAAAAGAAACCCTAGTAGTTAGGGGGGACGAATTCTAGGGATAAAGCCTTAAGAATTCGTCCATGATAGGGATTCTAGAATTATCTTATGGGCTGCTTGGTGGCTAAGTAACCAGATAAGGATAATGACTGAAACCCTAATTCCTACACCTATGTAAAGGACCCCTAGGCATGGTAATTTCGACTACTTGAACCCTAGAAGTCCTAGAGCCGAAATTCTCCTCTACCCCCCCCCCCCTCTCTCTCTCTCTATTCCTCTAATTGCTATTGGTGTTTGTGATTAACTAGAGCCACAAAACTTGAGGTGCTAAAGTTCTCAAGGCTTCAAGATCTTCAATCAACAACAAGGTAAACATCTAGATCTGTTTTGTTGTGTTAATTTCGATTATATACACTAGATCTAGGGTTTGAAAGTCTTGGATGAATGCATGTACAATTAGAGAAACCTAGATCCAAGCATTAGGGTTTGCATGAGCACATAGGATGTTATTTTGGCTTAAACCCATCACTTACTTGAGTTATGTGCTATTATGCATTTTGTCTATGTGATATATATGCTATATTTTGTTTTTATCAAGATTGGACCGGAGGGTCCAAACCGAGTTGTGGGACCGGAGGGTTTCCACTGAGACAGGACTGGAGGTTCCAACCCGAGCTGTGAGACCAGAGGGTCCTCACTGAGACACATGAACAGAGGGTCCACATCGAGACGCATGAGACCGGAGGGTCCATGCTGAGTTATAGCCATGAGAGGTTTATTATTTATGTATGTGGTATTTTTGGGAACTCACTAAGCTTCGTGCTTACCGTGTTGTGTGATATGTGTTTCAGGTACTTCTTAGGACCGCGGGAAGGCACCAGCGTGATTGTACACACTTGTTCAAGATTATGTTGAGGGTTTTGGGATTTGACTTTTGTTGTGGATTTATGTTGACATTGAGACACTTATGGTTCTTATGAAATATAAAATATGAGTTTTATGTGTTTTAAAAAAAATGAAAATTTTGGTTTGAAATTTTTCATCGTTACAAGTTCGTATCAGAGCCTTGGTTTGAGGGATTCGGGTGCACCTTCGGGTATGTCTAGACTCAAACTAAGAAATTGAGAATTTTTTTCAAAAGAAATGATTTTTCTAAACCGAGTAAGAGATTTTAAGAGAAAAAGAGAAGAAGCAATGTGTACAATCAACCAGAGCACGAACGGTGGTTTCCCAAAATACCCTAAAATGTTTACTTTTCGGAGATATTTATGAGATATTAGTGATGCATGCTTGAGAGTAGGCTAGGTACTTCATATTCTAGGGCTAGAGTTGCCTGATTTGTGATGCCTTAGCCTATGAGATGCTTTTGATCAGTGTTATCTGTTATTTGCTCTGAGTATGTGTTGAGTTCTGAGTCAAGAGAAAATCTAGGAAGAGATACCTAGATGAGCATATAAATAGCCTACTGAAAGATTAGCCTGATATTTGTGAGAGATAGAGTACTTGTGAATTAGAATCCTAGGAGGAGGACTTGGAATGACTAAAGGTTGGTGCGGAAGGTAGTATTGGGCCTGTACTGCTGAAAGCACCGGATCTGTATGCCACCCAAGTAAGAATCTTGAGGATACTAAGGAGCCTGTAGGGGCGGGAATCGAGTGTGAGTATGATCAAGCGTCAAGCGAATTTATGATAATTTTTGTGTTGTGTTTCAGAGACATCATGGTGGGTACACGCCACAACCCTCGGAGTAGCGGGACCAGTGATGAGGAGATTTGCAGGATCATCCATGACAAGTTGGTTGCAACCATTTGAAAGGCAATACCAGAGATGTTTGGGTCTATGAAGACCATTCTAACTGAGACATTCGACGAGAAATACATTGTTGTTACTGAGGTTGTTGTTGCTGTAGCCACAACGGTTGTTGTTGCGGCTAGGCCACAGGAAGGTGACTCATTGTTTTGGAAGCTCAGCAACATGAAGCCACCAGAGTTTGATGGGACACAGGATCCGATTGCTTCCATGAGATGCATTGCTAACATTGAGGGGGTGCTTTTATACTTGTTCATTCCCAGAGCATCTGTGAGTTCGATTCGACCTGAACCAACTTCGCTTGGGAACGAAGGACTGGTGGAAGTTTGTGACGACTGATTTTACCCCGGCAAATCATGCTGCAGTGACTTGGGAGAGGTTCACCAAGTTTTTTCGAGATGAGTATGTTCCCCGGGTGGAGAGGGAGCGATTGGCACAGGAGTTTCTGTCTCTCAAGCAGAAGACATAGTCGGTGACTGAGATTACGAGGATGTTCCATGAGAGGGCGTTGTTCTGCCCTGAGCAAGTGTCCACCAAGCAGGCGTGTGTGAGTCGTTATTTGAGCATCTTGAGGAGAGACATTCGGGATTTCGTGGTAAACTCGTCTTATCGAACATTGGCTGAGTTGCAGACCAATGACAGGAGAAGTAAGATTAAGTTGGAGATTCAATCTAGAGAGGAGGTAGAGCAGTAGGGGAGATATAGGAGACCAACACGGCTGCAACCAGCGGCTAAGCGGGCGTATGATTCCAAGTTTCTATCCAACTGAAAACTTGGGCAATGAGAAGCTTTCCTTATTTGGTAAATTTAGACACTACCACAAATGAAAGAATCAAATTCATATTTCCATTATTGCTAAAACATACAAACATCAATTTTCCATAAGTGCCATTGCAAGGACATATAAAATAAAACAAAATTTTATTGATTTATCAAATGCATAAAAACTTTCCTTACAATGCAACTTTAAATGAAAACTATGCTATTACATATTTTCTAGCAATCTATCATAACTCTCTAAGTAGTAGCTCAAAAATCCGATCTTCGAACCATGTGATTGAGATCCATCTTCGTGATCAGATTCGACATACACTTTCTTTAAGTTTCCTTCCCATTGTTTGATCCTGCCAAATACCAAAATGTAATCGAGTCACATTTTGTATTAAGAATCATCAATAAGGATCTTAAAAGAGTTAGATAGTGGACTTACCTGAAGCAGAGTCAAATCCTTTTTTATTTTTACCTTCTCTCTTAAATCTTTCAGGTAGTTAGGGCAGTTTTGCAACCAATGCCCCTTCTCTTGACAATGAAAACATATAGACTCTTTGGGAATGGTACACGGGACTATCATAGACTTAACTTTTCCCTTAGTCAACCAGGTTGACCAAGGCCAATCCCTTTCCATTGGGAGGATAAATCTTTTCTGGACTTCCAATGTTACCATTGTCAATGTCCATGGAAGTTTGAGAAATAGACCTTCCACCCATATTTGGTTGACCATTGCGCCACATCATTTCTGACTCAGCAGCAACAAGCAAATAAGATAGATCTGTTAGGGTCATGTCGTGATCTGTCACATAGTAGTTCTTAATGAACTCACTATAAGACTCAGGAAGTAATTGAAGAACCCAGTAGCCAACTTCCTTAGGACAATGCCACCCAACATTCTCAACCTGTCAAAGTGTGACTTCATTCCTAATACATGAGTGCACACAGGTCTTCCATCTTTATGTTTCATTGCTAGTAGGGCTTGAGTGACCTTGAATTTTTCAAATCTTCGAGCTTGTGGGTCAGGGAGAATAAATGGAGGAGGTGGAGGTAGAGAAGTATGATTTCCATGAGATTTGGGAAGATCACAATTGTCTAAACCAGACATGTACAATGGGAGATATTCAATTTAGTTGATTTAAAGTCCTTAATATAACACCCAATATAAAATATTAAGGCTAGGACCCAACACGATATTTTATAACTTGGAAGAGGGATGTCGTAATCCAAGCTATAGAATATTTGAAGGTAGGTGAATGACGATTCACCAATTTCCACCATGAAAAACGAAATAAATTATTAGGTTTTAATTGGATTTGAAACTCCTAGATCTTTTGAGATTCATTGAACTTTCAATAGCCTGTTTCAATCTCGAGTGTGCCCTTCAAATTTTGTGGCTGGGATTCCGAGGATCACAAAACAAGATGTAAGGAACCATGCAAATTACTTGGTACCCTTAATATTTACCCCTCAATCGATGTGTCGGTTAACCAAATGCGCTCCACCGATACTATGATAAATATTAAGTTACCCTTTGCCTACCTTTTTAAGTCCAGCAAGTGTGCCGGTTAACCACACGCGCTCCACTAACCGTCTTAAGAAAAGTGTAAAGTGTAATTTCATGGATTAGCACCTTATTCACATTTTCATAAAGTAACTAAGATTGGGAATTATAAAAAATATTTAGTTACTTTATATTTATCATTAATAACTTTATTGAATAGAGAATTCTAGTCCTTGTCCTACCCGTTCGGCTAACGACCCTCCACCGATCAAGGAGGCAGTGGGTGAGAGTGGACACCCATTAAGCTACGATTTTATAGGCAGCAACCTTATATCCCTCTTATAGACCGACTTCATGAATGAGGCCTACTAACAGTAAAGCGACTTGTTCTTATACATATATATATATATATATATATATATATATATATATATTATTGACTTATAATATTATAAAGTATAAGGGTTGAATTTTAACTTTTAAAATTCTAGGGGTTTAACTTGGAATTAAAGTATTCATAAGGGAAAACTTTTCAAATTCCAAAACTTGAGGGCAAGTTTTGAAACTATTAAAAACCATTCAATTCCATAACTTCTGTGTTTAAAGTAGTTTTAATTCAAAAAACTCTTCAAGTTCCATAACTTGAGGACAAGTTATGGAAGACTTTAAACTATTAAAAGAATATGAATTTTCTTTGTTCATAACCTATAGAAATATTTATGAGTTTTATGAATCTTAAATGTGACTTTTCATATAACTTGAGGACAAGTTACAAGAACACATTTTAGAACCAACTCTTAGATTAATTTGGATTGAAAACAACAATTTCATATAACTTTTCTATTAAACTAAGCAACTCATAAGAACAACATAATTTAATCAAATTTTTTCATGTAGTTAGCCTAATAATTAAACTAATACAAAACATGAATCTATTGACAATTATCTTTGAAATTCAATTAGCATGAACCACATCAAAAACAGGTTTATAAGTTGAAAAAAGTTTAGGGTAATGTTTCTAGTCCAATTCCAGCCAAAACAGTCGAAGATATGTTGTCTGGGGGTCCAACTCGTCGAGTGCATGAACCAACTCGGCGAGTTGGATGAATTTAGCCTTGAACTCTTCGAGTCCCTTCATGGACTCGGCGAGTCTGCTCAGCCAATTTTGCAAGTATAACAAGAAAACAAGCCTAGGCTCTGATACCACTGAAGGGTTTTGAGCATTCTAACACTCCTATGGTGTACATGCAACCCTAGAAACCTTGGATCTATGTTTTATCTGTGATACATGCAAAATTGATTTTCCAAGGTTCTTAACCTATCTAGCATACAAGGGAACTTTTAATCATAAAAGATAGTAAGAAAACATACCTTGTAGTACTTTGGATTCCTTGAGAACCTTGTGAGCCTAGCACCCCAAGTGTGATGCCTCAAATATCTCACATAACACCAAATTCACTTGGAATAAACTTTGAGAGAAATGTCACACTCTTAAAATCGGCTAGCCCTCTTCTTACTTGTTTAAGTCCGATTTTGGTGAACACATGGATCCTTATATAGTGTGCTACAATTAGGGTTACACCATGTAAACCCTAATTGTCATGACCGTTCATTTCCATGACCCATGGGTTCAAAGACACCATGGAGCATCCTATGGGTTTTAGCCCAACTTGATAATCCATGGAGCATTAGCCCACCATACAAGTATGGGTGATTTACACAATCAACCCATATATTTAAGTAGTCTTCTTTTGATCACTTAATTAATATCAAATTAATTCTTGATCAATACTAACTAAATAATCCTATTAATATATTAGAACTTATAATATATTAATAAACCATATGTGTTATTTCTCTCATTTTAGTCTATCCAAATGCATGATGCCATGCAACCCAAATGGACCATGCTGATCGGGTCAAGTACATCCCAGAATAGTTATGAACTTAGACACCTAATCCAACAATTCCGGTCTCCATTGTTTCAGGCCGTGATGTTCGGTTTACCTCCCTTTTTTGGAAAAAGTTCCATGAGGAACTAGGCATGAGGTTGCACTTCAGCACAGGTTATCATCTGCAGACCGACGGCCAGAGTGAGCTGTCGATAAAGAATCTTAAGGATATGTTGCGAGCATGTGTGGGAGCTGGGACTCATACCTACCTCTTGTAGAGTACTCCTACAAGAACAGTTTTCACTCTTGCATTGGTGCTCCGCCTTTTGAGCTCTTGTATGGGCGGAGGTGTCATACCCCAGTCTTTTGGGGCGATGTTGGTCATAGGGTTATGGGGCAGACCGAGGTGGTCCTTCAGATTATGGATGTGATTTAGAAGATCAAGCAAAGATTGTAGACTGCTCAAAGTCTACAGAAGAGATATGCCAACCGGCACCGATCCGAGTTGGAGTTCCAGGTAGGTGACATGGTGTTACTGAAGGTATCAACTTGGAAAGGTGTGATTCGCTAAAGGCAGAGGGGGAAATTGGGTCCCTGATATATTGGGCCATTCCAGATTATTGCCAGGGTTGGCAAGGTTGCCTAAACATTGGATCTTCCTAGGGAGCTCAGTCAGATCCATATCACTTTCCATGTTTCGCATCTGTGAAAGTGCGTATTGGATGAGGATGTAGTTGTGTCATTGGACGATATTCATGTTGATGAGTGCATGAACTAGGTTGAGAGGCATGTAGTTATTCTGGAGATAAAGGTGAAGGCTTTGTGTATGAGTGCCTCACCCTTTTAGGTTTTGAGGAGTTTTTAAACATCTTTATGGATCATTTAGCCTCACCCTTTCAGTCTCCAAGTCCTTGAGTCATTCTTAGCAAACCCTAACCCCATAAAAGAGTGTTTTGAGCTTAAAGTGTGTTATTTGTGTGCTTAAAAGAGAAGTGACTACATCAAGGAGTCTAGGAAGGAAAGCATGCATGTAGATCTTGGATAATCATCTTCTTGGGAAGCTCCAGAAGGTAAAAATTTTCTACCTTTATGCTTGGTTTGATTAGATCCCATCTTGGTAGCTTTATTGTGTTCTTCTGTCCCAAAAAGTCCCATTGTTGTGCATGCTTTGTGTTGGACGTTTTGGGTTGTCCTTTCAGGCCCTAACAAGAGTTCTAAGCCATAAAAATGAGGTCCCTTTAGCTAGTTTAGCTCCATGCTTCTTATGGAAGGTCTTAATGGATTAAGACCATGTATTAAGGACTTTTTGGACATCTAAAGTCATAAAGTTGGAGACTTTATGACTCTAAGGTGCATTTGGACCATGGATTTGAAATTTGTGCTTAAGCCGTTAAGCACTTATTGAAGTTTGGACTCTGCGAGGGTACACCCCGCGTAAGAGGGAGTACGTCCTGCGTACTCGGTCATCCACCCTATTGTGGGTCAATGCGAGGCTCATTGTACGTCCTGCGTACCGAAGGAGTACGCCCTACATACGCCTTCTAATGGATTTCGGATTTTGGGCTTCGAGTTTTGGGCCACCTTTTAGGCTTGAATGCTTGGGCCCATATTGGTCTACCTAAGTATGAGTGCTTTGGGCCAAGTGAAGAGTTGGACCATAGGATAAGGCCCAATAAAGGAGTTTGGGCCCAATTTGGAAAATTAGGCCAATGATGGGCCTTGTATAATTTTAGGCTTTTGGATCAAGAATTGGGCCTGGGTCTTGGCCCAATTATGGATAGGGTAAAGTAGCCATTTACCCTAATTTAAGGTCATTAGTCAAGGATGGTATTCAATTGTTAATTGGTTGTTTATTTTGTTGTGATAGTTCGGGATTTTAGTGGGCCAGCGACTAGAGGTTTTTTGTCTGATTCGTCAGTGTGAGGTGAGTGTTCCTCGTTGTACTTTTGGTTCAAACGCACCAAGGCCGTCCCCTTTTGGATGGTTATCCTGATTATTGCATGATTGAGTATTATAGTGATTAGTTAGATCTGTGTCCTGGTAGATATGTTGATGTTATACTTAGTGGTCTATAAGATCTGCCTGTTTGTTATTGACTAGTTAACTGCATGATTATTTATTATATATATATATATATATATATATATATATATATATACATGTGTGTATGTGTGTATGTGTGTGTCGACACAGGGTATGAGTGGTTGGGTTAAGGTGGACCTGCTTTGTGTTAAAGGCCAACAGACCCAGGGTGTCCCGGATAGACTGAACACCAGTGGGGCATACTAGTCAGGTCAAACGCCCGGAGAACGTTCCAGATACGCTGAAGGACCGAATAGGCATACCAGTCATGCTGAAAGTTTTGTGAGCGTACCAGATAGACTGTAGGCCGGTGGGGCGTTCCAGTCAAATAGAAGGCTTTGTATGCATGTTGTTTATTGTATTATTTTGCTTTTGTGTTGTATTGGTACTTTGGGGGGGGGGGACTCACTAAGCTTTGGGCTTACAATTTTGGATTATGTTTCAGGTACCTCATAGGATCGCAAAAAGGCAAATGCGTGATCATGCACCTCCTCATGTTATGTTTTGTGATTTTAGGAATAACTCTGATGATGAACATGTTTTTAAAACTACAATGTAAACAATTATGATTTTGGTTGGTTTGAAAAAGTTAAAATTTTTTTTGAAATTTTATGAATGTTACATGTAGGCAGCTGTCTGAAGCAATGTTCATTAAGTATGTTGGTGATGCTACCGTTGTCTATGTAGATACGCTAAACTTGCATTTGGCGTATGTAGGCAGTAATCAGGAATGGATCCCTGGGATCCTAGTTGGTTGGCTTTACTTCATCTATCGAGAACCCGATATTGATCATGCTTCAAGATAATACCTCAATGATTTCCTCCTCGTTGTGGGGTTCACGTCTCTTACAGGGCCTGGTGATGGTGAAGATGTTGCTCTTTTTGTCTTGGTGTTTGCATGCGTCTTTTTGAAAACATGTAACTGAATGGTAGATATTTTTTTTCTTGTTACAACCAATGGGTTGTTTGTTCGTAGAATTATTACATTTAAAGAGAAAGAGAAAAAAAAGAAGCAGAGAGTGTTAGAGATAAGAATCGAAGACCATAATTTTTTATTAGTGTGGGGTAAGATTCATGTGTGCAGATAGATTAGAGAGAAGAAAGAGTTCCATAAAAATGGGTCTTAAAACGAGTCATAATGGATTAAGAGAGCAATTGAAGTTTACATGCATAGAAGAATTGTTGTAGAAATGCACTCTGCCAAATCCCAGTTCTGACGACATGAGCTTCTATTTCTCCGGTCGTGAGGCATATACCATCGCGATTCGAAATTCGATTTTAATCATACTCACGACGTAACTTCTTTATTCACACGATGTGAGCCATCAGATATTGCATTTCACTCTTTTCTTTCAACCTTACAATATGGAGTATGCTATCCCACATTATGATGCGTTACTTTGAAGATTTTATGCACCACACTTTTCAAAGATGCAATTTTTTTATTGCATTTTATTCGGCACATTCAAAGTTAGCTGCCTTAGTCTAGTTCCAGTTATATATTCAAGATGTTCAAGCTTTCCACACACTTTCAAGAATTCGATCCTGCCACTACTACATCAGGGGAGTTTGTTCCTTTTTCTCCCTTTTACTGCTTTTATGTGGTTAAATTATTTTAGCATACAATGAGGGCATTATATGAAATAAGTTTGGGGTAGGGGTTGTAAAAGAAAAAGGAATTTAAGTTTAAACTGGAAAATAAAAATTGCTAGATTAGAAAATTTTAAAAATTTATAAACTTGAAAATTGTTCAATTTGGAATCTAGTGATAATTAAAAACTTAAGTTGCTAGTGTTGTGTGGGATGATCCAATGCGAACTCAAATGTTTAATTGAGTCAACATATGTTATAGTATGTTTATCGTTTCCCATTTCTGGTGAAAAGTCATGGGATATGAAAGGTAATCTGGTAGTTTGAATGACATAAAAAGTTTTGCAGCAAATACCATAAATGTATCCAGGAAGGCTTATGTAGTCATTACACCATAGACTAATATCTCTAACCAATAAAGGTTGAAGTTAAGCTCCCTTGATTAAGCATATGCTTTTATTTTTAGAATTTTATATTTGAGCGAAAAAGTGATATATATATATATATATATATATATATATATATATATATATATATATATATATATATATTATATAAGAGAAAGTTACAAAAGTGGAAAGAATTTTGAAAAAGCTATCAAAGTATGAAGATAAAGAGATAAAAAATTCTAAAGAATAAAAAAATTGAAGATACCAAAAATCAACCTATAAGGTCACACCTTATGACCTGATGAGTCAAACACATGACACGCTGATAGATCAGTGTTAGCAACTACTACATCTACATTGCTAGCGTATCAAGCTTATCAGCATCAGCTGATAGTACGGTTATCCGATTGTAATCTTTTGTATATTATGTATATAGATAAGTATAGAATAGATCATAGATCTGGTATCTTTGTGATAAGATCGGTTCTTAGTATATGTTAGACGCAATCCCCTCAATCAATGGATTCACATGTATAGATTAGTATATATACAACATTAGGGAAAACCCTAATGTTGCAATCGTGGCTTTGTGTCAATCGTCTTTGTGACAAACCCATCTTATTGGTGAGGAAAAAACCTCTTTCTTGGTGAAAGAAACAATTTAGAGAACTACTATGTTATTTACTTTATGTTCATTGTTTTTCTTAGATTAGTTTTATATTTGTTCTTAATACTTGAAGTGTATCCAATAGATACAAAGCTACAATTGGTATCAGAGCGGGTTTTTGATACACTCAAGTTATTATGTTGACTTTAAGAAATTCCAAATCCTTTGGTCTCAACCAAATTTCTTCGTTCGATGAACACAACTTCTCCATGTGGAAAACCAAGGTCATCGTGGTTCTTGAAACCATAGACTATGAGCTGAGAAAGATTGTTGAAAAAGGTCCCCATGCTCCTATGTACCAACCCATGGTTAACAATGCTCCCGTTGGCCCCCTGAAGCAAAAGCTAGAGACGATTTATGATGACAATGACAAAAGAGTTCTTAGTCTTGATGTAAAAGCCGGGGCTGCTATTGGAAACTCTCTTACATACCACATGTATCATCTCGTATAGATGTGTGAATCCACCCAAGAGATGATAGACACACTGATCGTGGCTTATGAAGGCACCGTGGAAGTCCAGGCTACGACCATCAATAACTTTAATCAAAGATACAAGCATTTATTTGCTCAACAAGGTGAGTCTCTTACCCAAACCTTCAATAGGTTTAACTACTTGGTTAATGATATGTGTAGGATGGGAATCGTCAAGCACTCATCACAGATGGTTCTGAAGTTTCTTGATTCTCTTGGGAAAAGCTGGGAACATCATGTTGATGTTATTAAGAACGGTGAGAAGATTGATACCACGGATCTGAATTCTTTGTTCGGTAATCTGCAAAATTAAGAAGAGACCAAAGCTCTTCGTAAAGAAATCATGAAGGACCCGAACAAGGAAAAGTTTGTTGTACTGGTGTCACGAAAGGAAACAATGAAGCACATCAGCGAGTTAGATAATTCAAATCAGGGTGAAGAAAGTGATGAAGATCTCACTGATGAGCTTGTTGCCAGCGTTGCACTTATCGTTAAGCGTTACGAAGAAAGCAGAGCAAATGGGGTTAGAAGAGCTCAGCTCAAGGGAAGCAGTTCATCAAGGAGATCCACTTCTAACAAGAGAAACTCAGGTAATTGCTTTAATTGTGGAAGCCCTGATCATTTTGCTAGGGACTGTAAGGAGAAGAAAGAAGCCCAAAGTCCTGAGAACTATGAAGTTTTGTACAAGAAGTTGGTGGCTCATATGAAGAAGGAAAACATCTCTTTGCCAAAAAGCTTTCATTGCAAAAAAAGAGGATCATGAAGAATGGGTGGATGAAGAGGAGACATTTGAAGATGAGGGGTTGAATGTTAAGGGTTCCATGGCACTTTTCAATGATTCCCTTGATGGCATTCATGACGTTGATGGTTCTCAGGCTGGTAAAGGACCAAGTCCAAATCTAGGTCAAACTTGGTACCTAGACAGTGGAAGCTCTAGACACTTGACCGGTTAGAAGTCCCTTTTAACAGATTTTGCAGATAAGGATGGTCTAATGGTAACATTTGGTGATAATAGTGGAAGAGTTGTTACAGGCGTTGGAACTTTTGAATGCATGAAGATTAAGTTGGAGGATGTGTTTTATGTAGAAGGTCTGAAAGGCAACTTCATCTCCATTAGTCAACTTTGTGATTCTGGTTACAAAGTTCTTTTCAACCGTCATCAGGGAAAAGTGTTTGATTCTAAAAACAAAATCACGCTTTCTGCTCTCAAGGAGAAAGATATTTATATGGTTTGATTTATTAGTTTAGACGTTGATAGATTATTTTTGTTTTATGCTTTGCTACTTTTGAACATAAGAAACTATTTTTTTCATTTACTATATTTTTCGTGCATTAAAATTTTCTTTTGTTTTACCAAAGGAGTATACATTGTAAATACACATTTTGCTACTAACATTGCCAATATTTGTTCTTCTCTTTCCTCTGTATGTGTTAGGACCTTCTATCTCCATCTCGACAAAGATCTTAATTTATAAGATCATCATGTCATTACTTGAATGCATCACCTTTCTTGTAAGAGCTAGTTGACACTGACTCTACATCCTTTCTTTAGCACCAACTGCCCTCTCACTCAAGTTGATGCTCATGTTGATAAACATGTTGCTTCCCATTGATGAGACCAGATAGGAGAGAATTGTGACAAAGGATGTTCTTCTAGATAGATATATCCTCTGCCTTGAACAACCTATTTCAGTTGCAATGAGATGAAGTGAAGTTTTGTGACCTGGTGTGACTAACTTCTAAAGAAGTTGTCACTAAAACTCCATCACCTCAAATATCCAAAGGCGTCTTCAACAAGATAGTGATCCCACCTTCTCTTACCTCGGGGATCTCAATGTATGGAACCTTCAAGTTCTGTCTTGGTGACTCTCATAACTTGAAGGTTACAAAGATTGGATCCCTCTAACTCGTTGGTTACAAAGACTGGTACATGTTCTTTTTTTCCTTGGTGAACATGAAGATTGGAATCAATCTGTAGAACCTCAACGATTAAAGGAATTATCCTTCCTTGTTTACCATGAATTGTGTTGTTTTTTTGTGATAAGGTTGATCTTGTTTGTTCTCTTTTATACCAGAAGTTTCAAGTGGTAGATATCTCGAAAAATGGAAGTGCATTAATTACCATTCAATTCCAAAAGATTTGATGGAACGAGTCTTTATCACCATTCTGAAAAAGTTGCACATATTGTTTAAGCTATTTTCTTGTTTAACTAACTCTTTTGTTTGTATTCTTATATTGTTTATTCTTTTGTACTATTTTGTAAAGGAATCTGACGGTGATAATTTGAGCCTAGTATGCAAATTTTGACACATCATCGTCCCTAGAAGCATGTTGTTGTATGTGACTAAATCTCTCTAAGTTTCTCATCAATGAGACCATCTACTAAGAACATTGAGTCGCCCTCTCATGCTGATTGTCTAGCATTGTCTAAACTCTCAAAATGAGATTGCCTGGTCCAAATAAAAAATTATTGATAGAAAGGTTGGGGTGTTTATATTTAATTTAATCATCTTTACTTGACCCTGTCCCTAGAAGTATGTTTGTCGTATGCATCAAGTCTCATGTTTTGCTAAAATATTGAGCAAAGCCTAATGTCTTGCCCCGATTGCATAGTCATCAGCGTAAGAGATATTTGTTTGGTCCGTAAATAACAAAGGGTTGTTCATGTCCCTAACCTCCTAGTTTGAGGTATGCCATAGTACCATTATGATTTAACGGTGAATCTTTGATTCTAGATTGCAACTTACTCCATGATACGAAAGTTTAAACCACTTCTTATTGACGAGTAAAACTGTTAGTGATTCACACCGATTTCACCTCAGCATGACTGAAACAATCCATTCTCTCATTTATCTTCTTAATAAAACTTGATGATTCACTGTGTAAAACCACACACTGATAAAAGTTTGCAATTATGTGTCGATGGTTAGCCTATGTACCATAGACTATCACACGCACCAATCCATTATTGCCTTGATATTTTTCTTTAGAATTTTATGAAGCATATGATACTAGATGCTAATGAGAATTCGAAAAATCTTTGTCGATGGGTACATTTCATTCCGGAATGTATTACACGCAACATACCACTCTTGTCTTTTTTCTTCTAATAAAAGTAATTAATGATTATTGATGAGATCTCGCAATACTATACAATATGTTTCATCTTCTTCATTTTGTTTATGTACAAGTCTTTTAGTCTTTTTCATGTCTTTCTTGGTCAACAGAATCATTGTTGTCTTCGAGTAAATTCCAAGCAACCCTTAAGGCTTTAAACAAATATATATACTTTCACCTATAGGATAAGTTTCATTCTTAGGTTTGGGGTAGTGGGTGGCAAAGAGTCGACATTTGCTTGGCATGCCACACAAACACCACCCCTCAAACATGACATGGCAAAATGGCATCTTAGTGGCGATGAGAGAGAGAGAGAAAGAGAGAGAGAGAGATTATTTATTTTGTTTTTTTTTTTACCAAGTTGACCCACCTCATAAAAATCTCTTACTATTTATGTTGTGTGACAAAAATGATATGATAAATATTATATGGTTTCAAAGAGGATGTGGGGGTATGGCATGCCATGCTCTACTCCCCCAAGCCTTAGTTTAGTAATTAATTGATGATATTACCCTGCCACTAAAAGCAACTCAAACCATAAATCACTAAATTTGTGATTGTTTAACACTAAATTGATGTTTGCATTCCAACCAAACACAACTCAAACCATAAATCACTAAATTGGTGAATGTTTAACACTAAATTGGTGTTTGCATTCCAACCAAACGCTAAAGGTGTGATTTTTAGAGGCCAAGTAGTTTGACCTTTATATATGGTGTGTAAAGCTATTCCAAACACTAAAATGACGTTTTTTTAAAATTGATTAGAAAGAAAAACACCACTTTATTGGCCTTTATAATTATGTTTTAGTAGGGTTGGTCTAACAAAAAAAAACAAATTCCAAAGCCACAGTAGAAACAACTTTGATAGTTGGTAAATCATGAGCTATGATGACTAGAATAGAAATAGTGGTTCTTTTTCTTTCCATCAAAAAAAAAAAAAGAATGACATTTTGAGAGGTGTGACAAACCCAGTACAACCAACACCAATTTATGTTAAGTTTAGATGGGTAAAATGGTCATTTTGAGCAGAAAAAACAATTATAAATGTCTATGAAGCCACATTTGAAAAAAAAAAATAAACATTTTTAACCACCAGATCCAATAGCCTAACATAATAGTAGTGCTTAAAGCATCATTTGAACATTTATACATTCACATAGATAGCCTAAAGTATAACATGTGCATTTAGAATAATTTCTTAGAAGACAAAAAAAAAACGATAAAAGCTACTCCACCATTATATTTTAATCTAAAAATCAAAAATCATTATAGCTTGAACCATAACGAGCTCCCAATCGCCTAAATGTCCCATCACCTTGTGCACTATCGATCAACTCATACTTCTTAAAATTTGCTTTCAAACTCACTTCCTGTTGATTATGCAACTTCTCTTCTTCTTCCATTTGTTTCTGAAATTCACCATAAAATGATTAAAATCAAACATCAAAACTATTTATTTCATACTTCAAACAATTATATACCAAACGCAAACTACCTCCATGAGAAAGGAGGCCTCAACAGCATGCTTTTTGGTCAAATTCTTTAACTTTTTGGCAACATCAAAGTTGGGATGACTTGGATCCATCCAATAACATACAATCTTTTCGCGACGCATTTTAGGGCGATCATCAAACATTTCAATTTTAGCTTTTTGTGCTCTCACAGGTCTTGGCATACCAGATATCATAAATGGTGAGTCACTTATTTCTTTCACGATTTCTTGAGCTTGTTTTGCTGTTTCCATTTCCACTAAAGCAGCATAAATGGTGCATGAGTTGAAGTATGTGGGGATAAACTGAACATTTTTGACAGTTGCAAACTGATCAAGTGCAGTTTTTAAAACAGCTTCAGTCACCTGATTTGAGATGTTGTCAAGGTAAATTGTTCTTTCCACCTTTTCTATAAATGTCTCGTATTCTTCCTCCGATGATGGTTCCATTAAATTGATCTATTTGGGAAAGATATCAAAAACCAACAAATTTGGTTTACACTTGAAGTTGATGCGTGTAAATTTATCATCAAATAAACTCTTAACTACATGTTTAATCTAAACTATGTGGATTTGTACAGCAGTGCATTCCATTCCTAACCATAGGTAAAGGACCAATTGATCAAATGAGTGATTAAGAAAACTCAAAAAAAAAAAAAAAGCTAATAACAGATAATCGATCAGTCATCTAAAAGCTAAAATGAAAGTTGTTCAATCGAACAAGTGAAGATGATGAGATAACCGGTGGCAGTTCGAACAAAAAAAAAAGCAGGAATAAGAGAGGGTTTTTCTTACCGCTGGAAGGAGGCCGGAGCTCAGACAAAGCGGCGCTGGACGGAGGCGAAAAAGATCCAAGGAGAAGGAAGAAATCGCGTCAAAGGCTAAGAAGCAGGAAAAGGGCAAATATGGGCAATTTCTCAGTCGGCGTCTTTTTTAGGGGACCGAATATCAAACGGATCAAATATAATGCATCACATTATGTCACGGATCAAATATAATGCATCACATTATGTCCTACAAAACTAACATGTATAAGATTGTAATAACTTCTCATAGCTTAGGGCTTACAAAATTAAGAAACTAAAATTAGGTTTAGGGCACTTACTTGAGAATAGTAGAAGAAGAGGAAATTGTGGAGATTCCACTGTGGAATCGCCAATGAGAGGAGCCGAGCAGCCGGCAGCGTGCGTCGTCGAAAGAGCGACGGAGACACTGTTCGGAGAGCTTTTTGTTCAGCGTCGAAGTAATCGTTCATACGCCACCAACTCCATCAATCACCACATGAAATTTGAAAAGTGAAAACATACCTTTTTTGTTGGACCGGATTACGCAACATAGCCCATTCAGGGTTTTTTAATATGTTGTTTTAATATTATTAAGAGAACCCAATCTTTTAAAAAACCGATTTTTTCAGTTGAACTGATGTGGTGATCGGTTTTCAGGTTAATCGATTTGATCATCGGTTCTCGTGTTAATCAGTTTGACCGTTGGTTCAACTAGTTTGTATAATTTTAGGACGTGCTTTTATGAAAAATCATAAGTACTTTTCAGCTTATAGTTTATATCTTATAAGTTGATAAGTTAAGGATCTCTTACTTATGGATTTTGACTTATTATCGATATGGCATCAGTATAAGCTATTTTTATCCAAACATCATGTTTAGCTTATACGAGTGTGGAACCGATAATAAGTTAAAAAGCTCCATTTTTAAGCTTTGTTAGAAATCCCCTTAATTTTTTTCCTATACACACATAGACATCTACAAGTTTAAACATTAAAAAACACGTAAATACAAGTTCAATCTAAAGACATTAAAATACATAACCGTAAGTTTTACATTAATCTACGTACATCAAAAATAGAATAAAATAAAATACAAAAAAATATAGTTTTAGATGAATACAAACACATTAAAAAAAACTTTATAACATTTACTACGTATTTTTATTCAAAGAAACCCAAATAAATGTGAAAAAAAAAAACAAAGTTTGTTATGAAAATGATTAATTTCTATGTGTTTTTATTTAATTTAACCGGTTCAACCGGATTTTTGTAAAAACTAATTAGTTCATTCCGGTTCTGAAATAGACATAAAATCGGTGCTAGTTGAAATGTTCTCCTTTCCGATTAAACCGGTCGGTTCAAACCGTTTTTTAAAACATTGAGAGAAACAACAAAAATACATAAAATTCATAATATTTTAGACTTTCAGTTATTTTAATAGTTTATTTATTAAATCTTAGCTTTATATTAATATAAGTTCGATGTTTTTTATATATCAATTACTTCAACATGGTATGATCTGCAATACCATATTAACAATTATTAAGAAAATTTTGATATATTATAACACTAGGTGCAAGACCCGTGTATTATACGGGTTTATAAAAAAGAAAAGTTTAATATAAAGTTATATGTACTTTAATTTAATCTACTATAATAAATGAAGATTTTTTTGCTACATGTTACATTCTCATTCAATTTGTCAAATGTAATTTTGTGGTTATTTTGAATTAATTTTTTTTCACATGTCATAAGTTTTTTATTTTATTAAACTTTATATAATATTTTAATATAATTATTACAATAACTTTTAATAAATGGATATTAATTTCAATTACTATACTAAGACATAACTATACTAAGACATAGTCTTTTTGTTCATCTCTATTCTCAGCCCAATTTCGTATTGGGCCAGAAGTATTGGACTAATTAAGCCCTTTTTTTGTCCAAAAGAGTTTACATTTTAACTTTTACAAGTATAGTCCTGTGTAGAGAGTCTATTATCAGTTTTCAACTTCTCATCCCCACTTTGTTTAAGTTATCTTCCAGATTTTAAAAATAAATAAATAAATAAGAGTCATTTTTGGTATGAGTCACAATCCCCTTTACATCCACCGTTACAATTGTCAACATCACGACCCATGATGAAATCATTTCGTTAATGGTGCAGTCAATATGTTCCAACAATTATAAGGTTTTCTTTTACATTATATATATATATATATATATATATATATATATATATATATATATATATATATATATATCAAGTAACGCAACTAGTAAGTCCTACCAGTTGTTAAAAAAAAATAGTTATTATTATGCATCAAATGATATGAGTCTATCCTTAGGTTCTATTCGGTAGAGACTAAAGAGCCAATGGAAATAATGATTAGTGTCGATTTGTTTATTTGTGTTATATGCATGTTAGAGGAAGAAAGACGATGTAACGTTTTTTTATTGAAACACGTGATTCAATAAAAACAATTTGATGTTTGCTTCTTGTTTTTTTAATCCTTTAATGGAATTGGTTTATACTACAATGAATCAATGAATATGTGATGATAATATATATATCATGTATCACTGGTAGAACCCTTAAGGAGCTTGAAGGGGCAACGGTTTTTTAGCCTACTGATACCAATAAACAATTAAACATATTAATTAGTTTTTGAAAATGTCAAAACTGATGTATTTCTTAGCAAACTCCACAATATAATCCCTAAAACATTAAAGAGACTACCAATTTCATTATGAAAGTAATTAATATAATCCCTATAAAACAATAAATAAAAAAATAGAGTCTAGTTTACTTATTAGCTCAATTTCAATATTTAAAAAAAAAAAAAAAAAAAAAAAAAAAAAAAAATTATCGACATAGAGTGCTCACCAGAAATAAGATTGGACAACTCCTTCTTGACTTGCTCATGGGTGAGCTTATGAATATTGGTCCCCTTCAACCAACCCTTTCTATAGATCCAAAACATGGGCCAAAAACCCCCCATAAACATAGCTTTCATGTTTCTTGGCTGGGATCCTACATTCAACGAGTAGTTAAAATAAATGAATTTAAAACATTCTCCCTTTAATCCTTTCATACATAGACTTTGTGATATGTTTCCCATTATATCTCTTTAACAAACATTCTTGACTGGGATCCTACATTCAAACGAGTAGTTAAAATAAATGAATTTAAAACATAGAATAAAACTGATTGAAAATGACCAAGGCTGCATCTTTTCATAATCTTGCATATAGTATGTTATGATTTGTTAATTTAGGTGCAACAACACTAACTATGTTTGAGAATTTTACAACTACAATAAAGATATCATTTTCAACAATGAACCCTAAAAACAACTTTCCAAAGTAAAATTAAAGATGGGTTTTTATATGGCTTATTGGTTTGTATTTCGAAAAAAAACTTCTGTAAAAGATTAGTTTAGAGACAATTATACCAAACATGAAAATATTGACATGCTTTATTTTTTATAAACAATGTAAGAATATTTTTTAATAATTATCCTAAAAATGAGTGAATTAGTTTCGATAATATTAAATAAATAACTTAAAGTGAAAAAATGAAAAGAGATAATAGTACTTTTTAAATTTTAACCTTTAATGGCTAGAATAATTTAAATTCTAACAGATGAATTACTAGCCGTTATCAAGCAGTCAAATCAGTTGTTAGTCCAGTATAAATAGAGATGGTTTGCCTCACGATTTTCTTTACTCTTTTAGCTCCTACTTTCAACGTTCATTGAGTATCATTTGAAGGTATTTTTCTCGTTTTATTTAATCTCGATCATTGGCAAGAAATCTACTCGTTCTCATGGAACCATCATCATCATTCCTAATGATGATTTTACAGATCAAAAGATTTTATCTTACGAGGAAACTTGCACTTTTACCGATGATGACATCGAAATGTTGAATTCGTCTAGACTTTTCTTATTGGCATTGTTTTTAGGCTCTTTGACGCTAAGATTCAACCTGATTTCATTTCTTCTACTTGGGTCTGTCTTCCCTAGTATCCTTTTACCCTTGGGCTTTCCTATCCTTTCTCTGAAATTGTTTCTGAGTTTTTCAAGATCAAAAATATGTCATACATCCAAGCTATGCCAACAATTTGGAGGATCTCTATTGGCTCGATCATTTGAATCGTTCTAGGGATCTTTCCATCGGTATGAATGAATTAACTCATGCTTACGATCTTACAACTTTTAGAAATTCCCGCTTTTTGTTGAAGGTCAAAGCCAATAGATTTCCCCGCATATTGAAGTTCAAGTACAATGACGCTTGGAAAGGGAAATATTTCTTTGTCAGGCGTGACTCCATTCCCAATAAGAACCTTTTACCTCAGTCTTGGATTAGAAAGGGTAGGATTCTACATTTCTATTAGGAGGATTCTGGTACTCACTTCTCTTATCTTTTTTGGTGTTTTGCAGCCTTTAAGTTCGACAAGCTGGTCCCTCCCGCTGATGATATAGAGAACATAATGAAAACATTCTTCACTTTGTCTGAATCAGAGAGGTATTTCAAGCTTAAACAACTCGATTTTCAAGAGAGCTCATCTAACACCATCTCCATGTCGAAAGGTAAAAAATCCAAGCTTTTCCTCTTTTTATCGTATGAGGGATCCTGACTTATTGTTCGGCTCTGGATCCAAAAGCACTCATTTTGGCGGCCATTTTACCCTCGTTGATATGGATACAACTATGTCCAGTGGTCAGTTGGTGGTGAAGAAATAGAAGACCTCGCCTTACATTCCTACTACAAGAGCTCCTATAGATTTGGCCGTGACAACTCCAGGATCTCGAAAAAGAAAAACTTCTGAGGCTGCGGATTAGTGCCTTGAGAACCTCAGTATCGAAGATTCCTTCGGGAAATTGACTTCCTTTCTCAGGCGGTGAGCTAGTTATTTTTCTTTACTTGTCCTTTTTATTGACATTGTACTTATTTCAGGTTTCTGCTCATGTTTCTCGATTCACCGCCGATCTTAGGATCTGTGCTAAAAGAGTTGAACATGCTTTGAAGGAGCAAGAGAAGCTTTGGAGGGCAACCAGCGAGGATCTTCTTTCGAGGGTGGAGAAGTTGAGCAAACAAAAGGCTGAGAAGCAGGAAGAGCTGTTGGATTAGGTGTCTAAGCCCATAACTATAATTGGTATGTACTTGAATTTATAGTAGCATAGTCCTTTTGGGTTGCCTTTATACTAGCAACTAGACAGGATGACCTATTGATATAGAGGAAGAATTTCTTATTTGGAACAATAAATTAATATATAAAATGATTTATCAATGTATTATGTAAATAATATATTAATTTGAAATCATGTTATTTAATTAATATCTAAACAAAAATTAAATTGAAATTAATTTTAGGACTAAAGGAATTAATTAAAAGTGCGGGGGCTATTTAGCAATTTTCTGATAGTAGTGAAATTGGGCTTTTAGACCTCCCTAATGAGGGTTGGACGAAAATTTCTAGGGAGGCCCTAGAATTTTCGTCCAAGGCCTATTGGATAAGGGTTCATTGGCTGCTTTGGCCTTAAGCTAAGGAATTAGGGTTTCCTCCTTAAAACCCTAGCTTTGGCCCTAAGCTACTGACAGCTATATAAAGGGCCTTAACCCCTCTTGATTTCGGCCAAGTCATTAAAACCCTAAGGATAACCGGAATTTTGAAGTATATTCCTCCTCTCTCCTCCCATCCTCTTGCTAAGTGTGTTTGTGAGCCATTAGAGGTGTTACACTTGTGACACTTGCTCTCAAGTCCAAGATCTTCAAGGATTTCATTGTTATTACAACATAACAATCAAGGTATGTAAACCCTAGTTTATTGTTAATTTCGAAAATTATAGATGCCTCCTAGGGTTTCTTGTTTTGTGTTCAATACTTGCATGTCCAATAGTGAAAACATAGATCCTACAAATTAGGGTTGCATGCATGCATAAGGATTGTTTGTTATGCTCAAATGTCACACCTCCAAACCAGAACGGTGGAAACGTTTGGGGGTGGATGGAGTGACTTCATGTGTAGTATCATAACAGTTGAATATAAATGAATCATAGCATCACAAACATTCATACGTTAAGGATACAAGGTTACATTGTTTACAAACTTTA
The DNA here is from genome assembly GCF_002870075.4 of Lactuca sativa. Classification (NCBI taxonomy): domain Eukaryota; kingdom Viridiplantae; phylum Streptophyta; class Magnoliopsida; order Asterales; family Asteraceae; genus Lactuca; species Lactuca sativa. Next base: position 177,720,448 of record NC_056624.2, on the reverse strand, counting down.
TTTTCTCCAAAAGTTAAGTACAAATAATTGAAAATGTAGAAATCATGATGTAGTGACTATTGTCCTCAAAACGTTTTCGTAATACATGTTCACTGGTTTCCTGAGAATACAAGCAGTTTTGAAAAGTTTCAACATTAAAGTTGGTGAGTTCATAAGCGTTTTTGTATGAATAAAATCTGTAATGTTTCCTTGTAACTGATAGCGTAAAACTTTCCAGAGAATTCCAATATTTTCTTAAATGTAAACTGTACTCTTAAAACACTAAGACCAAAAATGTAAGTGGTGTTGTATTGTAAAGTAGTATCACATAGCTTTATATATTTTATAAAACCAAATGAAGATTCATTAGCCCCGTAAACCAAATGAGTGTTAATACCCTATGTGAGTTATTATAACCATACTTAATATGACTAGTGGCCTGTATGACGTTCTTCAGGCGTCGGAGATGGTAGAAATTTGTCACCTTAGACTTCTGGTCTAACTGTAGCGAACATCTTAGGTGCGGGGTTGTCAATCCTGTATAGATCTATACAAAATGGTCTCACTCTCCCTCCAAGAGACTCTGGTTATAACGCATGATTTAAGGTGGACTTTAGGTAAAGTACTTGAAGAGAGTGTATCACACATACTGTACCAACGATTTACATGTAATGTAGTGAAAATCCTTTTTGTATGTAGAAGCATTTCTTTTGTATAGTAGTTATATAGAGTGACATAGTGTTAGTTTGAAACATTTGTCTGTAAAATGCCTGAAAACTGATAACTAGTTTAAATGTACCACAAACTATACCCATTATAGTTTAGCTGAAAATTTTGTGGAGTTAGAGAAGTGTAAACCCATTTATGCATTTTGTTATACAAAATACTAGGTTTAGAATATTCATAATTTGGTTAAAACCCAAGAATATATTGCCTTAAAATAGTTATGAAAACTCATTCTTGATAGAAAATTTCCTTTTATCATAAAAGTCGTAATTTTCTCATTTGTTCATGTAATATATTTTAAACTTATTTTTGTATAGTTATATACCATAACCAACCCATATTGTGCATGAAAGCTTGAAATAACTAGTAAAATCACATAGCATGCACATAAAACCTTATACATAACATAAAGATGAACACACATAACAACATTTTGTTATAATATACTTTTGCTTGAATCCCCCCCCCCCCCCCCCCAAAAAAATAGGAAAAATCTCGAAAAAGTGGGGTATGAACTCACTTTGAATGGATTCTTGTGGGTGATTTAAAGTATTGAGATGATGATTCCGAGCTTGGCACTTGATTGGAGTGGATGAACTTCTAGGAAAGGTTATTATCCTAAGTGGGAGACTATTGGACTTATCTAGGTCAGAGTTCGACAACGGCTTTGAGAGATACAATTTGCTAGTCAATTTTGAGGTTATACTTGCAATAATAGTTATTAGACTTATCCAAGTGGGAGACTATTGGATTAGGTGGCTAAGCCCATAACTGTAATTAGTATGTACTTGAATTGATAGTAGCACAATCCTTTTGGGTTGCCTTCATACTAGCAACTTGACAGGATGACTTTTAGAGAGAGATGTTGAATTTATTATTTGGAATAATAAATTGGTATATAAAATGATTTATTAATGTATTATGAAAATAATATATTAATTAGAAATCATGTTATTCAATTAATATTTAATCAGAAATTAGTTTTGGGATTAAAGGAATTAATTAAAAGTACATGGGTTGTTTTGCAATTAATTAAAAGTACATGGGTTGTTTTGCAATTAATTAATAGTTGGCTTAAAATTCTAGGGAGGCCCTATAGATTTTCGTCCAATGCCTTGGGAAGGGGAATTTATGGGTTGCTTAGGCATTAAGCAGGAAATTAGGGTTTCCACCAGCAAACTATAGCTTTGGGACTAAGCAACCTTGACTATAGAAGGAGCCTTACCCTCTAGGTTTTAGTGATCCTTATGAAACCCTAGAAGAGCCAAAAATTTGAGCAACTTCCTTCCTCTTACCTCTCATCCTCTTGCTTAGTGTGTTTGTGAGCCATTAGAGGTGTTACACTTGTGACACTTGTTCTCAAAGTCAAGATCTTCAAGGAATCTCTTGTTATTACAATATAACAAGAAAGGTATGTATCTAAACCCTAGTTTTATGTTAATTTCAAAAATTGTACATGCCTCCGTTTTTGTGTTCAATGCTTGTATGTCTAATAGAGAAAACATATATCTAACAATTAGGGTTGCATACACACATAGGAGTGTTTGCTATGCTCAAAACCCATCACTTGGGACATGCCTTGTTAAAATCCGTATAGTCCACACACATTTTCCATTTACCATTCTTCTTTTGTACCACAACCACATTAGCTAGCCATCTTAGGAACTTCACCTCCTTGATCATGCTAGTTTTGAGAAGTTTTTCTACTTCTTCTTGTATAACTTGGTTTCTTTTGGGTGCAAATTTCCTTCTCTTTGATGTCTTGGCCTGAAATATGGGTTAATGTTAAGTCTATGGGTTATTATGTTTTTGTCAATACCTGTCATTGTAACACCCGCAGATTCGGGTTAGTCAATTTAGAGACGATAAGCATCATAAATAACTTTTTTGATATAAGATTATTTAGAATAAATAATCATTACCAAGTTATAGTATATGTCACAAGGGTTCCATACATATAAAGAACGTTGAAATCCGAGTTATACCAAAGAAGTTATGACCCGTCGAAGTTTTACAGCAAAACCGGCATGACACCGGGAATCATAAAAAGTGAATTTACGATAAAATACTATCTAGCCTTAGCTATCTAAACGAAATTTGTATTATACGTTAAACCAAGAGTGTACATAAAAATAACGTCCAAATCTCACTTCGTATGAGGAAGTTATGATTTTTCTAACATTTAGCATAGCAGTGCACAACCCGAAATTTGAATTTTAGATCGGTCGATTTTTAGCAAAAATAATCTAAAGAAGAAATGAAGATATCGTTAATAAGAGTTCAACGATAAAAATATAGTAAAAAACGGAGCTCATATGCGAAAGATATGGACGAAACTTAGTCCTTACTCTTCAAGCACGGCGAATTCGATACAGTTTTGTAAATCTGAGATATAATGAGAATTAGACGACGGGTCTACAAGAAAGTTGTAGTACTCATAAATACCAACACGTGGATATAAATAACGTCGATAACAGAGCTTGTATGTTAAAGATATGGACGAAACTTAGTCCCTACTCTTCGAGCGCGACAAATTCGATACAGTTTTTACAAATCGGAGATAGAATGAGAATTAGCCGACGCGGTCTAAATGAAAGCTGTAGTACTCGTAAATACCAACGTGTGCATATAAATAAAATAAAAAACGGAGCTCGTACGTGGAAGATATGGACGAAACTTAGGGCCTACTCTACGATAAAATCCCTATAAATAAAGGGTGAATCCTTCATATTTTCTTCACACCATAAGCCTTTCTTTGTCTCTCTAACTTCTCTCTAGACTCCCAAAACCCCACTGAATCCCTAGTAACCTCAAGTTGCTAGAGGAAAGAACCGGAGTGCCCAACGGCTCTGAGAAGAAGAGCTTTTCGGCTCAAAAGCTTTGCTCCAGCGAAGCCCAGTTTTTAATAAAAACCCGTTGTAAATGAGATAAGCCCACCATACTTTAAATATAGCCTATATTTAAATATAATATCGTTATTATGAACCTATAAATAAGGTTTATCAGTGATTCAAATTCGTTATACTGATTGATCTACTTACGGGAGAGGTGTCTAGAATAGTCACGTTGGGTTTGGTTGTTGGATTTCATAAAAGCTATATGCCGAAATGGTCCTACCTCCTAACTGTCCTACCTGGCTGATCCTTACTTGATAGATCATGAAGTAGACTCTGAGTTAATGATGAATCTAGACTAATAATTAGTCGCAATAAATATTAAACTAAAATCTAGTGGTAATAATACTAGGTTTCGTCGAAGGAAAATAGAATCATTAGAAACGAAGTGCTGCCCGAGTTTGGAATCATCACTTTAACAAGTGAGTGCATAGTCCCTTTCATGATCATGATTTTAGTACAAGTATTGATTGAAGTATTAAATATATGTTTATGTGCGAATTATTTGATGTTGCCTGAAATACGTGTTAAAGAGCATACATGATTATATATGATGATGTAGGATAAAAAGTAAACCTAAATTAATTATGGAGAATATTGGGTAGTATCATCTTATGATTACAAGTGAGTTATACACAGAGAACAGAACTTTAAATTATGTCATGGATCTGGGAGCATGGATTAGACACAATCATTGTCCCTAGTCCGAGAGTATGGATTAAACATAGTAAATTTTCATTAATCCGGGAGTATGGATTAAGACATAGTCAGTTGTCATTAATCCAGGAGTATGGATTAAGACATAGTCAGTTGTCCTTAGTCCATGAGTATGGATAGGACATAGTTATTTGACATTAATCCGGGAGTATGGATTTAGACATTTATCCATGGTTCGAGAGTATGGAATGGGCACAGTTGTTGAACCAAGAGCATGGATTAGATTCGGGAGTATGGATTAAGTAAAGAGATAAATTTTAAGGTCCGAGAGTATGGATAGTGTCGTTGTGAGGATCAACGGGGTGGGGTAAGAGTTACTTATATATATATATATATATATATATATATATATATATATATATATATATATATACATATATATATATATATATATATATATATATATATATATATATATATATATATATGGTGAAATTGTATATTTTGAGTTCTCAATTATATATATGATATAACATTGTGGAATTGAAACCCCTATGTACTCACCAGGTCTCCCTACCTGACCCACTCAATTTATTTGTATCGCATGTGTTGATACGAAGCTACATTACACTGAAAGAATATGGAGATCTATATCACTAGTGTAAATGAATGTAAGGTCTGTTTATGTTTATGTTTCTGTATTAACAATGATATCCCAATGTTTTAAAAAGGAATAAAATACATTTCTTCTGAAATGATTTGATAATACATTTATCATGTTTTCTAGGAACAAATCCCGCAACATATTTCTTTAAAAGATACTATGATCTTCAAAATAAAGCATAAACAAATCGGTCTTTTCTGGCCGTGAAAATGCGGACGTCACAGTTGGTATCAGAGCATTAGTTTAAGCGAACTAGGAATTGTAGGAAATTTTTTGACTTAAACTTAGAATGTTAAGCGATGATCGTGAGGAGTGTGTCTAATATATTTTAGGTAGTACACCTGAATAGACACAAGCACTAGCTTATTTAGGGAAGATGCCTATAATGCTTTTATGTGCTAAATGATTTGTGATGCTTTATGATGCCTCTATTTGAATGGATCTATTGTCTGTTGTCGGCCGGATCTTAAAATTTTACGTGCTCAGGTTTCTAAAGGTTTAATTACGATATTAGAACTGGCATGTAACTTTCCGGAGTATTAATGTAACATCCCAAAATTCAAGACTAAAAATTTTCTTTTAATAAAACATTACTTAAAGCAAAATCATCAATCCAATTATAATCAGAGTATTAATTTCCAAAACACATGTTCATTATCACAGTAAAACATTCTCAGGCTGTTGATGTGTGTGAAACAAACTAGTTTTAATCCTACTAACTTAGACACAAAATGAACACACGAAAAGCAGTGTACCTATCGATTAGTAATATAGTTCAAGCAAGTAGGGTATCGAACACAGGGAACGGTAAACAATTAAAATAAATGCTAATATTATCTAAATAAAACAAGTAATAGAAAGAGTTTTCTCTAGTTTTGCAAGACTAGAAACTTAAATACTTTACTAACACGCAAACTAAGCAACTAATAGCTAAGAAAACAAAGATCAACTAAATTTAATGATTAAAAAGGCCTTCTGTTTAGGTTCGAATCATTTGTTCCCATGGATGATTTTATGGTAAATATATCGGATTAATTCTTCATTGGTTACCGACTAAAGTGATTAGATTCACATTCGCTATAGCTAATCCTTAGAAAACAGATTAATTCAAGCAATGGTCAGTTATCTAAATTAATGAATTTCCTAGTTTGTTGATTCGGGTTTAGAAAGACTTGTAATTAGCTAATCAAATTGGCGATTCAGTTAACCTCTTGTTGATGGTGTATCACACAAGCTCACACATTAACTTACCTATCTTCAAGTTAATTCTAGTTTCACATTCGTTATTCCTAGACATACAACTATGTGGTCACAATAAATCATATGAAATTAATAACTAAGAGATGTTCATACAACTTAATTACTAATTTATTAACAGAAGAATAGTTATTGTTAACACATAAGGTTCTTTAACAAGCTTAATAAAACATAATCACCAATTAAAATTAATCCTAATCAAATAACAAATTCATCTACCTAAACATAAGTTATGAGTTTTTAGCTCATGATTACAGCAGAAACAAGCACAAAAACGAAATCAATTGGTAAAAACATAGTTCAAACAAGAGATTAGGTAAAGATTAAACTTGATTTTGTCTTGATTCTCCTTAAAATTGAATGTAGGGTTGATTCCCTTGCTTCCCATGCTCCAGCAGAACCTTTAGTCGACAATTGGCCTCCAAGGGTTCATCTATATGCTAGGGTATCAATCTGAAAGTCCCTTTATATAGATTCTCACAAAACAGAGGCTACTCGGCGAGTCCAGTGACCTACCCGGCGAGTCCGTCACTTAAAACTCGTGTACGGCAAGTCAGCGCGTCCAGAATCGCGAAAGTTCGATACAACTCGCCGAGTAATCGACCCTACTCGCCGAGTACATTTCGAATCAGCATTTTCTCAAAACACGAAAGTCGTCCGAAATTGTGTCTATTTTTCAGAACATTTTGAATCTCGTCAATCGGAGTTACGGTTCATGAGATATGGCCAAAACACTGACGAGGGGTCAAGCTGTCCAGCAACATCCTTCTTTCTTCAAAATCCAAGATTCAAGCGTCCAATCGCCAATTCCGCTTCATTTTCCTTTCGAGCATGTCTTTGTGCTGAAAAATGAAATTATAAACTAATTAAGTACCTTTTGTTCATTAAATGAGATAAAATCAACATAAAGTATTAAGATAATGCATGAATTTTATAACTAAATATGCCCATATCAAAATACCCCACACTTGACTTTTGCTTGCCCCCAAGCAAAACTGAATTTTACTACACTAATATTACATAAGACAATCCCAATCGAACCCAGCCATTATGCCAAGACCGCAACGCATGCATTTGTGTCTAAAAGTTTCCTAAGGAACCCCCATACTCTAAATACTCACAATCCTCATAAACATTCGCCCACTTTTTCCGAACAATGCTCATTTTATGCATCCCTCTGAATCCATCCGCAGAAAACCTCCTAACCTCAAGGTATTTTTGTTTGAGCAACCCAAGCGTACATAATCTAGACAATTACAATTTATGATACCACATTGGAGCTCTTTGGAATTATTCACTTCTTTGACATTTGATCTTTAATTTCTTTGAATTCACCACCTTGTTGTTTGATTTTTGGTATCTTCAACTTTTTGAATTTCTTCAGAATTTTCGATCTTTTGATCTTCACTTTGATTGCTCCAAAATTCTTACAACTTTTCTTGTAATTCTTTTTTTTTACATGTACCTCACTTTTTTTTTCACTCAAAACCTACATGCTTAAGCAGGGGCGCTCAACTTCAACCTTTATTGGTTAACGATAATAATTTTCCTGGATACATTTCTGGTACACGATGCTAAACATATTGCATCCTTCAAACTAAGCGAGGTCGTATTTTTGTCCCATGATTTCACTAGAATAAGGAAGCCACAAATGCACTAGAACGTATATAGGCTCAACTAAACATTTGGGTTTTCATGCAATCATCAAATATAATACTAGCATGATCCTAATTACTTTTACCAAAATTTTCTAAATTAAGTCCTAAGCAACATTTTTGGTATGCAAAATTTTAAAATTATACCTAAAATAGGATTATAATTCAACTAATATGACCAACCCCCTACCCCACACTTAATTCATGCAATGTCCCCATTGCATGCTATGCATGATAAAGAAAAATACTAAAGTAAAGAGGGAATTGGAACAAACTCCCTTGGGATAGCAGTGGCGAGGCTAATCATCTTCAATTTAGCTCCATCTTCAATTAACTTTAGACATGGGAACAGCTCTTCCATGCCTTGGGTGTCAAGTATCGTATGGTATAGCTCCAAATGTAGACAAAAAAAACTCTCGGAAACGCTCGGAAAATGTTCTTCAAAGGTGTAGCCAATTGTCCTATCAAATCATCAGCTTGAGAGACAAAATAAGGATCAACTCGTCGAGTCTGTAGGGTGGCTCGCCGAGTTGTAGCGTAATATTGGTAGAAGTCGAGTTTTTATACTGGGACTCGTCGAGTAGGTAAGTGCACTCGCCGAGTCCATCGTTGTATAAAGAAAATGTTTCTGCTCTAGGTCTGATTCTGATGTGTGTGGGGAATATTAAATTGATACTTTCCCCATTTTTTTTCTTTAGTAAATGAGCTCTTAATAACCTCTTTCATCACCGGACTCGTAACTAGACACAAAACTTCGTTTTCTCTCTCGCCTAGACTCGATTCTTTCCCTAGGTTATCCTTGACTCTAGACTCTCGCATGCATCCTTACACTCAAACTGAAAAGATCAAAAACAAATACCAAGTAATAAAAAAAACATCAAAATAAAAATCCTAAATTATCCCTAAATACTAGAAGTTTAAAAAGAAAAGCAAACTCTAATGACGGGTTGCCTCCCGCAAGCGCTTCTTTTTGTGCGAGTCTTTAGCTGGACTCCCAACTTAATAAACTTCCAATAAACTCAATGCCAATCCATCCGTTGCATTAAATATTTTCTTTGGACCAATTTGTAAACTTTGGCTCTTTCCTTCTAAAATTGGCCAAACGAGCTTGAATTCATAAAACCCAAGAATATTGACAAGGGTTGGAACTGGGTGGATACTAATCAGAAATGGATCGCGCTTCAGAACTTTCTCCAAAGTTGGAGTCGTCACCCCACACTTCGAAACACAAACTGAAAATACAGGGGGCCATGTCATGGTAATGGTCAAACCACAGCTTGGTTCCTGCAATTCAGCTTGTTCTTGTTCTTCATCTGACCCTTCTGCTAGCAATCTTTCCAGCTCCTCCAAGTCTCTTTCTGGATTAAATTCTTCATCTTGTAACTCAGATGTCCCTTCTGTGTTGGGCAAGATGTTATCTAACCATCTTCCAAATTTCTTCAAATCTTCATCTGAGTCACATGCTTCATCTTCTTGCCCAATTTCCTGCACTTTTTCCTCAAGAAAAGCATCAAAAGCATCGAGATTTGGAAAATACATAATAAATTAAAATTAAAATTAAAATTAAAATTAAACTAAATAAAAAAATTAATCAAAAAATAAAATAAATAAAATATGATAACAATTAGCAAATAAAATTAACTATTTAGAACCGTTCCCCGGCAACGGCGCCAAAAACTTGATGTGTGTGAAACAAACTAGTTTTAATCCTACTAACTTAGACACAAAATGAACACACGAAAAGCAGTGTACCTATCGATTAGTAATATAGTTCAAGCAAGTAGGGTATCGAACACAGGGAACGGTAAACAATTAAAATAAATGCTAATATTATCTAAATAAAACAAGTAATAGAAAGAGTTTTCTCTAGTTTTGCAAGACTAGAAACTTAAATACTTTACTAACACGCAAACTAAGCAACTAATAGCTAAGAAAACAAAGATCAACTAAATTTAATGATTAAAAAGGCCTTCTGTTTAGGTTCGAATCATTTGTTCCCATGGATGATTTTATGGTAAATATATCGGATTAATTCTTCATTGGTTACCGACTAAAGTGATTAGATTCACATTCGCTATAGCTAATCCTTAGAAAACAGATTAATTCAAGCAATGGTCAGTTATCTAAATTAATGAATTTCCTAGTTTGTTGATTCGGGTTTAGAAAGACTTGTAATTAGCTAATCAAATTGGTGATTCAATTCACCTCTTATTGATGGTGTATCACACAAGCTCACACATTAACTTACCTATCTTCAAGTTAATTCTAGTTTCACATTCGTTATTCCTAGACATACAACTATGTGGTCACAATAAATCATATGAAATTAATAACTAAGAGATGTTCATACAACTTAATTACTAATTTATTAACAGAAGAATAGTTATTGTTAACACATAAGGTTCTTTAACAAGCTTAATAAAACATAATCACCAATTAAAATTAATCCTAATCAAATAACAAATTCATCTACCTAAACATAAGTTATGAGTTTTTAGCTCATGATTACAGCAGAAACAAGCACAAAAACGAAATCAATTGGTAAAAACATAGTTCAAACAAGAGATTAGGTAAAGATTAAACTTGATTTTGTCTTGATTCTCCTTAAAATTGAATGTAGGGTTGATTCCCTTGCTTCCCATGCTCCAGCAGAACCTTTAGTCGACAATTGGCCTCCAAGGGTTCATCTATATGCTAGGGTATCGATCTGAAAGTCCCTTTATATAGATGCTCACAAAACAGAGGCTACTCGGCGAGTCCAGTGACCTACCCGGCGAGTCCGTCACTTAAAACCCGTGTACGGCAAGTCAGTGCGTCCAGAATCGCGAAAGTTCGATACAACTCGCCGAGTAATCGACCCTACTCGCCGAGTACGTTTCGAATCAGCATTTTCTCAAAACACGAAAGTCGTCCGAAATTGTGTCTACTTTTCAGAACATTTTGAATCTCGTCAATCGGAGTTACGGTTCATGAGATATGGTCAAAACACTGACGAGGGGTCAAGCTGTCCAGCAACATCCTTCTTTCTTCAAAATCCAAGATTCAAGCGTCCAATCGCCAATTCCGCTTCATTTTCCTTTCGATCATGTCTTTGTTGCTGAAAAATGAAATTATAAACTAATTAAGTACCTTTTGTTCATTAAATGAGATAAAATCAACATAAAGTATTAAGATAATGCATGAATTTTATAACTAAATATGCCCATATCAGCTGTCTAATCTATGGTGTGTGCCATGCGATCACCTCGAGCTCTTCTCTCCACTACCGGAAGTACGTGAAACCAAAATTGAAAACCGTAAGCACGAAGCTTAGTGAGTTCCCCACCCTACCACATACCATGCATAACCACATACTGCACATACTGGGCCACGCCCGCTATCCTGGGCCTCACCCGCTACAACGGCCCCGCCGCTCCAGGCCCCGTCTGGCTTTGAGCCCCGCTCGGATACAGATTGTTTCACTTAGGCCTCGCCTGTCACAGGGCCTCGCCCGCTAACTTATATTAGCACATAAACATATCACATCACATCACATAAGGTAGACACATACTAACGGATCTTGTCCTAAGGCCTCGCCTATCTCTGGGCCCCGCCCTTGTCCTGCTACTGATGAGTCATGGAACCCCGTCCATACTCCTGCTGATAGTGAGGTACGGGCCCAGCCCACCCTCATTCTTTCCCTAACTTGGTCCTCGCCCCTGATCTGCTGCTACTGAGATGTGGAACACCATCCACACTCTGCTATTGGTGAGATACGGGACCTCACCCACACTCACCTCCCTACCAGGCACATACAAGTATCACACAGACAACAAGTATAAACTATCACATAAACCATTCCTTGGGCACCCTCCCTCTATCAATGGACCTCGTCCCGAATATCATACTAGCATACTGTGCCTAGGGCTAACCCCCGGGTCTTCTACTCATAACTACATGGGCCGGCTTTGTGGCCGTAGACCCATTCTACAAAGGGAAACTCACCTACACTGGCTGAACTGGCTGATGAACCCACTAGCTGCTGCCCGACAACTCTCTAAACTCCTGCTCCACTCGCTCCCCGAGCTACCAATATCAATGGAACACTGAGTCTAACCGACCCTCGAAAGACAACCAAGTCAGCTCTGGTCAAAGTCAAAGTCCTGGTCAAAGTCAACCTTCCAGGTCAACCCTACTCGCCGAGTCACCTTATTGACTCACCGAGTTCATATGTTCAGAGTCCTTCCATTCGCGACTCGACTCACCGAGTCAGTCCATGACTCGCCAAGTCTACCGATTACCGAGTCCTGACCTGTCAAACTCACCGAGTCTCCATTCGACTCACTGATTCGAGTCTCAACTCGAAGGGTTTGGGATTTCGCGACTTGACTCGCCGAGTCCAAGACAACCTTCAACAGAATCACCGAGTTGTTCATCCAACTCGCCGAGTTCCTGCCCAACTTCATCTGACTCGACGAGCTGTTCATCCCACTCGTCGAGTTCCTCCTCATCTTCATGCTACTCGCCGAGTCCACTCAAAGGACTCGCCGAGTCCATTCAGATCTCTATACATGCAGAGGACTTTTGAGTCATGCATGGAATCCAAACTGTAGATCTACCCTTCCCAAGCCTATCCCTCACGTAAAGTTGCAAACTTTACGTGTAGAGAAGGAGATCTAGGCAAAATACACCATAAACTAGGGTTTAAGGCAAAGAGGCTCCATAATCAACTCAAGGGCTGAAACTTTATGCTTTCCAAGACCAAAATATACTTAGATCTGAAGTAGCAACTCCAGATCCGGCTTCTAACTCAAATGGATCACTACTCATGGCTAAAAGCCCCAAAAGTTACAACCAAAACAGATTTAAAGGAAGGGAAACGACTTAACACCTTCAGATGTTCAGAAGTATCTTCCCAATCTCAGATCTATAGCCCCCTCCTTGCACCTTCAAGATCCTTCTTCCTTCTCCAAGCTTTAATGCACTCCTCAAGACAACAATTGGCTCAATCAATGGATATGGCGGCTAGGGTTTGGCATTCTGGGTTAAAGAGGCAGTAAAGGAACCCTAGGGAAGAGAATGAGGCGCTTAAATAGGCCCCAAGTCCCGAATTTAGGGTTTTCCTCGAACATACCTGACTCGCCGAGTCTCCTTGGCCGACTCGCCAAGTCGTTCACTTACTCCTCGACCCGGATCTCGCTTGGACTCACCGAGTCCCCCCTTAAAGTTAGGGTTTTCTTTCCTTTCTTGGCCTTCAAAACTTGGGTGTTACAACTCTCCCCCACTTAAACTAAACTTTGTCCTCGAAGTTTGCTATGGCCCACCGTCTGCAATCTACTTTCAAAACCCACCAATAATCCCAACACCAGCTGCCTACCTTCGCTGGTCTTCCTCCCGGTCATTCTGACTAACATAATCCCCGTGGATAAAAACCTCTGGTCAAACCTAACCCTAAACAATTTAGAAACACAACTTACTCAACCGACAATCCTTCTGGCACTCTCCGAGTACTGCACTTGAACTCATAGGGGTTGACCCCTTCCTTCCTTACACGATTCCCTTGCCTTCCTAAGGCGATGCTCCATAACCAACTATTTCCTCTGTCACTGTGAAGATCCTATCTTCACCAATCCATCATTCCCGCTACGTCCATTACGGGTCATCACCGCCAGTAACCACTGACACTCTTCTCTGTCAAAACTTGGTGCCGAGCACCCCTCGATTCAACTAACTGAATTCCACCATACACTGCTTACCCACAATACTACTGAATGAAAAATTCTGCTATTCCTTGTCTACCTTCTGGATGAACTGAGACCACCCTGGTCCCTACCAACCTATCAATGTCTGGATTACCGGCTCCCACCGGTAGCTAGTCCCAACACCACCACTAGTCGCTCCCAGTGACTTCCGAAGAAACTTCGACCACCTATAACTGCTCAATCTATTCTGCCATTCAGGCACTACAAACCTGGGATCCCCGATCCCCTAGCTTGACACTAAGGTCCCTACCAGGTCCCACCTGCGCTGTTAAAATTCACGGGCCTCGCCCACGGGTCCCACCCGCCTCTATCCTTCTAGTCCCACTAATCTAATCACTCTCGCTCGGGCTCGCCCACGGGTCTCACCCAACCATACTACTGAGCAACCCTGCTCTCAGGTCTCATCTACACTACTAATCTCATACGGGCCTCGCCCACGGGTCTCACCCAACTATATCCTGGAGCGGCCTCTCCCAAGGTCTCACCTCTCTAGGGCTATATAGGCAACTCCCTATCATTCTCATCCACTACCCATTCCTGATCCCTGACCGATCACTAGGAGGTAAGGGCCTCGCCCAACTCCGCTATCGAAGCTACTAAGGAATGCTACAGCTTACCCGTAGTCTTACATCACCATGCATTACTGACTGCTAGTGAATGCTACGGCTGCCCCGTAGTCTTACAACACTTCCACCACTAACTGCTAGTGAATGCTACGGCTGCCCCGTAGTCTTACATCACTTCCTACCACTGACTGCTAATGCGAAGGCACCCATGTGCCATTAGCTCTCAAGATCCTCATTCCGACTCCCTCGAGTCCTACGGGCGATCCACAACCTGAATTCCCAACCACGTACTAACCATTACCATCACACACACTAGCTGATAGGGAGTTTCTCAAACTCCCAACCCTGAAATTCTCAATCCATCAAACGCTGAACCATTTCTTTTCCTTCTCGGAGGTCGGACACTCATTCTGGATCTGCGTGCTCCTACCTTTGCACACTCGGAGGATTCTCCCCCACTCCGATCCTGCTTACCCCTTGTTGCTCAATACTCAAAAGAAATCCTTGCCACCATTCCATAATCAATCTGCTGAGGAACCCAAGCTTACCATAGCTAGGGATATAACCAATCCATCTCTAACACTATACAACTCCGACCTAGCGAGATATACCAAGTCTCTCCCAAGCATGCTACAGTTACTGCATCCTATGCAACCCTCTCCAATAGGGCACATCCCCTCTCTACCATTCGAATATCCAAGGTATGCAGATGGCATATAACTCGATCATAATCAACCGCTTAAAAATAAAATACTCATACCGATAATGATGCAGAACCATAACAATATAATCATGCACAAATAAAAGAACTGAAAACAGAAATCGCATACCTGCAACGTCCGGTGCTGATCGCGCCTCTAAGGTAGTCATCTGAAAAGCTCTGCCTCCTACCGCAGGTGCCTCTGCACGGCCCTGACGGCCGTCTGTGATCCTCAAAGTTGCAGGGGCAGGTGCCATCACCCGTCCTGCTGAAAACAAACTGGGGCACTGGGCCTTCTTGTGGCCCCGTTGATTGCAGTGAAAACATAACAAGTCTGATCCCTATGCGGTGGTAATAGTACAATCCCTGCTGAAATGACCAGTCTGACCGCACTTGAAACAGCCAGACTCACCACCGCTATCACTCCTGCATGCGCCCCCGTGCGCCCTGCCACACTTCCTGCACCGACTGCGGTCCTGATAATCTCTCGATCTCGAATCCGATCCCTTGGGCCATTTGCCCGAACATGCAGCTACCTGAACCTCATCCGGCTTCCTCTTCTGGATCTGCTCCAAATCAATTTCCCTCTCTCTAGCCCGAGAAATCATATCTTCCAGCGTCTTACAGCTGGATCTACTCACGAACTCCCTGATGTCATCCCTCAACATCTCATGGTATCGGGCCTTCTTCATCTCCTCATCTGCGACATACTGCGGTACAAGAAGAGCCCTCTCCCTGAACTTGGCGGTGATCTCCGCCACAGTCTCAGTGGTCTGCGTCAAATCCTGAAACTCCCGTGCCAACTGCTGCACGTCAATAATCGGCGAAAACTCCGCCCTGAACCTGGCCGAGAAATCGCTCCAAGTCATCGCGTCCAACGCGGCATCATCCCCCAAAGCATGACCAATCTCCTCCCACCAATCCCTCACTCTGTCCTTCAGAAGACAGGAAGCGAGTCTGACCTTGTCCCCCTCAGGACACCGGATTGTTCGGAATGCGTTGGCAACATCATCCAACCATCTGCTGCTAGCGATGGGGTCCCTAGCCCCATGATAATCTGGTGCCCCGCAAGCCCTGAACTCTCGAAATGTCAAGGTATGCGCTCCCATCAATGCCATCATCTCAGTACGGAAGGCTCCCAGCCTCTCATCCAAAATCTCCAATATACCCTCCTTGACCGTGCCAAAGATCACAGGAGTCTGATCTAGAATACTGCACGTAACCTCAGCTGATATCAACTCCCTCATTCACTCCTCGAGCTGCTCGGCTCTTGAATCCGAGCCTGATCCCTCTCTGGCGCCTGATCCGCCTGCTGATCTCTCTCGCAATGTCACCATACTGAAAATATAATACAACCACTATCAAAATACTCATCACTGATGCAAGACCAAACACACTCCCTACCAGGTTCCCGGTCTTGTCTCGGCCCTTCCCGAATTGAGTACGGATCCTCTGCTTTCAGTAGTACGGGCCCGTACTACCTTCCACATCTATCCGTACTTTCCTCAGGAATTGCTTTGACTCTACCAGGTCCCTTATCCACTACTACTGCTCCCAGCACTATCTCATCCTAGGCTTACCCTAGGGAAACCTCTGACTCAACTCAAACCAGTCCTCAGCTGCTGAAGGTCTCCTTGTGATGCCAATTAGCCATCATCTGGATACCATCACATGTAACGAGGCTCAGATAATCCTTCAAGTAAAAGACTCGTCCCTACAACAGTTGGACTCAAATAAGAGCTGCGCAATAGGACCAAATCCAGCACTCTGAGATTATTCAACCCTGATCACATGTGACGTGTCGTATCCACCTAATGGCTAACTTCCATCACTCAGAATCCCACAATGCACAAAGCAAGCATCATTCAGACAAGGGAAAATCTAACCACAACATACTCAAGCAATCATATCCACATAGCAAGAAACTGAACTAGCATGCAACGCAAACTCATAGACCCACACAAACTCATAAACTCAGGCATAACCTAAACATGCTATCCTACTACTGTCTAATCAGCACTATCATGCAGCTCGAAAGCACATATAACAGGCACATAAGGCATCATTCCTAGATCCTTAGTCCTAATCTAACATGTTGTTCTATCAACTGATAATCATAACATAAACTTGTATGGGTATTTTGGGGTACTTACTTGAGCTCGGTTGATTGCATGCACCACACCCTTTTTCTCTTTTCAAAGTTCTTATCTTTCTGAATTATTTTTTCTCTTCTAAAACTGTTTTCTTTCCCAAAACTCTCTTTTTACAAAACTGTCTTTTCATTTTGAAAACTTCTATACCAATCCCTCAGTTTGAGTTCAGACACACCCGAGAGCATGTCCGAATCCCTCAAACCAAGGCTCTGGTACCAACTTGTAACATCCCAAAATTCAAGAATAAAAATTTTCTTTTAATAAAACATTACTTAAAGCAAAATCATCAATCCAATTATAATCAGGGTATTAATTTCCAAAACACATGTTCATTATCAGAGTAAAACATTCCCAGGCTGTCTAATCTATGGTGTGTGCCATGCGATCACCCCGAGCTATTCCCTCTGCTACCGGAAGTACCTGAAACCAAAACTGAAAACCGTAAGCACGCAGCTTAGTGAGTTCCCCACCCTACCACATACCATGCATAACCACATACTGCACATACTGGGCCACGCCCGCTATCCTGGGCCTCTCCCGCTACAACGGCCCCGCCGCTCCAGGCCCCGCCTGGCTTCGAGCCCCGCTCGGATACAGATCTGTTTCACTTAGGCCTTGCCTGTCACAGGGCCTCGCCCACTAACTTATATTAGCACATAAACATATCATATCACATCACATAAGGTAGACACACACTAACAGATCTTGTCCTCAGGCCTTGCCTATCTTTGGGCCCCACCCTTGTCCTGCTACTGATGAGTCATGGAACCCCGTCCATACTCCTGCTGATAGTGAGGTACGGGCCCAGTCCACCCTCACTCCTTCCCTAACTTGGGCCTCGCCCCTGATCTGCTGCTACTGAGATGTGGAACACCATCCACACTCTGCTATTGGTGAGATACGGGACCTCGCCCACACTCACCTTCCTACCAGGCACATACAAGTATCACACAGACAACAAGTATAAACTATCACATAAACCATTCCTTGGGCACCCACCCTCTATCAATGGACCTCGTCCCGAATATCATACTAGCATACTGTGCCTAGGGCTAACCCCCGGGTCTTCTACTCATAACTACATGGGCCGACTTTGTGGCCGTAGACCCATTCATACAAAGGGAAACTCACCTGCACTGGCTGAACTGGCTGATGAACCCATTAGCTACTGCCCGACAACTCTCTGAACTCCTGCTCCACTCGCTCCCCGAGCTACCAATATCAATGCAACACTGAGTCTAACCGACCCCCGAAAGACAACCAAGTCAACTCTGGTCAAAGTCAAAGTCCTGGTCAAAGTCAATCTTCCCAATCTCAGATCTATAGCCCCCTCCTTGCACCTTCAAGATCCTTCTTCCTTCTCCAAGCTTTAATGCACTCCTCAAGACAACAATTGGCTCAATCAATGAATATGGCGGCTAGGGTTTGGCATTCTGGGTTAAAGAGGCAGTAAAGGAACCCTAGGGAAGAGAATGAGGCGCTTAAATAGGCCCCAAGTCCCGAATTTAGGGTTTTCATCGAACAGACCTGACTCGCTGAGTCGGTCACTTACTCCTCGACCCGGATCCCGCTTGGACTTGTCGAGTTCCTCCTTGTACTCGCCGAGTCCCCCCCTTAAAGTTAGGGTTTTCTTTCCTTTCTTGGCCTTCAAAAATTGGGTGTTACAATTAAGGTGGAATACGCGTCTAAACCTTCCTCTATCTAAATTCTTGTCTCTACACCGAACGCCTGTGTACAAACGTCATGGTGAAGATTCGTAGCGAATTAAGTAAATGAGAAGGCTACGATAGTGAATGATACCTATCAGAAGATATCATAAGAGAGGTATCTTGCCTTTAGAATGCATCTAGTAAATAATACGTTTATTATGGGTGAAGTACACTTTTGATTGGTGGAAAGAAAGAATTTTTGGTTTAATCCATGAATTTATCCCATTGTCTGACATTTCCACCACCAACCAAGTTGAAGAAGAATTGATGATTGAAGATATGCATGGAAGGAGTCCTAGTAGATTCTAGGGAAAATTTTATCATTTTTTGGACACATTTGTATGTGTTAAAATTGTTTTTGTGATAATAACTTGGAGAACTATGAGACAATACTTGGGACGAGTATGAGTAGGTGTGAAAAATAGTAGAGGCCTATACTACCGGAAGCACATGACTCACGCTTGGATCAGGGAAAGTCACAAGGTTACTAAGGTGCTAGTAATTGATTCCGTTTTGTTCATGTATGTCGTTACCATCATTTTGGTAATGACTAAGAAGATGATTATTATTCCGACCCTAGTGGTCATATCATGTCGAGTCCGAATAAGATGAGTATGTTACATGGTTCAGAGAACCAAGATCGATGTAGCATCTGACTTAAGTCAGAAGATTGAAGTGAAAGATAATCGAAGCGATCAATAGAAGTATTGCAACCGTTGTTAAGGTTAGAAGATTGTACCTAGATGTGATACATGCTAGAATGTGATTATATCACATTAGAACATGAAGGAAGGTATATTCCGTTCTGGAATTTGACTCTAAAAGACCTGATTCTAAGCGTTTTATCATACGACAAGATGTCATTAGAACATGTCCCATCGGTATGTTATGGTAAACAAAGTATAGACTGTTTCCAAAGGAGCAGGAGTCCCCAATAAGGATCAAGAATGTGACTTGAAGGTCATGATTGAAAGTCCAACGTGAGATAGACAACGGGTGCAAAATCGAGCACCACCTGCAATCCAGAAGTCCAAGAGTTAGATACTCATTCGAAGGAACATAGGAGTTACGGTTATTACCTAGGATGAAAAGATAGCATATGGATTCATTATACAAACTCTATTTCGTTGATGATTCCGGGACGTAATCATCCTAAGGGGGAGATAATTGTAACACCCGCAGATTCAGGTTAGTCAATTTAGAGACAATAAGCGTCAAAAATAACTTTTTTGATATAAGATTATTTATAATAAATAATCTTTACCAAGTTATATTATATGTCACAAGGGTTCCGTACATATAAAGAACGCTGAAATCTGAGTTATACCAAAGAAGTTATGACCCGTCGAAGTTTTACGGCAAAACCAGCACGACACCGGGAATCGTAAAAAGTGAATTTACGATAAAAAACTTTCTAGCCTTAGCGATCTAAACGAAAGTCATATTATATGTTAAAACGATAGTGTGCATAAATAGAACATCCAAATCTGACTTGGTATGAAGAAGTTATGATTTTTCTAAGATTTAGCATAGCAGTGCACAACCCGAAATTTGAATTTTAGATCGGTCAATTTTTAGCCAAAATAATCTAAACAAGAAATGAATATATCGTTAGTAGGAGTTCAACGATAAAAAGAAAGTCAAAAACGGAGCTCGTATGCGAAAGATATGGACGAAACTTAGTCCATACACTTCGAGCGCGACAAACTCGATACATTTTTGTAAATATGAGATAGAATGAGAATTAGCCGATAGGGTCTAAATGAAAGTTATAGAACTCATAAATTCCAACATGTGAATATAAATAATGTTCAAATTAGAGCTCGTATGTTAAAGATATGGATGAAACTTAGTCCCTACTCTTCGAGCGCGATAAATTTGATATGGTTTTGCAAATCAGAGATAAAAGGAGAATTAGCCGACGAAGTCTAAATGAAAGTTGTATTAATCGTAAATAAAAATGAGAATTAGACTAATAATTAGTCGCAATAAATATTAGACTAAAATCTAGTGGAAATAATACTAGGTTTCGTCGAAGGAAAATAGAATCGTTAGAAGCGAATCGCTGCCCAAGTTTGGAATCATCACTTTGACAAGTGAGTGCATAGTCCCTTTCATGAACATGACTTTAATACAAGTATTGATTGAAGTATTAAATATATGTTTATGTGTGAATTATTTGATGTTGCCTGAAATACATGTTAAAGAGCATACCTGATTATATATGATGATTTAGGATAAAAAGTAAACCTATATTAATTATGGAGAATATTGGGTAGTATCATCTTATGATTACAAGTGAGTTATACACAGAGAATAGAACTTTAAATTATGTCATGGATCTAGGAGCATGGATTAGACACAATCATTGTCCCTAGTCCGAGAGTATGGATTAGACATAGTAAATTTTCATTAATCCGGGAGTATGGATTAAGACATAGTCAGTTGTCATTAATCCAGGAGTATGGATTAAGACATAGTCAGTTGTCCTTAGTCCGGGAGTATGGATGGGCATAGTTATTTGACATTAATCCGGGAGTATGGATTAAGATATAGTCAGTTGTCATTAATCCAGGAATATGGATTAAGACATAGTCAGTTGTCCTTAGTCCGAGAGTATGGATAAGACATAGTTATTTGACATTAATCCTGGAGTATGGATTTAGACATTTGTCCATAGTTTGAGAGTATGAAATGGGCACATTTATTGAACCGGGGGCATGGATTAGATTCGGGAGTATGGATTAAGTAAAGAGATAAATTATTTAAGGTCCGAGAGTATGTATAGTGTCATTGTGAGGATCGACGGGGTGGGGTAAGAGTTTATATATATATATATATATATATATATATATATATATATATATATATATATATATATATATATATATGGTGAAATTGTAGATTTTGAGTTCTCAATTATATATATGATATAACATTGTGGGAGTGAAACCCCTATGTACTCACCAGGTTTCCCTACCTGACCCACACGGTTTATTTGTATCACAGGTGTCGATACGAAGCTACATTACACTGAGAGACTAAGGAAATGTAGATCACTAGTGTAAAAGAATGTAAGGTCTGTTTATGCTTATGTTTCTGTATTGATGATGACATCCCAATGTTTTAAAAAGGAATAAAATACATTTCTTTAGAAATGCTTTGATAATATATTTATCATGTTTTTCTGGGAACAAATTCCGCAACATATTTTTATAAAAGATATTATGATTTTCAAAATAAAGCATAAACAAATTGGTCTTTTCTGGCCGTGAAAATAGGGATGTCACAGTCATGTTCTTGTGTCTCCATGCACGTGTTTTGCTTCTGGCCTTGAGGAACTTTATGAGATCCTATTCTATTTGTTCAGGCATTAAGGATCCTATTAGAACTCTGGCTTCAGGATCCTCAAGGTTCAGGGGCACTTTTCTTATGTCATGCTTACTTGCTTCCAACACGCCTCGTGCCCCCTGCCTTAATTGTTATGCTTGTCGTGGTATTGTTAAGGACTTCATCGAAGTCTTATAGCATTCCTTGGATTCTGGTTGGTCTCCTATGATCTTCACCATCCCGCATGGGGTGGGCATCTTTGCACATTGATGATACGTTGATGGAACGACCTTCATTTCATGGATCCATGGTCTACCTAGTATGACATTATAAGAAGATAATGTGTCAATCACACAAAAATGTTGAACATAATTTACTCTCTCTATGTATATTGGTAGCTTTATCTCGCCGACGGTGTGTTTAGTTTCTTCGTTAAAGCCAATTAGTATTGAGGATATTGCAACTGTCTCAGTCTCTAGGATGTTCATCCTTTTTAATACATCCAAGATGTCACACCCCCAAACCAGAACGGCGGAAACGTTCGGGGGCGGAGGACGCCATATTCGGTATCATAACAGTTCATAGTAAGGAAAGTACACACCACCATATATATATAAAAAGGTTTCCAAAATGTTTACATAATTATATTTGTTACATGTTCAAAATATAAATACATAAACATCTTTCAAAAGAAGTAATTAACGTCAGAGCGTTAATCCCCAAAAGTTGATTTCCAAACCTGCTTAGCGGTTCCCTAAGAATACAAGTTATTTCAAAGAAAAAGTGTCAACAATTAAGTTGGTGAGTTCATAAGCGGTTTTGAGAAAATGTATGCCATTCCAAAGTTCGTGCGTTTTCCAAGAAAATCCCTTATTTTCTTATAAAAGTATGAAATGCATATGGATGTTCGTGTTGTGAATTGTGAATAGTTGTACGAGGAAAATCCCTTATTTTCCTATTAGTTGATTGTTTTGGATACAAGAAAATCCCTTATTTTCCTAAAGTAACAGGCAATCTCTAATGTCCAAGACCGAAAATCGCAAGCAACTGATATGCGTAAAAGTTTGAGGCATAGTTTTATATAATAAAGCTATAAGAAGATTGCACTCATTAGATGAAGAATAGTTTTAATAGCTACCCATTCGTAGAAGCAGAATACCATAATAATTGTCTATCCGGTGAGTTTTATAACCATACTAAACATAATATGTCTGTGGCGAAGGTCTTCAGGCGTCGAAACGCTTATGACAAATTGTCACCCAAAGGACTATAGCTAACAGTCAGGGCGCGAGATCATGACTTCCCGTATAGATCTATATACATTTGACACGCTCTCCCAACGGGAGACTCTGGTTATAATAGATAGGACTTTAGGTAGTACCTTTTTTAAAAAAAAGGTAGCATTTGAAGATGTAATCGTCTCACGGATTCTCAACCAAGTCTGTATTAAAATAATAGTTTTGTATGCAATGTTTATCCTCTTTCATAATGTTTGACAAAGCATAAATCATAAGTTCTTTGAATGCATCAAATGGTTTAACAAGGATGGCTACCCTGGATACTATGCATTTTGTATAAGTCTAATGCATGCAAAGTATGACAAGACTTTTCACGTTTTCACTCGGAATCAACCGTGTGTTTGTTGGATTAGTGTCTAAGTCCATAACTATTTTGGTATGTACTTGACCCGATGGTGCATGGTCCTTTTGGGTTGCCTTCACCAAAGCAACTTGATAGGATGAATTATGGGGAGAAAGGATTAAATATGATTTATTAATATATTATGAGAATAATATATTAAAGGAGAAATCATATTGTTTAATTAATATTAGTCAATAATTAATTGGTAATTAGTTTTTGTGACTAAAAGAGATTAATTAAACTTAAGGGACTGGAATTGTAATTATAAGATAATTGCAATTTGGGCTATGGATTGTCTTAAATTAAGGAGTGGACGAATTCTATGGGGAAGCCCATAAGGAAATCGTCCAAGGCCTTAATTAAATGAGTCCATGGGTTGCTTAGGGCTTAAGCATCTAAATTAGGGTTTCCTTGTTAGATAACCCTAATAGCCTCACTATATATAGATCCCTAAAGGACCAAAAACGTGAAAAAAGACTCCTCTAGGGTTTGTAGACATTTTTGGGCAGCCTCCATCCTCTCTCCTCTTCATCCTCTTGCTTATGGTGTTTGTGAACCATTAGAGGAGTGACAATTATGACTCTAAGCTTTCTAAAGTCAATACAAGTAGATTTGGGATTGTTATTGCTACATAACAATCAAGGTAACATCTTAAACCTATTCGCATGTTAATATGATTACTTGAATGCTAGAATTAGGGTTTATAGTCTTGGATAACTTGCATGTACAATAGAGAAACCTAGATCCAAGCATTAGGGTTTGTATGAGCACATAGGATGTCTTATGACCAAAACCCATCAGTGGTATCAGAGCCTTGATTGGTTTCTATTGTATTGATGCCTTGTGTGTTTATTCAAGTTGCAAAATCGATTTTTGGGCTCCCTGGCTGATGAACTCGGCGAGTACCACAGTGTACTCGGCGAGTACAGTGTGGTACTCGGCGAGTTCGAGCGTCAGATGGAACTCTTTTCGGGATTTCTTGTTGTTTATCTTTGAGATACTTGCCTTTATCATATTAGATCAATATAAATCCGATTTTATGATATATTTGACTATATTCTTGATCTAATTGAAGATATTTATCAATTAATAAAATATTTGTTTCCTTATGTGATAATTGACTAAGTATTTTGATTAAATTGGTAAATTGTTTTGCAAGAAATCATTAAATAAATCAAATATGGATAATTATGTGATTAAATGTTAATTTAGATTATTTGTTATTTGATTCTTGTGCTTTGAAAAGTTTTCATATTTTCCACCTTAGGTTTTATAGTTTAAATTTGAACCCAAAAGTTTTGTTGTTTTGAAATTTAAATAGTTGAAACCCTAATGTTTTGAAAAAGGTTTCAAAACTTGCCCTCAAGTTTTGGAATTTAAATTAATAGTTTAATTTTGATGTATATTTAAATTCTAAACCCTAATGTTTTGAAATGTTTCAACACTTGCCCTCAAGTTTTGGAATTTAAAAGTTGATTAAAAGTTTAATTAGGAATGTTAAATTCTAAAACCCTAGTATTGTTTTGAAAAAGTTCAAATCACACCCTTATGGTTTTATTAATTAATTAAGGTGTATAATTAAAAGAGGTTTAATAAATCCATAAAGTTTTTGGTTTAAAATTTAATTGAATTAAAAGTATAATTGTTAAACTTGACCACCTAATATTTTAAAAGTGTAAAATACACCCTATACTATATATAACATTAAAAGTCTAACATTATATATGTATGAGTAAAAGTCAGTCTTACCGTTAGTAGGCCTCATTCACGAAGCTGGTCTAGAAGGGGTGTTTAAGGAAATTGCCTATAAAATGGCGATTGAATGGGTATCCACTCTTACCCACCGCACTCTTGACTAGTGGAGGGTCGTTAGCCGAACGGGTAGGATAGGATGAAACCTTCCATTATAAGTATAATAAAGTATAAAAGTAACTAAATGTTTTCATAAAATTCCCAATCTTAGTTACTTAGGCAAAAGTGAATTGATGCAACTCCATGAAATTATACTTTGTGCCCTTGTGAAGACGTTAGTGGAGCGTGTGTGGTTTACCGGCACACTAAATGGGTCTAAGCAAAGGTAGAAAAGGGTGACTCAATGTTTGTCATAGTTCGGTGGAGCGTGTGTGGTTTACCGGCACATCGAATAGGTGACTGTAACATGTGAGGGCACCATGTAAGTTTGCATGGTTATTCACACCCGCTTTGTGATCCTCGGCATCCCAGTCACAAACAAGAGGGGCATATCAATATTTAAACATGCCATTGAAAGTTCAATGAATCTCAAAGGATCTAGGAGTTTTCATAGATTTAAAACTTAAAATTTCTTTTCCGTTTTTCATGGTGGAAATTAGTGAATCGTCATTCACTTACCTTCAAATGTTCTGCAATTTGGGTTACGGCATCCCTCTCCCGAGTTGTAGAATATTGTGTTGGGTCCTAGCCTTAGTATCTCATTTGGGTGATTTACTAAGGACTCAATCAATCAACTAACTTGAATTCGTTTTCTCCCGTTTTGTAGATGTCAAAGTTTGACAACTATGGTCTTCTCAAATCCCGTGGAACAATCATTCCACATGAAGATGATATTCCACGATTCGCTCGAGGAACAAGGGATCATAGTTCACTTCCTCCTCCTCCTCCTCCTCCGATTGTTCTCCCTAACCCACAAGTTCGAAGGCTTGAAAAGTCCAAACTCACTCAAGCCCTTTTGGCAAGTAAACATAAAGAAGGAATGTCGGTGTGTGCACATGTCCTAGGGATGAAGTCACACATTGATAGGTTAAGAATGTTGGGATCCGTTGTCTGTGAGGAAATGGTTGTTTATTGGGTTCTTCAGTCACTTCCTAACTCATATAGTGAGTTCGTAAGAGAGTACTATATGATGAACCGCGACGTGACCCTTATAGATCTCACCTATATGCTTATTGCTGCTGAATCAACAATGGTTTGCCGCAATAGAAAAGCAATGTTGATTGGTGAATCTGCCTTCAAGACCTCTATGGATATAGACGATGGCAACGGAAGACATGCTATGAGAGAAAGGCAATGTCTAAAGTAGTTCCATGTCATGTTCCAAAAGAGTCAATTTGCTTTTATTGCCAAGAGAAAGGGCATTGGAGACGAAGCTGCCCCATTTACCTAAGAGATCTAAGAGATGGGAGAGTCGAAACATATGGCTCTATTATAGGTAAAATCCATTAACTAACTCTTTTAAGCTTCTATTCTAGATTCTTAATACATAATGTGATAAGATTGCAATTGATGTTTTTTGTAGGATCGAAGAAAAGAAAGGAAGCTTAAGGGAAGAAGTGAGCAGAATCTAATCGTGAAGGAATGGATTTCGATCGCATTTCTCGAAGATTAGATTCTTGAGCTACTACTTAGAGTTAGAATTAGATTGCTAAGAAAGATGTATTAGCATAGTTTTTCAATAAATTGCATTGTAAGGACAAAAATTTTCCGCAATAAAATAAATTTTGATTTTATATTATTTATTTATCCTTGCAATGTCGTATATGAAAAATTGATGTTTGAATGTTTCTATTATTAGCAATAATGGATTTGGTTCTTATTTACGTTATTTATGGAAAGTCGAGAATTTACCAAATGGGGAGAGTTTCTCATCGCCCAAGTTTCAATTGGACAGAAATTTGGAATCACGCAACTTGGTTGCATGATGAATGAGAAATTTCATATTTGGAAATTAGACCAATTCGTTGACAAAGTGTCAAGTGAAGGACTAGGAGATCGAGCACACAAAGTTGCGTGTTGATCAAGTCCACCATAAAAGTAACAATGATATTCGTCATGATTTACTAAAGGTTTAGTAAATATGATTATACTTACAAGATTAAGTGTAATTATGAATTGATTGAAAAAGTTTAAATCAATAGCAGTACGAATAAGAAGAATCAAGTAGGCAGAAAGATAAAAGTTTCTCCTTTCTAAGAAGAAGGGAGAGTACTTTTTATGCTTTATGATAGGTCTTAATGATTAAGAACCATATCTCAATTGATCCTCTAAGTGAGTCTTAGTACAATTGTATGTTTAAGAAGAGGAATCAAGGATTGGAGAAATGATTAAATCAAGAAGTCAATCGTACATCGTTCCAAAACAAGTCTTAGAGTTAAGGTTGTGACATTGAGTGGAAAAGTATTAAGAAGGTTTATAACATTCATCAAATGTGGAAAGTTGTGATGTCTTGGATAAGACAAAGACCAACTAGGACCAATTTATGAAGAGTTTTGATAAAAGCTACACTAACTCTTGAATATTTGTTTGTCAAGAAATGTTTTGACAAGAGAATCTTATATGTCAAGGAGTTAGTGGGAGTGTTAATGGTCTTGAAAGGTTTCGAGAACAAATCAAAATAAACCTTATCGGTCATCACTAGCACACGAGTTGAGGTTTACAACCTATCGTGTTGACATTATTTTGTTTCTGTGCCGTTCCAATTGAGTTAATTATGCATGTGAGTTCTATGAGTTCTCATTTTGAACGCATAAAAGGCAAGGCACCTTGATCAATGGAAAGTACATTGATAAGAAAAGGTGAGCTGCTTAACTACTTGGAAGACATGGTGGGCAGCTGTGCTACCATAAGGCAAGAAATCGAGATTGAGAAAAGTTCGATCCATATGAGTTTGAATTTGTCGTAAACCTTGGTTTCGACAAATTCACACGGATAGGAACAAATACACCGTTTAAATCTAAGTGTCATAAGATTTCCTTCTTCATGAAAATGATTGTGAGGAAATGCTTTCACCAAGAAAGATTTTAAGAAGATAGTGATTGTAAAATTGCATTCTCGAATTCAATTATGGTTACGGTATCCCTTTCCATAATTTGAATTGTTAGGTTTGGCAATTGTTTAGACACTCATATGAACTATCTAAGGCAAAGGTGTATAAGTTCAAGAAGCCTTGATAAAAGATTATCAAAGCATTAAGTATTAGAAACATGAATTTAAGAAATTCAATAAGTATTATTTTTCTGAAAGTTTAGCTATTTCTGAATACATGTCGAAGCTAGTGGGAGCATAAGTGTTATGTTTTATAATAATCTGTTGGATTAGGGTCTAAGTCCATAACTATTTTGGTATGTACTTGACCCGATGGTGCATGGTCCTTTTGGGTTGCCTTCACCAAAGCAACTTGATTGGAGAAATAAATTAAGAGAGAGGTTATTATGATTTATTAATATGTTATAAGAATAATATATTAAAGGAGGAATCATATTTGTTTAATTAATATTGGTCAATAATTAATTAAGAACTAATTTTGTGATCAAGTGTAATTAATTAAACTAGAGGGGCTGAATTGTAATTATGTGATAGTTACAAAATAAGGTAAGGATTATCTTATTAATAGGTTGGACGAATTTAAGGTGATAAGGCCTTAGAATTCGACTAGGATAAGGGTTTCAAGACTTATCTTATGGTTACTTGGTGGGCAAGCAACTAGATAAGGATAAGGACTAAAACCCTAATCTCTACACCTATATAAAGACCCCAAGGCTCATTAGTTCGTCCATGCCTTCCCAAGAGGTCCTAGAAACGAATTCAATACCTCCCCTCTCTCCTTATACCTTCTCCATTTGCTCTTGGTGTTTGTAAGCCATTAGAGGAGTGACACTTGTGACTCTAAGCCTTCCAAGGTCAATTCAAGGAGGAATTGGGATTGTTATTGCTACATAACAATCAAGGTAATATCTAAAACCTAATTATATGTTAATATCGATTTCCATATGCTAGAATTAGGGTTTATAGTCTTGGATTCAAAGCATATACAATAGAGAAACCTAGATCCAAGCATTAGGGTTTGTATGAGCACATAGGATGTCTTATGACCAAAATCCATCATAATCATCATGAAAGTGGGAGCATAAAAGTTATGATTGTATGATTATTAAGGCACGTATTGCAAGTTGGCAATATTAATTATAGAAAACAAGATTTATACCTTGCAAAGTCGTAAGGGAGTTGTTTTGCTATAATTAAGGGAGAGAATATTATGCTTAATTTCAAATCTAAAGGATTAGGTTGAGAAATGTTAATAAATTTAGTCAAGGGTACATAGTGTGTTCTTAAAATTTCGATTATGATTACGGCATTCCTCTTCACAACTCGAATTTTGAGAACATAGCAAATAAAACATTATGCGTCGTGTCCCATACGCTTCGGGTATAGGATCGATTGCAAATGCTTTAATGTTTGACCATTCTAAAATTTTCCAAATGTCGAGCACATTTAGAGGGAGACTGTTGGATTAGTGTCTAAGTCCATAACTATTTTGGTATGTACTTGACCCGATGGTGCATGGTCCTTTTGGGTTGCCTTCACCAAAGCAACTTGATAGGATGAATTATGGAGAGAAAGGATTAAATATGATTTATTAATATATTATGAGAATAATATATTAAAGGAGAAATCATATTGTTTAATTAATATTAGTCAATAATTAATTGGTAATTAGTTTTTGTGACTAAAAGAGATTAATTAAACTTAAGGGACTGGAATTGTAATTATAAGATAATTGCAATTTGGGCTATGGATTGTCTTAAATTAAGGAGTGGACGAATTCTATGGGGAAGCCCATAAGGAAATCGTCTATGGCCTTAATTAAATGAGTCCATGGGTTGCTTAGGGCTTAAGCATCCAAATTAGGGTTTCCTTGTTAGATAACCCTAATAGCCTCACTATATATAGATCCCTAAAGGACCAAAAATGTGAAAAAATACTCCTCTAGGGTTTGTAGACGTTTTTGGGCAGCCTCCATCCTCTCTCCTCTTCATCCTCTTGCTTATGGTGTTTGTGAACCATTAGAGGAGTGACAATTGTGACTCTAAGCTTTCTAAAGTCAATACAAGTAGTTTGGGATTGTTATTGCTACATAACAATCAAGGTAACATCTTAAACCTATTCTCATGTTAATATGATTACTTGAATGCTAGAATTAGGGTTTATAGTCTTGGATAACTTGCATGTACAATAGAGAAACCTAGATCCAAGCATTAGGGTTTGTATGAGCACATAGGATGTCTTATGACCAAAACCCATCAGTGTTTACTTGTATTCTCCCCCAAAATGTATTAAAAGTACATTATAAAGTATTTGAAGGTGTATAAAAGGGGGTATGAACTCACTTGATTGAGGTGGTTGTTTTAAAGTAGTCGAGAGAAGAATCAAGCAGAACTTCGACTAGAGAGAGTTGAAATATCGGGATTCTCGGGGATCTCAGGAGTGTAGAACTTCCTTCGGGACTCGAGTATGAAAAACCAGGGCTTCGGGAAGGCTTCTCGGGGTAATCACGCAGAGTAACGACACTTAGATGGAAAGAGATGAGCACCAAACCCAGCACCCTTAAGCTTCTATTTATAGGGGCTGATTTGGGGTCTCACGTCGTGAGTTTTGGATTTATCATGTCATGAGGCTTAGTCAGCATGATCCTCTTCGACGATTTGACATGGCTAACACTCTGGAACCCATCAGTCACGAGCTCACATCGTGAGCATGGTTCCCTCACGTCGTGAGGCTGAGTCAGCCTCGGGTTTTGTGTCCCGAACTTGTAAAATCCATAACTTTCGTGTACGAGCTCCGATTTTGACGTTCTTTATATGCACACGTAGGTGTGAAAAGGTTCTACAACTCTCGTTTAGACTCAGTTGGCTAATTTTGACTTTATTTTTATTATATTATTTTTAACAGGCCGGGCCTGGAAAAGTTTGTTTAAATTCCATAACTCCTTCATCTGGTGTCCATTTTCGTCAGACTTTTTACTGTTGTACTCCTATTTTCGGGGTCTTCAACTCTCGTTTAGGTTGTGCCGGCTAAAGACCGCTCGATCTCTATTTCGAGTTTTTAGCTGTTTACTGCTAGGTCAGAAACTTCGAAAAATCATAACTTCCTCATACGAAGTCTAATTTGGGGCGTTCTTTTTATGTATGTTTGCGGTTTAAAGATATCTACGACTTTCATTTAGATACCAAAGGCTAAAAAGTATTTTATTGAAATTTCTCGTTTTATGCTTAACAGCGCTTTACCGGTAGTGTTACGAATCTTTGATTGGTCATAACTCCTTCGTTATAACTCGGATTTTAGTGTTCTTTATATTTTTGGAAACCTTATCATGATATCTACCACATAGTGTACCCAAACAGAGCTTTTTGAACATTTCATTTTCGATGATATTCTTATTACTTTACAAAGAGGTTACAAGACTCGACTTTTAGTCATTAGATTGACCTGAAATAACGGGTTGTTACACAAGAGTATGATATTAACTGAGGATCCTTCGTCGACGAGGATCCTTTTGATGAAGTGTTTGGCAATGTAGAGAGTAATCAATAGTCTGTCGTGGTGAGGATCTAGGGCGTCTTGTCTATCTGCTTTGTTGAAGAATATCTCCTTTTGGTTGGTGATCATTGTGTTTTTTCGTGGTCCTCTTTCCTCCTCTGTTTTAGACACCTTGGCATGCCTTTTTGCTGCAGATTACGAGGTACCACATATGTCAGATCATCCAGAGATCATGTTGATCACCTTGGCGTCAGCTGGTGGGATCCTGGTCTTTCGAGGATCTTCTAAGGAATCTGGTCTTTTTCTTTAGGTTTTTCCTTTTTTCTCCCAAGGATCTCTTTGAGATATCCTTTGCCCAGAAGGTAGCTAGTTTCCTTTTTGAGACTTATGCAATCCTTCGTGACGTGACCAAAGTCCTCACGATATGTACACCATTTGGACTTGTCCTTCCAAGCAATGGATTTTTCTCCTTGCCTTGGACATGGCTTTGTCTCCAAGATCCTGCATGGCAAAGATTACACCTGAAATATCCATAGAGAAATAATAGTCAGTAATTTTAGGGAAGTCTTCCTCCTCCCCTCATCTACAAGGGCATTAACCATGTGATGGTCGAGTTTGGATTAAGGCTTTGACTTATAGGATCTTTGGGCCAAGGAGTCGACCTTCCTATTGGGGTAATCATAGGAGATTGGTGGGTTGCTCCTTTTCTGGATCTCCTTGTCTTCTTCGAGTCTGATAAACCTCAATGCCCTACTCCTGACTTCGTCCAATCTCCTGCATGGGGTCATTACAAGATCCTCGTAGAAGGGAGAATCCTTCTTTAAACACATTTTGAAGGCTTCAACTGCAATTGCCATGTAGATATTGGGGATGCTTAAGGCTTCCCTGCCAAACCTATTCACGAATGTCCTAAGGGATTACTGAGGATCTTGAACCACTCAATAGAGATCACTAGTGATCTTTTCAAATGTCCTGCTGTAAGAGAGCTAGTTATTAAATGAATTAATCAAATGAGCAAATGATGTGATTAAGCAAGGAGGAACATTAAGGAGCCATTTTAGGGAGGATCCTGTGAGTGTAGAACCGAAGCCCTTGCATAGACATGCTTCTTTTAGATGTGTGGGGATGGGAATAATTTCCATACTCTCCCTATACTATGCTACATGCTCCTTAGGATCTGTGGTTCCGTCGTATGGCTTCATGTTGGGGCTCTAGAAGTGTTTTGGTACTTCAATGTCAACTATCATTGGGATGGATCTAAAGATCCTGTGACTTGTGGGAGATGCTTCTGGCACTGGCTAGACTACTCCGGGCACGCTTGAGATCATCTGTCTTAGCTGTTGTAAATCCTTGGTCATGATCAGGCTCAAACTTTTGTCAAGACTCATTGAGTTAGTTGTCAAATTATTATTATTGATAGAGTTACCAGGATCCCTTTTATTAGGAGTAACAAAGGTTTCATTAGGATCCTGAATCTCGCGACGGATCGCTGAGGATCCTGGATTGTCAAAGTTTAGGATCTTGGGCTACAAGACCTAGGACGCTGCCTCCTGAGGTTTATGGAATTACGTACTCATTCTCTCCACTTCCTTGAGGATCGTCGTGTTATCTTCCTGCTGTTGGGCGACCTGTCGCTCCAGACTCTTAATTATAACAAAGATCTCGCTGTTGGAAATCAGCACAGGAGGATCATGGAGTCCCGGAGTAACCAGAAAGGTGTTTTTCTTTGGAGTTTCAGATACTTTCTTGGGAGCTCCAACAAGTGGTGGTGGAAGTTTTTTAGAGGAAATGGGAGGAATCAAGGAGGAGGAGGGAGTCGATTGAGTAGAAAAGACTTTCTGAGGGATTTTGAACACCATGGCTCGACGGTGGGCGCCAAATTGTTTTGGTCAAAAAATAGTTGAACTAAAATGGACCAAAATGTAGGAGAGGTTGTGATGTTCAACATAAAGGAAATAAGTAAAATGAATAAAAGCAACACAATTCAATTACAAGGAAAGCCCTTGATCCTTGTTAGGATCTCTGACATAAAACTTTGGGAGGTGATAATAATTACCTGCATTGATGTTTTTTATTGATTAAAATGAAAGTTATAGAGAAAACGGAATGATTGTGAGTACAAGTGATAGTATTCTACTAAATCTCGTGTGTAGTGTGATGATTACAAGTGTTCTATATAGTCAAACCTTAATAACTAGCAGTCCGAGAATTTCGGGATCCTCCGAGATTACTTATAGTTGTTTGCTTGACTTGGTCATTCGAGTCTTCTGCATAATGGTGATGACTATCCGTTGAGTATACGACTTTGACCAGTTATTTATGCACATATGAGAAAGACAAAGGAATATATGTCCATAATAATAATAAAAATATTAGTCAAGATCCTAAAGTATATTCAGGATCCTGAAGTTTGAGGATCCTGAGCTATTGAGGATCCTTAGACTTGAGGATCCTATAGTAATTTCAAGATCCTAGCCCTAACAATGTGTATCAAATGGACGTTAAGTGTGCATTCCTCAACAGAGTTTTAAAGGAAACAATATATTTTGAACAACCACCTGGTTTTGTCAATGATAAGTATCCTAATCACTGTTATATTCTAGATAAGGCAGCCTATGGGTTGAAACAAGCACTTCGTGCATGGTGCGTAAACTTGACTAATTTTTTGAAAAGTGCTAAATTTAAACAAGGATCAGTTGATCCCACCTTATTTCGAAAGAATGTTGGGAGTCACATGGTGCTTGTTCAAATTTATGTCGATGATATAATTTTTGGTTCGACCGACCCTTTGTTATTTAATGAATTTGAGGAGCTTATGAAAAGCCAGTTCGAAATCAGTAAGATGGGGAAAATTAATAATTTTCTGGGTTTACATATTCGTCAAAGCAGGGAAGGCATCTTTATTAATCAGGAAAAAAATACGCAAAACCAGCTTGAAATATTTGGGATGACGAATAACACTAAAGTGAAAGTACATATGGAGGTTAACACTCGCTTAAATCCTTCGTTAGATAAGCCTGCTATGGACTTAACAACATATAGAAGCATGATAGTTTCGCTCTTTTTGTAACGACCCAATTTTCACGTCTAAAAATTTCGTTTTTAAAACGTTACTTTAGAAAACATTAATAATTAAAAACATTGTTGAGAAAACCACATCACAACGTAAACCATATCTAAAAGCCAAATCATACAACCAATCAAAATATCAGAGTATAAATCCCAGAGAAATCACGTAAATGCGGAAACCAGTGTGTGTGCATGATGTGCCGCTACCGCGCCAGCTCCTTCCCCTTTGATGAAGAGGTACCTAAAACCAAAACTGTAAACTGTAAGCACAAAGCTTAGTGAGTTCCCGCATCGTACCACATACCATACAACATATATCATACATACTGCCAGGCTATTTTGGGGTGCCTGACTACCCGATACGGCCATTCTGGGGTGCCGACTACCTGTGCGGCCATTCTGGGGTGCCGTCCTACCCGTGTGAAGCCATTCTGGAGTGCTGACTACCCATGTCAAGCCATTCTGGGGTGCTGACTACCCGTGTCAAGCTATTATGGGGTGCTGACTACCCGCCGGTCCTGACAACCGATCCTCGGGGACTATTTCACCCCATACTGCTACTACTATCACATATCATAACATAACATATTATCAGAGATATCTGGGGTGTCTGAACTACCCTTCGGTCCTAACAACCGAACTCGGGTACTGCTCCCCTCCTACTACCTCTAACTCATATAACAGATCATGCTAGCATATAAACAAAACATCACATACTGTCAGACGTATCTGGGGTGTCTGACTACCCTCCGGTCCTAACAACCGAACTCTACTACTATCACATATAACATATCATGCTAGCATATAAAATATCAAGTAGTAGCAAACCTAGATGATATCACAGAGACAATCATCTGTCATACGTCTCCTACCGGTGGGCCGACATTGTGGCCTTAGACCCACCGCTACTGGAAGGTAACTCACCTCAAAGTAGCTGCTGATCTGATTGGGAACTGACTGTCTACTGCTGCTGCTGCTGCTTCGGAAATCCTCCGGCTGTAATTCCCACAACATACTCAATCAAACACTGCTAACTGTCCTTTAGGTAAAATGACCATTTTACCCCTGATCATGCCCTAAGTCAAAGTCAGAGTCAACTTTCAGTTGACCTGACTCGCCGAGTTGGCTCTCCAACTCGCCGAGTCCCTACCCATACGATTGTCCTGAATCCCGTTTCTACTCGTCGAGTTAGGCGATGACTCGACGAGTTCTCCTTCTAAACTGATATTTAAGTCCTTCATCCTACTCGCCGAGTTGTATGAACAACTCGTCGAGTTCATCTTCATCCGATGAACACTTATGCTAAGACTCGCCGAGTTGTATGAACAACTCGCCGAGTCTGTTCTTGATCTAAGAAGATTGCCTTGAACTCGCCGAGTCAGGGCATTGACTCGCCGAGTTCCTCCATGGATGAGTTCGGCTTCCAACTCACTGAGTCACACCCCGTGACTCACTGTTCACACTCGACACTACGAAAAAGGGGACAACTCGAAGACTCGCGGGCAGACCCGCCGAGTCAGATGAACGACTCACCGAGTCGTTGCCATGCAATTACCAAATACGCGGTTTTGCTCGATTCTAGTCCATGCCATTCATAGATCTGGGTTCCTAGATCATGAATCACACATAAAGTTTCCAACTTTACGTGTAGATATTCACCAATAAGGGTTTTAGGGTTCAAAATGCACCCAAAAGGGTAGATCTAGGGTCTTCATGCAATGTGGGTCCATAAAGGCAACAGATCTGAGCTCCTGGAGCTCAACCATGCCTAGATCTAAAGGCCAATCAACTTATTACGGATTATATTGCATATACAAGCTTGGGAAGGGCTCAAGAAAGACTTAATGGAGTAATAAGCATAGAAACAGAGGGAAAATGGGTTATACCTCAAAGGAACCACTGAGAGAACACTAAGATGCTTGGTTTCCTTCCCTTCCTCTTGATCTACTCCACTTCCTTCTCAAAACCTTCAAGAACACACAATAATGCTTCAAACTCTCAAGGAAATAAGCTTTGAACGAGGGTTGGGGGCTCTGAGGGTGAATGGGGGCTGGCTTGGGGGCAGATATGAGGCTTAAATAGGGTGCAAACCCCTGAAACTTAGGGTTTCATCCAACAGCGGTGAATCGCCGAGTCCGGAATATGGACTCGCCGAGTCGCCAACTTAAACATGTCCCGGGTCCCGTCTCTACTCGGCGAGTCGGACCTATGACTTGCCGAGTCCAAGGCAAAAAATGGAAAATAGTCAAATAAGATTTACGTACCAGGGACCAGGTGCTACAAATCTCCCCCACTTATTTTAGACTTCGTCCTCGAAGTCTGCTGCTCGATCCTGAAATAGCTCGGGGTAATGCTCCATCATCTCGTCCACCGGCTCCAAGTCCATTCTGAACCCTTCGGTGCTGCCATTGCACCTTCACTAGCTCCACCCTCTTGTTCCTTAAATCCTTCGACTTCCTGTCGAGGATTGCGACTGGGCGCTCAATGTAATTCAGGCTGTCATCAACCTGAATATCCTCTAACGGCACTACTGTTGAGTCGTCCACTAGGCACTTCCGCAGCTGAGAAACATGGAAAGTGTTGTGGATCTGGCTGAGCTCGACTGGCAGATCCAGCCTATACGCCACCTTGCCCACCCGGGCTACAACCCTGAACGGCCCAATAAACCTTGGGCCCAACTTGCCCCGCTTCCTGAATCGAATGACGCCCTTCCAAGGCGACACCTTCAGGAGAACCATATCCCCGACCTGGAACTCCAGGTCGGATCGGCGCTTGTCGGCGTAACTTTTTTGCCGACTCTGAGCGGTCTGAAGCCTGCTCCAAACCTGCTGGATCCTCTCGGTCATCTTGAGCACCACTCCGGTGCTCCCCATGACTCTCTGGCCTACTTCACCCCAGCATATCGGGGTCCTGCACCTCCGACCATACAACATCTCGAATGGGAGACGGTCAATACTCACGTGGTAGTTGTTGTTGTAAGAGAACTCGGCCAATGGAAGATAAGTATCCCAGCTACCACCGAAGTCTAGCACGCACACCCGCAACATATCCTCCAGAGTCTGGATGGTCCGCTCGCTCTGACCATCTGTCTGCGGGTGAAAAGCGGTGCTAAAATGCAAACGAGTGCCCAACTCGTCATGAAACCTCTTCCAAAACCTGGAAGTAAAATGCATACCCGTGTCCAAGATAACCGATACTGGCACCCCGTGCCGCGCCACAATCTCCCTAATATAGATGTCGACCAATTTCTCGGCCGATATGCTCTCCTGAATCGGGATAAAGTGAGCACTCTTGGTCAATCGATCCACGATGACCCAAATCGAATCCACTCCACGCGCGGTCTTGGGAAGCTTCGTGATAAAATCCATCGTGATATCTTCCCATTTCCACAATGGGATGTCCAGCGGCTGCATCTTGCCATGCGGTCTCTGATGTTCTGCCTTGACATTCCTGCAGGTCAAGCACCGCTCAACGTACCACGCCACATCCCGCTTCATGCAAGGCCACCAATAATCTAGACGAAGATCCCTATACATCTTCGTCGCCCCGGGATGAATAGAGAATCAGGACTTGTGCGCCTCCTCCAACAAGATCTGGCGCACACCTCCGTGATACGGCACCCACACCCTACAGTGTAGTGTCAATAGTCCTCGGCTATCATAATCGAAGGATGAAACTTGACCCACCACACGCTCGCTCTTCCGATGTTCCTCCTTGATAGCCTCCTGTTGAGCCTCCCGAATCTGCTCCAACAGGGGAGTCACTATGGTCATCCTCATGCAGATATCCCTGATCGGCGCCGCTTTGCGGCTAAGTGCATCGGCCACCACGTTGGCCTTTCCCGGGTGGTAAAGGATCTCACAATCATAATCCTTCACCACGTCCAACCACCGACGTTGCCTCATGTTCAGATTCGGTTGATCCATGAGGTACCTCAAACTCTTGTGGTCCGTGTAGATGGTACATCGAACCCCGTAGAGGTAATGTCGCCAAATCTTTAGGGCAAAAACCACCGCCCCCAACTCCAAATCATGTGTCGGGTAGTTCGCCTCGTGAAGCTTGAGCTGCCTTGAAGCGTAGTCAATGACATGCCCCCTCTGCATCAGTACCGCGCCCAGCCCTGAAATGGACGCGTCACAGTATACCACAAAATCCTCTACGCCCTCTGGCAGGGCTAATATTGGCGCCTCGCACAATCTCCGTCTCAGCGTCTCAAACGCCGCCTGCTGCTCGGGTCCCCACCGAAAGACTACAGCTTTCTTCGTCAGCCGCGTCAGGGGTACGACTATCTTGGAGAAGTCCTGAATGAATCTCTGATAATAGCCTGCCAATCCTAGGAAACTCCGAATCTCAGATGGAGACTTCGGAACCTCCCACCTCATCACGGCCTCGACCTTGGCCGGATCGACCAGAATCCCGTTCTGGTTGACAAGGTGTCCGAGAAATTGCACCTCGCGCAACCAAAACTCACACTTGGAGAACTTGGCATACAAGCTCTCCCTCCTCAGGGTCTCCAATACCTCTCTCAGATGCCCCTCATGCTCTTCCTGTGTCTTCGAATAAACCAAGATGTCATTGATAAAGACTATCACAGACCGATCCAGCATCGATCTACATATGCGGTTCATGAGGTCCATGAACGCGGCAGGAGCATTGGTGAGCCCAAACGGCATCACCACGAACTCATAATGGCCATAGCGCGTCCGAAACGCGGTCTTCTGCGTATCCTCCTCCCTGACCCTCATCTGATGATAACCCGAACGCAAATCTATCTTGGAGAACCAAGATGCTCCCTAAAGCTGGTCAAAGAGGTCATCAATCCTCAGGAGTGGGTAACGGTTCTTCACCGTTACCTTGTTCAGCTCCTGGTAATCTATACACATCCGATGCGACCTGTCCTTCTTCTTCACGAACAAAATCGGGGCTCCCCAGGGTGAACTACTCGGTCGAAAGAATCCCTTGTCTAACAGCTCCTGCAGCTGTGTAGACAACTCCTGCATCTCAGGAGGAGCCAACCAATGCGGTGCCTTGGCTATCGGAGCCGCACCAGGAACGAGGTCAATCCTAAACTCAACCTGTCGCTCCGGAGGTATCCCAGGAATCTCCTCTGGAAAAACATCTGCAAACTCTCGCACCACCGGAACCTCACTCACCGTCGCCTTACCCGCCTCCCGGGTATCCATCACGTACGCGACATATCCTGCGCATCCCTACTGAAGGTATCGTCTAGCTCTCGCTGCCGAACAGACTGTAGGTCCACACCGTGGCCTCTCGCCATGAATCACTAACTCTCCCCCACCTGGGGTCCTGACTCGCACTAGCTGTTGCGCGCAATCTATCACCGCCCCATTGGGGCTCAACCAATCCATACCTATAATCACCTTGTTCCCACGCAACGGAATGGGAACCAAGTCTACCTAGTAGCGCTCCTCAAACAAACGCAATACGCAATCTCGAAACACCATCGATTCTCGCACCGATCGATCATCAGCAATCTCTACCTCTAAAGGGCAATCTAACTCGCCCGAAGACTCATGAAACTTCTTGCTAAGCGCAAGGGAAACAAATGATCGGGATGCACCCGAGTCGAACAACACCTGAACTGGGATGTCGTTCACATGGAACGATCCTAATGCATACATATACATATGGAGCACATATCAATATCATAACATCATAAAAATAAAATAGAGGGAAAGAATCATACCCGTCACCACATCGGGTGCGGCGCGTGCCTCCTCGGCGGTCAGCTGGAATGCCCGACTCCTCACCACTGGAGCCTCTGCCTTGCCCTGCCGGCCATTTGTGATCCGTAGGGTCGCTTGAGCTGGCGCCTTCACTGGCGCTGAAACTGTCAACTGGGGGCAATTGGCCTTCTTGTGGCCCCTCTGGTTGCAGTGGAAACACAGCAACACAGACGTCTGAACAACTGCTGCCGGAGTAGTGCAATCCCTGCTAAAGTGCCCAGACTTGCAGCAGCCTGATGATCTCAACCTGCACAACCCCTCGTGCGGCCTGCCGCATTTTCTGCAGCGGCTCGGTCCTGTCTGGCCCTTCGGCCTACCATCTGATCCCATGGGCTTCCTCCCCGAAGCCCCTCCTGTCTGTCCCTCCTCTGACTTCCGTTTCCGGATGTGCTCCAAATCTATCTCCCTCTCC
Organism: Lactuca sativa; assembly: GCF_002870075.4. Taxonomy (NCBI): domain Eukaryota; kingdom Viridiplantae; phylum Streptophyta; class Magnoliopsida; order Asterales; family Asteraceae; genus Lactuca; species Lactuca sativa. The sequence goes on along the minus strand of NC_056624.2, from coordinate 177,679,256 downwards.
CTCGCCCTGGCAATCATGGAGTCCAAGGTGGGGCAAGCTGAAAAACTAACGTGCTCCCGGATATCAGCCCGGAGCATGTCATGATAGCGGGTCCTCCTCATGTCCTCATCGCCCGCATACTGGGGCACCAACAGTGCCCTCTCCCGGAACTTGGCGGTGATCTCCGCCACAGTCTCCGTCGTCTGTCTCATGTCCAAAAACTCCCTGGCCAGCTGCTGAAGCTCGACAACCGGCACAAACTCTGCCTTGAACCTGGTCACAAAGTCCGACCATGTCATAGCCTCGATAGCTGATGCTCCCAACGAATCACCCACTGACTCCCACCAATCTCGAGCTCGGTCTCGTAAACATCCTGCTGCATACCTCACCTTCGACCCCTCGGGGCAGAATCTAGTAAACTGTGCAGAATCGATGTCTGCAATCCATCGCCTGGCAGCAATGGGGTCTTTCACCCCGTGGAAATCCGGCGCACCACTACCCCTGAAGTCCTTAAAGGACAGCGTGCGAGATCCCGACTGGCCAAATGCCATGTCACTCTTGAACGCCCTGAGGCAATCCTCCATCAACTCGATGATCCCTTCCTTGATCAACCCGAAGATAATGGGAGTCGACTCAAGGATACCCCTGGTGATCTCTGACGCGATGAACTCACGTAGTCCCTCATCTAGCGGCTCGGAACCTAATCCTGAACCTGACCCCTCTCCTAAACCGCCATTTATCGGCCTCGATCGAAGTACCACCATTATGCAATACATAATACAATCATTAGTGATACTGATACTTCCTGAGGGATCACTGCTACTTACAAGTTCCCTGGTCTTATCTTGGCCTTCCTTGGTTCGGGTACGGATCCTCTGCTTTCAGTAGTACGGGCCCATACTACCTTCCACATCTATCCATACCTTCTTCAAGGAATGCCTCGACTCCACCAGATCCCTTTCACTACTGCTGATCACTGCTATACTCATCCTAGGCTTGCCCTAGGGAAATCTCTGATTCTACTCTATCCAGTCCTCAGCTGCTGCAGGCCTCCTTGTAATGCCAATTAGCCATTACCCGAATACCATCACATGTGACGAGGCTCAGATAATCCTTCGAGTACCCGACTCGTCCCTACAATGGTTGGACTCAAACAAGAGTTGCGTAGTAGGATCAAATCCGACACTCTAAGATTATTCAACCCTGATCACATGTGACGTGGCGTATTCGCCTAATGGCTAACTCCCATTATTCAGAGTCCCACATAGCACGAAGCAAGCAGCATTCAGACAAGGGTAACAATCTCAATCAACTCTATCTGCTTACAGGAACTGTACTAGCATAAAATGCTAAGCTCATATTATCAGGCATAACCTAATCAGGCTATCCTACTCGCTGTCTACTCAATACTAGCATGCAATTCTCATACAACTGAAACACATAAAGCAGGCACATAAGGCATCACTCCTATATCCTTATTCCTATTCTAGCATGCTGTTCTACAAAAGTTGATAAACATAACATAAACTTGTATGGGTACTTTGGGGAATACTTACTTGAGCTCGGCCGGTCGCGCACATCACACACTTTGTTCTTTCTCGAAACTCTTTTCTCAATCTTTAGAAAACATTTTCTTTTGGAAAATCTTTTAATCCCTTGATTTGAGTTCAGACACCCCCGAAGGTGTGTCCGAATCCCTCAAACCAGGGCTCTGATACCAACTTGTAACGACCCAATTTTCACATCCAAAAATTTCGTTTTTAAAATGTTACTTTAGAAAACATTAATAATTAAAAACATTGTTGATCAAACCACATCACAATGTAAACCATGTCTAAAAGCCAAATCATACAACCAATCGAAATACCAGAGTATAAATCCCATAGAAATCACGTAAATGCGGAAACCAGTGTGTGTGCATGATGTGCCGCTACCGCGCCAGCTCCTTCCCCTTTGATGAAGAGGTACCTGAAACCAAAACTGTAAACAGTAAGCACAAAGCTTAGTGAGTTCCCCCATCGTACCACATACCATACAACACATATCATACATATTGCCAGACTATTCTGGGGTGCCTGACTACCCGGTACGGCCATTCTGGGGTGCCGACTACCCGTGCGGCCATTCTGGGGTGCCGTCCTACCCGTGTCAAGCCATTTTGAGGTGCTGACTACCGGTGTCAAGCCATTCTGGGGTGCTGACTACCCGTGTCAAGCCATTCTGGGGTGCTGACTACCCGTGTCAAGCTATTATGGGGTGCTGACTACCCGCCGGTCCTGACAACCGATCCTCGGGGACTATTTCACCCCATACTGCTACTACTATCACATATCATAACATAACATATTATCAGAGATATCTGGGGTGTCTGAACTACCCTTCGGTCCTAACAACCGAACTCGGGGACTGCTCCCCTCCTACTACCTCTAACTCATATAATAGATCATGCTAGCATATAAACAAAACATCACATACTGTCAGACGTATCTGGGGTGTCTGACTACCCTCCGGTCCTAACAACCGAACTCTACTACTATCACATATAACATATCATGCTAGCATATAACATATCAGGTAGTAGCAAACCTAGATGATATCACAGAGACAATCATCTGTCATACGTCTCCTACCGGTGGGCCGACATTGTGGCCTTAGACCCACCGCTACTAGAAGGTAACTCACCTCAAAGTAGTTGTTGATCTGATCGGGAACTGACTGTCTACTGCTACTGCTGCTGCTCCGGAAATCCTCCGGCTGTAATTCCCACAACATACTCAATCAAACACTGCTAACTGTCCTTTGGGTAAAATGACCATTTTACCCCTAATCATGCCCTAAGTCAAAGTCAGAGTCAACTTTCAGTTGACCCGACTCGCCGAGTTGGCTCTCCAACTCGCCGAGTCCCTACCCAAACGATTGTCCTAAATCCCGTTTCTACTCGTCGAGTTAGGCGATGACTCGACGAGTTCTCCTTCTAAACTGATATTCAAGTCCTTCATCCTACTCGTCGAGTTGTATGAACAACTCGTCGAGTTCATCTTCATCCGATGAACACTTATGCTAAGACTCGCCGAGTTGTATGAACAACTCGCCGAGTATGTTCTTGATCTAAGAAGATTGCCTTGAACTCGCCGAGTCAGGGCATTGACTCGCCGAGTTCCTCCATGGATGAGTTCGGCTTCCAACTCACTGAGTCACACCCCGTGACTCACTGCTCACACTCGACACTACGAAAAAAGGGACAACTCGAAGACTCGCGAGCAGACTTGCCGAGTCAGATGAACGACTCGCCGAGTCGTTGCCATGCAATTACCAAATACGCGGTTTTGCTCGATTCTAGTCCATGCCATTCATAGATCTGGGTTCCTAGAGCATGAATCACACATAAAGTTTCCAACTTTACGTGTAGATATTCACCAATAAGGGTTTTAGGGTTCAAAATGCACCCAAAAGGGTAGATCTAGGGTCTTCATGCAATGTGGGTCCATAAAGGCAACAGATCTGAGCTCCTGGAGCTCAACCATGCCTAGATCTAAAGGCCAATCAACTTATTACGGATTATATTGCATATACAAGCTTGGGGAAGGGCTCAAGAAAAACTTAATGGAGTAATAAGCATAGAAACAGAGGGAAAATGGGTTATACCTCAAAGGAACCACTGAGAGAACACTAAGATGCTTGGTTTCCTTCCCTTTCTCTTGATCTACTCCACTTCCTTCTCAAAACCTTCAAGAACACACAATAATGCTTCAAACTCTCAAGGAAATAAGCTTTGAACGAGGGTTGGGGGCTCTGAGGGTGAATGGGGGCTGGCTTGGGGGCGGATATAAGGCTTAAATAGGGTGCAAACCCCTGAAACTTAGGGTTTCATCCAACAGCGGTGACACGCCCAGTCCGGAATATGGACTCGCCGAGTCGCCAACTTAAACATGTCCTGGGTCCCGTCTCTACTCGGCGAGTCGGACCTATGACTCGCCGAGTCCAAGGCTAAAAATGGAAAATACTCAACTAAGATTTACGTACCAGGGACCAGGTGCTACACTTTTATTTAACTACAAGTCGACCTGATATTATGTTTGCTATATGAAATTGTGCTAGGTACCAATCGAACCCAAGAGAACCCCATCTCAATGATGTCAAGAACATTTTTCACTATCTCAAAGGATCAGTTTCGTTGGGCCTATGGTATCCATCGAAGACAAAATTCTTTATACAAGCATTCTCAGATGCAGATCTATGTGGATGTCAACTTGATCGAAAGAGCACGACATGTGGATGTCAATTGTTGGATGGAAAGCTAGTGAACTGGAAATCTAAGAAACAAACGTGTGTTCCGATTTCGATTGTAGAAGCAAAGTATGTGGTTGCTGCAGCTTGCACATCTCAAGTTATTTGGATGCAAAGTTAACTGTGCGATTATGCAATCAATATGAAGAAAATTCATTTGTATTATGAGTCGCAAAGTGTCATTCGCATCTGTCATAATCCAGTCAAACATTCAAAAACCAAACACATTGCTCTTCGTTATCACTTCATCAAACACCATGTACATAAGAGGAACATTGAGGTCCATTTTGTGAAAATAACAAATCAACTTGCAGATATTTTTGCAAAAAATTTAAAAGAGAAGTAATTCTTAAGGATTTTGAATGGACTGGGGAGATCGAAGCAAGTTCTGTTCCAGGTTCTTCTTGATCGAAAAGGTGTCTATTCAATAGGTGCTTTTCTAAATCATTCGTAGGTTGTTGTTTCAGTTCAACGTTTGGATTCGAATTTCCTCTGAACCATTCTACCATGATTTCACTTTTGGGTTGAGAAAGCTATTCGATGAGCAACATCCTTGGGTGTTGCTACTTAATAGGTCGAACGTTACTTGGTAACATTTTAGAAGTCTATTTTTGTTTGTTCTGTTTCAAATATCAAAAATCCAAAAATATTTTCTTATTTTTGTATTTGCTTTTCAAAAACAAAAATCCAAAAAGATTTTCTTATTTTTGTATTTTGATTTCACAAAACAAAAACTCAAAAATATTTTCTTGTTTTTATTTCATATTTTGTTTTATGTCTCGTTGTAACAACGTATGCTGAAGTGCATGCTCTATGATCGTATCTATCTAAGGGACAGATATTCATTCGAACCGATGTACTATTTAAGCTCCCCTAGAAGCATGTTGTTGTATGTTGACATCAAGCCTCATATACTTTATGTGTTTGAAGCCTTAATGGAACTCTCACTATGAACGTTCCTTCCCAATTAGGCTATATTCAAGTTAGTCAAAGAGTCACCTTTCTCTTCTCATATTGAGTAAAGTGATTTCTGCAATGTCCATATATTTTGCAGAAGTACAATGAGTTCTTAAACACAATCTTTTTCATCAAAATTTATTTCATAATCACACACTTTACTACATATCCTCGACATCTCTGGTCGATACCTACCAAAATGTAGATATTGAAACACTCTGTGCTTATGATCCTGAGTCATTGATGATGATGAAACCCAAAAATCTCGAGTAATCAAGGAATTGACGGTGATATTTTTTGTTCAGGATTATAACGAAACACTTGTTTCAGTACCATTCGATATTCAAAATCATATTCTATTCGCATTGTTTGATCTTGATAAAATGTTCTTAACCCAAGACATTTTTACCCAACAAGATCCAATACTAAATTTTTTTCTTGGAATGTGAGTTTTGTTTGAATATCTTTCTGATTTCTTGTTACTACAGATCATATATAACCATACTTATTCTTGAATACACTGGTCATCCAAGTAATTTTGCTCAACTGAACTCACACTTATGTTTAAGTTGTGGTATTGAGCAAAATTGAGCCTACCTTTCGAAACCAATGAAAAAAAAAGTCTTTCGATGCTCACCAATGATTATTCGATTGTATTTCACAGGAAACCACACAATCAGTTCGCCATCTCTCTAGATGTCGAATGAAGCGATCTTTGCCCAATATCCAACTGCTTTCGTATCAAATTTATTTTGATATCACAATACCACATTTTTTGAAATTGCTTCTCGCTCATTCTTTGGCACACATTTGCACTGGAATCCTTAAGGTTTTGGTTAATACCCACTCGAAACCAAGATTTTGCAAAGTCTGGCATATGATTTTGCTTTCAAATCCCAAAAGCGAATGAGCCTTACTTCAGTGCATAGGAATAATGTTCTCTTGGTGTCAAAACAACAAGATGTCCTAACTCATAGTTTGAAATAAGTGGTGGTTCTTATCCGGTTGGGAACAACGAAAGATCCGGCGGACATGACGATTTAGGATATTCACGGTATTTGAGGAAAATGTGATGATCACTTTTATGACGTGGTGGCCAGTTTTTACGGTGACCGGTTAAGTAACCAATGCAAACACGTGGCAGTGTAATATTGGTTAACGGTTCAAATTCAAATATTCCATCGATTATAAAAGGAAATTGGTGATATTATTTCAAACTTTATGCTCTCAGAACAAATTTCCCAATATCATCACTTATTCATCGTCTTCAATAATCCTCGCATTCACAATAATGGCTGCTCCTCAAACCAATGTTGATCCCATAAACACAACTAATGATGAAAAAACCTCACAACCTCTCGTGAAGATTCATAATACGAATCTATGTTTTCTTCCAACAGTTGATCAATATCCAGATCAATTACAGATGTTGATTCTAACCCAAAATCACTATGTTCTATCCATAACGTTATTGTCTTCATTTGCAGTTCCTATGCCTTGGATTTCACTTTTTGGTTCCACAACAGTTTTTAACGAAACCACAAAAGTTGTTACATTTCAACCGACGAATAACAAGATGCGAAAGCTTACAAAGAAGCAGTTTGCCTAAATCTTGAAGTTGCCTGCTTTAGGTCCTTTTTATGAAGTCACTAATGAACAACTTCGTCACATGTTCAAGTAGATGGGGCGTCAACCAGTTCTGACTGGAACAAGTCTATTTAGAAAGTCGAGTCTTCCCTGCAAATGAAGTTTTATTTTTGGAATTGTATTGCTAAGCTTGACTGGTCGTAGTTCAGGGTTAGACAAAGAAAAATTGGAAGTCTATGCTATGCTTGTTGGCATATACTATGATTTGAATGTTGATTATGCCACACAACTATGGGAGGAATTTGGCTCAGCAATTACTCACATCAATCTGACAAATGGTGTTTCATGTGCTTGATACTAGAGTTTGATTCTCAAAGAGGTTTATGAATAAGAAGGGATTTTGGTTCCTTTAGATATCGAAACTGCTGAGTTTTCGACATTGGTTGCTCCACGACTTGTTGTTTATGATCCAGTTGTTTTTCCTAATGTTGCTCACATTCCATATGCGATGCTAAGGTGTATTGATATGCAAAATAAAATTCTTGTTAAGTACTTGGTATCCATTGATTCTAATGTTTCTGTTGGTGTTCTTCCACCAAAAGGAGTTGAGGGTTGTTCCAAAGTTTTTAAAGTAACGAAGAAGAAGACGCAGACTGAGAAACCACAACATGTGGCAGAGGAAGTTTCTAAATAAATTATTCCTTCGAAGACTAGTATTCTCAAACGTACCAAAAATCCATCCAATTAACCTTGTGATTCTCTAGTCAGGCCATCTGTTCAAGAACCCGAAATCGAGTTAGTTGAGCAAACACAGGTTGATTCTTCACATACACATTCATCTCAGAAGGGTATCAAGAAGATTAGAAAGCCTCAATTCAACAGAAAAGGTGTGTTGTTTCGAGAAATTTTAGTTCCTGTTTCTCCAGCTTCGAAGAAACGACAAGCATCTGATATGGCTCATAAATTACAACAGAAGAAGAGAAAGCATCGATCCACTTGACCAAGTCACTATCAAAACTGATCGTGACATTTATAGTGAGGATAATCGATATGATAATTTTTAGGCTTGGGTTACCTCGAAGGGATTCTCCTCTCAAGTCGATTTTTAAGGAGACAAGAGATCTTGGTGTCACTGTACACATATCAAATATCGATACAAACACTAATTCGAATAATCAAACATCAACATCCATCCTAAGAAGACTAAGGTCATACCACTCGAGGTTTCGACTACTGAGTCCTATACGGAGGAGGTTCGAACTCCAGACATCCATGTGGACTTATGTGATAAGGGCACAAATGTCAATATGGGTGAAGGGATGCAGAACAAAGAAGCCCTTGTTACTTCAACTCTTGTCACGTTAACCATTCTCACTTCAACCATTTTCTCATCTATCATCGAAACTCCAACATTTGAAACAATCACTTCTTTACCACCATTTTCATCACCTATCCTAACTTCACTACCCGTCTCAACCATTTCACCAACATACTCCACAATTATGCATGAACTGATTACTACCCTCTTCTCTTCTCAATCAAATGAAGCAAAGAGAGTAACTTAAGAGAATGAACCAAATGATGATGAGATCATGGTTTCTTTTTGTGATCTGCAATTCGACCCAGAAGACATGATCATGTCAGGTAAACAATTCAAAATTCCCAACAACAAAATCAATTCTATTCTACAAATTCAATCAGATACTAGGGGAAGGAGTTTTGTTTCTGGGGTTGATATGGAGTACTTATTAAAGTCTCGGGAGAATCAGTTTAAAAGTTTGATTCAAAGCCTTGCACAAAAATAAGTTGAACGATTGAATGTTCATTCTAAAGGATTTGAGTATGAACTTCAAAAGCTTTGTGATGTTGCCAAGGAGCGTCATGATCTGTTTGTGGAACATGTGTCGAAAATGAAAGAGTATATGGATCTTAAGGTGGCTGAACTTAAATTTGAGATGGCTAAAGAGGTGGAAAAGATGGAGAATAATTATAATGTGTTGCATAGCAAAGTTGATGTTATTGCAACTGGTATCAAAAAGTTGGTTGAATTCAACACTGACTATTCGACCAAGCTTGATGAAAAATCGGAGTAGGATTCCTAGGTGCTCGCAAAGCTTGAAGAAATCTTAACCCGTATCAAGGAATCCATTTCGAAAGCTGATCTTTCAAATCAATCTTCTGTTTCTCAAGAATTAATTTCTCGGTTGATTTCATCCATTGAAACAAATATCAAAGCATAGCTTGCTCCCATCATTGAGTTGGTTCTTCGATTACCAACGATTGCTCCACATGCTAAGCAAGTGTCACAAGGGGAGATAAAGGATGTGGAGGGGTTGGGTCTTTGAAGGATTCAAAGAAAGGAGCTATTGTTGGAAAAGTCATTTCGACTCAGATATCAACTTCACTTCCTATTTCACTAAGCACAACTTCAACAACAACAACAAAAAGACCAATCACAAAATGGATCATAATAAATGAAGGAACATGAGGTTCAATTTTGAGTTTTGTGCCACCATCTTCGAAAGACGATCAAGGTGATAAAGGTAAAGCTATCTCAGTGGTTCTTTCAGACGAATAGAAGAAAAGAAAACAAGATCTGGAAATCGAAAAGCAAAGGCAAATAAAGAACATAATGAGGCGAAGACAAAATGACCCACCTGGCTTGAACAAGGGTGATCCCAACAAGCAGTGGTGTTACGAAACAGTTGAAGATATAGTTTCGATTGGGCTGAATGATTATTTTCATAAAGTGCCTAAGAAGAGTTATGATGTCGAAAAAACTAATTTTAATCAACTTGATTTCCCAGTGAATCACATGTTGTTCACTTCTTCCCAATTCAAAATCGTTGAAAACTTCAAAATAAAGAAGAATTCAAAAGACTGAAGATACGATTTCATGTAGTCTTGGGTTAGAATGTAGCAGAAGTATGGTCATCAGTGAATATTGTAAAGGTGATGAAGATTAGTCGAGAAATTTTTTTTGAAGGCATTCTACAAATTTTCGATATGTAGTTGTTAGAGAGAATAATGTAGTCTATGAATTTTTTATTGTTGATTTTCCATTGATGAACTTAAATGACTTGGTCAGTGTGACAAGGATTTTAAGTAATGTGGATGTTTCGAAGCTAGCATAAGTCAACAATGATGACTTTCTCATTGGTTTTGCTCATATCAAGGTATTCATCGACAACTATAATGATTTCCGTGCAATTATAGATATTGAGCTTGCTACAGCTGTTAATAAGACTTTGAAAGTTCCTCAATCTCTACTGAAAGGGAAGTTTAACATTGACAAATATGAAGATGGGCAAATTATTTATCAACCTCTTGGGTTTGTATTTCGAGGCAATAACAAGAATGGTCAATTGACAAAATTCTTGTTTCAAGTCAATGATTTAGAGAGGTATACGAATGCTCAATATACAAATTTCCTTGTTTGTATCAACAACTGCAAGAGAAATGAAGTTAAAGACAAGGCAGAGATTCGAAAGACAATTCTTTGGTATATGGAGATTCGCAATGTACTTCTACAGATGTTGAAGCTTATGACTTAATTTCGACTATTCTCACTAAGGGGGAGATTGTAGGGGTCGAAATGTAGATAGTGAGAAGTAGAAATACTTTGGAGTCTGTAAGGTTTCGAAATCAAAATGATTTCAACTCTATATGTATTTACAAGGCACATGTCAAATTCGAACTAGAACATTTAGTCCTTGTACTTTTTGTCATGTCTATAGCACCCTATAAATAGTGTAAATATTAGGGTTGAGAGTAGCTTTGGTGCTCTCAAGTTTGTAAAAACACTCTCAATTACTGTACTATTTTACATATGTAATATGAGCCAGACAGATCTTATTTACTCGACATGTTCTTTCTGCTTTTTGTGATTGATTTTGTATTCGTTACTCGATTCTAATACACATAAGTAGTGTCTCTGTTACAAGATCTTTTCATATAATAAATGAATCCACTTTAATCTCAAAAAGAGTGTCATCAAGACCATATTATATGTGATCTGAAAAATGGTAAAACGGTAAATGGTTTCTTTGACAAGTCTTGTCTTGATGAAAATGAAGCATTTTTGACAACTGCAGACTCTGCTGTGAAATTGCTTTCAGAAGCAACAACGAAGGTGGGTGGTTAGTTTTCCCTTTTTTATGTTTAATTAGGTTGAATTTATAATATTTATAGGGCTATATTTTCATAATTTTATTTAAAGTGTAAAGTAAATCAAATAATACAACAAAAACTTGAAAGTGATATGATTTGAGTTGTATCAATTTTGCCGAAACCTTTAATTCCAGATTTTTAGTCCAAAAAATGGAACACGGATCATATCAGGATCTATCAGCTTCAACACATACCATAAACGATGAAGATCATACTCCTTTAGATTCACTTTTAACCAAGAGTAAGTACATTACATTACATGCTCTCAAATTCATGCATTTATTTTTAATAAAAAAAAACAAACATGACATAAAAAACCAATCTTAATGTATCAAGGCACTAATGTTTGACCTAATTGCTTCTTATTACAATGTTGTACACTAATAAATCTACCCAAAATATAATCAATTAAACAAAGTAGATTTTTCAAAGTTCAATGTCTTAATATGAAATGTAATGAAAGTACAATGTTATAATTGGGTAAATTTCTTAATGTTTAGTGTTTTTCATATTTGTATCTTCTTTGTTTTAAATGATATTGAAGATAGAAAAAGAAGAACGCAAACTTGAAGCAACAATTCAATAAACAGAAAAACAGTGTACTGAAGTAACCGATGAATTGAAGGAACTCAAACTGAAATCCAATCGATTTAAAGAGTTAGAAGAAAGGTAAGTCACTTCTGATATCTAAGAAGTCAATTACTTCACCTATTTTAAGGGTTGACCAACTGTTTTTTGAAATCTTTGTTATCAGATATTGGCATGAGTTCAATAATTTTCAGTTTCAGTTGATATCTCATCAGGTGAGTTCAATACATAGTCACTTCTTTTGTAATGTTAAACTGGTTTCCATGACCTTTTAAAATCTTTAATGTCACAGGAAGCGAGAGAGAGAGAGAGAGAGAGAGAGAGAGAGATACCACATTGACACAAATTGAAGTTTTACAAGCACATTTACAACTTTTAAAGATAAATAATGGTTTAAATGATGTGTTTCAAGTCTGGTATGATGGAGAATTTAGAACTATCAACAATTTCAGAATGAGGAAACTCCCTAAAATCTGTTACTTCTTATAACTTAAATACTCTTAGCTATTTTCTATGATTATTAATTAAACTAAATTTATTTGGTTGTGAATTATAATGTTGCAATAGGTTGAATGAGATGAGATAAATGTTGCATGGAGACATGCCTTTTGCTTCAAACAATGGTTTAATATTTCAGACCAAAGTTTCAGTATCTTTTTCTTAATTATATAAAATGTTAGAAAGTATACGTAATCTTTTTGATACGATATATATCCTTAACATGTTTTTGAAAATATACCGAATAAAAATCCTTCCTATGGGAAGTTACCCTCGAATAATGGACAACAACAACAATACCTATGATCTGTAAGTTTGTATTTTGGGCTAAATGTTTAAATAGCAATTTACTTTCTATTTTGTATCAAAATTTACACATTGCTATTGACCTGATGTGAATATTGATGATATGGCACAAGTTATTGAAGTTTATAGGTTTTTCTGCCATGTCATTGTCCACGTAGTATTTTCACACTACTAACGTGTCATTTTGTTACATAGGTTTGATCCTGTGACTTTGTTTTGGAGCACACGATATGACAAGAAAATGACATTGTTCTTGAGCTGTCTAAAGACTTTGCAGAATTTGCAAACTCTAAAGATTAAGAAAACAACATCCCACCTGATAAATGTTTCAAGCTTCCTTATTTTTACATATATGATTATATAATATATGTATATTTTGCAATGAGCTAAATACAAGAAATAGCGACATATATACACTTGTCAAAAACATTTCCTGCTCCTTTTGCAGATACTTGGGTTTGTGCACCCACACTGATGAAATATTTTGTATTGCAATTGATGAATTTGGAAAGAGGAGGTATGCCATTTGTACTGACTATCTTTTAAGCATTCACGCATAATCTAGGTTGTGTAAATATATATGCTTATTGAAGGGTCATAGATGTATGTGATGTAGGTTCAAGAATTCATGATTCTCTCTCTTGGAGCTTCTTCTTTGAAGGAGGCCATGAAAATGGGCATGTAATCATATCATAACTTAAAGACTCTAATTAAAAGCAAATATGGTCAGGATTCCACAAATGTAGGTGTGATGAAAGTGGCAACTTTTGTCTTAATTTGGGGTTTTTTTGGGTGTTATGATTTCTAATGTAATCACCAGGTTGAAAACTTGCAGTTTTTTACCACTGTCAAATTGCATCAACAAAAAAAATCGACCTGTGCAACGCACGGGCCTCTTCCTTAGTTGTTAATTGTGTTTGAAAGGCTTTCAGATATAGAAAGACAAATCCAATGCGTCTTGCAATAAATTGAAATGTGGCATTGCAATTAGATTTGAAAGAAGCGACGTGGAGTCTCTAAGATCGTTCAGTCATCTCACATGCTACATCACCCACTAATTTCTATGTTATCATTTGTTTTTTTTTAATTTTTTTCTAGATTTTTTAATAATTATAAAAAAATATAATTTAATAAAACATAATATTTAAATTACACATAACATTTAAATTAAAAAAAAACGTTACAATACAAAAAAATATGGTAAATTTAAAATATAAAACTATACTTCTAATTTTCCCAATGTTTTGCTCTAATATTCGTCTTCAACACTCGTAGCATTTCTATATATTCTTGTGATAAACCTTCATCACTAGACCTAAGAATTGCCAACTCGTTTGTCATATCTTCTTGATCGCGTTGTTCCATCTCCTTTTGTGTTTGCTTACGAAGGAAATCCAAGTGCTTACGTCGCAACTCATTTTTTTTCCTTTTTATAGTTAACTGTGTTCGTTAAACTTGGCTTCGATTTCCGCAAATATGCTTTGTTTTCCTCTCCACGTCATCTGCATGTTTTGCAGCGCGCTTCGCTTTGTCGTGTCCCGTCGGTTGTCATGGTGGGGAGATATCATCGATGTCATCTGGAATTTCACCGATGTCGACGTGGAGGTCGATATGAGTCTATGTTGCCGAAACGTCGATCACACTTGAATTTTGAGACCTCTTCGATTTAACCTCTGTCGATGTAGTAAGAGTTTTAGTCTATTTTGGATCTCTTCGAATCATCTCCCATATTTTATCAAACTCAAACACATGACTCATCTCGACCCAATATTGTTTTTTTTGCAGATTTGAACAAATCAAAGTCGTTGACACCACTTTGCTTTTCTAACTTTTCTAACTGAAGGTTGTTGTAGATCCTATTTAATTTTGTGCATTGCTTATTTATTTGAGTCCATTTATTACTAAAAATATCACAATTGTGGTATGGTTATTTCTTCAAGATACCATGAAATTTGACGAACACCGCTTCCTGATAAACACTTTTCTTCATACCATTTTTGTGAGCGTCATTTTTTTGAAGTCTCACGCCACGATTACGTTAAAGCGTATTCCTCCTCCTCCTCATGTGTCCACTATTCTGGAATTTTTTATTTTCCATGGCATCTTTCCATTTCCCTCTCCCTTCCCTACTACTTTTCGATTGCGTTTTGGTAATGATTTCAACAAATATAGTGGTGGTTTGGTGGTTGTTTGTGTTTGTCATCAAAGATAAATTAGGGAAAAAGTTTTGTTGTAAATTTGAATTTTGGTCAAAAAGACTTTGTTAAATGTAAGGCGAGGAAGAAAATTGGATTGGAGGTGAGGTGAGATCAAGGTTTTGAAAATCGGACCGGAGATCGAACCGGTCGTCTTACTGGTTCGATGGTTCAAGTGGTCCAACCGGTCGGACCGGTCTCAAAAACCGGAAAATCCGGATGATGTTATAATTATATTTAATTATATAAAAAATACAAAAAATGAAAAAAATAAATATTTTTTAAAATTTTCGGTTTTGACCGGTTTTACCGGTTCAACCGGACCGGTTTTTACCGGTTCGACCGGTTTTCACCGGTTCAAACAAATACCGGTTTTTTGACCTATATGAACCGGATCTGGGACCGGTTCCCGGTTGAACCGGTCGAACCGGCCGGTCTGGTCCGGTTTTCAAAACATGGGGTGAGATTGAAACAAGATGCTTGGTATGGGATATGTGGTGAACTTTGAGAGGATAATAGGTTCAAATAGTTTTCGTAACCTACAATCCGAAAAAAGAAAGGTTGTGTTTGGTTATAGGTTTGAGTTTGGTGGAGGAGTGTTTTGGACTTTTGGTTTGGCTCATTTTTCTGTTGAAGAAGTATTGAATTTTATAAAATGTAGAAAGAAAGAAAAAAGATTGAAGAAAATGGGGTAAAATGGGTTGTATTTATAGGTAAAATTGTAAGGTTTTTTTCTTTTTTTTTTAAAATGAAATTGACCTTTTATGAACGATAATATATGTAACGGTCACAATTTTCCGGTTGCAATCCATGGTGATCCATGGTGACGCAAACGAGAAGCACCAAAACGAGAAGCAAGGGCAGGATTTCTGGCGTTAAACCGCCGTTTTGGATCTGCCACATCAGCCATACCGGCATTTTAGAGACCCATACTGGGTGATCCTAATCTCATGGAGGATTTAAAGACTTGTATGTTTAGATATGCCTTAACATCATTCATATTCTTCTCTCATTCCAATTACGTGGTGACTTTTCTTTTGTGAAAAAACAAACATGAATAAATACAAAAAACAGAAACATGTGTCCCTTGTTTATCTATACACAAAATCCATGTCAACTACACAACAAAACTCCCTCTTAATTCTTAACAACTAGCAACTGAAAATACAAGACAAGACAACTTTAGTATTGCATTATTTTCATGGTACACAAAATTCGTCTTATCTAAGATTCTAATCTATCCTTTTCCTAAATCTTATCAAAAAACATTTAATTATTTAAATAAGTTTCTTTGCTTATCAACGGATCACAACCAAACGTTATATTCGATCATTTTCTCGACTGTTATTCCGATCGAATAATCACTTTCAAACACAAATTCAAAGCTTAAAATCCGTTCATAATTGTCGATTAAATGCGATTTAATCACAAAGATGGCAATTACAATGATTCGGATTGGGTAATTTCTTTTTTCAAGAAAACTTTTGACGAAAATTTGTTGCTTCCAATACCTGGGGATGATGAAGTTGCTTTATTTCACCAGTTATCAGTTATCATCACCATCTGGGTATTCGGATTCGGGTTCGGGTTTGGGTTTCTTATTCAAGTCGGGTTTCTCTTCAAACCAACAAGGCTTGAGTGCATGTTGCACGGAAGTACCACTCGTTTCTGCATCCACCCTTGCCCCGACCTCCGTCGCTTTCTTCCGAATAGAAGACGCCGACAACTCATCCGGTGTGCCATCGGACGCAAGTAACTCCGGGAAGTTGAGCCGGGCGGAGGGCCCACGGAGGTAGTAGACGGCGGTGTCGTAGGCTCTTGCCGCCGCGACGGGTGTGGAATAGGATCCGAGCCAAATCCTTGACCGTTTATTTGGTTCCCTAATCTCCGCCACCCACTTTCCCCACTTTCTCATCCGTATTCCCTTGTAAGGTCTGTGATCGTTTTTCCTCTTCCCCGTGGTGGTCGCCGCCGACGAACAACTACATCGCCCCTTTAATTCTCCTCTCACATCCATCGATCTAGGACAAAAATCAAATCTGCAAAACGTGAAACGGATAATCAAACAGCACCGACACCTTTTCTTCTTCCTCTCTCTCTCTCTCTCTCTCTCTCTCTCTCTCTCTCTCCCACCTCCTTATATATATGAAGGTCTGGGTGTTGGTGTATCTCTAAATAACTGATGAACGAATGGAACAGGCTAAATAAGCGGCCATAAATCAGAGCGGTGATTTGCTCGAGGAGGAAGGGCAGTGGAGTGTATAAATTTCAGGTCGACTGAAGAGGTGATTTTGATAGATGGATCAGGGGTTTGTTGGTGGGGATGAGAGAGAGAAAGGGAGGAAAAGAGATTGGGTGGAATCTATATTTAAAAATTAAAAAATCATCTTCAAATATAGGAAATTCTTTTGAAAATTTATATAACTATTACAATAAATGTTATTTAATTTAATTATTGATTTAAAAAAATTAAAACTTTTTAGTCTTTAACATAACTAATATATTAAAAAAATTATTATGAATCTAATACTAATTTTATTTTTTTAGATAAAATATACTTAATTTATTAATTTAAATCAATTCTAAAATATTATCTTTAAATGAAATTATATTATAATTATAATTAATATACTAACTTTGCTACAATAAATATAATATTAAGTTCAAAACATAAACTAAAATTAATTTAAATCAATTCTAAAATATTATCTTTAAATGAAATTATATTATAATTATAATTAGTATACTACATTTCCTACAATAAATATAATATTAAGTTCAAAACATAAATTAAAATTTTAGTGAAAAAATATATTTAAAGACAATATTTTTAAATATGAATAATGATATAATAATATTTATAAAAGCTTTAATAAAAATATTTTATTAACAAAAATTATTTTATATTAATAACTAAATTTTCAAAAGTATTTTTGTTTTTATTAATTGAAAATAATATTAATTACAAAAAAGGTAAAAGTCAAAAATATATTAGGTTAAAGTAATAACCTATACTTCAAATAATAATCACAATAAAAATTATAAAAATAGTAAAATATGTTATTTTTTAAATCATATTAATTTGAAACTTTAAAACTTTAAAATTTTATTTTTAGCTAATATATTTTGACTTTTTTATTATACTGATTCTAATGTCAATTCTTCGATTTTCAATATAATATTCCTAAGTTTATTAACTTAAGAGAAAATCACAACTAGAGGTGTTTAGAGGGCAGTTCGGTTCGGATAATAATAAAATTATGAACCGTGATCACGGAGCGGGTACCTTACATGCACTATCCGTAATCGAACCGGATTATATACAAAACCGAACCGAACCGGACCGTATAAAAACGGGTAACCATGGTTCGGTTCACAGTTACCCGCTAAAAAATCAAATTTTATTGGAGTTCTAACATCATACATTACTAAAAAAAAAAAAGATAAATCCGATACATAGACATAAATAAGATACCGTACACTGATACATTTGACATAAAACATATCATGCATAATAATATAAACAAATATAAAAAAATTGAGGAAAAAAAAAACAAAAGAGGTGTAACGCCGTTAACTAGTACAAGATATGTATTAAGAGTCTAATTTGATCAAATAGTCAAATTATTCTTCAATGTTCCTTTAATAACCACAACTAATAAATCATGACATAAGACATACCTATCAATTATATATGCACGACTAAAATAAATACATTTAATTTAATGAACTAATGCTTCAATAATGTGTAAAGTGTGTGTGTGTGTGTGTATATATATATATATATATATATATATATATATATATATATATATATATATATATATATATATATATATAAAATGTAATACGGTTCGGTTCGGGTATCCACGGATATCTATATATCGAAACTGAAACTGACCCATATAAATCTGGTTTTTTCGGTTTTTGTTTTTCACGATTTCGATTTTTTTCGGTTTCGGGTTGACCAAATCGGTTCGGTTTTTCGGTTTTGCGGTTTTTTGCACACCCCTAATCACAACAACGATTTCTAAAAACCTTTTACCTCAAAAAAGCCACAAAATTGAAAAATGGACAAAATAACCATTATTTTCGTAATAAACCATATGTGAAAATCTGGTTTACTGCAAACTAAGTTTTTTAAACCTTTTGCAGCTCAATACTTGCAATAAAATAGGTTGATTGTGATTTTTTTAAAGATTATTGTAGATCATAATATGACCGAGAAGAACTTAAATGGTATGATGATTGTTATGAATTTTGTATGCAAAACTGATTTTTTAATAGATTTTTGTAGACTTATGCGATTGAGAGCAATCAAATGATATGATGATTGTTATGGAGTTTTCTCTTCATATTTTTCACCGAATAACCTATTTTATAACTAAGAAAAATCTGAATTCCCGACATCCAAATTGGAAGCGTAATTTGTCCATGGGAAATCCTTGTTACAAAGAACACGGTGAAAAAATCAACTCAAACGGAGTTCATATGCGAAATTATGAAACACTAAAGTTATGTTTTTTTTTTTCATATTTTCACCATTTAGTCTATTGTGGAGCTAAAAAAAATATGATTTCCCGACATTTAAATTTAGAGTGTAATATGTTCATGGAAAACTTTTGATATAAAGAGTGTAATTGTGACATCCCCAAAATCACGACCAGAAAAGACCGGTTTTGTTTATACTTTATTTCAAAATCAGAGTAACCTTTTAATAAAAGAGTTGCGGAATTTGTCCCAAAACAAAATAACAAAATATGACAAAATTTATCAAAAGCATTTCCATAAAAATGTATTTCATTAAAAAGACTCGGGATGTCATGTTCGATACAGTACATAAGTATAAACAATACATCATAGGTCTTACTACATTATTCCGTATTTACAGGCCTAAATCCATTAATCTCTCATCCCAAGACATCACATCTATGCTCATGCGCCACTACCTGTAATACAAGAAACTGAGTGGGTCAGGCTTGGGAGCCTGGTGAGCACATAGGGTTTTTAACCCACATTAAGTTTATTAACTTTATCAAACCAAACAAACCCGATTACCCATTCCCGTTATCCTCACTTTACGTCCCTAAGACATCTAACTCAAGGGGCCTAGTCTAAGGACTATCATCGGGATGGTCACTACTACTAAGGGGATTCCTCAGCAATAAATGTCCTTCGGGCAACCATGTGGGGGATGGAGTACATCTGGTGAGCACACAGTTCACACAGTTCAAATAAACACACAGTTCGAATAAACACCTACAGGTTGCGAGCCTGCTAGTGTTCCACTGGACTGTCTAGAATAGTCCGTGGTTGTCATCTATACTCCGCTGGATGACTGGATCATCAATTACATCTACAACGAGGCCTCTCATTATTTCATTTTATCACACAGCAACTAACACATCTACCCATGTTTTACCCCAACATTTTCGTAGATATAAAATACATATACAGTTTAAATCATTGAAAACATGTATAAAAATGTTCATCCAGCATAGATAGCAAGTATTCAGATAATATGCACACATAGCACGTAATTTATATAAACTACTTCATATCTATGTGTAAGCTGAAAGTAACTATGCACTCACTTGATTAGGTGGTGACTCAGCACTCGAACCGCGCTTCGATACTCTCAAAACAATTTCCCTCGACAAAACCTAGTATCAATATCACTAGGGTTTAGTCTAACGTTAACCGTGACTAATTAATTAGTCCGACTATTATTATTATTATATAAGCGTTAATAACACTCAATATAACTCATAATAATAGTCTAAATAATTATTTTAAGGACCTAATAACATTCCTATAATTATTTGAAAGCTATATTAAAAATTGTGTAAGCGTAGCACACTTACAGCGAATTTTATCGAAAACCGGAACTTAATTGGAGCAGCGTTTCGAAACCAAAAGACACTTTTTTCTTGGGACTCTGGGAGCCTCGGGGCTTCCTTAGGGTGCTAGGGACCTTATCTAGGATTTAGGGGGGTTAGAGGGGTAGTGAGAGAAAGTAGAGAGATAGGGAGTTGAAGAAATGAGTGAAAAATCCGAGACTCTTCGCAGCCTATTTATAGGGCCGAACTTCGGATCTACGCTGCGCGTACCACTCAACTACGTTGGGCGTAGTTCGGATAAGGTTGCTAGGCGTGTTCCAGCTGGCTCGCACTCAGACAGGACCCGGATAAGACCGAAGGTACGTGAGGCGTACCGGACCTCGTACGCGGGGCTTAATGCGAAGGCTTCGTGGCATGATCCGAAGCGAGGTCTGATCAGCGATGGAGGGTCCAGATGTTGCCACGTCATCTCAGTTTCGCAATTTTCCTTCTCGACTTCTAAAAATCATAACTTTCGCATACGAGCTCTGTTTTCGACGTTCTTTATATCCACGCAAAGGTGGGAACATAATCTACAACTTTCGTTTAGAATCCGTCGGCTAATTTTGATTCAATTTTAAATTTTATATTATTAACGGGCCGGGACAGGATTGGTCCGTTAAATTCTCATAACTTCTTCATCCGACGTCCGTTTTCGCCCATCTTTTTCTCGTTGTGCTACTCTTAACGAGATCTTCGATTCTCATTTAGGTTGTGTCGGCTAAAAATCACTCGATCTAATATTCAAATTTCGGGCTGTACACTGCTAATCCGAAACTTTGAAAAATCATAACTTCTTCATACGAAGTCAGATTTGGGCGTTCTTTTTATTGATGTTCTTAGTTTAACACATTCTACGACTTTCGTTTAGAGCGCTAAGGCTAAATCTAGCTCTATCGTAAATTTACTATTTACGCTTCCCGATGCCGTGCCGGTTTTGCCGTAAAACTTCGACGGACCATAACTTCTTCGTTATAACTCGAATTTCGGCGTTCTTTATATGTACGAAAACCTTGTAACATATACTACAAGTTGGTTAAGATTATTTTTCTAAATAATCTTTTATCGAAAAGTCGTTTTCGACCCTTATTGCCTCTAAATTGACTAGCCCGGATCTGCGGGCGTTACAGTAATTTAGAGTGTATCATGGTCTATCCTTGCCACACCAATAGCCAAATCGTGTTCTTATGACAACTGACAAGAGTCACATCCTAGTCTTCATTGCAAGTATCCCAAAGACAACTAGCAACATACATAAAACTATTGGGTCCAGGCCCTAGTCTTGCATACAATTGCCAGGAGCCACTACCTGGTCTTTCATACATATGTCAGGGGTCATCACTTAGTCTTCCATGCAAGTATCACTAAGACAACTAGTATCTTACATAGTATACTGAGAAGACTCACCTTGCCAAAGAAATCCACAACTAACTGATGTACACAAAATATACCTATCAACTTTTAAATTTATAACCTAACAAACTTATACTAACTATGCACCTATAGGCAGTGTACCTAGTCTGATTATAATATAGTTTGGATAAGTCGGGTGTCGATCACAGGGAACAATATTTAATTAATAAAATAATTACTAAAAGCTAAACTAGGAAAACAACTAAAAGTGGGGGGTTTATCTGATTTTACAAGTTCAGAAGAACTTAAGCTCTCAACTAAAAATGATTATAATCAATATACTAAAACACTGTCGTTTAGTTTCGAATCCACCTTTTGCCTATGGTTAGTTCTCATTTATGGATTAATAAAGTTGGTTACCAATTTATATGTAATTAGAAATTTTGTCAAATCTACTAATATTTTCACCAATTCATGTACGACTTTGTAAGGTCCTACACAAGCAAACACAAAATTAGTTATTAATTATAATTGGACTATGTAAGATTTGTTAAACACAATTATGGTCACAATTATGTTCTAACACAGTTAAATTGTTACTTTTGTCACTTAACTAAGATGTGATCAATCCTAGCTCTATCAATTTAATGGTCACTAAATCACTAGGTAAACAAGCTCATGTAATTTAATGGTCACTAAGCTACACTTAACTTGAATTAAAGTAACAAAGAGAAACACTGTAACATGCTAGGTAAGTTAATCAAACACATGCATAAACCAAATTCATGTAATCCATAAAGTAAGAAACTAACTCATAATTTTAGGTTTCATCTAACTAAACGAAAGAAATGGTTTTTAGCCCATAATCACAGCTGGAAAACACATAAACATAATGGAAACTAGACTAATCATGATTAAACTAGGCAAACTGAATGTGTAGATGCGAATCCTTGCTCCAATCTCTTTATCCTTTGATCTCTAGTTGAATTCTACCCTCAAAGGGGTATTGGAAGGGTATTTTTCGTTAATAGTTGCAACCTTCAACCCTCTCTCCTCGATGTACCCCGCACTTATTTCCAATTGTGGGTCTCGAATCTCGACTTGAAACTCTAAACGACCCTTGGCTAAACGTAAACGTTCATAACTCCGGACTTCCTTTCCATGACTCCTTAAGCAAATCTGAAATTTAAACAACAAAAAAAATAGAAGAGTAACATAATATCTTAAAAGGTCTTACAAACCAAACAATTCAAAAACTACACAAATCAAAACCAAACTAAAAATAAAATAAATAAGAAATCAAACGTCATCTTCTCTGCCTCGTGCTCCACTCGATCCCTCTCCATCACCCATTGGTATCCATAGTTCCTCCCATGTAGGTATATATGGGCATTGCGGTGGCACGGAAGGTGGTCGAACCACACTCATATGAGAAAACATGGTTTCAAGAAGTTGGGTGTAACATCCCAAATTTCGAGTCTAAAAATTTCTTTTAAAAACCTTACTAATTCATAGTGTTAAGTCATTCAAACATACAAAAAGGGTTTACATGACAAATCATAATTTCATTTCCAAAAAACTTGTTTAATTATCAGAGTAAACATCCCAGGCTAGCTTGTCGTGGTGTCGGCACTACAACCCTCCTGAGCTCCTCCCAGGCTAGCTTGTCGTGGTGTGGGCACTGCAACCCTCCCGAGCTCCTCTTCTGAAAACTGAATACCTGAAACCAAAACTGAAAACCGTAAGCACGAAGCTTAGTGAGTTCCCCAACCTACTGCATACCATTCATATCTACTAATCCATACATGCCATACATAACACTGTGCACATAACCACATACTGGGCTCCCACCCGCTGCATTGGTCCTCGCCCACTATCGGACCCCGTCCGTCACCAGGCCCCGCCTGGTTTTGAGCCCCGCTCGGCGTACAAATCTGTTTTCCTTAGGCCTCGCGTGCCTCCGGGCCCCGCCCGCTAACATATACTAGAATACAATCATATCACAACACATAACTAATATACTCTACTGGATTACTGTACTAAGGCCTCGCCTATCTTGGGCCTTGCCCCTGTCCTACTACTGATGAATCATGGAACCCCGTCTACGCTCCTACTGACAGTGAGATACGGGCCCAGCCCACACTCACTCTTTTCCTTACTTGGGCCTCACCCCTGCTCTACTGCTAATGAGGTATGGAACACTGTCCACACTCTGCTATTGGTGAGATACGGGACCTCGCCCACACTCACCTCCCTACCAGGCACATGCATGTATCACACAAACAACAAGTATAACTATCATACAAACCATTCCTTGGGCACCCGCCCGCTATCATTAGACCTTAGTCCTGAATGTCATACTAGCATACTGTGTCTAGGGCTAACCCTCGGGTCTTCCTACTCATAACTACATGGGCCGGCATTGTGGATGTAGACCCATTCACACAAATGGAAACTCACCTGCACTGCTGAACTTTGCTGATAACCCTCTAGCTGCTGTATGACAACTCCCTGAACCGCTGCTCCACTAGCTCCCCTAGCCACTATTATCAATATAACACTTAGTTCCAAACTGAACTCTAGAAGTCAAACTAAGTCAACTCTGGTTAAAGTCAAAGTCTTGGTCAAAGTCAACCTTCCAGTTGACTCGACTCGCCGAGTTCCTAAACCCAGAAACTCTCCAAATACGACTCAACTCGCCGAGTCACCCCAAGACTCGTCGAGTTCAACGATCTCTGAGTCCCATCCTGTCCAACTCACTAAGTCACCACTCAACTCACTGATCTGCGCCTTAACTAGAAAAGGTTGAGGTTCTGCGACCAGACTCGCCGAGTCCAAGGCAACCTTCAACAAACCCACCGAGTTGTTCTTCCAACTCGTCGAGTCTGCACTCATGTTCATAAAACTCGCCGAGTACACCCATGTGACTCGCCGAGTCTCTTTAGATCTCAATCCATACAGTGGCTTTTCGAGCCATGCAGGGGCTCCAATCCATAGATCCACTCTTCTACAGTCTATCCCCCACATAAAGTTGCAAACTTTACGTGAAACCAAGGATCTAAAGGCTCAAAACACTCTAGGGCTAGGGTTTAAGACAAAGGGGCTTCACCAATAACTCAATGACTGATGCTTTAAGACATTCTAGACCATCACAAACCTAGATCTGAAGTAGCAACCTCAGATCTAAGTCCCAAACCCAAAATAGATCTCAATCTTACCAAAATAGCCCTAAAATCTCATTCAAGAATAGATCTAATTGCAATAAAACCAAAGCAACAACTTATTACCTCAAGGATGACCTCCCACTGAAGAATAATCCAACTCTCTACAAATCCCCTTGCTCCAAGCATCTTGATCTTCAATATCTCTTCACAAAACCCCCTTATCTAAGCTCCAAATTGCTTCCAAGGACTCTCACTCACGATTTAGGGTTTCTGGATCTCAAAAGGGGAGTAAAGAGGTCGGGGAAGGGATGTAATGTTCTTTAAATAGGGCACAACCCCCAGGATTAGGGTTTTTCTTGTCCAGACCATACTCGCCGAGTCCACTAGCCGACTCGCCGAGTCGGTCACTTACTTTTACCCCGGATCCCGCTCCGACTCGTCAAGTTCCTCCCTGGACTCGACAAGTTGCCTCATGAATTAGAGCTTTTCCTTTTTTTTCTTGGTCTTTTTGATTTTGGGTGTTACATTGGGTGTTATAAGTCATCTCACATCGAAGATTATCCAAATAAGAACCAACCCGACTTTGAAATGGGTCGGTGGGTACTCCACCTTCATATTGTTGAGTTGCTTCCACGTCTCCCCGGGCTCTAACATTTTGTCTTCGGGGCCTCGGTGGAGTTTGTTGCTCGGGTTTCTCCATTTGTTGCTCACCATCCTCCGGGGGTATCACATACCCGCCCTGAACATTCACTACCACTCTCATAATACCCAACACTTGAATTGTCAATTCATTGTCGGGAAAACGAGTAAGATTCTGAACAAAATTAGGAGACAAAATCCCGTAAGGCCGGGCAAGGCGGGTGACTAGATGTCCACCCGTGATCGGATTCCCTTGCCTAGAGCCAACCGCTTTTTTTTTCCAAAAATCATGCAAGCATGTATGGAAGATCACAACAAACCCCTTGCGTGATGATACTCCACGAGTAAAACAAATTCTAGATGGAAACCTTATCGCCACGATGCTTGTGATTGATAGAAAAAGTGACAAGGCGATGAAGGAATCGATGAACAAGACTTAGAATTTGTGCCTCACTAGCATTACGAGAATTATACTCGTGATTTGAGATAGTCCTCCAAAAGTGGATATCTAAAGTTTCGGGTGTAAAATCCTGAACACATCCAAGCAAGAATGGCACAAAAAATGGGGATTGAGTTTCCACTTCTGTGTATAAGCCCATGCACCATGCGAACTCGCGAAGACTGCACTCGCGATAAACCCCGCCCAACCAGAAAACAAGCGCCCGGTTATAATCAAAATTCATAGTCCTTTCCTCAAAGCTTTTGGTAGTGAAAAACTATACCGATAATTCCCAATAGACAGGCTCTTAAATAGCGAAAAGATTTCTCCAACCATGACACGTAAATGAAAAACCATATCCTTCATACACCTTTGTCCAATATCGCTCTAATTCTAAAACCATGCCCACACCTCGTATCCATCTCCAATCCACAATGGGTGCTATCGCAAACTCACGGTTATAAAGCCATACCGACCGGTTCTCGTAAGTTGTCAACAAAGCTCGAGATAAATTTTGTGGAAAACGATACAACGGCTGAATACTAGCCACATCAGTCGGGTTATTCTCCTGCTGGACTGCCCTTCTAGGAGCCATGTTCCTACAATGACCAAAAACAAGCACAACAAAACAAAACACCCAAAATGTCTCATTAAAAACGAAACTAAAAATCTGTTCGCCCAGGCTTCACGTCTTGAACTGGAGTTTCACGTCGTGAACCGCATTCGGGATGTGAATATGGATCAACCATTTTAAAGTCAAAATTCGTCATGTATGGTACTTGGGGTATGTTTATTCTACTAATCTAAGGCCATGCATCCCGAAAATACTGACTAATCCAATCAATTTTGGGATTTTTACATCTACATAAACCCTAACCTCTAAAATGCATATAATGTGAACAATAGCAACAATTAGCATATGAAATACTTACCAAATGTAGTTAGGAGACAAGAGATGCAAGTAATTTAGAAGAAAAGTATAAGAAAATCGGATATGGGGTTCTTTGTCTCCGTTCGTGTTCACAAATGAGTAAACAAATGGGAGTGGGTCAAAGTGTTTACTATAACTGGCGCCCTATCTGTGACTTTCGAAGGTCACGACGTGAATTGTCCATTCACGACTTGAAAGGCTAGTTGGGCTAAACAAATCCGGTCCTTCCTAATTACACTTAGTGGGCTTCAAAACTGGGCTAAACTATGGAACCCCCGTTTATCATTCCAATTCACGACGTGATTTATGGTCTGGACCAAATATTATTTAGATAATGATACTTATTTATTCTAATTGTTTACCACTTAATTTCTAAAGTACCCCACATCTAATTTTTACCATTTAAGAGATTTTTAGATGACGAAATGATCAATTTCCTAAACTAAAAATGCAAAAACTAAAAGAAACGAAAATTTAAACCAAGCCCGGGTTGCCTCCCGAGAAGCGCTTCCTTTTGATGGAGTCGTGAGTCGGACTTTGTTCCTCCTACGTTGAGCTGTCAGAGGATTCCACCACCTGCACCTTCTATTCTTTCCATCGCCTCTTGTACGCTTGAACTCGTCTAATGTAAGCCTTCTTTGAATTCTCTTTTTTAGCTTTTACTTCATCTACAGCGAGCTTGCGTTTGATCCCTTTAGTCTTTAATTTTTCATCATTCTTATTAAGCTCCATAGGAATCTTTTCTTTCTTCACCACTGGACTTGTCTCCTTGGAAGTAGCCTCGTCTTCATCACTCGAAAAACCATCGCTTTCCTTACTCATCAAAGTTGTTGGTTTTATGTAGGTAATAACTTCAACGAAGAACGGGACGGATGCTCTTGGTTTGGTGCGTTTGACTTGATGAATTGTCTTGATTTCTTCCTCCATGAGCTTTTCCAATTCTTCAAGATCATTATCTTCATCCATATTGAACACCTCACCTTATACATCTTCTCCTTGAAAACCATCTTGTATTCCAAAAGTCTCCTCATTATCACCAACCCTCAATGTAAGCTTGGATTCACGAACATCAACTAAAGCTCTAGTAGTATTAAGTAAAGGGCAACCAAGAATTATTGGGACATTAACATTCTCCTTCATATCCATAATCACAAAGTCAACTAGGAAAACAAATTTCCCAATTTTAACAAGGATGTCTTCTACAATTCCCCTCGGGTGAGTCACCAATCGATTGGCCATATGGATGGTCATCTTTGTAGCCTTCATTTTTTGAATATTCAGCTTTTGATAGAATGAATATGACATCAAATTTATGCTAGCCCCGGAATCGGCTAAAGCATAAGTCTTCAAATTGTTTCCAAACTCACATAGAAGAGTGAGGCGTCAAGGATCTCCCATCTTCTTAGGCATCTCTCCCAATAAAACTCTTGAACTTTGTTCACTAAGAATTACTTTAGAGTTCTTTAATTGTTGTCGAGTGTCTATAAGATCTTGTAGGAACTTCACATATTCTGGAATTTTTGAAAGTGAATTGATAAAAGGGGTATTAATAGGAATACCCTTTATTTGTTGAATAAACTCCAAATTTTCCCTTTCCAGTGGACTGAGATGTGCTCGAGACAGAAACGGAAAAGGCGGTCACTAAGCTGGAACGGATTTTGAATTTTTCTGTTCAGATTGAGCCCACATCGTGAGCATGGCGGGCTCACGACGTGAGTCTGGTGTTTCAGCAACAATTTCGTTTTCGAGCTTCAACTTCTTTGGCTTTGGTTCGGATGGGTTTGGCTCCTCCTCTAGTGCTTCTAAGAACTCAGAGATGGCCTCTTCTTCAAAATCAATCGCCATAACATGGGATTGAGTCTTCTTTTCAGGAATTTGAGGAAATAGCTTTTCATTCACCAAAGTTGTGAGTTGGCCAAGTTGATCTTCAAGGTTATTGATGGAGTCTTGCTGATTTCTCAGTGAGGTTTGCTGGTCAATCATCATGGCTTGATTATTTTTTTTTATCAAGGTCTGCTGTTCTTTCATCATTGTTCTTTAATCCTTCAATGCTACATCAGTATCATCATGTCTCTTCTCTGAAGCTTCCATGAAACGAACCAATATAGTCTCCAAATCAACTTTCTTCTCAGCTGGTGGTTGCTCTTTTTGGTAAAACCCCGGCCAGTCTTCCTGAATTTCTCCTCTTTATGTTTCTTGTACTCATCAAAAGGCAGCCACTCCTTCTTTGGCTTCCTCCAATCTTCATCATACTTGTCCCCACTTAAGTAGCAAACTTGAGCCTTCTTGTTCCCATATTCATCTAAATGGCAATCCTTAGTCAAGTGTGGCCCACTGCATTTCTCACATCCAACTCTTATTGCATGAATTGATTGTTCCATTTGGGTCAATCTTCGGTCCATAGTATTGAGCATCGCCAGCATAGCAGCCATCTCTTCAGAATGTGCACCCCTACTACCTTTTGCTCCTTCTTGTCTTGGGTTGTGGTACTCACGAGAGTGTTTTGCAAATTCTTCAACTAACTCCTTGACCTCCCTTGGATTTTTCTTTGTCAGTGGCCCTTGAGAATCAAGGAGTTGTCTTGTCATAACATTGACCCCATCATAGAAAATAGACATCTCTTGTTGAACATTAAGATCATGTTGAGGACAATACCTAAACAACCCTTTGTAGCGCTCCCAAGCTTCATATAGTAACTCCCCTGGTTGTTGCTCAAAGTTGGCTATTGCCTTCTTGAGTTTAGCTATCTTGGAAGGTGGGCTAAACTGATCTAGAAATTGCTCACGTATTTGAGCCCAAGTAGTGATTGTACCAGGAGGAAGTTCTTTCAACCAGTCTTTTGCAGCTCCCTTGAAAGTTAGTGGTAGCATCCTTAGTAAGATGGTATATCTATTGACATTCGGGACATTGAAGTAGTCAGCAATGTCATTGACCTCATCTAGATGCTTCAATGCATCCTCATGATCTTTCCCATAAAATGGGATATCCTCAAGTGCAGTAAGGATGTGTCCCTTCAGCTCGAATGTGGCAGTGGCAGGTATCGCTGGTTGTACTAATCCTAGACCAACATCATCTCGAATTCGCTTCTTGTAAGCTCCCATTAAAATTTCTTCTATGTTTGCCATCTCGTTTCTTGGCTCGTTCTCGGGTTCACTCGTATAAAGTCCAAACTCAGTCTCGGAGTCGTACTCGGATTCGGTTGGGATAGGTATTTGATCTAAGTTTTCAACCTTGCTCTTGTTCTTTGAAGATGAACTCGACTCTTCCGTTTTCTTCCCCGAATTCTTTGAGAACACTGACTTGAATTCTTGTAAGGGTGTCTTCTTTGGTGTTTGATCTTCTTTCACGTTCTTATCCTTCTTTTTGTGAAGGGCCGACTATGGATCTTCAAGTGGTGGCACCAAAGGTGTGTTAGAGCCTCTAGTCATGAACTCATACAAAATAAACAAAATAAAAACACAAAAATAAACAAAAACTAAATAAAAATTTCCTACTGACTGGTCATCACGACGTGGTAAAGGCTACCACCTCGTGTTGTCGCAGAAAAAACAAACAGAAAAGTAAAACGAAAAAAAATACTGAGCTCACGTCGTGAGTTAGGTACTAGAACAAAAAACAGGCTGAAAAAGTAACTTTTTGCTGGTTTTACCCAACAAAAAGGATCGATTAATCCAAATCAAATAAATAAACTATCAAATAAGCTGTTCCCTGGCAACGGCGCCAAAAACTTGATGTGTGAAAATAGCTACACCTAATTTATAATTTATAACCTAACTACCTTAACTAACTAATTGCACCTAGACAGTGTACCTAACCAGACTATAGTATAGCTTGGGGTAAGTCGGGTGTCGATCACAGGGAACGGTATTGACTAATTAATCTACTTACTGTTAAATTAACCTAATTATTAACATGGGAATGGGTTTTATCTAATTTTTCAAGTTTAGATGAACTTAATTCTTAATACAAAATTTAATCAATTACTAAAACACTTCTGTTAGTTCGAATCCACTTTCTCTCAATGGTTTATAATTTAGCTATGACAATTATTGTTGGTACCAATTAAGATAGTATTAACAATTTAGTTCTAAATCTACTAACATTAATTAATTCATGTAAGTCTATGTATGGTCACACAATAGTTAACACAAAATCAATTATTAAATGAAATTGGAGCTATGTAAGATTGATTAACAAAACACAATTACATGCGGTCATAATATGAGTTCTCTAGCACAACTTAATTTAATGATTCAATTGCTTATCTAAGATTGGTTTGATCTTAGCTCTAATAAACTAGTGCTCACTGAATTATTAGGTACTCAAATTCATGCATATTTGTATTCACTAACTACTCAGAACAAGAATTCAAGCAATCAAATATTAAATTAAACATGCTAGGTAAAATCAATCAACACAATCATATTACCAACAAGTAAAGTCAAATCTAATGCATTGAAACCATGAGTTCCAATTTCATCTAGCTAACAGAAGCAACTGGATTTAGCTGGACATACTAGCAATTAAACAAACACAAGTCATATTAAAAAGCATACTAAATGTATCAAACTATAAGTCTGCCTATGAACTTCTCTTCTTCTTTTGTGTTGATACCCTATTCTAGAACTTCTTTTCTTCTGCAAATCGTCTTTAGGAACCCTCCAAGGCAGCAAAAAGTCCCTTCGATCGTAATGATCTCAGGTTTTTATAATAATCCCGAAATTTGTGTTTCACGTCGTGAATGACATCTTCATGTTGTGACTTAGGAGAAATCCTTACCGTGCAAGGATTTTACTTCGCGAATACTTATCTTCAGAATACTCATGCCACGTCGTGCCCTTCTATTTCACGTCGTGATTTGAGCTAAATTCGTGGGTTTCTTATACTTTTGTACTCCAAGTCTCCAAAGTTCCATGTTTTGTCATTTTTGGTCCCTTCCTTCGAAAATGCTTCTATTTGGATGTAAAATATAATTTAAGTTTATAAGTACCAATATTCTATGCAAATAACCAAATTATTAGTAAAAATGTAAACAAATATTGCCTAAAAATATGTATAAATATGGCAATATCGCTAACAACTTTCATAGTCAACGAACAGGGGCTAAACACCTCCTACTAAAACCACACAAGAGAAACCCTAAGTCTACCTTCTAAAACTAGAAATTGACTAAAACTCAACCGCTAAGGGACCTTAAGGACCAATAAAATTTCCAACTTAATGGAATTCATCCATCCAAACTTCCATAACATGAAGTAAAAAGGACAAAAAGCTTAGATCTAAAAGTTATCAACATAAAATTTGGATCTTGGACACTTATAATGATCCAAAAATGGCTCAAACGCCAACTCCAAGCTTGCCAAGAGAATCTCTACACCACAAGGTCTTCTTATTCCTTCCAAGGGCTCTAAAACACTAAGGATAAGCTCAAAAATGAAGAGGAGAGTATTAGCGTTTGCTTTAAAGCTCAAAATGGTGATAAAGGTTGGAAATAAAACCCTAAATCCGAGTTTAATGGATTAAATATGGAGGAAACCCTAAAAATATCATAGGCTTAGGCTACAAACATCCTAACGACGTGACCATAATCTTGTCACGTCGTGACATGCTTCCCAGATACGCATTTCCCAAATAACTCATCACGTCGTGATCTTCCTATGGTCACGCGTGACACTCAATTTTCCCCAAAAACCAAATTTTTGACTCCTTTATGTCAAAAACTGATCCAATGTTAAAACAAAAGTGTTACACCTTTCCCCCACTTAAATTAGATTTAGTCCACAAAATCATTCCTTATAACTTACTCTACTACACCAGCCAACCCCGACCGAACTACCTGAATTCAAAATAGAACCGAGAAATCATCTCACACAGAAAACCGCCTTCCAATACTGCTACCGAAACCCAATCAATCAAAAATCACACTCCATGACTAAGAAACGAACCTTGATATGTCGACCCTAACCAACAAAGAGAAACTTCAACTACACTGGCTGAAATATGAGAACCATATACCATGCCTGACTTCTAGACAGACATAACAATTTAAACCACATCCATATTGAATCCAATCAACAACTCAAACCGAACAAAACCCCCTTCCAACTCTGAATATCTCACTGATAGTTGGAAAACAAAACCCTTGACCCTTCTTCAATGTCGAAAACCTTGCTTTCGAGTACAAAAGCAACTCTTAAAATAGTCTCAACCATTTGTGCTATACCAACATCTACATCACATCCTAATAACCAACGATTCACATATCCGATCTACACGAGATCTCTTTTCTTCCATGCTAACCCACTAAATAAACGGAAAACAAAATTCCCAGGCGACTGCTGAAGTTGACAACTTCACACCTGGCCACACATCAAGACTCCAATCAAAATTCTAATAGACAAAGGTTGTCCTAGCCTGTTATCAACACGACCCCTATGACCCTACTGTCTAAACAAGGAATGACTGCCCAACCAACATGAACTATAAAAACTCTATTTTGACTCCAGGAGAATGTTATAGCTAAGTCGTAGCCTTACATCACACCCATCCCCAAATC
Organism: Lactuca sativa; assembly: GCF_002870075.4. Classification (NCBI taxonomy): domain Eukaryota; kingdom Viridiplantae; phylum Streptophyta; class Magnoliopsida; order Asterales; family Asteraceae; genus Lactuca; species Lactuca sativa. Next base: position 177,645,728 of record NC_056624.2, on the reverse strand, counting down.
GGCTTACGTCCTACTTCAATACTATGAATATTATGGCCCTCGCATAGTCTTACAACCATTCCTGAAATGGTCTTAACTTATCCTAGTGAAGGCTACGAGCCATATCGTAGACTTAAAATACTTTAACAATTTCCTATCAGCCTCATGAATGCTATGGGCCACCTCGCAGTCTTATAACACTTCCACAACAGCCTACCAAATTAGTGAATGTTACAGGACACCCCAAAGTCTTACAACACTTTCATAACTACCTACCAACCTAATGAATGTTATGGGTTACCTTGTAGTCTTACAACACTTTCACAACTGCTTACCAACCTAGTGAATGCTATGGGCCACCCCGCAGTCTTACAGCACTTCCACAACTGCCATGGGCCTAGCGCATGGTCTTGCCAACTATCCACAAGAATACCTAGCCAAAATCAACATAAATCGAAATGCCAGCCTACTAAACCCAAAAAGGCGTTTGGGTTGTGCTTTGAACCCCAAAGCCTTCATCATACAAGAACATGTAGAATGGTTCTAACATGACGCTCAACCTGAACCTAGACCCGAAACCAACATACGCCATTATTGATGCTTCACATCCTTGGACGAGGTAACCCGAATCCTCAACATTTGCTTCCCTGATTACAACTGACCATTGGACATATCCCTTGCATGAGCTTTGATTCAATCCGAACTAGCTATCCTCTTGTCCTCAAATATAAAATTCCACTTTGATTCACACTCGTAAATATTCCCATTAATCCCAAGCGGTTCTCATGCACTTGGATTCCACTACATTCTAATAACTTCATAACCATTCGAATCTTCTAAACCATCTCCCAAACTCACTACTTAAAGTCTTCACCATCCTGAGCTTGCAAGAACTATGATTCCATAACCAAAATATATATGGTACACACATCCCAATGCATGAATCCTAATAACTACTAGCTCTACACTTTTGTTCTGACCAATCCATTATTCCTCACAACCATGACAAATCTCTACAATCTTGAACACCAAAAATTCAATAGACTTACATTCTAACTTCCTCAGACCCAATGCGCCAAAACCAACAAAATCAATCTTACTGTTGATCCTCCAGGCCGAACACCCAACTTTCCCCCACTTAGGGCTTACTCTATCCTTGGTCGACATCTCCATGCCAAGCCTGAAACCGACTCATCCATATACCCTCTAAACACGGTCCTCGTCATCTAGTGGAAACTTAAACACTTTGAACATAGCGCTTTACACACAATCATAAAATCATAAACTTAGATAATAAAAGCATGAGGGAAAAGAATACAATACGTACCAAAGACAACTTCTGGTGTAGCTCGGGCCTCCACAACCTGCAAATGCAACGCTTAACTCCTCACTGATCAAGCCTTTACCCTATCCTCTCAACCTTCAGTAATCCTCAGTGTAGGTAGAGTAGGTCCCTTCATCACTCCAATCGTCAGCCCTGGGCCTTCTTTTGGCCCAGTTGGTTGTAGTGAAAGTAGATCAAAATCAATCCTAGGGACAATACCTTCTTACATGACCAATCTTGCTTTACTTTAAGTAGCCCTTTCCCCTAGATCTATATAACCCATCGTGTGGTTTCCCGCACATTCCTCAATGGACCGGCCCTACTGGCCACTAGCTCGCGAATAAAAAATATTGGACTTCTTCATTGATCCGTCTTCCTTGAGCCATCTTTTGAATGTACGAAACTGGCCCCCGCTTCCCCAGAAGCTCCATATCAACATCCTTTTCTCAGGCCCTGGCTATCATATCCTCCAAGGTAATGCAAATGGACATACTTACAAACTCCCGAATGTCACCTCGTAGCATGTCATGATAGCTCCGCTTCTTCTTCTCCTCATCTACAACATATTGTGGAACCAGCAATGCCTTATCCATGAACTTGGCGGTAATCTCTGTTACAGTCTTTGTCGTCTAACGAAGGTCCTGAAACTCCCCTTACTAACTGATGCACCTCAATGGTAGGTGTAAAATTTGCCCTAAACTTCGCGAAAAAATCATCGCAAGACGTGGACGCCACAACCTTATCTCCCAAAGAGTGCCCAACCTCCTCCCACCAGTCGCGGGCTCCATCCCTCAAAAGGCAAGATGCAAATCCCATATTCGACACTTCGGGAAGAAACTAGTATGCTATGCATTCTCCATGTCAGCAATCCACCATCTCCTATATATAGGTTCCTTCTTCTTGAAGAACTCAGGGGCTCCACAATCCTCGAACTCCATCAAGATAGAGTCTGTGCCCCTAGTTGAACAACCATAGTCTCTTCACGAAAATCCCTAAGTCGATCATGTAGCAGCTCCATGATCCTACCTTGATGGTTCCAAACATCACATGAGTCGCTTCCAAAATACCGCGAGTGATCTCCGACGTAACAAACTCATGTATCCTCTCGTCAATCGGCTCAGCTCCAGAACCTGAGCCTGAAACAAATCCAAAACCTCTTCCACAAGTACTTATCACCATACTAAAAAGCAAACAACAAATTATCAAAACATATTTGAACCATTCCTCACTCTACAGGCTTTTCAAAATCCTACCTTCTACACCTATCCATAATTTCCTCAAGAATCATCTCGAATCCTCTACATCACCTCCTTATAATGATACTCCCATAACTCGCTACACAACACACCATTCATAAATAATAACTTCCTAGGCTCTTATAGGGTCCCCACCTCACCCTGCCATCAGCTGCTGAAGAACTCCGACTAATGTCAACTAACTACTTCATGAATACAATTACATGCAACAAAACTTAAATAATATCTCGACTATAAGACCCAACCCTACAATGGTTAGCCTCAAACAACAATTTCATAATAGGGCTGAATCAATCATTCTAATATTATTTAACCATTTATAGCATGTAACTTAACATATTCATTTAATTGTTAACTCGCATCAATATGAGTCCCACACAGCACAAAGAAAGCAAAATTCGATCAGTGTCACTCTAAAGGCCATAAAACATAAAAAGGCATCCTCCAAATCACTTCCTTCTACGATGCTAGGAACTTCTACCAACATTGTCGGTTGCCTTATGCATGTAAATTATACACAATGCGGGATCAAATAGGCGGTCGAATAAATGATTCTACCCTAAGCCCACAACCAGACAAAGAACATGAAATAAGGCTAAATCAGTCAATCTACGGTTATATGATCCTAACCATATACAATTTTTAAACATACACTTAGCAATAAATTTCACCAACATAAATTCCAAATAAGACATAGCATCCAATTACTCTTAGGCTACAAAGGCATCATGAATCAGGCCATTCTATCATGAAATACTTAAAGGTATTCTAAAACCTATCCTAGCATGCAAACATTCCATAACATATAACATATCAACATGTATGGGTATTCTGGGAATCAGTTACTTGAGTTCGGCTGATTGCACATATCACACCCCTTTCTTTTGTAAAAATCATTTTAGAAAAATTCTATTTTCTTTCAAAATGATTATCAATTCCTCAATTTGAGTTCAGACACACCCACGAGTGTTTTTGAATCCCTCAAACCAAGGCTCTGATACCAAATTGTAATGTCCCAAAAGAGCCAATAAAATTTCATTTTAAACCACCAAATTATACAATTATTTATTCCATAACCAAATAAGGTAAAATGTTTTTTCAAACATTAGAGTAAATCAAAGGTAATCAATGTGAAAAAAGCCATTAGGGGATGTCGTGCACTCAAGTCGGACCTTTACCTTTGGAAATGGAAGTATTTAAAAATGTTTAAACAAAAAGCCATAAGATTAAAGCCTAGTGAGTTCCCCACAATACCACTTACGATACATAAGATAGGGGATGCTATGGCTCAACCATAGTTTTACTATCACCATCATCCATGAGCCAATCATGGACTTTCCTTGCCACACCAAGAGCCAAATCCTGATCTTATGTATAGGTGCTAAGAGTCACCTCCTAGTCTTCCTTGCAAGTATCACAAAGACAACTAGCAACATACATAAAATTGTTGGGGCCAAACCTTGGTCTTGCATATAATTACCAGGAGCCACCACCTTTTTTTTCATACATATGCCAGGGGTCATCACCTGGTCTTCCATATCACTAAGACAAATAGCATGCTACATAGTATAGTGAGAAGACTCACTTTTCTAGTGAAGTCCACATCTAATAACTTTCCCATCTAACGAACAGGTGACAATCACCGCCAATTAAAACCACACAAGATAAACCCTAAGTCTACCTTATAAAAATTAGAAATTGACCAAAGTCAAACCATGCCAAAAGTCAATGGTGAAAGTAAAATTCAACAGCTAAAGTCAACACTTAACATCACTAATAGTTTCTTCCTACGACGTGACCAGCCCCTGGGCATGTCTTGGCCAATGAACTTAACCTCGAATTAGAAACCCATATTCGAACAACTTATTGCACAATCAACAACCACTGTCACGTCGTGATAGCCACGCTCTCACGTCATAACCAAGCTGGTCCAAAATAGCCAGGAATACACCTCATAACGTTGTAACTACAATAGAATGGGACAACCTAATGAATTCAACCCTTAATCCCTTGATTTATCTAGTCCAACATTCCAGAGGGCCTTCATACTCCAATAAAACTCTAAAAATCGATGTTTTATAGACATGCATGTCCAATGCATGTCTTGATCTCATTTTTGGTCAAAAGATAAAGAAATTGGACCAAAACCACATGAATGACTTCTAAACTCAGCCAAAATCCATATCCAACAACCACAACCCCTAAGGGACCTTAAGGACCCATAAAGTTGCAAACTTTATGGAATCCTTCCACCCAAACTTCCATAACATGAATGAAAAAGGACAAAAAGCCTAGATCTAGAAGCTATCAACATAAAGTTTGGATCTTGGACACTTACAATGATCCATAAATGGCTCAAAAATCAACTTCCAGATTTCCAGGAAATTCTCTACTCCACAACGTTTTCTTCTTCATTCTAATGGCTCCAAAACACTAAGGATAATCTCACAAACGAACAAGAGAGTATTAGGGTTTGCTTCAAGGCTCAAAATGATGATGGAGGCGGGAAATGAAACACTAAATCTTAGTTTAAAGATCATGTTCTTGGGTTGTAGCCATCCTCAAGACGTGACAATACTTTTATCACGTCGTAACATGCTTCCCCGATACATGTTTCCCAAATCACTCGTCAAGTCGTGACACCCAGTTTTCCATAGAAACTAAGTTTTTGACTCCTTAATCTCTAACCCGATCTAATATGGAACACATGTGTTACATAATTAGAGAAGCATCCCTAAGGCGCGACGTGCCTATGGTCTGGAGGTGCAACGTCCCCTTGGAGTCCTATAAATGGAAGGTGAAAAATGGCTCATTTGATCACACATTCAAGTCTATTTTACGTACAAAAAAAGTTATCAAATGTGAACAAAATCAACATTTGGTTACCTTCCTGAGTCATTTTCCCTAATAAATTTATTAATAAAAAAAATAAAAACCAAAATAGGCCTTACTTCAAATGCCACCCCACCAAACTACCTCACCAGGTCACATTTCCCTTTAGTGGCATATCTCTCTTACTCATTCTTCTCTAAAACTTAAGAAGAAAACCATTTACTTAGACCATCCATGTTGACGAGTACTATGGCAAACCTTCTATACGCATTAATCATCATCTCCAAAACACTCTCTCGTCTTACTCGCACCCCAGTCATCGCATCATATATCGATATCGGAACCATTAAACACTGTCCCTTAACCATCACATTCTCATATTTCTACTTCCCCTCTTATTCGGTACATAAGAAAAAACTCTTTCCAAATCCCGAATATAAATAGTCCACATTCACCATACATATTAGTGAACACAAATTTTGTTTTAACGTCCCGATTTTGATAACAAAATTTTCATTTTTATTTGGCAGCATTTCATTTAAACTAGAGTATAATTAGATTATGTGGAAGACAAAATACACGTGTAACACCTAGTTTTAGGATGTTTCAAATATCTTGACAGCAGATCGTAAATGGATCGAGTATGGATTTTGGGCTTCAAGGTAATAGAGTTTAGACCCTATCGGAGGTTAATAATGTTTGATTAAGTGATTAAACCTTCGAAACGTTCTTTGAAGCAAAATGGTAAAATGGAAAAATAATATTACAAGCTTCTTGCATGGATTATGGTTTTAGTTTGACATGTATTAAGTCAAAAGTAATTAAATAGGGTTGTGGGGCTTATTAATAACTTTCTATGCATATAAATATTGCTAAAAATGGAGTTGAAACGAAGAAGTTATGACTTTTGAAGTCGGAGTGGAATTGGGTGAAAAACCCATCGTGACCAGGTGAGGAGCAGATTCTCATGACGTGATGAGTCATCACGACGTGACTAGCAAACTGTCATGAGGTGATCGATGGGTAGCCCAAGCCTATGAAGTTTTAGGGTTTTCTATGTATTTAAAGGATGGTTCCGTGTTTTTAAGGAATTTTTCTATCCTTCATCATATCTAAAGCCTTTGATAGAAATCCTAGCCGCCATTTTGTCATTTGTGAGCTTGTGGGGTGTTTTTGGTGTCTTAAAGAAAAAATAAGAGCTTTGCTGCATAGATACAACTTGCAAGCCTAATCATCATATTCTAGCACATACTTTGGACCTTTGTGAGTATTCAAGCTCCAAGCTTTATGATTCTATGTGCATAGATCTAGACTTTCATTTATTATTTTCCATGTTTAGACTAGTTGGAGTGTTGGGATTCCCTAAAGTTGGCAACTTTATGGATCCTTAGAGTCCTTTTGTGGTTAGATATGTTAGATCTGAAGTTTGGCGGAGTTTTGAACTCATGCATGAGGTTTTGACCTTTTTTCACCATTTGTGCGCTAACTTGAGCTCAATACTTGCATATGACATACATGTATATAAAACATCGACTTTTATGATCCTTTATGTGACATCCCCATGTTCACAGCCAATTTAGAACTTTTTTATTTATTATTGTTTAATTTAGAGTATACTTCTTATTGCAGAATTTGTTCCTAAAATATAATATATATCTGAAGAAATATTTTTCATTTATATAACAACCTTGGTATGTCATCATTCGATACAGACAACATAAGCATAAACATTTATATAACATTTACTTACACTAACTTCTTACAAACTCCTCAAATCACTCATCATCCTTGTGCCTTCATACCGCTACCTGTGATACAATGAAAGTGAGTGGGTTAGGCTTGGGAGCCTGGTGAGCACATAGGGTTTTCAACCCACAATAATTAAGTTTTGTAATTATATAATTCACATAAAATAATTTCACCTGATTACCTATTCCCATTATTCTCACTTTTTTGGATCCTAAAATATTGATCTCAAGGGACCTATCCTAAGGATCATCTTAAGCAACGAGTAGATATTACTGCTTCGGGGATTCCTTTATCAATTTTTGTCAATAAGACAAACAAGGGGGGATATAGTACATTAAATGAACAGATAGTCATTAACACCTACATGTTGCAAGCCTGCCAGCGTTCCACTAGACTGTCTAGAATAGTCTATGGTTGTCATCTATACTTTGCTAGATGACCGGTTCATCAATAGTCAAGTCCTCTCATCATCATCTCATCTTTTCATCACCCATCACAGATATCAAGGAATATAGATAATAGGCACACTTAACACTTGATCATCTAGATACTTTATATCTTTGTGTAAGATGAAAGTAACCATGCACTCACTTGCTAAAGTGGATGATTGGAAATTTGAGTAGTGATTCACTTCAGCACTTAGTTTTTCCATTGATGTACCCTAGGTTCATAATACTATGTCTTAATTTAATATTTTTGGTGACTAAAGATAGTCTAGATTCCTCAACAATATCTATGACTAAAGATAGGGTGATGCTATGCTAGTGACCTGTTTGGTCGGTATCCTGGTTAGGATGATGATATGCTATGCGATCTGTTTGATCTGTTTGTTGACTGTGAATTGCTATATGATTGTATGTATATGTGCACATGGTTGTTTGGACTGGAGTTGGGTTGAGGCCGGTCCTGCTGTGTGCGGTAGGCCAAGATACCCAGGGCAGACCGGTTGTCCCGAAGGCCCAGCGAGCGGCCCGGATAGGCTGTAGGCCCCGAAAGGGCGAACCAGACGTGCCGAAGGCTCGGAGAGTGGACCAGAGAGACTGAAGGCCCGGTGCAGGCGGACCAGCCATACTGTAGACTCAGAGAGTGGACCAGGTGGATTGAAGGCCCGGGAACGGGCGGACCAATCACACTGCAGACTCGATGTATGTGGATAGACTCGGAGGGTGGACCAGGTGGACTGTAGGCCGGTGCGGCGGACCAGTCACACAGTAGACCCGAAGTGCATGGCTGTTCCGTGATAAGATATGTTATGGCATGTTATGCGTGTATGGTATTTGTGGTTGGTATTTTGGGGATATCTCACTAAGCTTTCGAGCTTACAGTTGTGGTTTCATGTTTTTCAGGTTCTTCAGGAGACTGTGGCAAGGCGAAGGCGTGATCGTACCGCTCCTCGTGATTTTGTAGTATTGTGATTCTGGGAACACGTTAAATGTTTTGTATTGAAAACCTTTTTGTAAAGATTTAATAGAATCAAGATGTTTTTGAAAAAGTTAAAAATTGGTTGTACTTTTCGGTTGTTACAGTAAATTTCCGAATCGATAGTTTCTAATTTACGGGCTCTCAGGGACCTTAGAGCCTTGCTAAAAACTCAAATCTAAAGAAAATGTTAGAGCAAAACAGATAGAAATTTTAGAGAGAGAGAGAGAGAGAGAGAGAGAGTTGAAATGTGTGTGGAATTGGAAAGGGAGTTGCTGAGCATTTATAGGCAGATTTTTTAGGAAGCGCGTCATGACCTACATATGATTGGTCGCTCTGCTCATGACAAGTGTTGTTCGTTAGCTGGTTCGACGTGGCATCTTCTAGAAGGGTACGTTGCGCCCCGCGACGCACACATAAATTTATAGATTTTCGAAAATTCATATCTTTTTCATACGAGCTGCATTTTCACGTTATTTATATCCACGCATAGATGTTTCTGATTAATACAACTTTCATTTAGACTCCTTTGGCTAATTCGTAGTCAATCTTAAATTTAACAGTCAACGAAGATTACAATACAAAGGATCATCTAAAATTCATAACTTTGTCATACGGACTCCATTTTCGACTGTCTTTATAATGATGGACTCCTTATCATGAGATCTTGAAATCTTGTTTAGAATGTTCCGGCTAAAAATCAACGGATCCACATTTCGATTTCTGTGCTAACACAGTTGCGCTGAAACTTCAAAAAATATAACTTCCTCATATGAAGTCGGATTTAGGCGTTCTCTATGTGCATACTCTCAGCTTTACGACTACTATGACTTTATTTTGGATTACTTAGGCTAATAAGAAACCTATCCAAAATTCACTTTTTACGACGCATTATGTCGTATCGGGTTGAATGCGAAATTTCAAATAGTCATAACTTCTTCACACGGAGTCAAATTTGGACATTCTTTATATGTACCGAATCACCATCACGACCCGTAAAATTTACATTTAGATTAATTTTCCTAAATAATCATTTATTTTTTACGCCTATTTTAGCTCTAATTATTAAGTAATTTTATAAACTTATATATACACATAAATCACATATATTCAACCGAATGTCTTTCATTTAATCATTTAAAGATTATAATTTTTAACCAATGTTTGATTACATATTTTATTAATTCCTCGCGAGAAGCACGAGCGTTACACTTTAGGTGTAAGAAAGCATTCTCGAAAGTAAGGATGAGTGGTTAAAGGATTAAGAGTTTTATGAATTAAGAAGGCCAGAGTAGTTCTCATGATGTGGAGGATTGACCATCATGATGTAAGAAAGAGAATCTCCACGACTGTTTTTTCCTTAGGTCACCACGACGTGGAAAAAGCTTGGCCACAATGTAGCGGCCGCTTGTGAGACTTTTGACTGATGACTTTGACTTTGATCGTTGACTTTTTGACCAAGTTTGACTTTAGGTCAATTTGAGGGTTTTCGACTATTGTTTAAGGATTGGTCCCTAGTTTTTGTTTAGGTGACCTGTAGTACTAGCTTTTGGATTTGCGAGAGCTGTGATATTATCTGCTAGACTGTGAAGTGAGTTTTCTCACTATACTTTGTACTATAGTATGTATCCTCGTGTGTAGGATGTTGTTATGTTGTAGTAATCTATTAGACTGGTAGAACTGCTTTGATTACATGTGCTTGTTATTTTTTGTGTATATGTCGACATATTGTGGTTGGTTTAAGGCGGTACTACTTTATGTTGTAGACCAACATACCCGAGAGTGGTCCAACTATATGTTGCAGGCTCGAGAGTGGTCCAACTTTATGTTGTAGGCTCGGTAGGTGGTCCAACCCTGTTTTGTAGGCCTGGTGTGCATGCATTGTATGTGTATTGTTGTATGCGATATTTTAGGGAACTCACTAAGCTTTGGCTTACAATTATAGATTTAAATGTTTTCAGATACTTCAGATGATCGGGGCAAGGCGAAGGCGTGATCGTACACATCCTCCTATTGATTTATGTTTTTGAGAAATTATTTTGATACTTTGAATTTATGGCTTGTCTTGGAAACAATGTTTGATTATTTTATGGATTTTATGAAAATATCTTTTTTTAAATGAAAAATTTTACCATGGTTTTTGGGACATTACAAGTTGGTATCAAAGCCTTGATTTTATTGATTTGGATGAAAACTTGTGTGATTCCAGACTCAAACTATGGATATACAAAAAAAGATTTTTCAAAAGTAAATTCTAACTAACTAAAGGAGAGGATGCATGTGTACAATCATCTGGAGCCCAAGGAAAAGGTTATTCCCCACGATATCTACACTTGTATATATGTATTAGTGATATGTTTGAACTATATCATAGTTGTAGGCGAGGGATATTCAGGAATTGCATGATAGAATTGCTTGATTTATGATGTCTAATAGCCTAGGGGATTTCATATTATGCTATATGAAACTAACATTATTACTATATTTGTTTAATGTATGCATAATGGTTGTACATAATTAAGATTTTATACCCTGAGAATGTTTGATTTATCCTTATTTCACGTTCCTTATCTAGTTGTGGGCTTAAGGTAGAATCGTTTATTTGACTGTCTATCGAATCCAGTGTTATGTATAATTAGCATACACAAGGCAACTACAGACTTTGTGAAGGTGTCATGAGTTGGGTGTGGATTTTTAGAAGGCCAAAAATTGTGCGAATCTGATAGATACTCTTGAGAGAGTGGGTATAAGTAGAATGTGTACCCTAGTTGCTTGGGGCCTAGTGGCCCAAGCAATTCATGGCGATCCTTCGACACAAATATGGGTAGGTATGGAAGGTAGTATGGTCATATACTACTGGACGTACATGACTCGTACGCATATCAATGAAGTCATGAGTTTCAAGGGATAAATGGTTGAGTAGTGATGTGTTAGGGTATAATGTGAATTTATAACGTGACACAGTTTAGTTTCAATATGATATAAAATTAGGGTTAGTAATTTGCATGTCCTCATGTTTTCGGTCTTTTGTTTATGGTTTCTCTGGATGAGGGTGCATTTGGTGCTTGTTTGGGCCCAAGTGGCCATGGCTGTTTAGACCTAAAGGGCACATATTTGTATGAGTTAGTTGATCTTAAGCTGTCAAAGACCTTGTCGGAAGTAATTACAGTATGAGTCGTGAGATTCATGGAGGGAGCAAATGTGATGATCGACCCAAGGATTGCAGCCTGAGGATCGGTGGTCGGATGATGGTTGGGATGTCATTCTCTTCGATGAGGTTATGTTCTTCCAACCTCCCGTGTTTGAGGGAGAAGGGATCGGAGTTGTGTTATTTTATAAATGGAAGAAAAGGAGGGAATTCTCTACATCTGTTTCTACCACAAGGGGGTATTGTTCGGTTCGTGGTGAATCATTTCTATCTCCCAGCCATCAAATTCGGTTTGAGGCTTTGATGTCGAAGACATCAGAAGATGATGATTCGAACCCTATGTGGGGGAGAACTAGGTGTTCTTCTTGGAGGATCATCGACATGTGTGATTTTAAGGTTTCACCACAACGGATTAAGGGGATATACAATTCTAGTGGGTGAGGTTTTTGGTTCAAGGTTATTGTTGCAGGCGAGAATGAAGGTAGGCTACCATTAAAGAGCTTGTGGTTTGGAAGTCTTCTTATTTCATTCTCTAAGGTTCATTTGAATCCATCTTGGTTAGAAAGAATTCAAAGATTGGTCAGATCGAATGCATAGCAAGTTTCCGTCACGTATATGTCTTCCAGGACGCATGTGTTGTCCTCACAACATAAAGATGTGGGGTAAGTAACTCTTTGTGGTTAGTAGTTTCTTCTGGAAACACCAAGGATCTTGAGAAAGAAGCGTTTGAGTGATGTATGTTAGGCGTCATATGTAAAGGGCAAGTTTATCTCACACTATAGGTTTGTCATTTATGGTCATGGATGGGCATTTGTTAACCTGTCGACCAACTTTAGAGTTCGGTACACGTATTCTCATGTGGGATTTATTCATCAATATAAGGGATCATTGGGATTAGTTGTTGATCCGTTTCCGATTGATTGGTTATTCTATCCCTTATCAGCATTTAGGAGTCATTCAAGGGTCTCCGAGCAGTAATAGTCGAAGGTGTAGTTGGTTCGTCAACCCTTAATCATAGTCTTGTCAATGGTATACTAGAGTTAGGATTGTGTGTACCCTTGTTGGTTTGGTTGAGGAATTGTGAGTTAAAGATCTAATATGCTTAAGAGTCATATTAGAATGATATTACTAACATATGATGCTAAGGGTCACAATAACAACAACCAGGTTAGTCCTTTGTCTTTTACCAAGAGACAAATTTTATATTTTGTAAACATGGCTTTATAAAATTTGAACTCTTTCCTTCCTTTGTTCTTCCTATGGCTGAAAGTAGTCAAAGGACTAGAGAGTATGGTCTCTTCAAGTGTTTAATCAAAAGATTTAAGCCTAAGAGAGACATGTTCAAGACATAGAGACATGGTTGTCTTAAAGTGTAAATATCTAATGGTTTAAGGACCTTACTTTTTTCTTAAAGACTAGAGACTTGCATTCTTGTTGTTCATTCTTGCATGCTATTTCCAAGAAAATCTCTACTCTCTCCCTCTCTTTTCTTGCTTTGAGTTCTTGAAGAATTGTTACTTGGATTCTGCTCTTTTTGAACCATAATTGGGTTTGGTTCAAATCTTAAGAGTTTTCTTACAAAGATTAGCATCTTTAAGTCAAGTTGAAGTCCTGTTGTTGTCTCACAGTTTCCACCTTTTCCATCAACTTTCAATCCTCCCAAGAGGACCCAAAGAACTACAAAGGGTTTTATTTCTTCATCCTTTCTATGTTTGGTTTTTTTTATCTTTCCATTACTTGCAAGATGATCCTTGGTGGGTGTAAATTAGATTATGTTATTTTCAAAATTCACGCCTTCGGTGTGACATCTTTCTAGTCTTCTAAGATCAAGGTCACCTAACCACTTATGTTATCTTTTGGTGGCTAAAGTATTTTTTGTGATTTCTATAACCAAATTATAGGACAATTATACAGTTTTCTCTACTTAAATGACTTGATTAGAAACCACTTATGATAAAGGTCACCTAAGCAAGAGCGTTCGAAGGCATAAATGAGACCAAACATGTCAAATAAACAAATGGATTGTTAATGGTCTCAAACATCTAGGAATTACAAGTGGCGTAATTAATAAAAGCTATTTACCTTGTTCAAATTGAGTAAATTGGATAAAGGTCACCTAACCATTTATGTAATTTGCAACTTGGATCCTAGACTTTAAATAAATAATGTTTTAGGAAACAAAAGGGTATTATTTTAAAGAATTAAATGCTAAGTAAAACTTTGTTAAAATTTTGTAGATAGCTCCACCAATTATTATAACACATCATCACCCAATGAACATTTGATATGTTCTCAAGATGAAAAACTATTTGGATCACTTGGAGAGATTAGGTACACCATATCCATTAGACTTGGTCACATACTTAATTCTGAACTCATTAAACAAGTCTTATGATACTTTCATCATGAACTAAAACATGAATGGGTGGGATAAACCTATCTCTGAGTTTCACATGATGCTTAAAACTGGAGAGAAAAACATCCCAAGGAAAACCCCCCAAGTGCTCATGATTCGGGAGGGATAAGTAAAGAAGAAGAAGCAAGGCAAGAACTTTAAAGGGAAACCACAAGATGGGAAGGGAAAAGGGAAAAATATCCCTAAAACCCACCAATAAAGAAGAAAGAGAAATTGATAAAGATGAAACATGTTTCGATTGTGGTGTTCTTGGGCACTGGAAATGAAATTTTCCTAAATATCTTGCTTAGGTGAAGAACAAGAATGTTGGGGAAGGCACTTCAGGTATATCCATGTTCATGATTGAAATGGAATTATTTACTTTTTCATATAACACTTGGGTATTTGATACTGGTTATGGAACTCTTATTTGCAATTTGTTGTAGGGGTTCAAAAAGAGTAGGGAGTTGAAGGCGGATGAGATGGTGCTACATGTTGGCAATGGAGTACGGGTTGCGGTCCGAGATTTAGGACATTTTGATTTATGTTTACCATCAAATCTATATTTAACATTAGACAATGCATGTTTAATTATATCTATCACTAGAAATATTGTATTAGTTTCCCGTTCGAGAAAATCAGGTTTGTATTTCAAATCTGTTGATTATAATGTTCATTCCTTCTTGAAAGGAATATTCTACTTTGAGGCCAGACCAATAAATGGAATTTATGAATTAAACTTAGATGACACTTCAAACCATAAGTCCCTTTATCATGTTAACACCAAAAGGATCAAACAAGGTTTGAACTAAACATATATATGGCATTTTCGCCTTGAACACATAAACAAGAAGCACATATCCCAACCCCAAAAGAGTGGACTTTTAGGGGCAAATGACACTGACTAATTTGATATATGTGAGTATTGACTATGTGGTAAGATGAAAAGTCCTTTTCTATGGTACTAGTGAAAGGGCAAGTGATTTATTAGGAAAAATACACACCGATGTATGTTCTCTTTTCAAAACAATATCATGATATGGTGAAAGATATTAAATCACCTTCACTGACGACTTCAGTCGTTTTGGTTATATGTATTTGATGAAACATAAACATGAATCATTCGGAAAGTTTAAATTTTTTTCAAAGTGAATTTGAGAATCAACTTGACAAGACAATCAAAATCCTTCATTCGGATAGAGGTGGCGAGTACTTGAGCCAAGAGTTCCATGATCATCTTAGGGGTTGTAAGATTATCTCACAACTTAATCCACGTAAAACACCACATCTTAGCGATGTATCTGAGTGGAGAAATCAGACCTTACTTGATATGGTTCGATCCATGATGAGCAGGAGTACTCTTCCTTTATCTTTTTGGAATTATGCCTTACTCATGTAGCCCGTATCTTGAATATAGCACCAACTAAGAAGGTAGACAAGACACCTTATGACATGTGGTATGGAAAGCTCTATCCCTATCTTATATGAAAGTTTGGGGTTGTGAAGCCTATATTAGACAAAAGGCTTCCAACAAACTCGAGTGTAGGTCTACTAAATGCATCTATGTAGGATATCCTAAAGATTGTATAGGATATTACTTCTACATCCCTAATGAGAATAAGATCTTTATTTCACAAAAAGTTTAATTCTTAGAAAGCAAGTTTCTTATGGATGAAGTAAGTGGGAGGCATGTGGAACTTGAAGAAGATCAAGACCCACACCCTGATGAAACTCAAGTTGGCACTAGTACTAAATAAGAGGTTGTTGAAAATGAACAGATCGTTACTCTTCAACCTGTTAAAACACAAGGTGTTTGCATATTAGGTAGAATTAGTCAAGAACCTGAGAGATATGAATTTGTCATTTTTGAATGATTCATTATGATGAATGATGATGAGTCTATCACCTACCGAAATTAAATGGCAAATCCTGAATCTGACAAATGGCTTGAAGCCATGAACACATAGATGCAATCCATAAGAGAAAACCAAGTCTGAGATTTTGTTGTACTTCCTCCCCATTGTAAGATTGTAGGGAGTAAGTGGGTCTTCAAGAAGAAGACTTACATGGATGGCAATTTACACACATTTAAAGCAAGACTTGTTGCTAAAGGATTCACTCAAACCCAAGGAGTTGATTATGATGAAACCTTTTCACCACTCGCTATGATTAAATCTATTAGGACATTGGTTGCCATAGTCGCGTATTATGGATATAAGATATGACAAATGGATGTAAAAACCGCTTTTCTAAATGGAACTTAGAAGAAGATGGCTATATGGTTCAACCCGATGGTTTTGTCGACCAAAAGCATCCTAATAAAGTGTGTTAGATCAAGAGATGAATTTACCGGTTAAAGCAAGAATATTTAAATTGGAATCATCATTTCGATGATGAAATCACAAAGTATGGTTTTTTTTAGAAAAAAATGAACTTTGTGTTTAAATGAAAACTAGTGGGAGCTCGGTGACCTTCTTGGTCCTGTTATGGATGAAATAGTTATCATTGGAAATCACATTCCGACTTTAGAAGGAGTAAAGGCTTGGCTAGGAAAGTGCTTCTCAATGAAGGATCTTGGTGTGGCTTAATATATTCTTGGAATTAAAATCTATAGAAATAGATCAAAACGATTAATAGGTTTAAGAAAAAGTGCATATACTGATAAATTCTTGAAACGGTTTAAGATGGAAAACTCCAAGAGAGGATTTATACATATGGCACATGACACAGTACTAAGTTCATCTCAAAGTCCTAACACAAAGGCTGAGCTGGACAAGATGAAAGATGTTCGACAGGCTTCAGCAGTTGGATCCATCATGTATGCCATGAATTGTACTAGACTTGATCTTGCTTATGTTGTGAGCATGACAAGCAAGTTCCAACAAAATCCAGGGAAAATTCATTGGATAGTTGTTAAGAACATCCTTAAGTACTTGCATAGAACTAAGGAAATGTTCCTCGTCTATGGAGGCATTGAAGAAAGCTTAATTGTAAAGTGTTACACAAATGCTTCATTCACAATAGATCGAGATGATTGTAAGTCACACTTAGGATATGCGCTCATTATCCACTACAGAGTCAGATTACATTGTTGCTTAAGAAGCTGCACAAGAAGCCGCTTAGATGAAGAAATTCATTGGAGATCTAGGTGTTGTTCCTTCCATTCGGGATCCCTTATAATTCTTCTGTTATAATGAGGGTGCTATTTCTTTTTCCAAAGAACCCTAATCACATAAGAAGACCAAACACATTAGCCAGAGATTCAACTACATTCGACATGAAGTTGATGATTATGAAATCAGTACTCGCAAAGTACACACTGATCAAAATTTTGCAGATCCTTTCATGAAGCCTCTTCGTCAAGCTAAGTTTGAAGTTCATTCTTGAGGAATCAGACTTCGATATTCTAGTGATTGGCTTTGATCTATGTATTAGTATTGAGTATCAGAACATTATGTAACATCATATATTGTAATTGAAGGTTTGCATTGATCGGGTACACTCAAGTATGAATAATAAAGTAAAACAGAGAGTAAACAAGAACAGAAAAACAAGGATGATCGCAAAGATGTTTTCGCTAAGCAAAGGTTCACACAAAGAGAATAGTTGCACAAAGCGATGCATAGAGATTTATTAGGGTTTAACCCTAATAGTATACTATATACGATTACAGAAACGGAGATCCCACTATTTTGAGTTTTATCCCCTCCTAAGAAAATGAATTTGTATGAGAATATGATGATCTCTCCCCCTTTTTGGCATCAACAACAATTAATCATTAGCAGAAGCAGTCAATGTATCAGAGTTGCATTATTAGTGAATCAAAGTTGCAGATTTCAAACGAGTGAGATTATTATGTCTCTTGAGAGTATGTGTTTGTACTATCATTCACTGACATAGTATTGCGAAGTCTTATTAGCATATGGTTTGATATGTTGAATCATGAACTTCTTTTATTAGAAGAAAAAGGAATAAGAAACGTAAGATGCATGTAATACATTTTGGTGTTTAAATGTACCAATTGGCAAAGAATGTTGAAGTTTTATTAGTGTATGGTAGATATAGTGAATCATCAACTTCTTTGTTAGAAGATTTGTTGGGAGAGAATGGATAGGCGCGTGTAATACATCACAGTATTTGATATACCCATCGGCACAGAGTTTTCAAATTCTCATCAACGTCTAGTTTCATATGCCGAATCATAAAATTCTAAAGAAGAATGTATGACGAGAATGGATTGGTGTGTGTGTGATAATCTATGGTACATAGCCTAACCATCAACATAGATTTTTCAAGCTCTCACCAATGTATGGTATTTTATGCTAAATCATAACGCTTTTAAGAAGAAATATAGGGTGAGAATGGATTGGTGTGTGTGATAGCCTACGATACATAGACTAACCATCGACATAGAGTTTAAAATTTTCATTAGTGTGTGGTATATCACAGTGAATCGTGAAGTTTTATGGAGAAGAAGTTAAAGGAGAGAATGAGATGTTTCAATCATGTTGAGTTGAAATCAACATTAATCATAAATAATGTAAACTTATCAACGAGGGCATAATAAGTGTAGATTAACTTTCAGAGTTTCTAGTGAAAGGTCGGGAAGTCGTGGGCGGAACTT
Source organism: Lactuca sativa (assembly GCF_002870075.4). Lineage (NCBI taxonomy): Eukaryota > Viridiplantae > Streptophyta > Magnoliopsida > Asterales > Asteraceae > Lactuca > Lactuca sativa. Next base: position 177,627,002 of record NC_056624.2, on the reverse strand, counting down.
CGACTCTGAACACTTCTTTCTGCCGGGATTTCTATCACCGCAACGCTTCGCTAAAATGCTCAAGACTCAAAATTTGGATTTGCAGAGAGAGACTGAGAGGTTTTGTGTAAAATGGTGTAAGAAAATGAGTAAATTCGACATCTATATATAGAGAAAAAGCGTGTCGCGCTTCAAAATGGGCGTGTTGCACCCAGACGACAATGCTCTTCATATTTGTTTCCATGTGTCACGCTACTATCGGACCATGTCGATGAAGTCAGTAGAAGATGTGGTCGCCGCCTCTGCAATGTTACACACTCTGCTACCGCCACGTCATCGCTTCACAAGCATTTTTTGCAATCTTCGATAAATCATAACTTTTGCATATGAGCTCCTTCTTCGACGTTCATATCCACGTGTAGGTATTTCTGAGTACTACAACTTTCCTTTAGATCTCAACAACTAATTCTCATTCTATTTTAACTTCATAGTCTATGAAGATTATGCTATAAAATACCTTGCAAAAATCATAGTTTCTTCATACGAACTCCGTTCTCGGCTGTATCTATATCGACGGATTCGTATTTACAAGATCTTCAACTCTAGTTTACAGTTTTTTGGCTAACAATCAACCGATTTTAATTTCGATTTTTGTGTTGCATATTGTTGTATTGTGTCGTACCGAAACTTCGAAAGTAATAACTTCATATAAAGTCATATTTAAGTGTTCTTTATATCCATAAAATCGTCATCACGACTACTACTACTACTTTCGTGATGATTACTGACTAAAAAGTAAAATATATCTACTTCGAATTTTATAAACACACATTTATATTTAGTTCTACTATAAAGTGAAAACGGGGTTTTACATTTGTAAATTATAAAAGATAAGTTGATACCAAAGGGCTTCTAGCCCAGCGGTATTAGGTGTTGTCATCCCTTCTTGAAGTAGAGGGTTCAAGTCTCGTCTGAGACATAGATAGATTTAGGAGTAGTTTAAGAATATATTGTATTTTTCATTCAAAAAAAAATATGACAAACCTTCTATATGCGTTAATCATGGTCTCTGATCCACTCTCTCATCTTCATTCGCACCCCAGCCACCACTGCATCATCTTTCAACACCAGAAACCACTAAACACTGTCTCTTAACCACTACCTTCTCAGATTTCTGCTTCACCTCTTATCCGCTACATAAGAAAAAACTATTTCCAAATTCGGAATATAAATAGTTAACATGCACTATACATATTAGCAAACACAAATTTTGTAAATTATAAAAGATAATGTGATAGATGATTGACTTAAAGTGTATCCACAAATTAACCGAACTTCACGACATCACTTTTATTTCAAAAATGAGACTTCGCTAACCCATGATATATTTTCATGAATTTGTAGTCATCTTTTATTGAAAATGTTAAAAGAATATATATATATATATATATATATATATATATATATATATATATATATATATATATATATATATATATATATAAGGTTAGGTTATTTTGTTTTCACTATCTATTGTGTGCATGTGTGACTGATTCTGGACCAATCATTTTAGTTATTTTAAGAAAATAATTAATGCATATTACTAAAATGATTGGTCCAGAATCAATCATACAGGCACATAATAGATAATGAAAACATTTGAACCTAACTCTCTCTCTCTCTCTCTCTCTCTCTATATATATATATATATATATATATATATATATATATATATATATATATATATATATATATATATATACTAGGTTAAAACCCGTGGAAACCCACGAGTGTTAATTTTAAATAGAATTAAAACCTGTGAAATCCGTTTTAAAAAGAAAAAACAATATTTATAATTAAAAATCATAATGACTAACTAAATATTTGCAATAAAAAAATATTAAAATCGTAATAACTAACTAAATATTTAAAATAATATACTGTTTAATATAAAAAATAATATTTAACTTAAAAGGAAGAATGTTTTTTATTTTAGAATCTCTTTCACTTTCTTCACTATAATTTTCAACGCTTAATGTCTTTTTTTGTAAAAATGTGGGTTTAATATCTAACATGTTAAATATAAAATTAATGTATAAACATATATAAATAACGAAAAATAAGCTAAATGAATTTGTTAAGAATAACTGTAACATGAATTCATCAATCACACATTTAATTAACAAGTACAACTGAAATTATAACAAAAAATTTTAAAAAACAAAATAAAATATTTAAGTATATTTTTTCTTATAAATACACAATTATATATAATCTTTGACACAAAAAATTGATTGATAACTTAAACTAAACATAACATTTAATTAATTATAATTCAACATTAAGGAACGAGAGACAAAAAAACTTATATAGTTATGAATATTTACATTTACCTTTTATGTTACTTTTTAAAATTGTTTAAAGATGTATTGTATATTGATAGAAATAAACAAACAAATAAAGAATTAATAAAGAAAAGTTAAAAGAGTTAACAAAGAAAAAATAGGGAAAAAAGATGTTTTCCACATGAAGTTCTAACCTTCTAAACATTTTCCCTATTTTTTTGGCATAATCACTAAAATGACCAAGATTAGTGGTTCCATTTTAACAAATAAAACACAATGTTGATACTGAATAAAACTTGGAACAATTGATGTAAGATCATATCTTTTTGCAAGATTACATTTTTGCACATCAAGCCTTGATCAAAAATTGATGTTATCACCTGTACAATTATCATCAAATTATGTTTTAACTTTTAAGACATGCAATTTCACTATTATCTAAAAATAAAAAAAGAAATCATTCCTTATGGAATTAATCCATTATTTTATTTTGTATAGCTTGGCTACGTACGTAACTGCATCATATATAATGATTGCCACCTGAGTTAACAATTCCTTTTAGTTAAGTTTTCTAATATAAGGAGGCTATTCTTTCCTTTATCAACTAAAGAATCTCTTAAAACCAAGTATTGTACAAAATAAAGATAACAACATCCATTTCCATCTTAGGACAAGAACCTATAGAATTAAATTATAAATTTAATTGATCAAATATCATGCCATTCTAATATACATACACAAAATGCCAACTCTAGGTAAGTAATAAAAGAGGAAATTGGAGGAAGAGAGAACCAAGATTCTATAGATATGGCAATTGGAGGATATATATAAACCCAACATGAAGTTCCATCATCACTAAACCCAGACATAATTAGTTATTATTAACAAAAGAAAAAAAAACAGAATATTATTCAACTGTATCATGTTGATTAAAATATATTAAATAGGAAAGAGACACAAGGCACATACATGCACACTATTCTTCTTGCAGATGGTGGATATAAGCTTTCGTATTGGACTATTTTCCTTGTGTCCACTGGTTTGATGGCAAAAACAAAGAAATTACAAGAAAAATTCTAAAATCAGACAACAAAACCAATAGACACACTAAACCAAAACAGGTACATAGAAAATACATGCTCTGTCATCATCCCCGTTGAGGAATGAGCCTGCCATATTTGATTGTAGGGTTGTCTGGTGAATCTGGATTCCACCTCAAAACAACCTCTGTAGCAATTTAAAAACCTCATTTTTAATATATTACTATGTCATAGAGTAGTAGACAATAATTCATACCACAATGGGATTAACATTACTTTTAAAATCCTTACTATAGCTTATCATCTTCGGGTCATAGTTTCTAGAATCATAGCATAATACTTTCAACTTTTTCTTTATCATTACCATCATTATTTTTGTAATGAACACCATCAATCATAAGGGTAAGTTTGTCATTTCGAATGAATTTTAGCGAATCTTTGTCTGATTAATCTTATCATGCATCAAAGAATGCAAGAATAAGACCATTAAATACATCATGCATCAAACAATCAGACTTACATCATGCCCAAAGCAAATGTTGCAGCCATTGACACTATGTTTTGAATAGATACTTAATTACCGAAAGCACAATTCCAAAGGATTCTATAGTTTTATACACATGTTCAACATATTTTTTAATGTTTCATTGATTAATTTATTTTTCTATATAAAATGCAGAAAAAAAAAGATAATATGACAGAAATGTAATTGATTATAAAACTCAATGGCTAAATAAATTAACTGGAAGTAAAACTCAATGGCAGCTTGAGAGTTTACATAAATCAATGCGAATGGATTAGGAAACAAGCTTGATCTTTCTTAGAATTTTATCCCCTTTTATTACATCCAATGTTATAGTCTGGGATCATGAACATCAATGCAGTAGCTCTTACAGGGACAAAAAAGTCCATTGTTGCCATTATAAGCTTGCATATGCATCTAAATTTAAGCCAAATGTAGGGACAAAACAAGCTTGATCTTTCTTAGAATTTTATCCCCTTTTATTACATCCAATGTTATAGTCTGGGATCATGAACATCAATGCAGTAGCTCTTCCTCCAATTTCCTCTTTTATTACTTACAGGGACAAAAAAGTCCATTGTTGCCAAAAAAACACAATTGTTTCAGTAACCCAATTGGAAAAACAGTCAATCCCCAATTTTAATTTTATCCTTAAGGAAGAGCCAAAATCTATGGAAGCTTGTACATATTCCTTGGTGAAAAAAATGTAGAAAGTTGAGAGATGAAGTATGTGACCCAATCTTCCGTAATTAGAATAACGATAGAATACTGGAATTAATGTGGATCAACCATATCAAGTCAATCCCCCACCCCCTCAGAAACTTAAGAAATGTCAAATTGACACAAATGCCCATCATACGACTTAAATCTGAAAGCTTTATTCTATTTATGCCTTTAATATGGTCTTAAGCACATAAAATTACAATTTTTTAAGAAATTCATTCTGACATGATAAGATTGCATAATTTTCATTTGCACATCTTTTTTACTTTCATTTCCAATTTTACTTTTTTTAAGAAAATCACAAGAAGCTAGTTAGATTGTCTCAAGCTTTTTTGACTCACTTACCAGAAAATTACGTTGATTTAGATTAGTATTTTATATTCATCCACATACCAGATGAGCAATTTTACTAATTTTTTTCAAATCAAATGAGTGAAATAAAAAACTTTTTTAAGAATCTAATGTATCAGTACTTACTGAAACTTTGTACTTTAATTTTAATTACAAGGAAATAAATACTTTAACTTTCTCCACAGAGAGATTCTTGTGAAAATTATGATTAACACTATTAAAAGGCACGCTTTTATTAACGAATATTCGATTTAAATTTCTAGTTTATCAAGAACTTGTAAAAAGAAATATACATTGTGGAATCTAAGTAAATCTTAAACTTTTCTAAAGTATATATATTAAGAATATCATACTAAAAGCCCTAATTTTAAAATATAATCATATGAATTGGCAAAGTAATCGATAGCAAAGACTGTATATGTTTAAAAATAATCCATTTGAATGTAAGTAACATGACTAACCTATCTCTAACATTAACTTCTTCGACATTAGCTGGCGTTGAACTACAACAACATGAGAAAAAGAGTGAGATTAGGGCAGATGTGTTAATAATGAGAGATGTGGAGAAATCTCAGTAAGGGTGGACAGAAAATTGGGTTAGAAATTGAAAAGACTAAGAAGAAGAATACAAATTCACCTTGTTATAAAACCAATACAAAAGTTGATCTGAGCCGACCATTTCGTTTCTTTGCATAAAAAAATCTAGAGGATGAAGAAGAAACGCCAGGATTCAACACCATCGAAAACACTAAACACCACAAAATCACCACCGTAACACCCATTACTGCCACCAATTGCAACCCTTAAGCCACCACCACTACCAACCACCGAGCACCATCACCTTCTACCTACCGCCTCCTCTATCTGAAAACAGTTGTATACCTCACTTTCTCATATGTGTTATCACTACTGCCAGCACCACAAACCACTTTCCATTTAAATACCATTCTTTTACCACCATTGCTCAAGCCGGATTTCACCATGGAACCAATCGAACCAAGAGAGAAACAAAATAAGCAGAAAGGGGCCCATAATTAGGGATTTCAAAAACGATATTCAAATTTCACTTCTCATAGAGGTTGAAGAAATAACGGGATTGGGGATGGAGATTTTAAATTGACAAAATTTAAGGAAATCAATAGAAGCGTTTCCGATTTTGAAGCAATCAGATGGTCATTTTCGGAAAATCACTTTGAGAGAATGGGCGGGAAAAGAAGCTTGTAAGGGGCTAATTGATTGACAAGTGGCATATTAGTATTGTTTTATTAGGATATGGGATATATATATATATATATATATATATATATATATATATATATATATATATATATATATATATATATATATATATATATATATATGACTTTTATTTACGGTCGTTCTAGTAAGGGATAATGACTTGAAAGGGTAACAAACTTTTGACTTTGTTTACATTTAGTCATTAAACTTTTTTTCGTTATCTATTTGCCACTGAACTATTGAAACTGTTCACATTTACCCTTATGATCGGTTGTTACCGGTCATAAGGGTAAAATGTCAACAGTTTCAATAGTTCAGTGGCAAATAGACAACGAAAAAAAGTTTAGTGACTAAATGTGAATAAAATCGAAAGTCTATTTCCCTCTAAAAAAGTTCAATGACTAAATATGAACAAACTTTCTCTTGTATTATAAAAAATTTGGTCTTCAAGTCCGCATAATATGAAAAATTCAACTTTCGAATTTCCATATCTAAATCTCTCCCCCTTTTTATAATCGAAAAATGATTATAATACCAAAAAGGAAATGAGAAAGCGTTCAATTTAGAATTATTCTATTCAAAACTCCCCCTTAACATTTTGCTTCAATCTGGAAAATCCAAAAAATCTTCAATTTTTAGCTTCGTTTACGGACCGTCTTTGACAAAATTTTGAAATTGACAATTTCTACCCAAATTTTTGTCAAAGGTGGTTCGTGAACGAAGCTAAATATTGAAGATTTTTTGGATTTTCGGATTGAAGCAAAATGTTTATGTCATGTGTTAAGGAGGGGTTTTGGATAGAAAAATTCTGAATTGAACGCTTTCTCATTCTCTTTTTGTTTTATAATCATTGTTCGATTATAAAAAGGGGGAGAGATTTAGATATGATAATTCGAAAGTTGAATTTTTGTAAAACCAAAATCAGATTGGAAATTTTGATTTTTTATTTTGGAAAATACCAAACCATTGGTCTTTTTATTTCGGTTTCGATTTTTCGTTTTTTTTTAATATATTTTCAGGGTTTTTTTTTTCATAGATTTCTTCATCAACAAATGTTGTTAGAATTTAACAAAAATAAATAATTTGCTAAAACATAATACAAGAGGAAGTTTGTTCACATTTAGTCATTGAACTTTTTTAGAGGGAAACCAACATTCGATTTTGTTCACATTTAGTCACTAAACTTTTTATCATTATCTATTTGCCACTGAACTATTGAAACTGTTTACATTTTACCCTTATGACCGGTAACAACCGGTCATAAGGGTAAAATGTGAACAGTTTCGATAGTTTAGTGTCAAATAGATAATGGAAAAAAGTTTAGTGATTAAATGTGAACAAAGTCGAAAGTTCGTTACCCTTTCAAGTCATTATCCTTTCTTACCTTCTGGTAAATACTTATTATAACGATTTCAGTAAACGTTAAACTTAAAATATCTATATAACTTGTATATATTTAGACAATATCATGATTGGTCAATGTTGTTTGCAAAGTATAGGTTGAATATAACTATCATATTCACTGCACGGCTGATGCATGCGGTTTCAAAACCTTACATGATTTATCATTTTGGTTAACACCATTAAAATTATAAAAAAACCAATTTAGGCTTCTTTTATTATTTTCTATATTTGTATATGATAAGGGCCGTTAATGTAGCATCTTCTCGTTAATAAAATAAACCAACAAGAAAGACAATTAAAAAAACAATAGAAAATATAATCTAGCCTTTAAACCTCTGACGTTAGTGGGTGAACATGCATTGTACCCTGTAGTTAGGTCCTGTTTGATACGTATCTTTCCAGGTCTAAACAGATATTTCTGGTTGAATGGACCGGAAAGACTGTTTGATTTACACAAAAGAAGGGGTCTTTCCCGGTAAGATATGTATTTCCCAGAAAGCCTCAAAATCATATCTTTCTGGCTGAATGGACTGGAAAGACAATTATACACCAAATCCCGCCTCTTTCTTTCATTATTGGATTATTAATTTTTTTAAATTTATTTTTTATTGAATTATTACTTTTTTTCATCATTCAACACAGTCAATCAGATATACAATCAAACAACATGGTTTCTTTACAAGTCAGAAAACTTTCCCAGACAACACTTTACCGGACAGAAACTATCAAACGGGACCTTAGTGTCATATAACACCAAATCGCTTGGTGTTTTGGTTGCCGTGAGCTGGAAACAAGACCGCCATACTCTTTGTCTTCTCTCTCCCACCTAAAGGATATTTTTATAAATACTAACATTTTAACCTTCAATTTCACACAACATTTTTTATCATTATTCTATCATTTAATATTTTTTTTTCATCAAAATGGATTCAAACAATTCTACAAACCACCTCATCTCAATATCCGATCGAAATAAATCATGTGCTATTAGTTCAAGCGCGACTACTATAAACATTTTTGCATTTGGTCCGTAAATACCGCTTTATCGATCACAAATAAATGTCCCTAATTATTCACTCATGCATTTTCAATTTCAAAATGTGCAACAATTTTATCCTATGCTAACATTTACCCCAAACCTAGCTATTGAACAACTTCTTGTCTCTTCCCGAATATGTTTTGAAAACCCAACCCTGGCCTAAACTCAAAGTCGAGTTCATTCTGAAAACACAATCATCACGGGAAGACATCCCCAAAACCCAACCCCAACTCTCCGCTGAATTACCATCTCAGCTCATAGGAAAAAGGAACGCATCCACTCAAATGTGGACTCCGAAGAAAAAATTTGTATTGGCCCGTTTGTTGGTCGACAAGCAAAAGAATTAAAAGAAACCTTTATTATTCATGATCCTAATATGTATTTAATATATCAACATTGTAATTTATCTCTCTTGCGTTGACAGTGAGGGTTTCGTATTAACGGTTCCTTGAACCTAATAAGCCACCTGATTGAACTATCACACAATAGGTTTGGAGTTGTACAGTATGAGCCAATTGAGTTATCAAGCTACAAACTTTTTAGGCTTGAGTTAAAATATATAATATTTTTAATCCTTTTTGGATATTTGTACCGATAAATTTGATGTTTTTGCTTTAGGATTTTATTTTTATCACCAATGAAAAATTTTCTTCTAAAGATGCATTTCTCGCAATGCATGGAGAAAAAATATATATTATTCTATCAACATCATATCCCTAAAACAAGATGTTAAACATTTTACCTCTCCCTAATAGGTGTTTCTTTTTCTAGATATAGTTGACATTTTAGAATACCAACCATCATAACAACCATATTGTACATACTACATACCCACAATTGAAGTAAATGCTTTTATGGGAGTTTATTTACAATTAAAATAATAAATAAGTAATACCTTTTAAATTTGATTGAGGAACAACACTCAAAAACAATAAAACAACATGTATAAATTTTATGTGAGTAGAAAAACCCTGAACATGTTTGAAAACACTAACAATATGCAATAACAGTATTTAAACATGTTGTAGAACACAAACAATACGCAATAACAATATTAAAACATGTTGTAGAGCACAAACAATACGTAATACCAATAAAACATGTTTTTAAGTATAGAAAACCAGAATTGCAAACAATGTTTAATCAAACTTCTCTTTGATTAATTGGAAAATAACTCAAAACCAATATTGAATACAATCTGTTTCTTATGATCCTAAACTCGATCTAGACATGTATTTATAGATTCTAATCTACCGACTTATAGAATTAGAATAGGAAACTTTGTGAACCGACTTGTCATAGTTTCCATAATCTTGATTGCTTGGTCTCCAAGACTTAGGATTCCAACAATCACCCCCAAATCTCTAAGTCCTTCTAGAGACGTCTTCGATCCCGATCAAGCTCCGCATTTCCTTGAACTTGGTTTGAGCTAGCGGTTTAGTAAGAATGTCAGCCTTTTGTTCTTCAACGGGAATGCACTCCACATCCACTTGTTCGTTTTCAACAGAATTTCGAAAAACTGAAACCTTGTGTGAATGCGTTTACTCCTTCCATGAAAAATGAGATTCTTCGTTAGTTCGATAGCCAACTTGTTATCAACTCTTAGAACCACCTTCTCTTGCGCTTTGTTCATGATATCTCCTAGCAAATCTTGAAGCCATATCGCTTGATATGCGGTCGTCGTGGACGCCATGAACTCCGCCTCACAATATGATAAAGCAATAGTATCTTGCTTTGCGAACACCATGTTATTGGAGATAACCCGTCATAGAAAGTGTGACCGGTTGTGCTTTTCCCGTCATGTAGATCAACATTGTGACTAATATCATTATAACCAATGAGTTGGTTTTTTCCCATCCTCTCGTAGTTGATTTTGTATCCCTTTGTTCCTCGTAAGTACCTTAGGATGTGTTTGATTGCACTGTCATGTGATTCTCTTGGACTTTGCATGTATCGGCTAACAACTACAACCACATATGTCATATCAGGCCTTGTTTGTAAGAAATATCTAAGGCATCCTACCACCTTTCGATATTGTGTCGCATCAATTTCGAGTTCATCTTTGGCCTTCGAAATTTTATTTCCATGTTCCATTAGAATGTGGGTCAGATTGCAATCATGTAAACCTGCTTCTTTTAGAATGCGTTGAGCATATGCTTCTTGGTTTATAGTAATCCCCGATTCTTCATGTTTAACTTCAATACCAAGGTAGTAGGTTAATCTTCCAAGATCCAACATTTCAAAATTCTTTGACATCTCCATCTTGAATCTTTTAATCATGCTTAAACTTGTACCCATGACAAATAAATCATCAACATAAATTGCTAATATTAATAAATTTGCTCCTTCGTTTTTCTGGTACACCAATGGTTCTTTCATGTACTTTTGAAATTTCATGCCCTTCAAAATCCCGTCAAGCTTCATCTTCCGTGCTCGAGGTGCTTGTCTTAAACCATATAGAGCTTTTGTAAGGCGATACACTTTATGCTCGCTGCCTTTCTTTATATATCCTTTAGGTTGCGAAACGTAAACAGTTTCCTTTAATTCTCCATGAAAGAAAGCCGTTTTGACATCTAAGTAATGAAGCTCTCACCTATGAGTAGCGACTAAGGCTATAAGAAACCGGATAGTTTCGATTCGAGCTACCGAAGCAAATACTTCTTGACAATCAATATCAGGTTGTTACACGTAACCTTTAGCAACCAACATTGCCTTGTATTTATTAATAGTGTTGTCTGGATTTTTCTTTAATTTGAACACCCATTTGAGTCCGAGTGGCATCACCCCCATAGGCTTGTTCACGAGAGTCCAAGAATTATTCTTGTTTATCGAATTAATTTCTGCATTCATGGCTTTGACCCACTCCAGTTCTTTCTTCTCCTCTTCAACCGATAGTGGCTCATCATTGGTTGTTAGGAGAAGTTCTTCAAGATTATCAAGATCAAGCTCATAATATTGAAATCGTTTTGTAGGTACTCTTGGTCTCGATAGCCTTTGGTTTGCAGCTCCTTGTTTAACATTATTGTTGACCGGACTTGGTTGTTCATTATCTTGTACTTCTGCTCCATCTTCAAACTCGTGATCTGATTCAATCGGTTCAATTGGATCATTGTTTACATTGGTTCCTTGATTGTTGTTCGCATTGTCTTTCGGGTAGTCCCATGGTATTATGAATGAGCCCGGTTCTTCATTTTCAGTTCCTGCTTCTTTAATCCAATCTCACCCTTTGGTTTCATCAAAAATAATGTCTCGACTCACGATTATTTTTTGTTTTGGCAGGTTAAATAGCTGATAGGCTTTCGTACCCGGTTCGGAACCAAGATATACTAGTGGTCTTGGTCTTGCATCCAACTTCTTGAGATTTATTGGTTCAACTTTTGCATGTGCTAGACACCCAAATATACGGACATTTTGTAAGTTCGGTTTTCTTTTATACAATTTTTCGTATGGAGTTGTATCACCAAGGACTCGTGTGTAAACGCGATTGATTAGATTCGTAGAGTGGTTTACCGCTTCTCCCCATAAATAGTTTGGAACATGCATTGCCTTGATTATACTTCGTGTCATGTCCATAAGTGTTCGATTTCTTCGTTCCATAATTTCATTTTTTTGTGGTGAATATAGGGCGGTGAGGTGGCGTTTGAATCCGTTTTGATCACAAAAATAATTAAACTCGAGAGAAGTAAACTCACCTCCTCGATCACTTCTAAACAATTTCAAAGGCTTTCCAATTTCATTCTCCACCAAAGCTTTGAAAATTTTGAAGTGTGTAAATGCTTCACTGTTCTCTTTGATGAGATAAATCCACATAAATCGTGAAAATTCATCAATTAGTGTGAAAACATACTGATTTTGACCCTTGGTTGCTGGCATGATCGGACCGCACAAATCACCGTGAACTAGTTCCAATGGTCATTTTGCTTTGTATGTCGTCATAGTCGGGAATGACTATCTTCTTTTCTTGCCCACCAAGCAAGACTAACACAATTGATTCTCATGATTAAATTCGAGTAACGCTTAGACTAGACCCTTCTTGGACATTTTTTCATTGACACAAAACTGATGTGTCCAAGTCTTGCATGTCATCGCCACGTATCTTCACTTAGTCTCGAATGAAGGCAAATAGGTACTCCAATTTGTAATTTTATTTTATAAAGATGGTTTGGAGTACTTTGTACCTTCATTGATAAGCAATTATTGGCATCGTGTATGGTCAAGTAGTTGTCTTTCATTCGAATATCACACCTAGATTCGGTTGCTTGTCCTAGACTAATAATATTATTCTTCAAATCCGGTATGAAATAAATCTCTGTCATCAATCATTGTTATCCCGAATTTCCTTGGAAAAGGATAGAGCCTTTCCCTTTAATTTCTACACACGAATTATCTCCGAATTTAACCTTCCCGGTTATACCTTTATTAAGTTCGGAGAAAAACGACCGATTTCCCGTCATATGATTACTCGCCCCGTTATCAAAATACCACACATCGGTGTCTCGTGAATCGTATCGAGACAGTATCACCTTCTCCTCATTCAAAAATACGGTATCGTGTAAAAATACGGTCACATTGGTATCGTCATATTCGGAAAAATTAATTTCTATTAACTTTTGGAGTCGGTCCGGACATTTAGAAACGAAGTGGCCCGATTTATCGCATTGGAAAAAAATAATTTTGGACGGTTCCTTTTTCGGTTTATGGTTTGGGTCAGAATTGGAATTGGGCCTGTTGTTGGACTGGTTATTATTGGACCGAGTGTTTTTAGGCCTTCCACCTTGGGCCTGTTTTGTTTTAAACCCACTTGGGCCTGATCCACTTGACCCATTCAACCCATAGTTAAAACCATTCAGTCCATTCATCGTTCTCCCATTTCCCTTCAAACCCGATGAACCACCACCACCGCTACTCGAACCACCACCGTCGGACGACCTCGCAAACAATACCTTCGATCCTTTTTCGCCGTCATCCGCCTCTTTCACCCTATCCTCATAAGCTTTCAACCGCCCAACGACGTCCTCGAATCCCACTGTCTTCAAGTCGAGGACCTGCTTGAGCGACGCGACGATGTGAAGAAACTTTCTCGGTACAGATTTTAACAGCTTCTTCACCATCTTCGATTCTTCGATAGTTTCTCCCAGCGATGCCGACTTAGAGGAGATTCCTGACAACTTCCCGACGAATTTATCGATTGATTCCCTCTCCGACATCATCAATCTGTCGAATTCGGAATTTAGGGTTTGAAGTCGGGCTACTTTCACCCGATCGGCACCGACGTGCCTTACTTTGATCAAATTCCAGAGGGTTTTAGCTGATTCAACGTCTACCAATTACATAATCAGCAATTCTGGTATCACTTGGTACATCAATCCAGTTGCCAGATAATTTTTCTCTTCATTATCTTCTGTTCCTGGATCAATCGTTGTCCATGCTTTGTGAATTCTTAGCACTGCTTTCATCCTTAGTGCCCAGATTGTTAGTTGGAGGAAGAAAGCATCGGACAGGCGACTATGGTTGTCCCAACCTCCTTCACTCTCACCGGAGGAGGCTCTTCACCATCTTCAACATTTGACATATTGACCTAGCTCGTTAATAGGTAAACAACTCGATCTCACAGCTTCTTAACTCAAGCTCTGATACCAATTCAAGTATAGAAAACGAGAAATGCAAACAATGTTTAATCAAACTTCTCTTAGATTAATTGGAAAATAACTCAAAACCAATATTGAATACAATCTGTTTCTTATCATCCTAAACTCGATCTAAGCATGTATTTATAGATTCTAATCTACCGAGACTTATAGACTTAGAACAAAAAACTTTATGAACCGACTTGTCATAGTTTCCATAATCTTGATTGCTTGGTCTCGAACACTTAAGATTCCAACATGTTTTAGAAGACTATAATATGCAATTTAAATACTTTTTACACAATATTTTTTTACTTCTCTTAACCGTTAATCATCCTCCAAATAAGAGAATTAAGTTGTTATAAAATAAAAACTTACTTCCTTTTGTATACTATTTTGATTTAGACCAACTTGTTTAAACGTATATTTGTTTCTTTTATCCTTGTTAAAATTTGGTTAAAATATTTACAATTAGTAAATAACTTTTTTTCTTATTAAAGTGTATAATAAATAAAAATTATATTATATTTGGATATGGAAATTAATATTAGTATGGAAATGTTGGTTTGGGAAGATGTTGGATATGTAACTTTTTTTTCCTTTTGTATATTTGTTTCTTTTATCCTTGTTAAAATTTGGTTAAAATATTTACAATTGGTAAATAACTTTTTTTCTTATTAAAGTGTATAATAAATAAAAATTATATTTTGTTTGGATATGTAATTTAATATTAGTATGGAAATGTTGGTTTGGGAAGATGTACCAACTAGAGAACAATCAATCCGAGGGGTAGTGAGTTCAAGAAGGATACAAATGCATGATGTACTTACGGAACTTTATCTTATATTGTATCTATATAAATGTTCATGTATTATATGCGAATAAAATGCTATAGTTATAAGATGGATATTCATATTATGGTGAGAGATAAATGTTCATGTATTATATGCGAATAAAATGCTATAGTTATAAGATGGATATTCATATTATGGTGAGAGACTTTGGAAGACATTATGATATCCATATTGAGATTTGATCATTAATGAATAGATTTATAGATAATCATTACTATGCACAAATAAAACTTCTAATCATTCGTGAGGTGCTTGTTTGATGGTTCAAAAGTCACATAGTAAAATTTAAACAGACATTGAAAGTGTATAAGGTGATATGCGCTAATTACGCATGAGTCTTATTATTAAACGAGCAATGAAAGTGTAGTGGGTCAGTTGAAATCGGTACATGAGCCCTACCTAAGCATCGATCCATGTGAGCTTGGACGTTATAATATTGATATGGGATTGAAATTGATGCATATAAAAGAGGAGCAATGATAAAAAAAAACATGAAAAGATACATGAGAAATGATATCAAGTACTAGCCCAAACAAAGAAAAAGGAGCTAGATTGTAACATCCTGTTTGAAGAAGTTTCTTATTTCGGGATTGTGGACAATAAATTGATCAAGTACAATCCTTGGGCTTTAAGGGAATGGGGTTTAGACCTTATTGGATGATGATAATTTTGGACAAGTGATAAAAGCCTTCGATTTGTACTTGGAAGAAAAAGGGTAATTTAGCATCCGAAACCTTGAGGTATTTCAATTCTTGAATATTTTCATTTTGGAGGAGGCTCACGACGTGAGCCATAGTGGTCACGACATAAGAGTGACCATTGACTATTTGACCTGTATTTTCGAGCCTCGAGACATGGGGCATCAGGTCTCATGACATGAGCCAAGCCTGATGACCCAAAACCCTAATTTTCGAGTATTTAAAGGAATGATAGAGTTAGGGTTGTCCATCCTCATCCTCTCTCACCCCCTAAATTCGACCTCTTTGAGACCTTTGGCCATTTTTGGTGATCTTGAAGAGCCTACTTGGAAGCTTTTGGTTCTTTGAAGTGGAAGAAGGCTCTTGTGGTGCTTCATTTTGGTAATCTAGCTTCTCCCTCTTGGTCTTGTTGAGCTTTTCGGCATTTGTAAGTCACAAATCTTACCTTTTTGCTCATGCATGCTAGATCTAAGCTTTGGAGCCTTTCTTTTCATGATTAGGTTGTGTAACATGCATGAGATCCATAAAGTTGGCAACTTTATGGATCATTTGGACATCTTCTATATGTGAGTCCTTGGAGCTGAGTTTTGGTGTTGGTTTTGGACTCCAAGCATGAGTCTTGATCTTATTTCCTTTATTTGGACCTAGTTAGTGTCTAAGTCATGCATGAATGAAAAGCTACGATTTTTATGGTCCTTAGGGTCGAGGAAGGTGCTCTGGAAATTCTCAAAGTATGTCTTAAAGGATTAAGAGCTTAATGCTCAAAGTTGGTCAGAACTGATCTCACGACATGAGAAATGTGGTTGTCCCGATCTGAGGATTTTGTTGGATCAGTGAAACCACTTGTTGAGTGGGACCGGGTCCACTCCATCCTCATGACGTAAGCCTTAGTGGTTATGACGTGAGGGTGGACTGAGGGGAAAGTTGACCTTTGAACCTAGACGTTGACTTTTGATAAGAGTTGACTTTTGGTCAACTCTTGGTTTTGAAGGGTAGACTTAAGGTTTGCCTTGCATGATTATCTCGGTGTGGAGTAGCACCGGTGTAGCTGACCGTGCAAGAAGCAATAGTTTATTATCGATCAAGAGGTGAGTTCCTTCGTTGTACTTGTGGGTCGAAGGCATTAAGGTCAGCCCACTAGATTATACTTGTAGGATGGCAATTGTCTTCGTGACAATTACATGTTATGTCTGTATATGATTGATGTCTTTGTGACTTGTACTGATATGTATGTATGCTAGTTGTAGGGAAATGAAATAGACCCCATACCTATTGAAAGAGACTGAATGGGTTGAAATATACCCAATACCGGTTGAAAGATACAGATGGGGTTGGAATATACCTAATACCGGTTGAAAGAGACCGAAGGGGTTGAAATAGACCCAGTACCGGTTGAAGGAGATCGAAGGGGTTGAAATATAATCAGATTTGTTTGACTATATGTATGGTATGGGGTATTTTGGTGGAGCTCACTAATGTTTTTTATTACAGTTTTCAGTTTATGTTTCAGGTACTTCCAACTCGAAAGGGAAGGGTCCGACTTGATCGCACCGCATCTGCCCATGTTTTCGGCATCTATGTGATTTTGGGATTTGTACTCTAATATTATGTCATGATGATATATTGTTAATTGTTTTTATATAATCATCATATGATTGAAATGAATTTAAAAGCGGAAATGTTATTTGAATTTTTGGATGTTATAGGTAAAATAGGAAAATTAATATTTCAGGATTCTTTCATGGATTATGGTTTTATTTCAACATGTATTAAGTCAACAATAATTAAATAGGGTTTTGAGACCCTTCAATACCTTTCCGTGCATATAAAGAACGCCGAAAATGGAACTGAAACGAGGAGGTTATGATTGTTTGAAGTTGGAATGAAAACGAGTGAAAATCCGTTCTCATGAAGTGAGAAGTAATTCTCACGACATGAGAGTGCTCACGAGGTGAGAATATATTCTCACGACATGAGAACTGTACAACCCAAAGCCCCTATAAAATTTTAGGGTTTTCAAGGTACTTAAAGGTAAGGATTCATGTTTTAGGGTATTTTCTTAGCATCCATCATATCTAGAACCTCTTGGGAGAAACCCTAGCCTCCATTTTCAAGATTTTAGCCTCCCCTCTTCCCTCTTATCCATTTTTTAGAGCTTTTGGTGGTTTTGGAGCAATGTTTTCATACAAGATTGATCCTTGAAACATGGAAATTGACGATCTCAACTTCCATCTACCTTTTAGACCTTTGTAAGTTATAAAGTTATAAGCTTTATTGCATATTCATCTTGGATCTAAGTGTATTTGATGTTTTTTTTCCATTTTAATGAGTTTCTAGTAAGAGTTACGAATAAAGTTTGCAACTTTATTACTCTCTAAGGTCCAAAGAGAAATGTATGTTTTAGATTTGGACTCACACACCTTTTTTATTCAGTTTAGAATGTTTTCTTGGACTAGGAAAGTTTTGATCTTTCGCCTTCCCTTTCAGTCATGCAAGTTGTCTTGGTTATTTAGGTTATTTTGGGGTATTAAAGTTTAGTTCTTGAAAGCTTGAGACATTATTATGGATAAAGTTGGAAACTTTATCCATCTATACATCATGTTGATTGAGATCTAAAGGTTGAAGACTTGGACTTAATGGATTAAGCTGAGAAAGATGCATTTTTGGGTCCCTTTGAGACTTAAAGTCTAGACCCTTGCGGTTTAGACCTTCCTAATGGATAAAGTTGGAAACTTTATCTGTTAAGAGCTTGGGAAGGATCATATCTGAGCATTGGAGCTCTTGGAATCGGAAAAAATTGATTAAGCTCGTTGGATTTGTTCAGACCAGTCCCCACGACGTGGCCTTAGGCTGCCACGGCGTGTCGACTAGGGAATTAACAACTGTTTTGGAATTTTGTGCCCACAACGTGGAAGGCTACTGATCGGAAATTTTTACCGTTGACTTTTTAACCAATTTAATTTTTGGTCAAACTTGAGTTGAATTGAGCATTTGGCTAAGGATTAGTTTCGGTTTGGATTCAGGAAGCTTGGGTTGGATGTTCTGTTGATGAGGTAGCTATTGGGCTTCTGTTGAGGAGTACAAATAAGTTTTCTTTACTGTACTTGTGGGTCAAAGGCACCAATGTTGGCCCAGTAGATTGTGTATTATGGTTTGGAAGGTTGTTATACTGTAGTGAACTGTTAAGAGTGGCATGATTATCTGGTTGTTGTTATGTGTTTATTTGTTTTACATGTCGACATAGTGTGGTTGGGTTGAAACTGTACTGCTTTGTGTTGCAAGTTAACAGACCAGGGCAATCCAACCGAAAGGTTTTGGGCCATTGGCAATCTAACCGTGAGGCTGTGGACCAAAAGGGAGCAATCCAACCATGAGCTTGTAGGTCGAGGCAATCCAACCATGTGGTTGTGGGCCGGGGCAATCCAACCAGAAGGTTGTAGTCCAGCATAATCCAACCTTAAGGTTATGGACCCAGTATGTGTTATTTTATATGTTTTATTGTGTGGTATTTTGGGGGAACGTGCTAAACTTTGTGCTTACAAATTGATTTTATGGTTTCAGGTACATTAGATGATCGGGGCAAGGCGTAGACGTGATTATGCACATCATCCTTGGATATTTGTTGAGTTATGATTTGTCATACTCTGATTTACATCATGGCTTTTGGGAAACTCTTTTTTGTATGGTTTATGGATTATTAAAGGGTTTTAAAAACGAAATTTTTTATTATGGTCTTTGGGATGTTACAAGTTGGTATCGGAGCACTGATTTAAACGAATTGGATGAGCATTCATGTGAATCCAAACTCAAACTAAGGATTTGTAAAAGTTTTCAAAAAAATCAAATTTTTTTTCAAAAATGTTTCCGAAGGTAACCAAAGAAGGATGAGATGTGTATGATCAGCCGGATTAAGAAAGTATGTCCCAAGATACCCACACTGTTATTTGCTTTTGATGATCGTGATAGAATTTCATGCTAGTATGTAGGCTAGGTATCCTTAGGAACTGCATGATAGAATTTCCTAATGTGTGATGCCTGATAGCCTAGGAGAATTTCTTGTATGTTAGATGGAATTGACATCATTACTGTAGTTTTTTAGTGTGTGCATCATAGTTGTACATAACAAAGATTTTATAGCATGAGAATGTTTGATTTGGCCTTATTTCCTGTTCCTTTTCTGGTGTTGGGGTTAGGGTAGAATCAATTATTCGACTGTATATAGAATGCAGTGTTATGTATGAACAGCATGCACGAGTGGTTACAAGGTTGGTGGAAGTTCCATGAGTATGTGTGGTGGTTGCAGGCGAGCTTGAGGGATGATTAGCCACTCTTGAGAGAGTAGATATAGGATGTATGTGTATCCTAGATTCTTAGGCCAAGTGGTCAGGAATTGTGTGTAAGGACTTGTCTGATTTTATGGTGTCTTAGTGCCAGTCGGTTTCACTGCTCGAATGTTGCTTGCTTTGCGCTTTGTAGGACGCATATTGATGTGAGTTAACTATTAAATGGATATGTTAAGTTACATGCTGCAAAGGTTAAATAGTTTTAGAATGATTGATTTGTCCATATTGCACAACTCTCGTCTGAGTTTAACCATTATAGCGTTGGGTTTTTTAGTCAAAAGATTATTTAAGTTTTGTTGCATGTAATTGTACTCATGAAGTAGTTAGCTGACATTAATAGGAGTTTTTCAGCAGCTGATGGCATGGTGAGGTGTGGATCGTAGAAGAGCCTAGGATGTGCTTTAGTGCAGGTACTATGTTATTTAGCGGTTATTGGTAGTATTATTATGAGGAGGTGATTTAGAGAATTCGGGATGATTCTTGAGGAAAGTACGGATAAGTGTGGAAGGTAGTATTGGGCCTATACTACTAAAAGAACAGGATCCGTACTCAAATTGAGGAAAATTTCGGGGAATCTAAGGAGTTGTTTGAGGGTATATAGCATGGTTTGATACCATTATTTGTGGAAATATTTTTGTATCTATTGATCTTTTGATTATGGTTGTTAAGGCTGAGAATGGGTCTGTTGAATGTTTGGGCCTTAGCGACCATGTAAGTTTGGTTTGTTTGAAAGGCCAGTTGGTGGTTGTTTGAACCTTAAGTAGGGGAGAACTAGATATTCTGCTTGGAGGATCATCGATCTATTCGAGTTTATGGTGTCAGGAGAATGATTCATAGGGATCTACGGTTTGGGTATGCGAGACTTGGGTTCAAGATTTGGTCAAGTCCGGAGTGTAGAGCAAGTTGCTATCAGATGTATGTGCTCAGGAGATGCACAAGTCGTCGAACGACAGGAAATGGTTGGTCAAGGAGCTCATTGTATCCAGTGGTTCCTTTCGAGATGCCAATAAATAGATCAAGAGGTGTCTCTGCTAGAGTTGCGTATCGCTCATTGTATCCAGTGGTTCCTGTCGGCTCCTCCTCCAACCCCTGCTGCGGTTACAGCCGATGTGGCTGCAGCAGCCGCTGTCTCTGCTAGAGCTGCGTATCGCTCATCAAAATACTCGACCATCGCGGTCTTAATCGACCCAAACATCTCCGGTAGCTGCGCCCAGAAGGCCGCAGCGACCTCATCGTGCAGAATCTCCCGGATCCTGGCATCCAACTCCTCTGTCCCTATCTGAACCATGGGCTCATGTGCTACCGACATCTCTGGCCCTCCGTCTCCCAACCCTAACCCAGATCCTGATCCCGATCCTGATCCGGACCCAACAGTAAAACGTCTCGTCACCACCATACTGAAAGATACACTCAAGACATCAGGTAAACAACATAATATCGGGAGACCAGAACCCACAAACCCTAGGGGTTGTGACTTCCTTGCTATGCGTATGGGTCCTGTGCTTTCAGTAGTACGGGCCCATACTACCTTCCACACCTACCCATATTTGTCTCAAGTATCACCACAACACCCTAATACTATCATCAACATAATATGCGCTCAACCCTTGCTCCTAGGGGAGCATTGCCTACCTCGCAACTAACCTCACTACTCCCACAATTCACACATCCATGAAACTTTCATCACCCCCTGCAGCGCTAGTGTATGCTAGCCGCACATAACGCTGGACCCAATAGACTTTCGAATATCCGGTCCTACTCGAATGATGAATCAACAATCTCAGGCTATAAGATCTTAATTATGTACAGCCGTGATACATACACTAAACATCTACAGTTATGATGTCGATTCCATATGCAAGATACCCTAGGCTAACATGCATAGTATAATCAGGCAAGTCTATCATGCGATTCTTGAAGATCCCTAGCCTATGAATAGCATGTTGTTCTAACATATCCATATATCAAATAACTGTATGGTATTTTGGGGTTTACTTACAGGCTCCGACTGATCGTACCCTCTGCATCCTCCATCCTTTATTCTGAAAACCATTTTAAAATTTACTTTCCGAAAATCTCCTTGATTTGAGACTGGATTCACATGAGTGCTCCTCCAATTCACTCAAACCAAGGCTCTGATACCAACTTGTAACATCCATAAATTTTACACCAAATTTAAACTTTTCCAATCACAACTTAAACCCAAATAGTTTTTGTTTACAGATTGTTTTCAAATCATTTTTCATCAGAGTGTCCCAAAAACAGATCGTAAGGATGAGGAGCGGTACGGTCACGCCTTCACCTTGCCACGATCTCCTGAAGTACCTGAAACAATAACTGAAAACTGTAAGCCCAAGGGCTTAGTGAGCTACCCCCAAAATACCAACATCACACTGATAATATCATAACAATAATAATCAATCAATCAATATGCATATTGGGCCATCGGCCCGACTGTACCGCCCTACAGGGCCTGCAGTCTAACTTAATCTATACCGAGCCTTCGGCATGACTGGACCGCCTCGTGGGCCTACAGTCTCCCCGGACCGTTCATAGGGTATGTTGGCCTTTAGCACAAAGCAGGACCGCCTCAACCCAACCCCCAATCAAACAAACATGTGCACATAAATATCATACGCTAGCATTTGTAACAGTCAAACCAATCTAACAGATCAAATAGCATAACAACATCCTGTAATCAGGATACCGATCTAACTGAAATCAAACATAGCAACCATCCTAAACCAGGATGAAATCTAGCATATCAATATCATAGCAACCATCCTAAACCAAGATGAAATCTAGCATATTAGTAACATAGAAACCATCCTAACCAGGATGTAATCTGGCATATCAATAACATAGCAACCATCCTAAACCAGGATGCAAACCATAAGGGTCCGACCTTGGTGCCTTAGACCCTTTGATACAATGAGGATAACTCACCTCGCAGATGTCGACTCGGTAGATAAATCCCAACTCTCGAATCACTCGCCAAAGACTCCTCCACCTATTACCATAGTACGAGCATACTCATAAATTCTCAACCTCACAAGTACTCCATAAACCAACCAGTCAACCCCAGGTCAATAGTCAAAGTCAAAGTCCTCAATTAAGGTCAACATTCCCTGTTGACCTTAACTCGCCGAGTACCCTCGGCTACTCTCTGAGTTCTTTGAAGTTCTTTCCCACTCACCGAGTCATCGGGTGACTCGTCGAGTTCCTACGATTTTCGATCGAAACCCTATGGCCACCCGTT
Source organism: Lactuca sativa (assembly GCF_002870075.4). NCBI lineage: Eukaryota > Viridiplantae > Streptophyta > Magnoliopsida > Asterales > Asteraceae > Lactuca > Lactuca sativa. The sequence continues at coordinate 177,603,578 of NC_056624.2, read as the reverse complement.
GAGTTTCCTTCTTGCAACACGTCGGCTACACATGCATTCATAACTCGGGGAAAAATCATCTGACTCGCCGAGTTGTTCATACAACTCGTCGAGTCTAAGGCAATCTTCATCGGACTTGCCGAGTTGTTCATCAACTCGTCGAGTTCATTGGCCATCTTCATATGACTCGCCGATTCAACCTTGCGACTCGCCGAGTTCCTTCAGTCCTTAAGCCATACAAACTTATTTAAGCCATGAAATGGCTCTAAGTTTCAGATCCAAGCTTCTAGGACATTCTTTTCACGCAAAGTTGCAAACTTTACGTGCATGCATGACTAACAAGGATCTTAATGCCAAATCTAAGCTCTTAATGGGGTTTCATGCACAAGGAGGGCCTCAACCCCGACCAAAACAGAAACTTTATGATTCTAGAACTTGAGAAGGGTCCAGATCTGAAGTTACAACTTCAGATCTAGCCCATAGCTCACCAATGTGACTCCCAAAAATCCATAAAACCCTAGAACTCAAACACAAAGAGATCTAGAAGAAAAGGGGAGTAAATATTGCAACTTGATACCTCCAAAATGTGCTAGATGAGGTAAGTTCTATTTCCCACACCTTCCTTGCCTCAACTCCTTTTCTCTTCAAGCTTTTCCCTCCTAGTTAACCTTCTTTCCAAAGCTTAAACACACCAAAAAGAGAGTACCACACAAATTAGGGTTTCACTGAGCTCTCAAAGACTGTAAAAAGGCCAAAGGGGGCTTAGGCCTCCTTAAATAGGGTGCAAAACCCCGAGATTTAGGGTTTCTTCTGCCAGCTCCTACTCGTCGAGTCCCTCCCTAGACTCGGCGAGTAGGTCACTAAACACGCGATCCCACCCCGCTGCTACTCGACGAGTAGGGCAACCAACTCGTCGAGTAGGACTTAAAACCAAAGAACATTTTATTTAAATCCATACCTAAGAATCGGGGCGTTACATTTAGGGTCTCTCAGGTTGAGTATCGATTGTTGAGGAATTTGTCAGATCGTAGTATAGATTTGTATTTATAGTCTAGAATGGGAGGTTTTTGATTGGTAAATCAGCTTCATAGTTGGGTATGTTTATCTCCATGTGGGATTTGGTTTAGTAAAGTATTGGGTCATTAGATTAGTTGTCAATACATCCTCGATCGTTGGTCATTTCGTTCATCATCAATAGTGGAGATTCTTCGGAGGTTTTAAGTTGTATCAGTTAAAGTTCAATGGATGTGTCAACCTATCATCTAGTTCGGCTCGAGTTTGGCATATGTTGTTGGTTATTGGAAGTTTAGATGTTTTGGACAATGTTTTTTAGTTTTCCATACTTGAGTTTAGATCTGCATAGAATCCAAATTTTGGTGTGTCGTACTGACAAGGTTGGTATTTGGATGGATCCAACCAGGGTTTTAACAACATTTCTGGATAACGTTAGAAGTTTTATCGAACTAGTTACGTATTGATGGGATATGTTCAGTCTCAATCTTTTTTCTGTCGTTCATGAGGATGTTTATTAATGATTGAGGCTCGTCATTTCGTTAGATCTATTGATACTTCACTCTTTGGGTAAGGTTGTGAGGAAAAAAAGGAATGCAGTAGATCCATGGTTAGTTATGGGTTCTCTTAGGGGTGTATATTGTGGTAAGTTCATTAGATATTATCGTGAGGGGTGTATGTAGACTGGATAAGAGAGCAATGAAGCACTTGGTTCGAATTATATGCATGGTTCTTAATTGGGTTATAACCTTTGAATTGGAACAAGACTACGACCGCCTATCTCATTCTCCTGTTGTGTGTGACCATGTTTTCGTCTAATTTTGCATTGGTAGTAGCATGTAGTATAAAAGTAATTATGCATGATAAAATGGTATGGTCCTTGTTGTGTTTAGTTAGCTTTAGGAGGGATGTTGATTGGGTTCCTACAAGATATTGGAATGATGGTTGAGTCTTTTTAGGCCCCTGTAGTGCTGGTTGTGAGTCTTCAAGCTAGTGATGGAATAACGACAAGATCGACATAGTATCATGAGCTTATCGTTTTAATGGTTAGAAGGTTCACGATGTATCATGAACTGGTGGTTGTATGATTCATATGGGTGGAAACCGGTATGAATTTAATTGAGACTCTTAGGTCTCGAATCGGTAGTCTTGTTGGTATGTTTGGGTGTTAGTACATTGATGGGAGTCGGGAGACTCAGTGACCAGATGGTTTGGATCGTGTAGATAGTAAAAGGTTGTTGGGAGTATTAATTGTGCATCAGAAGTATCTTGTTGAATGTTTGCATTATGTACCCCGTTTTTCCGGACTGTTCATTAGGAATTTGGTTACCGATGTTGGTATCAGTTTTGAAATCTCGAGTCATGAAGTTCGTTGTAATTATCTCAAGTGATTTGTCAGGTGGATGTACACCCGAGCCGATAAGGTATTTGGATGCAATGTGAAATTCTTGGATGGAACATCATTATACTCGTGGGAGAAGTGGGTTGGTGATGACTTGTCAAAAAGTCAAGTGTGTATTTAAGGTTTTAGGGAACCACCTCTGGATATGGGATTGGTTGAAATTCACGATCGTTATGTTTTGAGTATTTCTTTCTTCATGCAGGGCCGACCCATGGGCTCGGGCAAGCTAGGCGATCGCCCCGGGCCCCCAAATGCAGTAGGTCCCCCATTATATACTTGTTATAGTGGTTATATGGTAATTCCCCGTTACTTTTAAGCTTGTTGGAACAGTTTTTAAGCTCAATGCTCTAATTATAGTACTGATTCAAAAAGAAAGTGGGAGAAAGCGATTGAGACTTGGCATGACTACATTCCTACTTCAAATGCGCAATTGATTTATATGGAACATCTAAACGACGTTTCAATAGATTCAAGAGGCAATGATAATTGGTTTCTTTTATTTATAATTTCTTATTTAAGATTTCAAGTGATTAAGTAAATCGATTTCTTCTCATCTTTTCTGATTTTCTGAATTTTACCACAACAACCACTAATGAGGATCAATAGTTAGTTAATTGAGTCTTATTGTTTCTCCTTTTCACGATTCCAAAAAAACTGAAAACGATTCTTGCCCTTTTTCTTTTTGATTTCCAATTTATTTTATAGAGTGAATGTGAATCTCGATTCTTGCCCTTCTTATTATCGATTTCCAATTCCATTTTCTTGAAATTAAGACGAAATTGAGAGCATAATTTGTGTAGAAACTGAGTATGAGCGTATTTGTCATTCTGATTGTGAATATTGTAAGTTTTACTTTCTAGTATTCTTGAAATTTCCGTTTAATTCGATTTTGTTATGAATATCTGTCTTTTTTAACTTGATAATTTTATTCTTTCTAGAATATGAATATCTAAGTAGTGATCTTCTGATTGTGAATCTCTACCTTTTGATTATGTAAGTCACAGTCTTGTTGATTTCTTATCTAATGAAATGTTTTTAATTTTGATTTCTTTGTCTTTCTGAACTTCATAAATTTATGTCGTCTTGGGTTTTTTCAACAGCTGAGAGTTTATTCACATGGTAGGTACTCTTAATCTTAGTTTTATTATTTTTTTGTTGATCTATTTGGTATCTTTTTGTTGTTAGCCTCTTATTACTTAATTTGTTGAATATGTTTCTTAGAAAGCATATGCTTAGAACTGAAAAAACAAACGGAACAATCAAGTGAAACTCAAAAAGGACCCATACATGAGTTTTTTTTAAAAAATAAATTATGTTGATATACAAGAAAACGAACAAAATAATGTCATACATGAAACTATATTCTTTAGCTTTATTCTTAATGTATATGTATTAGGGTTCAGAGCATGTTCTGGCCTTTTTAATTTGTTGTTTTGTATTAATGGTTGTTTGGTTGTTTGGCTTCCGGGGCCTGTCCCAAAGCCTTTTTCTTTCTATAGGTGGGGAGTCCTAGCCTACAATTGTATTATTTTTTTCTAATTAATAAAAAATTTTGAGGTGCTTCCATCCTTTACAAAAAAAATTATATATATATTTATGATGAAGGGCCATGTTTTTTCTATTTTGCCCCGGGCATCATGTTGTCTTGGACTGGCCCTGTCTGCATGATTTGGTGGTGTTCCTAGTCAGGGACTAGGTGTAGGAACGACGAATGGATGATCATCAATCTTAGAATATGACTTCTAGAGTTTAGACTGATGGGTTCCTAGTTTTTGGGAGTTATTCATGGAGATATTTGTAGTTCCAGTTTTTGAGAAGTTTCTTGGTTTGATTGGTTTTCACCAGAAGTTGGGTCTTACAATTAGGGAGAGAAAGTTAGTTGTTGCAGTTGAGTACTTTCAAGTTATTAGGTTATTGTTGGTAGCTATGGGTTTCCGAGTGGTCTCTCGAGTTTTCCTTATAAGATCTCATGATTTCAAAGTGGTTAAAGGGAGGTTATGGAATATGTTGGTGTTGTTTTCAAAGATCTTAACCAAGACGAATTTCGAGGATGAAATCCAGCTTAAGTAGGGGAGAGTTGTAACATCCTATTTCGAGAAGTTTCTTATTTCGAGATTATGGATAATAAATTGATCAAGCAAAAGCCTTATGCTTCAAAGGAATGAGGTTTAGACCTTATTTGATGATGATAATGTTGGATAAGTGATAAAATACTTCGATTTGTGCTTGGAAGAAAAAGGGTAAAAAAGGAAAAGTAATATTTCAGGATTCTTGCATGGATTATGGTTTTAGTTCAACATGTATTAAGTCAAAAGTAATTAGATAGGGTTGTGTGGCTCTTCAATACCTTTTCATTCATATAAATAACGCTAAAAACAGAGTTGAAACGAAGAAGTTATGATTGTTTGAAGTTGGAGTGAAATTGGGTGAAAACCTGTTCTCATGAGGTGAGAAGTAATTCTCACGACGTGAGAGTTCTCATGAGGTGAGAATATATTCTCACGACATGAGAACTGTGCAACCCAAATCCCACCAAATTTTTAGGGTTTTCAAGGTATTTAAAGGTAAGGATTCATGTTTTAGGGTATTTTCTTAGCACCCATCATATCTAGAACCTCTTGGGAGAAACCCTAGCCTAAATTTTCAAGATTTGAGCCTCCCATCTCGCCTCTTATCCATTTTTGTAGAGTTTTTGGTGGTTTTGGAGAAATGTTTTCATGCAAGATTGATCCTTGAAGCTTGGAAATTGAAGATCTTAACTTTCATTTATATTCTAGACCTTTGTAAGTTATAAAGTTCAAAGCTTTATTGCATATTCATCTTGGAGAGTTTAGAATTAAGTTTGCAACTTTATTACTCTCTAAGGTCCCAAGAGCATTGTATGTTTTAGATCTGGACTCTCACACCCTTTTTATTCAGTTTAGTATGTTTCTTGGACCTCTTGGACTATGAAAGTTTTGATCATTTGCCTTCCCTTTCAGCCATGCAAGTTGTCTTCGTAATTTAGATTATTTTGGGGTATTAAAGTTTAGATCTTGAAATCTTGAGACATTGTTATGGATAAAGTTGGAAACTTTATCCATCTATACATCATGTTGATAAAGATCTGAAGGTTGGAGACTTGGACTTAATGGATTAAGTTGAGAAAGATGCATTTTTGGGTCCCTTCGAGACTTAAAGTTTAGACCTTAGTGGTTTGGACCTTCTTAATGAATAAAGTTAGAAACTTTATCCATTAAGGCCTTAGGAAGGGTCATATTTCAGCTTTGGAGCTCTTGGAATCAGAAGAAAATTGATTACGCACGTTAGAGTTGTTCAGACCATCCCCCACCGCTTGGCCTTAGCTGCCACGACGTGTCAACTGGGGAATTAGCGACCGTTTTGGAATTTTGTGCCCATGACATGGCCAAGGAAGGCCACAACGTGGAAGGTTGTTGATTGGCAATTTTGACCTTTAACTTTTTAACTAGTTTAACTTTTGGTCAAACTTGAGTAGACTTGAGAATTTGGCTAAGGATTGGTTTCGGTTTGGCTTCAGGAAGCATGGGTTGGATGTACTGTTGATGAGGTAGTTGTTGGGCTTCTGTTGAATAGTTCAACTGAGTTTTTCTCACTGTACTTGTGGATCAAAGGCACCAATGTCGGCCCAATAGATTGTGTATTTTGATTTGGAATGTTGCTATAATGTAGTGAATTGTTACGATATGCACGATTATCTGGTTGTTGTTCTGTGTTTATTTGTTTGATGTGTCGACATAATGTGGTTGGGTTGAGACTATATTGCTTTGTGCTACTAGTCAAGAAACCCGAGAAATCCAAATGAAATGTTGTGGGCCAGTGGCAATCCAACCGTAAGGTTGTGGTCTAGAAGGCGACAATCCAATCAGAAGGTTGTGGGGCAGGGGGTAATCCAACCGGGAGGTTGTGCAACCAGTATGTTTTTTTTAATATGTTCTAATGTGTGGTATTTTGGGGGAACTCACTAAACTTCATGCTTACAGTTTGATTATATGGTTTCAGGTACATCAGATGATCGGGCCAAGGAGAAAGTGTGATTGTGCACATCATCCTTAGATATTTGTTGAATTTGATTTGCGATACTCTTATTTAAATCATGGCTTTTGGGAAACTATGTTTTGTATGGTTTATGGATTATTAAAAGGTTTAAAAAATGAAAATTTTTACTATGGTTTTTAGGATGTTACATAGCTCTTAGACTACATACTATTATGATACCCTAATCTAAAGCCTATACAAATTTCTGATATGGGGTCAAGTCCTCGGAAAGAGATAATTTTTTCAGGCCTATCTTTTTTACCATTTTCTTACTTCCTTCTCGGACGACTTATCCTCCTCGTCCCCTCAGTCGTGATCATCTCCTCTCTTATAAGAATTTCCATCACTTGTATCCTATGTATATGTCCAAATCACCATATTATGCTCTCCTTTAATTTCTCCATGATCAATGCCACTTCCAACAAATTCCAAAAATTCGTGTTAATATCCGATCCGACAATATTCTACCACATGTCTACCGGAAGATTCATATTTCTACAACCTCCATTTTCTTTTTTGTTTTTTTATTATTTTTTTATTTTAGTTTTTGCTAATTTTTCGTTAAAAAAATTAAAACAAATATATGCTCAATTTTAACGTTTATATATATATATATATATATATATATATATATATATATATATATATATATATATATATATATATATATATATATATATATATATTTTCTATTTTTTAATATCTTTATTACATGTTTGAAGATAGTAGAGTTTTTTCTTTATTTTTGTTTTTATTTTTTTTATTTTTTTGTCTTTTTTATTTTTTTGATTTTTTAAACTAAATATCGGTTCGATTTTTGTGACATCCCCAATTTCACGGCCAGAAAAGACCGATTTGTTTATGCTTTGTTTTATAAAATCAGAGTAATCTTTTGATTTAAAGAGTTGCGGAATTTGTTCCCAAAATAAAATATGATAAGAATTTATCAAAAGCATCTATTAAAGAAAATGTATTTTCCTTAAAGAATAAAACCTCGGGATGTCATGTTCTGATATAGACCAAAAGCATAAACAGTATAAAATAGATCTTACAACAGTTATTTATGACTACTGATCTATAACCCAAAATCTCTCGTCAAGTCCAACAACTTATACCCTTATGCCATTACCTGTAATGAAAAGAAAACTGAGTGGGTCAGGCTTGGGAGCCTGGTGAGCATATAGGGTTTTCAACCCACAATAATATAATTATTATATTTAATCAGCAAACAATCAACCCAATTACCCATCCCCATTATCTTCTTAAGGTTTTACCCTAAGAACCAACTATCCTTTTTTCATTTATTCCTAAGGAATTGGCACGAAATCCATTGCTGCCAAAGTTTATTTATCAAGCACTACATCCATAGTTATCAGGCGCTAACTCCATAGTCACCAAGGTTCACTTAACAAGCGTTAACTCCATAGTCGCCAAGGTTTACTCAACGTGCGCTAACTCCATAGTCGTCAAGGTTCATCAAATAGGCACGAAGTCACATCGTCGCCAAGGTTTATACAATAGGCGCTAACTCCATAGTCACCAACTATCCCATCTACCCAAGTTCTACTCAACATTTTCGTAGATATAAATACTTACACAGTTTAAATCATTTAACACTTGTATAAAACATCAATTTCACGTCCATCTCAAATAGATAAATAATATATAAACACATAGAACGTATTTCATAGCAAATACTTCATATTTATGCGTTAGAAGAAAGTAACTACACACTCACTTGATTAGACTATGCCCGGACAGCACTACGACTTGTAGAAGTAGTATTCTTCGGCAGATCTAGAAGATCTTCACAAAAATCGGACTCCTCGCGGGCAGAGCTTCGGCCCGGGAATTGCACTTCTCGGGATCTTCGAGGCCTCGGGACTTGCTTCGGGGCTCGGGAATGATACCAGGGCTTTGGGATAATTCTTGCACGAAAAACGATGCAAAAACGCGAGAGAAAGGGAAGAAATGAGCAAAGAACTCGGATGCCCTCGACACCCTTTTATAGGGGGCTGGAAACCCGAATTACGCTGGACGTAATTCTAAATTACGCTGGGCGTAATGAAGATAGGGTCGCTGACTCCCCCCTCTGGATAATATCGAAATTTATATTTAAATTAAATATCGAAAATATTTAATAAACTTCAAAAATTCATATCTTCCTCATACGAACTCCATTTTTGACGTTCTTTATATGTACGGAATCCTTGTAACATATACTACAACTTAGTTAAGATTATTCATTCTAAATAACCTTCTATCAAAAAGTCATTTTTGACGCTTATCGTCTCTAAACTGACTAGCTCTGATCTACGGGCGTTACAATTTTTTAATGTTTAACAATTATAAAAATTTAAATAAAAAGAATATTAATGGTCATAATATTTTTCCGCTCATACTTTTTGAATCATATTATTTTTGGATCATAATTTTTTTAATCAAACTATTTTGAATCATAACGATATTATGAATCATATATTTTTAGATTATATTAATTTGAATCATATTAATTTGGATCATAATATATTGAATTAAATATAGTTTTTTTCAATACAATATTTGGATCATTACATCTTTTGAATTATTTAATTTTAAATCATAAAAAATATAATAATTAAGGATTATTAAATATTTGAATCAAAATATTTTTAGATCATAACAAGTTAACGATCATAAACATATTGAACCATAATATATTTAAATCATCTCTATTTGGATCATATTAAATTTAATAAATTTTTAAAAAAACTTTTAATCTTTTAAAATCAAGTTTGGTATTTAAAACACCTTTTTTTTAATAATTCTTTTTACAAAGTCATTAGAAAAATGAGTATAAGTATTCCTTAAAGTTTTATAATTTTGGAGATTTTTTTCTACGTTTTCTTAAGTATAAAAATAGTTTTTTTTTTCAAAAAAAATTACATAAATATGCTCGTTTTATAGATAATTAAATTTTAAGAACTTTGATTTTTTTAGAATTTTGTTCAAAGAGAAAAAAAGTTATGGCTGAAAAACTAAACAGGTGGAAAAAAAAACTCACCAGCCAATAAGGGTTTAACACTTCTCATGTTGGGGGTTGGGGCACGTGTGAGCGCATGTAGAGGTCACATGGGCCGAATTTCTTTTTTTTCCTTTTTTTTTCTTTTAATATTTTTATTTTTGACACTTGTATCTCCCAAACAATTAACATTCTCCCGAAATTATCAAAATCTCATAATTAATTAACTAAATGACATACCATCTCATGAGATTTTGACGATAAATAAAATCAAATCTTGACAATCTGTTTTTTCAATCTTAAGGCCAAAAAGTGTTCTTACGGTTCATACCATTTTTTGAGTTCCTACTTGATTATATATATATATATATATATATATATATATATATATATATATATATATATATATATATATATATATATATATATATATATATATATCCGTATCCAATAGAAACCCAAAAATTAGTATAAACCGCGATGAATATTCTTCACCAATCTTTTCGTCAATGGCACAAACGTCAATCTCATTTACTTAATCGTGACATGTTCGCACGTGGTGCATGTGCATGAAATGTAATACGGACTCGATGTAATACTAATGTGCGACTAACGTCCATGAAACGTCATTTAAAAGGGTTTTTTTCTTTTCTTTTTCATTTATTTTGTTTTTTTTTTCGGTTGTTTTTTATTTTTCGTTAAAATAAATTCAATTTTTTTTGAAATAGATACATGCTCGGTTTTAAAGTTCTTAATTTTTTTTCATTTTTTTTTTAATTTTGTCGTTTTTTAAACTTATTTTTTGATTTAATTTCGTTTTTTATATCTTGACTACATACTTGAAGGTAATAGGGTCTTTTTTTGTTTTGAATTTTTGATTTTTTTCTTGTTTTTTCTTTTTTTGATTTTATAAACTAATTATCAGTTTGAGTTTTTAATGTTTAGCAATTATAAAATTTTAAATAAAAAGAATATTAAAATTCATAATATTTTCATTCATATTTTTTTGAATCATATTATTTTTGGATCATAAAATTTTGAATCAAAGTATCTTGAATTATAACAATATTATACATTATATATTTTTGGATCATATTAATTTGAATCATAATAAATTGAATTAAATAATTTTTTTTATTTAATACCGCTTTTGGATCATTATATTTTTTGAATCATTTACTTTTGAATTATAAAAAATTTAATAATTAAGGATCATTAAATATTTGAATCAAAATATTTTTTGATAATAACAAGTGAAGGATCATAAACGTATTGAATTATAATATAGTTGAATCATAAGTATTTTGAGTCATCTCTATTTCGATCATATTATGTTTAATAATTTTTTCAAAAACTTTTAATCTTTTAAAATCAAGTTTGGTATCTAAAACACCTTATTTTTTAAAAAAATTCTTTTTACAAAGTCATTAGAATAATGAGTAAAAGTTTTTCTTTAATATTTATAATTTTGGAGATTGTTTTCTAGATTTTTTATGCATATATATATTTTTTTAAATTACATAATTATGCTCATTTTGTAGAGAATTAAATTTTAAGAACTTTGATTTTTTCAGATTTTTTTTTCAAACAAAAAAGAAGTTATTTTTTCAATCTTAAGGCCAAAAATTATTCTTACGGTTCATACCATTTTTGAGTTCCTACTTGATCATATATATATATATATATATATATATATATATATATATATATATATATATATATATATATATATCCAAATCCGATAGAAAACCAAAAATTGGTATATAACATGCGATGACTATTCTCTAGCAATCTATTTATCAAGGGCACAAACGTCAACTCCATTTACTTAGTCGTGACATGTTTACACGTGGCACATATGCATGAAATGTAATATGGACTCGATGGAATAATCATGTGCGGCTAACGTCCATGAAACGTCATTTAAAAGGGTTTTTCTTTTCTTTTTCATTTATTTTGTTTTTTTTGTTGGTTTTTTATTTTTCGTTAAAATAAATTCAATTTTTTTGAAATATATATATGCTCGGTTTCAAAGTTCTTAATTTTTTTTTCATTTTTTTTAATTTTTCACATTTTTTTAAACTTATTTTTTTCTTTTTTTTTCGTTTTTTATATCTTGACTACATACTTGAAGGTAATAGGGTCTTTTTTGTTTTGAATTTTTGATTTTTTTTCTTGTTTTTTCTTTTTTTGATTTTATAAACTAATTATCAGTTTGATTTTTTAATGTTTAGCAATTATAAAATTTTAAATAAGAAGAATATTAAAAATGATAATATTTTCCATTCATATTTTTTGATTCATATTATTTTTAGATCATAAAATTTTGAATCAAAGTATTTTGAATTATAACAATATTATGCATTATATATTTTTGGATCATATTAATTTGAATTATAATATATTGAATTAAATAATTTTTTTATTCAATACAGCTTTTGGATCATTATATTTTTTGAATCATTTAATTTTAAATTATAAAAAATTTAATAATTAAGGAATCATTAAATATTTGAATCAAAATATTTTTTGATAATAACAAGTTAAGGATCATAAACATATTGAATTATAATATAGTTGAATCATAAGTATTTTGAATCATCTCTATTTCGATCATATTATGTTTAATAATTTTTTCAAAAACTTTTAATATTTTAAAATCAAGTTTGGTATCTAAAACACCTTATTTTTTAAAACAATTCTTTTTACAAAGTCATTAGAATAATGAATAAAAGTATTTCTTTAATTTTTATAATTTTGGAGATTTTTTTCTAGTTTTTTTTATGCATAATTTTTTTTTAATTAGATAATTATGCTTATTTTGTAGAGAGTTAAATTTTAAGAATTTTGATTTTTTCAGATTTTTTTTTCAAACAAAAAAAGAAGTTATTTTTTCAATCTTAAGGCCAAAATTTGTTCTTACGGTTCATATTGGGCTCCTACTTTATCATATATATATATATATATATATATATATATATATATATATATATATATATATATATATATATATATATATATATATATATATATCCGAATCCGATAGGAAACCAAAAATTGGTATATAACCCGCGATGATTATTCTCTACCAATCTATTCGTCAAGGGCACAAACATCAATTCCGTTTATTTAGTCATGACATGTTCGCATGCGGCACATATTCAAGAAATGTAATATGGGCTCGATGGAATAATCATGTGCGGCTAACATCCATGAAACGTCATTTAAAAGGGTTTTTCTTTTCTTTTTCATTTATTTTGTTTATTTTGTTGGTTTTTTATTTTTCGTTAAAATAAATTCAATTTTTTTTAAATAGATATATGCTCGTTTTTAAAGTTCTTATTTTTTTTCGTTTTTTTAATTATGTCGTTTTTCTTAAACTTATTTTTTTTTCGTTTTTTATATCTTGACTACATACTTTAAGGTAATAGGGTCTTTTTTTTGTTATGAATTTTTGATTTTTTTTCTTGTTTTTTGCTTTTTTTGATTTTATAAACTAATTATCAGTTTGAGTTTTTAATGTTTAGCAACTATAAAATTTAAATAAGAAGAATATTAAAAATCATAATATTTTTCATTCATATTTTTTTTGAATCATATTATTTTTGGATCATAAAATTTTGAATCAAAGTATTTTGAATTATAACAATATTATGCATTATATATTTTTGGATCATATTAATTTGAATCATAATATATTGAATTAAATAATTTTTTTATTCAATACAAGTTTTGGATCATTATATATTTTGAATCATTTAATTTTGAATTATAAAAAATTTAATAATTAAAGATCATTAAATATTTGAATCAAAATATTTTTTTTGATAATAACAAGTTAAGAATCATAAACATATTGAACTATGATATAGTTGAATCATAAGTATTTTGAATCATCTCTATTTCGACCATATTATGTTTAATATTTTTTTCAAAAACTTCTAATCCTTTAAAATCAAGTTTGGTATCTAAAACAGCTTATTTTTTAAAACAATTCTTTTTACAAAGTCATTAGAATAATGAGTAAAAGTATTTCTTTAATATTTATAATATTAGAGATTTTTTCTAGTTTTTTTATTCATAATTTTTTAAAATTACATAATTATGCTCATTTTGTAGAGAGTTCAATTTTAAGAACTTTGATTTTTTCAGAATTTTTTTTTTCAAACAAAAAAGAAGTTATTTTTTCAATCTTAAGGTCAAAAATTGTTCTTACGGTTCATACAATTTTTTATTTCCTACTTGATCATATATATATATATATATATATATATATACATATGTAAAAATGAAAAACTTTTAAAAATAATTCTTCTTACGGTTCATACCATTTTTAGATACCAAACTTGATTTTAAAAGATTAAAAGTTTTTCATTTTTTTTAAGGTTATATATATATATATATATATATATATATATATATATATATATATATATATATATATATATATATATATATATATATATATATATATATATATATATAATATTTACTACATACTTGAAGGTAGCATGGTCTTTTTTTGTTTTTATTTCTTGATTTTTTTTCTTGTTTTTTGTTTTTTTTTATTTTTTAAACTAAATATCTATTTGAGTATTTAATGTTTAACAATTATATAATTTTAAATAAGAAGAATATTAAATATCATAATATTTTCCGTTTTTATTTTTTTTAATCATATTATTTTGGATCATAAAATTTTGAATCATAGTATTTTGAATTATAACGATATGATGCCTGATATATATTTGGATCATATTAATTTGAATCATATTAATTTGGATCATAATATATTGAATTAAGTAAATTTTTTATTCAATACATCATTTGGATCATTATATTTTTTGCATAATTTAACTTTGAATCATAAAAAATATAATAATTAAGGATCATTAAATTTTTAAATCAAAATATTTTTTGATAATAACAAGTTAAGGATCAAAAACATATTGAATCATAATATATTTGAATCATAAATTTTTTGAATCATCTCTATATGGATCATATTATGTTTAACAATTTTTTAAAAAAACTTTTAAGCTTTTAAAATCAAGTTTGGTATCTAAAACACCTTATTTTTTTTAAGAATTCTTTTCGCAAAGACATTCGAATAATAAGTAAAAATATTTCTTAAATTGTTATAATTTTTGGAGAATTTTTTTCTAGGTTTTTTTTTTAAATATAACAAATCTATATATATATATATATATATATATATATATATATATATATATATATATATATATATATATATATATATATAATCAAATTTTCATGATTGTGCTTATTTTGTAGATAGATATATTAGAAAAACTTTAGTTTTTTAGATTTTTTTTAAAGGAAAAAATTATGGACAAAAAACTAAGCAGGTGGACAAAAAAAACCCAGCAGCCAATAAATGTTGCACACTAGGTGTGAGACCCATGTATTAAATGAGTTTAATTAAAAATAATAAATATAAAATTTTAACAATTTGAAAAGTTTGAATTTATAAGAAAATTTTGAATTATTAAAATTAATGAGACTTTAATGTATTGAATACATTACATATATAATCTTTTTCTAATAAATACTTTACATATATATTACCTTACACATTAAATGTGGAATTTTAATTTAATAAAATAAAAAATACAATAAAATTACAAGTGGAAAATAAAAAAATTAAAAATTCTAGAAAATGTCATGTGTCCAAATGAAGGAGAAAAGGACATGTGGCAAAAAAACCTTCATTTATTATAGTAGACTAGCCATTCTGAGGTGTGGGGCGTGCTGGCCACATGGCCGAATTTTCCTTTTTTTTTCCCTTAATATTTTTGATTTTGTCATTTGTACCCTCAAAACAATTAACTTTCTTCAAAAGTTATCAAAATTTCGCAATTAATTATGAAATATCATATCTTCTCGAGAGATTTTAACGATAAATAAAATCAAATCTCAATCATTTATTTTCAATCTTAAGACAAAAAATTGTTATTGCGATTCATACCATTTTTCGAGTTTTTATTTGATTTATATATATATATATATATATATATATATATATATATATATATATATATATATATATATATATATATATATATATATATATATATATATATATATATATATATATAGTTTCAACAATACCGTCTTTTTCTTTTAATCATGTTTCTTTTGTTAAAGGTGGTAAACTTATGCCGTAAAATGCATGAAATGGAAATCTTGGACATTGTCACACTACAAAAGCAATATGATTATATGCATACCTTTAAAAAAAATAACAAGTATATAAATACCTAAAACCTTTTTTCATCATTAAAAAGCAAATACATTTAAAAAAAATATATTCCCAAATAAAAAGAAATGTATTTTTTTTAATATGATGATGTAAACAAGAAAGAATAGTCAAAATACATGACATATGCCATTGCTTTCATACAAAAAAGAACAAATTAATATTTCTGGCTGTGATTGTTTAACCTAACAAGAAAATTATCATAGTTTTCCATCATATAATTTATTTCTAATTGGTCAACAACTCATATTCATACCAATACTACATTAATATCTAAAGGATTGTTTATTTATTGTTCCTACTAATCTTCATACTTATTAGAGTAAGACAAGTGTTAATAAAGGAGATTAATAAAGAAAATTGATGGATTTCATGTGTTATTGTTTTATAGGAGTGGAAGATAAATAAAAACAAGAAGTAGACAAATATTTAATTTTTTTCAAAAAAAAATGGATTTGTTCAATAACAACGATGTCCTTGTTCTAACAAAGATATAAACCGAGTTCCAACACTGTAATTTTTTCAAAAGTACCCGTTTTCTCTGGTCAACGTTGACTATCCCATTAATTTTTTAGTGATAATTTGTTAAAGGATTAAAATTGGGTGTTGGTAAATAAACTTTTATCGATGGAACATATATGTGGTGGTCCCCACACACATGATTAGAGGTTCATTTAAAATATAAATTCAAATTTTTTATTGTAAGCTTTGATCTTTTGTTAATAAAACGATGATTGTATCTTTGAAGTTTATTCAATGAATTTCATATTTGATTTCGTAAATTTACTTATCAATATGCATTTCGGGTCATTATTTTATTGAGAGATTCAAATATCTAAACATATTATTTATAGAACTAAGGCATCCTTTATGAGATCTAAAATGATAAACAACATTCCTCTTAATTTCTCATTTCTACCAAAATAAGTAATTACAAAAACAGATTAACTTTATCTAATTAACTACCACAAAACATTGTCATACTTCAACAACTATGATTTTGATGGCAATGAATATGATGTTCCCTCTACTTCATTGAAAACTAGCTAAAGTTTGAGGTGAACTTACAATTGACATGAAATTCGTGTCAATCATAATATTATGAACTTACAATTGACGTGAGATTTGTTAGCATCTATATCTTAGGACCACCGGTATTTTCCCAATTCAATAAATGTATTCAAGTTTAGGAACAATCAAATTTTTTTCAATTTTAAGCACCAATGTCAATCCACTTCTAGCTTTTTTAAATCATCGAATATAATAGAATGATATATAATACAACACTTTTAATAAGGACATTTGAGATGCCAATTATATATATGTATAATGTGTGAGAATAAAATTATGTAGTAATATTGACATATGTATTTTGTTAAAAACAAATAAGTTGTTATTCACATGTTATATTGTTACTGATTATGTACACAATCATATAAATATATTTATATATTTAAAATATATTTCTTGATATAACTGGCTAGTAATTGAATCAAAAGCAATTTATAAAGGTCGATTAAGACATAAGTTGAATATAGTCGTTCAAAGTTTAAAACTCGTGATATTTTAAAACTGATATTTGTCTGATATTCACTAATTGAAATTTTAAGTTTAAATTTTCTTACGACTTACTCATCCAACTTATTTATTTTTTGGTAAATAGCTAAAACGGTTTTGGTGGCAAGATTTGTCCATCTTCCTTTTTATATATAAACTTTTTTTACTTCTATCTCCCTTTCAACTCCTTTTCAATATGGCATATTTGAAAACCCCAAGTTTCAAAAATAATTCATCCCATGTGGCATCAATGGCTATTTTCTATAAATTCAAGAGAACCTTCTTCACATGTTAAAAAAATCAATGGCTTTCTTCCTTATGTTTAACTAAAATTATCTCTTCTTTATAAATGCAAGGGTCGAAGTGGAGCTCAGCAAAACAAATTATGCTTGATTTGAAGAACATTGTTATTTTTGTCTTTAAGCAAGTTGGTGTGTACTTTCTTGTTGAACGATATGAAGTACGTTCATGTTGGTATTTTTTTAAGAAACTACGGAGCCACCCTAGGACCAGGGTAGGACCAGACCACCCCCCCCCCCCCCCCCCCCCTCCTCAATTTTCATTTTTTTAAAGTTATTTCAAAAATTATGTGTACATTGGCAAGCTGCTTTCCCTCTTTCGCAAACCACTCCAAGTTCCCTTCCATCTCTTTTTTTTTTTAAGGAATTCATTTCTAAAGTTACATGTTGGCCCCCTCATATTTAGAATTAGAAGTTAAGTTCTTTTAGTAATTTAGTTTTCAAATATTGCATATTTTACGCCTTAAATTTTATAAATTTGCACAATTCAATTTTTAGCTAATTTAATTTAGTTTTAAGTTGTTCTTTTTTAATTTATTTTTCTTGTATATAAAAAAAATTATATTTAGGGGCCAATTTTCACTTTTATATATATATATATATATATATATATATATATATATATATATATATATATATATATATATATATATATATTATTTCAGAAGGAACACCCTAAAATTTTTTTTTGGCTCCACCCCTCTACCAGGTGTAATGCATTTGGTTTGTTGGTATTTTGATTTGCAAAACTAGTGATTATACCTTTTTTTGTTAAAAACCGAATAAAATAACCTCTATTTGCATTGTTATTCATTTTGATATGTATTTGATATTAGTATTGTAAACAAAATGATAAAGTGCATGAGCGGCTCATATGAACTCGTACCAAGGCCTAATTGGAAGTAAATTAACAATATTTTGAATGTATCATGCTTTTCACATTGGATTTGTAGCTTGTAATTCCACTCCTCAAACATTAATCATTATATTTGGAAAACTTATATGTTAATTTCATAGAACTACTTGAACATTTTGTTTGAACTTGTAAATAATACACAAAGAACATAAAATATCGTGAACATTGATAATTCATTTTAGTTTAAATAAATAAATAAATAAGTATAGAAAACTACAAATTGATTGTTACATAAACATACATGTCATCTTTGCTATCAAAAACTTGAAAGGAAAATAGAATCCCAACAAAAACCATTCGATTAGACCAAAATTATATAGCCCCTGGTAGAACTACCATTAATTTCAATCTAATGACAAAGGTAAAAAAACAAAACGCAATTTACTATAAGAACAATTTCAATTTTCTAGCTTGACATTTGTTTTGCTCCATTAGTGCTTGCATTGGATTGTTGCTTTTCAATAACGTGTTGGTTATTTTGGTAACCAAAAACATAAATGCGGAAATATAAACTTTGGATCTTTAATCTCGAATCTGATTAAAAGAAAACTTAGACATTAAAGAACGCTTACATACCTGATTTCATTATAATCTTCGGATTTGAAGAACTAGGATTGGGTTTTCTAGTTGATCTCAAGAACTCTCTCTAGAATCCCTCAGCAAACCCTAAATGAATTTACATGTGTATTTCGTGTGTCTTGAACTGCTCCTCATCACATGTATATATAGATGGACATATAATCTAATGTGAGAGATGAAAGGGATCTTGAGGATCTTGAGTCAAACCGGAAACTCAACCCACAAGGTAAGTAAATATTCTATAAATCGATCCATCAACAATTTATAATATTACCATAATAACTAGATTTAATGATAGCATATTATATATATATATATATATATATATATATATATATATATATATATATATATATATATATATATATATATATGATTTGGTCCCGTAATTATTTAACAATATCTCACTGGACCACGAATATATAAATGTACGTATAATTGTATAAGCGCTTTAATGAATGTTATCATAATATTGGTACCCTTAAACAATCTCGTTCACTAATCATAATAGTATAGGATCAAAGCGGTCTTCGTTACAATTTACGTATCTAAACCTATCAATGGTCACACACACACACACACACACACACACACACACACACATATATATATATATATATATATATATATATATATATATATATATATATATAACAACATAGAACAACATAGATTAAACATGGTGTGTGGTTTTAAAATCTAAATAGATTTCCAACAAGTTCCTCTTTAGATTGAAGTGAGATCAAACTTCAAATAAGTGCAACTAATAATGGAGTCAACCAAATTCTTAATTTTCTATAGAAAAACATAATTTTTCTTAAACAAAACATAAAATACCATAAAACTCCCACTAAAACCAAATATCACACCAACGTGTGTAGTATGCTCATGAAAGACCTAAGGAGGTAATCCATTTATGAGCAAATCCTCATGGAGTTTGTCCATATGTGTTGTATATATTTCCATTTTGCATTATTGTGTTAACAGAAGGAAACTTTATGTCAATATGCTTTTACTTAATAGAACTTCTTTTGTTGGAATATAATGTTGTTGACTTATCATCACAACTTTAATGGTCTTTCAATAGCAATAATGTGTAGCCTCGTGACAAATTTCCAGAACCATATTCCATGCTACAAATTATGTTGCTATTATGGAAGAAGCTACCGAAGTCTATTCTATGAAATAGCTCATTATGCTAAAATGTAAAAGTATCCTGACATGGATCGACAACCATTTTAGCATCTAATAAAATTAGATTCTTAATAAAAATGATCTCCAAAACATTTAATTTCCTATAGTTGAGCATATATCCTTTTGTTATATATGGATATCTCAAAATCCATTTGCTGCTTTCTTATGATCCAAACTTAGGTTGCGTAGATATTTGCCTAAAACCAGAAAGATAAATTTACTCCCACTTAATTTGTGATACACAAAATCATCTACTGTATTTACCTCAAAATCAAAAGATATAATAAATTGATGAAAAATGTGGTACCGCGCATATAATATCCATAGTTGAGGTTGTTGAGTTTGTTTATTCAAAATAGAAGATTGAATAACATTTTCAATCACTGATTCATAATCTGCATACTATAAAAAACAGTAAGAGGAATCAAGATTGATTCCTCCTTAAGGATAATGTTTTAACCTTGTTTCTCCCCAAACTCAACATCCCCAAAGAATGTTGCTCTATCCAAAATGTAAGGTCAATATACATGCAATTGAAAACTAACATAATGCCCTCATTCCATTCCTTAAAGTTAATCTCATTGAGTACATGAATCATAAATGTGATCAATGTTAGCAGATATAATATCATAATTCAAATTTGTTGTTTTGAGAACATAAGAAAATCTATTTTTATGTTCATTAATCCATAAACCGTAATCAATAAATTCAATTTATGACATCTTTACAAGGTATCAACACAACATTAATATCAAGTTTTTGGACAGTAATACTAACTTGCAAGAGATATCCTTGTTTTAGAGATAAACATTGACAATAAATCATGTCAATTAACAAACCCCTCTTTGGATTGACTTACTAATCACATGGAACCAAAAAAATTATCACATGTTTATCACCACATATATGTTTATTCGGCCAAATATCAGTCTATTTTTGGGTTGGCTCATATCCGAATTAATAAACACATAAACTATAGCTTTTGATAATAAGAATCGACAATATATCATGTCAATTAATAAGCCCCTATTTGGATTGACTTATTAATGATATGTAACCTAAAAATTGTCACATATTTATCATCAAAATGTGTTTACCCGACCAAATATTAACCTACATTTGGGTCGATTATTATCCGCATTAATAAACACATAAACCAAAGATTTGAAGTATCTATAAATTAACTTTCACAAAAGATAACACTTTGACGATATATTGTGTCAGTTAATTTACTAAAAATAGATAAATAAACATGTCATAAAAGTAGTTTATTGACAATCTAAAATATTTATGAAATTATGCTTTCTTTTAGGCCGAACACACTTCATATAAACAATAACATATAATACTAAATGTATTTAGAACTAAATTGATTAAATTAATAATTTCCATAAGCCAAAGAATTCAGGTACTTAATTAAGGTTTTCAAAAACAAAGAAAAAAAAGGTTTTCAAAAACAAAAAAATAATAATATTGATCTGTCAATATTTCTTTAAAGCGTACCCAAACAGGCACAAAACAACCAATATTAAAAATATTTGTTGTATCAAAAATGTTTACAGAAAAATATACACAAGTTTTGGCTAAGGATCTACAGCCAAATTGGTTTTATATACATATAAATAATGTTTATTATTGTTGTACATGCGATTTTAACATATTTTATCCAATAAACTAAATTGGCTTTGCTGATGTTGAAAATAAAGCCCCTAAAAAAATCCAAAAAAACAAAAAAAAAATAATAACACAAAAGGACACGCATAGTATGGTAGCCCTGTGATTCAATTTAAAATAGAGTTGATATGGCTTATTAAAACCATATCTAATCATTGCTTAAATTCTATGAGGGGTACCAAAAAAAATGTAATTTAAATGGTTCTATACAAATATTTACCACCATTAGATGTACTAAAATTCAATAATTCCTTTAAGCAAAATCAAATAAATAAAGGAACTTGAATCATATGAGCGTTGGAGCATAATTTTGAGATAAATTGAAGATAAATCCACCATATTAACTAAAGAACCAATGCAATTGAAAAGCAAGTATGTGCTGTCAATCAATTTGGATAATTAATTGAATACTAAACCTATAGATCAAATATGATCAACAACTAAAATAAAGCTCCATAACCTTATGTACAAATAAATCACGTAGGTATGTATAAAACACGATATTAATCATCCATCTTTTAAACACAACATAATCTTAAAATTGAAGGGTTTTGAGCATCCTAACAACCTTAAGGTGCACATACAACCCTAAATGCTTTGAATCTATGTTTTCTCTAATTATACATGTAAAATGATTTTCCAAAGCATTTCCCTAACTAGCATACAAACATGGGTACTTGTATAACAAAAATCTAGTTAGAACACATACCTTTTCTTGTAGCTTGATTCCTTGGATCTTTAAGAGCCTAACACCCCAAATGTGATGCCTCAAATGCTTCACATAACATCACTAACAATGTAGGACTTGAAAGAGAATACTTGTACTCAAAATCGACTATGGCTCTTCCAAGAACACTAGGGTGCCAATTTTAGGAGCTCATGGGTTTCTTACTTAGTGTGGAAAAACTAGGGTTGCACCATATAAACCCTAATGTGCATGACCTTCCATATTCCTCATACTTTATGGGTTTAAACCTCCATGGATCATCCATGGGTTTAGCCCAACATAAGGAATCATGGATCGTTGACCCACACCATAAGAATGAGTGATTTACCAAATCAACCCCTTATATTTAATTAGTCTCTTTTGATCACAAAGCTAATTCCAAATTAATTCTTGATCAATACTAATTAAATAATATGATTTCATATTAATATATTAGACCTTATAATATATTAATAAATCATAAATATCCTTCTCATAAGTCCATCCTTACAAATTGTTCTGGTGTCATGCAACCCAAATGGACCATGCTACTCTCGAGTCAAATACATACCAATTATAGTTATGAGCTTAGACACTAAATCCAACAGTCTCCCACTTGGATAAGTCTAACAACTATAACTGCTAGTTACGACTTAAGACACCGACCATCAATCGTAACTCTTAAAAGCCTAGGTCGAACTGAGACGCTCCATTTTAGATAAGTGATCATATAATCATCTGTTCTCAAGATATCAGTCGGACAAATACATGGAACAACATCATACTTACTGTCTAGCAGTTTGTTTCTTGATCTCCAATTTGTTTGCCATAGAATCTAATTGAACACATCAATTTAGTTCTGACCGGGCCCGACACATAGGTCAAAACAAAACCATCGAGGGGCCCAAGATATCGCTTTTAATCCTCCAAGGACTAAAAGGAACAGATAAAGTTCGACTCATATGCTTGTACTAACAACTCATCAAATTGTACACAACAGCACGTTTTATAGCATCAAGTTACTGAAGCGGTTTCGTACTATCAATGCACAATCAACTCATAGTCAACAACTCATATCTCTTGGTTTCAAGACTTATATGATATTATCGTCTCACGATCACTCGAGATAAATTCCATGAAGTGATACAAGTGAGTGTGGGTTTAATCCAATACTCAGACCTTATGAGCTCTCATGAATGTTGCAGCAAACTTTGTTATGTCTAATACAATTCAGACAAATCTACAAGCCAAATTCATGAGAGTCTTGCTTCAATACCTACTTCCAACGTATGATCGACCGTGGATAGTTTGAATAATATAATTATTCTAGAAGTCAAAACATGCAAAGTGAAACAATAGTAAATGATTGACATAAGACAATACCATACTAGTAAATAAAAAACACTTTTTATTTAAGCATCAAATGTCAATTACATTTCAACTATTACAAGTTTCAAAAGCTATCTAATCATTAAAACTAATATCGTCCTTCAGCTCGATGCGCCTCGCATGCTGTAAGTGCTTAACCCTACTCACTCCCTTCATGAGGGGATCTACTGGGTTCTCCTCAGACGATGCCCTCTTTTCCACGAAGATTTCTTCTTCTATTTGATGTGGGTTAATGTCATAAAAACCATCAAGTTTTCATAGTTTTGTCGGTTTTGCTCAAAGTTGAAATTTATGTCCGTTTTTATCCAAATATTTTCGAAAAAATGTTCGGTTTTACCCTTTTACCGATGATAACAGGTTTTCCAGGTTACCATTATACTAAATTCCCAAAAAACCCTTAAGTTTACCATTTTTTTTGCGTTTTTACCCTTAAGTTTGTTATTTTTTTTACACTTTTACCCTAAGTATATATTTTTTTCATAATATACATAATCATGCAGAAAAATCATATTTATATATGAAAAAATATTTAATTAAATATTGTATTTATATTTTTTTTAATGTTATATATATATATATATGTGTGTGTGTGTGTGTGTGTGTGTGTGTGTGGGTGTGTGTGTGTGTTTTTGCATGGTTATACCATTTAAAAAGATAAATAATATTTTTAGAATTATGAATATGTGTTTTATAGATATAATTTTTAGAAGTATAAATACATATTTTTACATTTTTATATATTAATATGTATCTATATTTCTAAAAATATATTTATACTTAAAAAACATATATCAAAATACATATTTACACTTCTAAAAATATATGTATATACTTATATAAACATGTTTATGAATGAACAAGTTTTTTTTATTGATATATATATATTTTTAAATACATAAAAATATGTATTTGTAGTTCTAAAAACATATTCGTTTGTTTTTTTACATCTTAAATGGTTTATCCAAGAAAAAAACACATACACACACACACACACATATATATATATATATATATATATATATATATATATATATATATATATATAAAGAAATAACATTAAAAAATGTAAATACAATATTTATTTAAAATCTTTTCGTATATAAATATGATTTTTCTGCTTGAATATGTATAATATGAAAAAAATACATAGGGTAAAAGTGTAAAAAAGATTATAAACTTAAGGGTAAAAACATAAAAAAAAACTATAAACTTAAGGGTCCTTTTTTGCAAAGTTAATATAATGGTAACCTGTTATCACCGGTAAAAGGATAAAACCGAACATTTTTTTGGAAAATGTTAGGGTAAAAACGGACATAAAATTCAACTTTGGGCAAAACCGACAAAACCTTGAAAACTTGAGGGTTTTTATGACATTAGCCCTTTCGATGTCTAATGAAGTGGTATTTTCTGTCGATGTGCTTGGATCTTCCATGATCCCTCGGTTCCTTGGCTAAGGCAACTACACTCTCGCTGTCACAGAAAATCTCCATAGGCTCCTTTATAGATAGTACAACTCCAAGGTCTCTGATGAAGTTCTTCAGCCATATTGCCTCCTTCGCCGCCTCGCTTGCTGCTATGTATTCTGATTCGCAAGTTGAATCAGCTACTGTTTCCTGCTTGGAACTTTTCCAAGTTATTGCTCCTCCATTTAGAGTAAAGACCCAGCCCGACTGAGAGCGGAAATTATCCATGTCGGTTTGAAAGCTGGTGTCACTATACCCCACCACCCTCAAGTTATCACTCCCACCAAAGGTAAGGATCCAATCCTTATTCCTCTGCAAGTACTTGAGAATGTTCTTTACCGCATTCCAGTGAGCCTTTTCCAGATTTCCCTTGATATATGTTGACCATGCTCAAAGCAAAGGCCACATCAGGGCGAGTACAAGTCATAACATACATGATCGAGCCAATTGTGGAAGCATATGGTATTCGACTCCTCTCTGCTATCTCAACCTCTGTACTCTGACTTTGAGTTTTACTTAGTTTAGCATTGCTCTGGATCGGTAAGTCACCTTTCTTGGAATCCATCATGTTGAATCTTTTCAACACCTTCTACAAGTAGGTACTTTGACTAAGTCCAATTAGTCTCTTACTCATGTCTCTCAATATCCTTATCCCAAGAATATTGGAAGCTTCTCCGAGGTCCTTCATAGCGAAACACTTCCCAAGCCAGCAATTAACCTCCTGCAAGGTTGGAATGTCATTTCCTATGAGTAGTATGTCATCCACATACAATATCAGAAAGCTAACTATGCTCCCACTAGCTTTGACATATACACAGGATTCATCCTCGCTTCTCGAAAATCCAAACTCTTTGACTTTCTCATCGAAACAAAGATTCCATCTGCGAGATGCTTGTTGAAATCCATAAATGGATTTCTCAAGCTTATACACTCTATTAGGGTACTTTGCATCGAAAAAACCCTTTGGATGACTCATGTAAACATCCTCAGCCAACTTTCCATTAAGGAAAGCGGTTTTGACATCAATTTTCCATATTTCATAATCACGAAATGCAGCTATGGCTAGCATAAACCTAATAGACTGAATCTTCGATATTGGTGAGAAGGTCACATCATAATCAACTCCCGGAGTTTGAGTAAAGCCCTTCGCAACCAGTCGCGCCCTATAAGTGTGTACTTTCCCATCCATGTCGGTCTTCTTCGTGAAGATCCATTTGCACCCGACTGTCTTAGAACCCAGTACATTGTTAACCAAGTTCCAAACTTGATTGTCATACATGGACTGAATCTCATTGTCCATCGCCTCTTTCCATTTAGCAGACTCGGGTCCTGCCATGGCTTCCTTGTAGTTGTTAGGTTCATCCAAATTTACCAGTGTGCTATCACTGATAAATGTATCACCTTATGCAGTAATATGGAAACCATAAAACTCAGGTGGAACCCTAACTCTACTGGAACACCTCAGAGGTATAGACTTGTCGTGAGTCTCGTGTCTCACGAAAGCCTCGCAACCCCAAACCTTGATGTGGTCTAATTTGGGAACCTTCCTAGTCCACATCTTGTGAGGTGTTTTGGAAACCCTCTTGGTAGAGACTAGATTAAGGATATGGGCGAAAGTCTCTAAGGCATACCCTCAGAATGAGATTGGTAACGAAGCTCGACTCATCATGGAACGAACCATGTACAACAAGGTTCGATTGCGCCTCTCAGCCACACCATTAAGCGGTGGTGTCCTAGGTGGCGTCAACTGTGAAACAATTCCTCATTCCTTAAGATAGTCAAGGAACTCGATACTAAGATACTCACCAACCCGATTGGATCGGAGCATCTTTATCTTCCTGCCTAGCTGATTCTCCACTTCTTGTTTAAACTCTTTGAATTTCTCAAAGGTTTCTGACCTATGCTTGATTAAGTATACATAGCCATATCTACTTTAATCATCAGTAAAAGTCACATAGAAGTGATTAGCATCCCTTGTGGCGGTTCTGAAGGGCCCACACACATCGGTGTGTATGAGATCCAACAAACCTTCACCCCTTTCACAAGTACCAGTGAAGGGTGATTTAGTCATCTTTCCAAGCAAACAAGATTCGCAAGTGTCATCCGACCTTAAGTCGAATGACTCCAAGACTCCATCCTTTTGGAGTTGGCCTATACGCTTCTTGTTGACATGTCCAAGAAGAAAACGCCACACACATGCTTTATCCAATTCATTGGATGAATCGATATGCAACACATTATTTCCTAAGTTGTCTACAACATTCACAGTTTCATATACACCATTACAAGTTAATGCTTTAAAATAAAAAAAAAACACCATTATAATAAGCATTTATAGCACCAATTTCATCATCAGATGAAAAACTATAGCCTTGTTTGTACAAACCATGAAAGGAAATAATATTTCTCGCCATATCATATGAGTAGCAACAATTACTCAAATCTATTTCTAACCCAGTACTAAGCAATAAAGAGTAAACTCTAATCTTGGTGACAAGTGAAACCTTCCTATTCCCCATGATCAAGTTTATCTTCCCGTGCTCCACATCCTTACTTATTTTTAGGCCTTGCATATCAGAACAAATGTGAAACCCATAACCTGTGTCAAGAACCCAAGAGTTAGAATGTGATGAGTTTTTAGATAGAATAGTATAAATACCTGCATGGGTGGGTTTAACCTTCCCATCTTTGACATCCTACAAGTATTTTGGGGCAGCTTTGCTTCATGTGCCCTTTGTCATGATAGCAGAAACACTCTGCTTCCTTAGGAATGGAAGAGGGAGCAGTAGAACCAACATTGGTCCTACTTGAAGAGGATCCATCAAGAGACTTTCTAGTGCGGCTCTTTGAGGGAGCCTTCCTCTTCTTCCCTTTCCCTTGTCCAATTGCCAAAACATAGGCAGTTGCGGTAGGAGTATAAACAACATTTTTTACCTTTGAGACCGGTTTCAGCAGTCCTCAAAAGTGATGGATTTTAGCCATAAGAACATCCTATGTGCTCATGTAAACCCTAATGCTTGGATCTAGGTTTCTCTATTGTACATGCAATTCATCCAAGACTTTAAACCCTAGTTCTAGCATATGATAATCATTATTAACATAATAATGGGTTTGAGATATTACCTTGATTGTTATGTAGCAATAACAATCTCAAATCCTCCTTGTAATGGCTTTAGAAAGCTTAGAGTCACAAGTGTCACTCCTCTAATGGCTCACAAACACCAAGAGCAAGAGGATGAAGAATGATAAGAGAGAAGGCTGACCAAGAATGTCCGAAACCCTAAGGAGTTCCTTCCACACGTTTTTGGTGCTCTAGGGATCTTTAAATAGTGAAGCTATTAGGGTTATCTAACAAGGAAACTCTAATTTGGATGCTTAGGCCTTAAGCAACCCATGGACTCCTTCCTTAGAGGCCTAGGACGATTTCTAATGGGTTTACCCATAGAATTCGTCCACCCCTCTAATATGGAGTCCATTAGCCCAATATTCAACTTATCATACAATTGACAGTTCTAGTCCCTTAAGTTTAATTAACGAATTTTATCCACAAAGTTAATTCTTATTAATTCTTGACTAATATTAATTAAACAATATGATTTCTCCTTTAATATATTATTCTCATAATATATTAATAATCATAATTAATCCTTTCTCTTCATAATTCATCTATCAAGTTGCTTTGGTAAAGGCAACCCAAAATGAGCATGCACCATCGGGTCAAGTACATACCAAAATAGTTATGGACTTAGACACTAATCCAACAGTCTCCCACTTGGATAAGTCTAATAACTATCCTGCGTATGACTTCAGATCCTGATCTGCAATCATAGCTTTTAAAAGCCGCTGTCAACTCTGATCTTATCATATACGCGTCCTTTAGATAAGGGATCATATATTCCTCCATTCTAGATATCGTATAGATTTGAGACATGGATTTCAATCATTCTCTCTATACTGTTTCCCGATTTTCGATTTATGACGACTGACAACAGACTACACTTGAACACATCAAATTAGTCCCGACTTGGCCAAGCACTTAGTGTCATCACTAAATCATCGAGGGGTCCACAGATATCGCTTTTACCATACTTTGGATAAAAGGAACGGATAAACTTTGACTCAATGCTTGCTTGCACTCACTCACGAAATCACACACAACAATATGTTTTATAACACCAAGTTACTAGTGCGTTTACATATTATCAATGTGCAACCGACTCGCAAGATACAACTCACACATCTCGGTTTCAAGAATATAAGATATTATCGTCTCACTAATCACTCGTGATACAAATCCATGAAGTGATCCAAGTGAGCGTGGGTTTAATCCAATGCTCAAATCATATTCATAAGCACTCATGAATGTTGCAGCAAACAATTGCTTATGTCTAATACACTTTAGACAATCCACACACCAATTCATGACAGTCTTCATTCATACCTACTTCCAACATATGAATGACTGTGGCCCGTTCGAATAATTTGACTGTTCTCAACCAATTAAATTATTCAGGAAGTCAAAACATGCAAAGTGAAACACAAGGATAATACTAATCCCATATGGCCTCAAACCTTTGAGTATAAATAAAACACCTTTTATTTATCACCATATCGATTACTCATTATTTGTCGTTTCGGGTAATCAACTTCTTATTTGAATTATAACTATACTTGTCCCATGCTCTTAGCATGCACACAATGCTAACCTATGGTCCTTACTTTGTGAAATAGATCAAATGAACACATTTCCAATCATACTCATTTCACAACTCCCAATCCTTATCATAAGTATAAGAATATCAAATTCTTGTCACTTAAAGAATATGTTAGATTCTAACATTTTATGCAATGATTCCTTTGGTAATGTCACTGCACTAAGGTCACAATGACTATTTCCAATTAATTACAAAGCTCTCTATCGGAAATTGTTACAAGACAATTCCGTAGATGTGTTGTCTCTCACTCAAAGTACATTCCTTTGAACATCCTTCTTGCATAAAAGTTTCTAATGTAGACATAGATTCTTAATATCCAACTCCCAATATGGAAACATTTCCATACTTACCATATGACAACTCATTCTTAATAGAATCTTATCTATTCATAATAATGTTGATATGCTCCATCCAATATCATACTTCCAACTACTCACAAGCGACCAATCCTTAGCAAGCTTTGGATCATCCTTTGATAGTTGTTTAATTATCTTAGTCAAAACCAATTCTTGTCCTTTTTCCCTCTAAATGCGCTAGACATTTGGAAAAATTTTAGAATGGTCAAATATTATAGCATTTGCAAATGATCCTATACCCGAAGCATGTGGGACATGACGCATAATGTCTTAAATAAAGATTCGATACTTTATTAATCTTTTGCCATAGTATTTTACGTGTCACATTCTCACAATTTGATTTATGAAGAGGGACTCCATAATCATAATTGAAATTTGAGAACGTACTATGTATCCTTGACTAAATTTATTAACATTCCACAACCTAAGCCTTTAGATTTGAAATGAAGCATAATATTCTCTCCCTTAATTATAGCAAAACAACTATTCAATCCTTACGACTTTGTAAAGTATAACTCTTGTTTTCTATAATTAATATTGCTAACTTGCAATACTTGCCTTAACAATCATACAATCATAACATTTATGCTCCCACTATCACAATGATTATTATAACCATAACACTTATGCTCCCACTAGCTTTAACATGTATTCAGAAACAGCTTAACTTTTAGAAAAATAATGCCTATTGAATTTCTTTAAGTTCATATTTCTAATACCCAATGCTTTGATAATCTTTTATCAAGGCTTTATAAACTTATACACCTTTGCCTTAGATAGTTCATGTGCGTGTCTTAAACAATTCAGACAAATTTCCA
Source organism: Lactuca sativa (assembly GCF_002870075.4). Taxonomy (NCBI): domain Eukaryota; kingdom Viridiplantae; phylum Streptophyta; class Magnoliopsida; order Asterales; family Asteraceae; genus Lactuca; species Lactuca sativa. The sequence goes on along the minus strand of NC_056624.2, from coordinate 177,572,183 downwards.
AATCTCACAATTCGAATCATGGAAAGGGATACCGTAACCATAATCGAATTCGAGAATACAATTTCACAATCACTATCCTTTTAAAATCTCTATTAGTGAAAGCATTTCCTCACAGTCATTTTCATGAAGGAGGGAATCTTATGACACTTAGATTTTAATGGTGTATGTGTTCCTATTCATGTGAATTTGTCAAAAACAAAGTTTACGACAAATTCAAACTCATATGGACCAAACTTTTTAATCTTGATTTCTTGCCTTATGGTAACACGGCTGCCCACCATGTCTTCCAAGTAGTTTAGCAGCTCACCCTTTCCTATCAATGTACTTTTCATTGATCAAGGTCCTTGCCTTTTATGCATTCAAATGAGAACTCATCGAACTCATATGCATAATTAACTCGATTGGAACGACACAGAAACAAGATAACGTCAACACGATAGGTTGTAAACCTCTATTTGTGTGCTAGTGATGATCGACAAGGTCTATTCTTTATTAGTTCTTGAAACCTTTCAAGACCATTAAGACTCCCACTGACTCCTTGACATATAAGATTCTCTTGTCAATAAGCATTTCTTGACAAACAAATATTCAAGAGTTAGTGTAGCTTTTATCAAGACAAAACACTTCATAAATTGGTCCTAGTTGGTTTTTGACTTATCCAAGACATCACAACTTTCCAATTTCAAATGTGCAAAAATAAGAAAACCTTTTTCCAAATTCTACATTTGATGAATGTTATAAACCTTCTTAAGACTTGTCACTCAATGTCACAATCTTAACTTTAAGACTTGGTTTTGGAACGAAGTATGATTGACTTCTTGATTTAACCATTTCTTTAATTCTCGATTCCTCTTCTTAGACATACAATTGCACAAAGATTCACTTAAAGGATCAATTGAGATATGGTTCTTAATCATTAAGACTAATCATAAAACATAATAAAAGGTACTCTCCCTTCTTCTTAGAATAGAGAAACTTTTTATCTTTCTGCCTACTTGATTCTTCTTATTCGTTCTGATATTGATCAATTCAGAATTACAATTTATCTTATAAGTGTAATCATATTTACCAAACCTTTAGTAAATCATGACGAATATCTTTGTTACTCTTGCGGTGGACTTGATCACCACATAACTTTGTGTACTCGATCTCCTAGTCCTTCACTTGAAACTTTGTCAACGACTTAGTCTAATTCCCAAATATGAAATTTCTCATTCATCGTGCAACCAAGTTGCATGATTCCAAGTTTCTGTCCAATTGAAACTTGGGCGATGAGAAACTCTCCCTATTTGGTAAATTCTCGACATTTCCACAATTAACATGATTAAGAACCACATCCATTCGTTGTAGAAATATGCAAACATCAATTTTTCATAACGATTTCATTGCAAGGAAATAAATAAATAAACGAATGAGTCAAATCAAATTTTATTTTATTCATTAAAAGCAGCGGAAAACATTTGTCCTTACAATGCAAAATCAACTGAAAACTATGTAATTAAATATTCCTAACTACTCTATTATAACTTTCTAAGCTCAAAATCTAATATTCGAATCCATGCGATCGAGATCCATTTCTTCGTGATTAGACTCATCTTGCTCTTTCATCAAGCTTCCTCTCTTTTCACTGATTCTGCAAAACATTCAAATGCAATCTTATCACATTATGTATTAAGAATCAATGAATAGGAACTTAATGGAGTTAGATAGTGGATTTTACCTGAAGCACAGCCATACTCTTTGACTCTCCCATCTTCTGGACTCTTCAGGCTCTTAGGGCAGACTTGCATCCAACGCCCTTTCTCTTGGCAGCAAACGCAGGTCAGTTCTCCTAGAATGTCCTCGGAAGCATGGTTAGTTGACTTTCCCAACAAATACGCCCCATTGCTTTGCCAAATCATTTCTGATTCAGCAGCAATGAGCATGTAAGTTAGGTCAATGAGGTTTTCATCATGATCCATCATATAATACTTTCTTTTGAACTCATTATATGATTCAGGAAGTTACTGCAGAACCCAGTTCACAGCGAACTTATCCAGGAATGACGCACCCAACATTATCAACTTATCGATGTGTGATTTCATTCCTAGAACGTGGGCACACACGGGTTTACCATCTTCATGTTTCATTTCCAATAGGGCTTTAGTGACATTGAACCTTTCAACTCTTCGATCTTGTGGGTTAGGGAGAACAACGGGAGGAGGAGGAAGTGAAGCATGATTTCTTGTTCCTCGATCGAATCGTGGAATATCATCTTCATGTGGAATGCTTGTTCCACGGGATTTGGGAAGACCATAGTTGTCGAACTTCGACATCTACAAAACGGGAGAAAACAAATTCAAGTTAGTTGATTGATTGAGACCTTAATAAATCACCCAAATGAGATATTAAGGCTAGGATCCAACACAATACTCTACAACCTAGAAAAGGGATGTCGTAATCTAGTTGCAGAATATTTGAAGGGAAAAACAGATTAAGTTTTAAATGTATTGAAAACTCCTAGATCCTTTGAGATTCATTGAACTTTTCAATGGCATGTTTAAATCTTGATATACCCCTCTAGTTTGTGACTGGGATGCCGAGGATCATAAAGCGGGTGTGAATAACTATGCAAATCTACATGGTGCCCTCACATGTTGCAGTCACCTATTCGATGTGCCGGTTAACCACACACGCTCCACCGAAATATAACAAACATTGAGTCACCCTTTGCTACCTTTGCTTAGAACCATTTAGTGTGCCGGTTAACCACACACGCTCCACTAACGTCTTCGCAAGGGCACAAAGTGTAATTTCATGGAATTGCATCAATTCTCTTTTGCCTAAAGTAACTAAGATTGGGAATTTTATGAAAACATTTAGTTACTTTTATATTTCATTATACTTATAATGGAAGGTTTCTGTCCTATCCTACCCGTTCGGCTAACGACCCTCCACTTGTCAAGAGTGTGGTGGGTAAGAGTGGATACCCATTCAATCGCCATTTTATAGGCAATTTCCTTAAACATCCCTTATAGACCAGCTTCGTGAATGAGGCCTACTAACGGTAAGACTGACTTTTACTCATACATATATATAATGTTAGACTTTTAATGTTATATATAGTATAGGGTGTATTCTACACTTTTAAAATACTAGGTGATCAAATTTAATAATTATACTTTTAATTTAATTAAATTGTAAACCAAAACTTTATGGATTTATTAAATCTCTTTTAATTATACACCTTAATTAATTAATAAAACCATAAGGGTGTGATTTGAACTTTTCAAAACAATACTAGGGTTTTAGAATTTAACATTTCTAAATTAACTTTTGATCAACTTTTAAATTCAAAAACTTGAGGGCAAGTTTTGAAACATTTCAAAACATTAGGGTTTTAACTATTTAAATTTCAAAACAAAACCTTTAAGTTCAAATTTAAACCATAAAACTTACATGGGCACAATTGAAACTTTTTCACAATACGAGGATCAAATAACAAATAATAGAAATTAAACAATTAATTTTTGCATTATCTATATTTGACCTAATTTCAATTTCTTGCAAGATAAGTTACCCAATTAATACAAATAATCAATCTTTAATCATATAAGGAAGTTATTATCTAATCAATTGGTAATTATCTTTTGTTTAATCAAGGATATTCTCAAATATAAGATAAAATTCGAATATTAAAGATCCAAAACAATTAAGGCAGGTATCCTCAAGCAAAACAACAAGAAATCCCGAAACTACCTCCTTCTGACGCTCGAACTCGCCGAGTTCCTCTATGGACTCGCCGAGTTGGAGCTACTCGCCGAGTCCACATTGGAACTCGCCGAGTTCATCAGACAGGGGACCAAAAATTTGATCTTTGAAGCTTGAACAAATAACCAAGGCATCAATACAATAGAAACCAATCTAGGCTCTGATACCACTGATGGGTTTTAACCATAAGAACATCCTATGTGCTCATGCAAACCCTAATGCTTGGATCTAGGTTTCTCTATTGTACATGCAATTCATCCAAGACTTTAAACCCTAGTTCTAGCATATGATAATCATTATTAACATAAGAATGGGTTTGAGATATTACCTTGATTGTTATGTAGCAATAACAATCTCAAATCCTCCTTGTAATGGCTTTAGAAAGCTTAGAGTCACAAGTGTCACTCCTCTAATGGATCACAAACACCAAGAGCAAGAGGATGAAGAATGATAAGAAAGAAGGCTGCCCAAGAACGTCCAAAACCCTAAGGAGTTCCTTCCACACGTTTTTGGTGCTCTAAGGATCTTTAAATAGTGAGGCTATTAGGGTTATCTAACAAGGAAACCCTAATTTGGATGCTTAGGCCCTAAGCAACCCATGGACTCCTTCCTTAGAGGCCTAGGACGATTTCTAATGGGTTTCCCCATAGAATTCGTCCACCCCTCTAATATGGAGTCCATTAGCCCAATATTCAACTTATCATACAATTGATAGTTCTAGTCCCTTAAGTTTAATTAATGACTTTTAGCCACAAAGTTAATTCTTATTAATTCTTGACTAATATTAATTAAACAATATAATTTCTCCTTTAATTTATTATTCTCATAATATATTAATAATCATAATTAATCCTTTCTCTTCATAATTCATCCTATCAAGTTGCTTTGGTGAAGGCAACCCAAAAGGACCATGCACCATCGGGTCAAGTACATACCAAAATAGTTATGGACTTAGACACTAATCCAACAAAAAGCCCTTGAAGTTTTCTAAGTGTGACCTCCTCCCTGTTCATATGATAGGTCATGCGGAACTGATCATAACTTAGAGTTAAGGAGTGTAGAATGATATCTATAGCTAGCTCCTCAAGGAAGTTCACATTCAACTTTAGCAACCAGTCCACAAACCTTTGCATTTTCTGCAATTGGCCCATGATGGGTTCAGCATCCTTCATCCTGATTGTTATCATGGAAGAGATGATTTCACACCTCTCTTGACGAGCACTCTGATGGTATCTTTCCATCAGCAACTGGTGCATCTCAAAAGGGTAGTAGTCCTTATAGGACTTTTGGATTTCAGCTGTCATGATGACCAACATGATACAAGACACCTTGGTAGCATCCTTCTCATGAGCCTTAAACTCAGCGATCTCCTCAGGAGTAGTAGACGACTCATCGATTTCCTTAAGCTCCTTGTCTAGGAAATATTCCTTGTCCTCATAGCGAGTGACCATCATGATGTTCCTAATCCAGTCATTAAAGTTGGATCCATCAAAGATTACTCTCCTACACAAGTTAATGAGAGAGAAGGATCCCGTAGGGTTTGAGCCAGAAGTAGTGTTGGAAGACATCTAAAAAGAAAGAAAGACAAAGTTTAGATTAGATAAAGAGTCCTTAATATAACACCCAAAATGAAATATTAAGGCTAGCAAGAAACACAATATTTTACAAATTGGAAGAGGGATGCCGCAATCCAACTCGCAAAATATTTGAAGGTAGGTAAATGACGATTTACCAATTTCCACCATGAAAAAAGAAATTGATTATTAAGTTTTAATTGGATTGAAACTCCTAGATCCTTTGAGATTCATTGATCAATTCAATGGCATGTTTAAATATCGATTATGCCCTTCAGGTTTGTGACTGGGATACCGACTATCACAAACAAGGTGTGAATAACAATGCAAAATGTGCTTGGTACTCCCGATGTCATTTATCACCCAATCAATGTGCCGGTTAACCACACACGCTCCATTGATCTTATGATAAACATCGAGCCACCCTTTGCCACCCTTACTAGTCCAAGTTAATGTTTCAGTTAACCACACACGCCCCATTAACGACTTGGCAAGGTGAAAAGTGCAATTTTCATGGATTAACATCAATTTCACATTTTCCTAAAGTAACTAAGATTGGGAATTTATAAAAGGTTTAGTTACTTTATAATTATCATTATACTTAATGAGAATTATAGTCCTATCCTACCCGTTCGGATAATGACCCTCCACCAGTCAAGGAAACAGTGGGTGAGAGTGGACACCCATTAAACTGCCATTTTATAGGCAGTAACCTTATACCCCCTTATAGACCGGCTTCGTGAATGAGTCTTACTAACGATAAGACTGGCTTGATCTTATATATATATATATATATATATATATATATATATATATATATATATATATATATATATATATATAACTATAATATTATGAAGTATAAGAGTTGAATTTTAAACTTTTAAAATTCTAGGGTTTGGAATTAAAGTATCTTAAGTGTGACTTTACAAATTTCAAAACTTAAGGACAAGTTTTGACACTATTCAAAACTCTTCATTTTCTTAACTTATGAGTTTAATGACTTTTATGAAAAAGACTTTTGGTATTCCATAACTTGATGACAAGTTATGGAATCCATTAAAAGACATTTAGATTAACCATTAAACTAACAAGAAATGTCAAAAAAAAAATATCTATGATCTAGACAAACTCATAAGCAAAGATAATTCACATCAACAATTTTCAAGAAATCATATACACTTATATAAATCTTGAAAATTTGACAATTATCTAGTAATTGGACAAGCATGATCATTACCTTATGAAAAAACAAGTTTCTTGGTTCAAAAAACAGTTTGGGGGTAATGATCCTAATCCAATTTCAGGCCAAAAGTCGAAAATCTACCCACTGGAGCACCAACTCGGCGAGTACATGAACTAGACTCGTCGATTTGGTCAATTAACAAAGGGACTCGGCGAGTTCACTGGGCAGAAGGCAGAAATTCGATTTTTTACACTTTGAAAATCAATACAACATCAAGTATAACAGAAAACAATCCTAGGCTCTGATACCACTGAAGGGTTTTGAGCATCCTAACAACCTTAAAGTGCACATACAACCCTAAATGCTTTGAATCTATGTTTTCTCTAATTATACTTGTAAAATGATTTTCCAAAGCATTTCCCTTACTAGCATACAAACATGGGTACTTGTATAACAAAAATCTAGTTAGGACACATACCTTTTCTTGTAGTTTGATTCCTTGGACCTTTAAGAGCCTAACACCCCAAATGTGATGCCTCAAATGCTTCACACAACACCACCAACAATGGAGGACTTGAAAGAGAATACTTGTACTCAAAATCGGCTATGGCTCTTCCAAGAACACTAGGGTGCTAATTTTAGGAGCTCATGGGTTTCTTATATAGTGTGGCAAAAAGAGGGTTACACCATGTAAACCCTAAGGTGCATGACTTTCCGTATTCCTCATGCTCCATAGGTATAAACCTCCATGGATCGTCCGGGTTTAGCCCAACATAAGGAATCATGGATCATTGGACCACACCATAAGAATGAGAGATTTACCCAATCAACCCCTTATATTTAATTAGTCTCTTTTGATCACAAAATTAATTCCAAATTAATTCTTGATCAATACTAATTAAATAATATGATTTCATATTAATATATTAGAACTTATAATATATTAATAAATCATAAATATCCTCTTTTCATAAGTCCATCCTTACAAATTGTTCAGGTGTCATGCAACCCAAATGGACCATACTACTCTCGGGTCAAGTACATACCAATTATAGTTATGGGCTTAGACACTAAATCCAACAAAACTATCACAAAGAACAAGAAACATATATCACATGCTCAGCCTTTTTATTGTGTGTCAAGAAAGCAAAAGAAAAAAACACACATAAAACAACTTTTTTTGGCTTCAAGGAGAAAACAGGTATGTATAAAACACGATATTAATAAAAAATTTCTAATAACAAATTCAATTTGGCTCTGATACCAATTGTTGGTTATTTTGGTAACCAAAAACATAAACGCAGAAACATAAACTTTGGATCTTTAATCTCGAATCTGATTAAAAGAAAACTTGAACATTAAAGAACGATTACATACCTAATTTCATTATAATCTTTGGATCTGAAGAACTAGAGTTGGGGTTTCCAGTTTAGCTCAAGAGCTCTCTCTAGAATCTCTCAGCAAACCCTATTGTATTTCATGTGTCTTGAACTGCTCCTCATCACATGTATATATAGATGGAGATATACCCTAATGTGAGAGATGGAAGGGATCTTGAGGATTTTGAATCAAAGCGGGAACTTAATCCATAAGGTAAGTAAATATTCTATAAATCGGTCAATCAACAATTTATATTCTTACCATGGTAACTGGATTTAATGATAACATTATATATATATATATATATATATATATATATATATATATATATATATATATATATATATATATGACGTGGTCCCATAATTATCTAACATAACCAAGTATGATGTCCATGTAACTAGCACACGTTGTCGTATCTACTCATCCTATAAAGCGGCACATTGAGTCCTTCAAATGGAAGAACCATGGTTAGGTTCAGAATAAGAAGAAGATGTGCATAATTTATAGAATAAACTAAAATTACCTTAAATGGATAGGAAAAAAGTGTATACTTATATTGAGTGAGGTCCCTAATGTACATACTACTAATAATAATCCATATAAGGGAAAGGCCATTATTAGGTCTTCGAATGGGTTGAAGAGTAAGACATTATCATTATCGTAGGGGGAAAATTAGAAAAAAAAACAAGGTTTTTAATATAAAGTAGGAGAGAGATGATAAGCGAAAAAAACGAATTGCCCTCATGCGAGGGGTACACAAAGCCACTATGTAACACCCGGTTTCAAATCGCTACATTATTCATCGTCGTGGCCCGATCATCAGTTATCTCAAGGCTTGGGATCTTGGGGAAGAAGGATTTTGCCCTTTTTGGATGAGGGTGTTAAAGTCTATGTGATCCGAATGTTCGATGGTGTCTCATAGCCCAACGACATAATCGTAAATTGTTATCTTATCCCTTTATGAATTTTGGGATTGGTTCAGGGATTTTTAAGGCTATGATAGGTTGCTAGAAGTGTAGGGCTTCACATCACCTTTCTGTGGATATAAAGTTCGTCAAAAATGGACTTAGAATGAAGAAGTTATGGATGCAACATTCCAAAAATACAACCCGAAAATTTCGTTTTTAAAACATTATTAAAACCATAATATCATTGCCAAAGTATAAAAATCATAACCCATGTGTTTCAAAATGTCATAATATCTATTACATATCAAGTCTCATATCGAATATCATATCAAAATATCAAAGTAAAACTCCCAGGCTGAAGACTGTAGCGTGTGCCATGCGATCATCTCGAGCCCTTTCCTTTGCTAGTGGAAGTACCTGAAACCAAAATTGAAACTGTAAGAACAAAGTTTAGTGAGCTCCCCCAACCTACCACACACCATACATATATAATATGCAACTAAGAGATATGGGCCCCACCCATACTCATGCAGATACGGGCTCCGCCCACAGCTAACTAACTCTGAGATACATGCCCCGTCCACTCTCAGCTACTTCGAGATACGGGCACCGCCCACACTCGGCTACTATGAGATACGGGTCCCGTCCACACTCAACTGCTATGAGATACGGGCCCCTCCCACACCCAACTACTATGAGATACGGGCCTCGCCCACACTCAGCTACTAACAAACATACAAGTATCACATAGAAAACAAGTATAACTAATTCTATCTGTCAGACATATATCCTTAATCAAACTAACATGTCAGATACGTCCCCGCCCACACTCGTCTATTATGAGATACGGGCCCGGCCCACACTCATCTACTAACATATCAATCTACGGGCCGGCCTTGGTGCCTTAGACCCGTTCCTACTGAAGGGAAACTCACCTCATATGACTGACTGCAGAAAACTCGAGTGAGGGATCCCTGTTTGCCGCTCCGGCTATCAATTCCATACAACACTTAATTAAAATCTGATAATCCTTCTTAGGGTAAAATGACCATTTTACCCTCTGGTCAAAATCAACATTTTGGACAAATTCATCACCCAGTTGACCTGACTCACCAAGTTGGTTCACCAACTCGTCAATTCTCTATTATTTCATCTTTTCCCAACCCCGACTCTACTCGTCGAGTCTAGCAAGAATTCGACGAGTCCTCCTTCAAACATAATATCGGGACTATCTTCATCTGACTCGCCGAGTTCATCCTTGAACTCATCGAGTTCATCTTCATCATATGAGTGTGGCTAGTCTGTGACTCACCGAGTTGTATGAACAACTCGTCGAGTCCATCTTCATGGGTTGGGAGATTGCCTTGGACTCGTCAAGCATGTTCATCCACTCGCCAAGTTTCATGGTTTCCAGGTCCATAACTACATTTATTTTGTTGATTCCTCCTTATGGACTCATCCAGATCCCTTCCAGACTCAACTAGATCCCTTCGAATCATAAAAGGTTGGGGAACCAAACCCCCGACTCGCCGAGTCCCATGAACGACCCGTCGAGTCAACTAATGTCAATGCCCATAACTCGATTTCTGTTGTGCTAATCTCATCCAAAGGGTAGATTTGGGCTCCAGGTCGATATAACACGTAAAGTCATGAACTTTACGTCCATGCATGGGACTTATAAGCTCAAGATACCAAAAATAGGGTTTATTACATGCATGGGGTTCTCATGGCCATAAAGTTGGCATCTTTATGCCATGAGAACCCTCCAAGGTTCCAGATGTGAAGAATTTACTCTATATTACACTCTACAATCCGAAATGGCTTGGAAATGCCCCTAAAGATGACAAGATCCAAACCTCAAAGTAGATCTAACAACTAAGGAGTCAAGGTAGGAGCTCTTTACCTCAAATAACTGGAAGTGAAACCACAACTCTGGATCCACTGACTTGCTTCTGGATTCACTAAGCTTCCCCTTTCTTCTTCTAACTTCAAATCACAAGGAAAGGCACAAAATGCTCACAATTGATTAGGGTTTCGAGGACAAAGCTTGAAGGTGATGGAGGCTGGGGTGGAAGCCCCATAAGATGTTTAAATAGGGTCCAAAATCTCAAATTTAGGGTTTCACTCAGACAACTCCTCGCTGATTCGGTCTTCCGACTTGTCGAGTAGGTCACCTAGTCCCCCAACCCGGAGTTGATCCTACTCGATGAGTTGGGCCTCCAACTCGCCGAGTCCAAGGGTAAAATATGAATTTTGGCTTGATTTTAAATGCGTACCTGAGACCGGATGTTATAATGGCTTTCGGAAGAATTCAGGGTTTTTGGGAAAAACCCTAATACGTGGGGCGTACAAGGGGAGTACACAAAGCGTACTCATGCGAGGGCATTTACGTAGGCCGTACTTTGGCGTACGCCAAGCGTAGTCAGCAGACTTGGTCGTGAAGGTTCGGCCTTGTACGCTGGGCGTACGAGGGGTGTCTAAACCCTAAGTTTTAGTCATGTGTACCCTATTTAAACCTCCTTATTCCTTAGGGTTGGCCTCCTTATCAGCCTCTAAAGCCCCAGAAACCCTAAAAGTGAGTCTTAGCCTCCAATTTTAGGTGTTTGAGCCTTAGTTCAGGATTTGGTATTCATTTGGTAACGACCCAAAAATCCAAGGTAAAATTTCATTTTCCATTATATTCAAACACGAATGTTACTTAATCCAACCATTGAAATCTTGGGATAGTGTCTAAGGCTGTAACTATATTTGGTAAGTACTTGACCCAGTTATGCATGGTCCTTTTGGGTTGCCTTCACCATAGCAACTTGATGGGGTGATTTAGAGAGAAGAGATATTATTATTAATATATTATAAGAATAATATATTAAAATAATAATTATATTATTTGATTAATATACGTCATAAATTAATAAGGAGTTAATTTGGTGACTTAAAGAGATTAATTGAATAAAGGGGTATAAACTGTCAAATGTATGAAAGTTGTATTTTGAGCTGATAATCCTTATGGATATAGGGTTGGACGATTTTAGGGATATGGATCAGCTAGAAATCGTCCAAGGCCTTATCTAGGAAGGGATTTGGATTGCTTTGAGGCTAAGTTATCCAATTAGGGTTTAATGGTGAAACCCTAGGAGCTCACAGTATAAATAGACCCATAGGGTTGAGGAAATCGGCCACCCTTGTGTTTGGAGAAACCCTAGAGCCGATTTCCCTCTTCTCTCTCAAATCATCTTCTTGCTAGTTGGTGTTTGTAAGCCATCAGAGGAGTGACATTTGTGACTCTAAGCTCCAAGAAGAAGAAGGTTTTCAAGAAAGTAACTCAAGGTATCATTCTAGATCTGTTTTCATATGTTTTAATTGTTAGTATACATTAGATCTAGCCATGAAAGTCTTGGATATGTTGCATGTTCAATTAGTGAAACCTAGATCCAAGCTATAGGGTTGTATGTGCACATAGGTAATGTTCTTATGTCCAAAACCCATCAGTGGTATCAGAGCCATGATTGGTTTCAATTGAATATGATGCTTAACTGTTTTACTTGCTGAAAATCGTTTTTCTTGCCCTCTGTCGACCCAACTCGGTGAGTCAGTTTTTGGACTCGGCGAGTCCCAAAGCTTGACTCGGCGAATCTGAGCGTCAGACAGAGGATAATTCGGGATTTTGTTGTTGTTTTGTCTTGGATTGATACCTAAATCATTTTATTATGTAAAAATACGAATTTTAACTTAATTTAATGATTATCCTTGACATAAATAAAGATAATTTCAAATCTTTTAAATATTGATCATTTATATGATAAATATTGGACTATTTAAGATTATTTGGTAATTATCTAATGACTAAAATTGGATTACGTCAAATATAGATAACTATGAAATTAATTGTTTAATTTGAATTATTTGTTATTTGATCCCTATTGTTTGAAAAGTTCAATTTCTATCCCGAAGTTTTGAAATTTGAATTTTGTGATTAATAGTTTAATTTATAAGAATTTAAATTTCAACCCCTAGAGTTTTACAAGTTTAAAATCCAACCCTATACTATTATATTATTAAAAGCTTAATAAATATATAAGTAAAATTAAAATGCTAGTCTAACCGTTAGTAGGCCTCATTCACGAAGTCGGTCTATAAGGTGGGTATAAGGTTGCTGCCTATAAAATGGCGCTTAATGGGTGTACACTCACACCCACCGCTTGCTTGACCGGTGGAGGGTCGTTAGTCGAACGGGTAGGATAGGGCAACTCTCTCTCCTCATTAATAAGTATAATGAACCTATAAGAGTAACTAAACTATTTTATAAAATTCTCAATCTTAGTTACTTTAGGAAAAGTGAATTGATGCAATCCCATGAAATTGCACTTTGCACCCTTGCTAAGAAGTTAGTGGAGCGTGTGTGGTTTACCGACACACTAATTGGTTCTAAGCAAAGGTGGCAAAGGGTGATCCATTGTTTATCATAGTTCGATGGAGCGTGTGTCGTTTACCGGCACATCAAATAGATGATTGTAACAATGAAGGCACCATGTAGATTTGCATGGTAATTCACACCCGCTTTGTGATCCTCAGTATCCCAGTCACAAACTAGAGGGGCATATCGAGATTTAAACATGCCATTGAAGAGTTCAATGAATCTCTAAAATCTAAGAATTCTCAATAAAACTTAAGGTTATGTTTTCTTGGTGAAGAATTAGTGAATCGTCATTCACTTACCTCCAAATTATTTTCATGATTGGATTACGTCTTTCCTTTTCTAATATGTAAATAATGTTGTTGGGTCCTAGCCCTAATTTTTCATTTTGGGTGTTTAATTAAGGATCCAAATTCTAATCAAACTATGTCCTTTCTATTTGTAGATGTCGAACGCAAACAACGCTGCTGCCAACTCATTCACCTTAATGCGTCTTTGCCAAAAGGTGACCTTCGATGGTACCAACTTTAGCGAATGGATAAGATACATTCGCACCATTGCACGCTACAAGGACAAAGAGTATGTCCTCGATGAAAAGCTCGAGAAGGTCAACCCGGAAATCGCTACTCCCGAAGAGATGGCTGTCTTTGAGACACACGAACGTGATGCAACGAAAGTACATTGCATCATGATAGCAACTATGAACCAAGAATTCCAAAAGTCCTATGAGGACATGTATCCGTATGAAATGCATCAAGACTTGAGGGAGAGGTACCACCAAAGCACGAGGCAAGAGCGCTATGAGATCATCACTAATATGATCACCGCTAAGATGGGAAATGGAGAATCATTGACTATGCACTTGCAAAAGATTCAACGATATGTTGATCGTCTTCGCAAGTTAAATGTTAACTTTGGGGAGGATTTGGCCATCGACATTGTTCTTCATTCCTTGTCTTCATGCTACAACCAATTTAGGATGTCCTACCACATGAACAAGGAAGAGGTCACCCTAAGCAAACTCCAAGGACTCCTAAGGACTGTTAAGAGCAACCTAAAGGACAAGTCTGTTGCACCAACTCCCGCACCAACCGCTGCTCCTGTTTTGGCTATAGGGCAGGGAAGGGGCAAGAAGAGGAAGGATCCTTCAAAGAGCCACCGCAAAGGAAAGTACCAAGATGGTTCCTCTTCTAGTGGGACCAAAGTTGATCTCGCTAAGCCCAACCCTAACCCGGAGGAGGCAGAGTGCCATCATTGCCACAAGATAGGGCATTGGAAGAGAAGCTGCCCGGAATATCTGCAAGCCATCAAGGATGGAAAGATCAAGCCATCTTTTGCAAGTATATACACAATTAAATCTAGTAATTCATCTCACACTATTTCTTGGGTTCTTGACATAGGATGTGGTTACCACATTTGTTTTGACTTGCAGGGACTAAGAAGAGATAGAGATGTGTAGCAAGGAAGAATAAATCTAATCATGGGAATCAGAAGATCGTCGCCTGTCACCAAGATTGGAGTGTATTCTTTAGGGCTAAGTAATGGATTAGGTCTAGATTTAAATAATTGTTGCTACTCGCCAGATATGGCAAGAAACATCGTTTCATTTCATGGTTTGTTTAGACAAGGATTTAGATATTCGTTTAATAATATGAATGGTTCTATTTATGCTTATCTAAATGGTGTTTTATACTTTGAAGCTATGCCTTGTAATGGAATTTATGAAACTGTTATGGTTGTAGATAACCTAGGAAATGATGTGTTGTGTATAGATTCTTCCAATAGTATGGATAAAGCGTCTTTGTGGCATTGTCGTCTTGGACATGTCAACAAGAAGCGCATAGCCCAACTCCAAAAGGATGAAGTGTTGGAGTCATTCGACCTTAGGGAAGATGACACGTGCGAATCTTGTTTACTTGGAAACATAACCAAGTCACCCTTCACTGGCACTTGTGAGAGGGGTGAGGGTTTATTGGATCTCATACATACCGATGTATGTGGACCCTTTAGATCCACCACAAAGGATGGAAACTGCTTCTACATGACTTTCACCGATGATTATAGTAGACATGGGTATATTTACTTAAACAAGCACAAGTCTGAAATGTTTGAAAAATTCAAAGAGTTCAAGAATGAAGTGGAGAATCAATTGGGCAGGAAAATCAAGACGCTTCGATCCGATCAAGGAGGAGAGTACCTAAGTCTTGAATTCCACGACTATCTCAAGGAATGTGGAATAGTTTCGCAATTGACGCCACCTGGGACACCGCAGTTAAATGGTGTAGCAGAAAGGCGCAATCGAACCCTGTTGGACATGGTTCGTTCTATGATGAGTCGTGCTTCACTACCTATCTCATTTTGGGGGTATGCCTTGGAGACTGTCGCCCATATCCTTAACCGAGTCCCTACAAAGAAGGTTGCCAAAACACCTCACGAGATGTGGACAGGGAAAGCTCCCTCGTTGGCACATATCAAGGTTTGGGGTTGTGACGTTTTCATAAGACGAGAAACTCATGACAAGCTTGAACCTCGTAGTGAGCGATGTATTTTCATTGGCTACCCGCAGAAATCCTTTGGATATCTCTTCTATAGACCGAGTGACAATGTGGTCTTCATTGCGAGGAGAGAGGTTTTCCGAGAGCGAGAACTCATAAACAAAGGAGATAGTGGGAGGCAAATCGATCTTGAAGAAATTCAAGAGTCGAGCGATGAAGGAACCTCTACCGCTGGCGCTCAACCCGAGGAGGAAACTCCGGTTGAACCAATTGACGAGTCATTACCTATTAGACGTTCCGAAAGAGTTAGAGTTTAACCCCAGTTGTATGGTTTTCATATTACTACCGAAGGGGACACATATATTAGTGATAGTACACTAATAAATCTAGATGAACCTAATTGCTATAAGGAAGCCATGGCAGACCCAGAGTCTGCAAAATGGAAAGAGGCAATGGACAGCGAGATTCAGTCCATGTATGACAACCAAGTTTGGAATTTGGTTGACAATGTGCCCGGATGTAAGACAGTTGGGTGCAAATGGATCTTCAAGAAGAAGACCGACATGGATGGGAATGTGCACACGTACAAGGCGCGATTGGTTGCGAAGGTCTTTAATCAAACTCCCGGAGTTGACTATGATGAGACCTTCTCACTAGTTGCGAAGATAAAGTCTATTAGAGTGATGCTAGCTATTGCCGCATTTCATGATTATGAGATATGGAAAATGGATGTCAAGACCGCTTTCCTTAATGGGAAGTTAGTTGAGGATGTTTATATGGCTCAGCCAGAGGGTTTTGTCGATCCGAAGCATCCTAATAGAGTGTGCAAGCTTGAGAAGTCCATTTATGGACTTAAGCAGGCGTCTCGCAGATGGAATCTTTGCTTTGATGAGAAAGTCAAAGAGTTTGGATTTGTACGATGCGAAGATGAATCATGTGTATATGTCAAAGCCAGTGGGAGCATAGTTAGCTTTCTCTTTTTGTATGTCGATGACATACTGCTCATAGGAAATGATGTCCCGACTCTGCAGGAGGTAAAGTCCTGGCTCGGGAAGTGCTTCGCTATGAAGGACCTCGGAGAGGCTTCCTATATTTTGGGAATAAGGATAGTGAGAGAAAGAAGTAAGAGACTAATAGGACTTAGTCAGAATACTTACTTAGATAAGGTACTAAAACGTTTTAGTATGGAAAACTCGAAGAAGGGAGAACTACCGATACAGAGTAATACCATGTTGAATAAGACTCAAAGTCCGAGTACCGAAGCCGAGATAGCTGAGATGAGCCGAGTACCTTACGCTTCCGCAGTTGGCTCGATCATGTATGCTATGACTTGTACTCGACCTGATGTGGCCTTCTCTTTGAGCATGGTCAGTAGATATCAAGGGAATCCTGGTAGAGCGCATTGGATTGCGGTCAAGAACATCCTTAAGTACCTTCGGAGGACCAAGGAATGGTTTCTAGTCCTCGGAGGGAGTGATAACTCGAAGGTTCGAGGGTATAGTGACGCCAATTTCTAGACCGACAGGGACAACTACCGTTCGTAGTCGGGATGGGTGTTTACCCTTAATGGACGAGCAGTAACATGGAAAAGTTCCAAACAGGAAACTATAGCTGATTCAACATGCGAATCAGAGTACATTGCAGCGAGCGAAGCGTCAAAGGAGGCAATATGGTTGAAGAACTTCATTGGCGACCTTGGAGTTGTGCCTGCCATAAAGGAGCCCATGGAAATTTTCTTTGATAATGACGGAGCGGTTGCCTTGACCAAGGAACCGAGGGATCATGGTAGATCTCGACATATCGACAGAAAATATCACTTTATTAGGCATCGAGTAGAAGAAGAACACCTCGTGGTGAAGAGGATATCATCAGAAGATAACCCAACAGATCCGCTTACGAAGGGACTAAGCAGGGTTAAGCACTTGCAGCATGCTAGGAGTATTGGGCCGAAGGATGATATTAGTTTAGATTAGATAGTATTAGAAACGTGTAATAGATAAATGTAATTGACATTTGATGATTAAATAAAGGAGTATTATTTATAAGTATTGTTACTGTCTTATGTTAATTGTTTAACTATTGTTTCACTTTGCATGTTTTGACTTCCAGAATAATTAAGTTTATTAAGAATAATCGAATTATTCAAACAGTCCACAATCGTTCATATGTTGGAAGTAGGTATGAATGAAGATTGTCATGAATTGGTGTGTAGATTGTCTAAATGGTATTAGACATAGCAAAGGGTTGATGCAACGTTCATGAGTGCTTATGAACAAGTTTTGAGCATTGGAATAAACCCGCGCTTGCTGGAATCACTTTGGAGCGATCGCAAGACGATAATATCATATGGTCTTAAAACCGAGATATATGGTTTATTATTTACTAATTCGTTGTACATTGATAATGCGAAACTGCATCAGTAAATTGATGTCATAAAACGCATTGTTGTGTATAGTTGGTTAGTCGATAAGTAAATGCATATAAGTCGAAGTTTATCTGTTACTTTTATCCTAAGAGGGTAAAGGCGATATCACGGCCGCTCGATGATTTGATTTGACTTATGTGCCTGGCCCGGTCAGAACTGAATTGATGTGTTCAATTAAGTTCTATGTCAAATAAATCTGAGATCGAGAAAATAGTTACTGGACAATGAGTATGACAATGTCTCATGAAATCGTCTGCACAATATCAAAACAGAGGGCTGTACGACCCCTTATCTAAAGGACAGGTTACTGATAAGATCTGAGTTGATAGCGTCTTTGAGAGTTACGATTGCTAATCGGATTGTGTTTGTGTTTATAGTTACTAGACTTATCTGAGTGGGAGACTGTTGGATTAGTGTCTAAGGCTATAACTATATTTGGTAAGTACTTGACCTGGTTGTGCATAGTCCTTTTGGGTTGCCTTCACCATGGCAACTTAATAGGGTGACTTAGAGAGAAGAGATATTACTATTAATATATTATAAGAATAATATATTAAAAGAATAATTATATTATTTGATTAATATAAGTCATAAATTAATAAGGAATTAATTTGGTGACTTAAAGAGATTAATTGAATAAAGGGGTATAAACTGTCAAATGTATGAAAGTTGTATTTTGAGCTAATAGTCCTTATGGATATAGGGTTGGACGATTTTAGGGATATGGATCACCTAGAAATCGTCCAAGGCCTTATCTAGGAAGAGATTTGGATTGCTTTGAGGCTAAGTTATCCAATTAGGGTTTAAGGGTGAAACCCTAGGAGCTCATATTATAAATAGACCCATAGGGTTGAGGAAATCGGCAACCCTTGTGTTTGGAGAAACCCTAGAGCTGATTTCCCTCTTCCTCATCTCTCTGAAATCATCTTCTTGCTAGTTGGTGTTTGTAATCCATTAGAGGAGTGACATTTGTGACTCTAAGCTCCAAGAAGAAGAAGGTTTTCAAGCAAGTAACTCAAGGTATCATTCTAGATCTGTTTTCAAATGTTTTAATTGTTAGTATAAATTAGATCTAGCCATGAAAGTCTGGGATATGTTTCATGTTCAATTAGTGAAACCTAGATCCAAGCTATAGAGTTGTATGTGCACATAGGTAATGTTCTTATGTCCAAAACCCATCATGAAAAACATTTCTTAATTAAAACATTTATCAAAGTTATATCCTAAAATCACATAATGCGGAAAACATGAGTTGTGAGCTGCGATCAAGCCATGCCCTTCTTTTCCAAACCAATGATACTTGAAACCATAAACAAAATTCTAAGCACGAAGCTTAGTGAGTTTCCCCATAACATACCCCACATAATCCACATAACCAAATAAATAATATCAATCACATAAGTCATGCATATAAACATATAAGTATGCCCTGGACACGCTCTAGGGTCTTACTCCAGGATGTCGTGGGCTCCCCCTAGGGTCTTACACCTATGTGCCATGGGCACCCCGATGGTCTTACTTGGAATGCCCTGGGTACCCCCACATGGTCTTACAACCAAGTGTCATTGGCACCCCCCACGGTCTTTACCTGGAATGTCATGGGCACCCCCACATGGTCTTATAACCAAGTGTCATAGGCACCCCCACGGTCTTTACCTGGAAAGCCATGGGTACCCCCACATGGTCTGACATCCAAGTGTCATGGGCTCCCCCCGGGGTCTTCCATGCAAGGATCACAAAGACAATTAGCATATCACGTACCACATAATGAACTAACATACCACATAACACGTAATGGGCCGGTCATGGTGCCTTCGACCCATTGGTATGGTGAGGAGACTCATCTCGTGCAAAAGCCTCATGGAAGAATCCCTAGCTGCTGCCACGTCGACTTCCCGAGCTTTCAATACCAGAACCAGATAAAATCTTAGTTAATAGGCCAAAACCCTCAAGTTTGGCCCAAGGTCAAACTTGGTCAAAAGTCAACAGTGAACGGAAATCAAAGTCAACAAGTCAAACTTTAGGTTGTGTACGCCCAACATACTCGTCTCGTACGCATGGCATACTTACCAATAAGAATCAAGACCCCATACGAGTACGCACATCGTACTCGAAGGAATGCCCGGTGTACCAGGCTAAATGGCACTTTTCCATTAAGTGCTTAATGTCTTAAGTCATTTCATCCAACACTCCGATCTAGTCCCACAAAAGGTCCAAAAGCTAAAACCTTAACTTAGCAATCCATTAAGACATCATGACACTCTCATGGAAGGTATAAAAGGATCAAGATTACATTTTTATGGATCCTAAAAGATCCATAATGGATAAAGTTTCCAACTTTATCCATTAGAATGGTCCAAACCACAAAGATCTAGCCTTTAAGCATCAAATGAGACTAAAAGTGCCTCTTTTTCAACTTAATCCATTAAGTCCAAGTCTCTAACCTTAAGATCTGAATCACAATGATGTTTAGATGGATAAAGTTTCCAATTTTATCCATAACAAGGTCACAAACTTTCAAGATCTAAACTTTATGCACTAAAATGACCAAAAGCTCATAACATCTAAAACTAGCTAGATGTAGCAAATGCATCATCAAGATTCAAACTTTATACCTCTAGAAGATATATCAATGTGTAATGACCCAATTTTCACGTCCAAAAATTTTGTCTGTAAACCATTACCTTGAAAGCATTAATGATTAAAACATTGTTTAATTAAACCATTTCACAACGAAAACCCAATTTGAAATCCACAACATGTAAACAATCAAAACATCAGAGTATCAGTCCCAGAATAAGCTCATAACTGCGGAAACAATAGAGTGTGTGTGTGACATGCTGCTATCGCGCCGGCTCCTTTCCCCTAGCTGAGGAGGTACCTGAAACCAGAACTGAAAAAAAAAATGTAAGCACAAAGCTTAGTGAGCTCCCCCATCGTACCACATACCATACAAACACATAACATACATACTGCCAGGCTATTCTGGGGTGCCTGTCTACCCGATACGGCCATTCTGGGGTGCCGACTACCCGTGCGGCCATTCTAGGGTGCCGTCCTACCCGTGTCAATCCATTATGGGGCACTGACCTACCGATGTCAAGTCATTCTGGGGTGCTGACTACCATTCGGTCCTAACAACCGAACCTCGGGGACTATTTCACCCCTACTACTACTATCACATTTACACATAACATAAACATATTATCAGACATATCTGGGGTGCCTGAACTACCCTTCGGTCCTAACAACCGAACCCGGGGACTGGTCCCCTCCTACTACCTCTATCGCATAAACATAACAAGCCAGCATGCAACACATCATCACATACTATCAGACGTATCTGGGGTGTCTGACTACCCTTCGGTCCTAACAACCGAACTCTACTACTTTCACATACAACATATCATGCTAGCACATAACATATCAGGTAGTAGCAATCCTAGATGATATCACAAAGACAATCATCTATCATACGAACCCTACTGGTGGGTCGGCATTGTGGCCGTAGACCCACCGCTACTGGAAGGTAACTCACCTCGAAGTAGCTGCTGATCTGATCGGAAACTGACTGTCTACTGCTGTTGCTGCTGCTCCGAAAATCCTCCGGCTCCAACTCCCACAACATACTCAATCAATCACTGCTAACTGACCTTTGGGTAAAATTCCAATTTTACCCCTGATCATGTCATAAGTCAAAGTCAGAGTCAACTTTCAGTTGACCCGACTCGCCGAGTTGGCTCTCCAACTCGCTGAGTCCCTGTCCAATCGATTGTCCTGGATCCCGTCCCTACTCGTCGAGTCAGGCGTTGACTCGACGAGTTCTTCTTCTAAATTGAGGTTCAAGTCCTTCATCCTACTCGCCGAGTTGTATGAATAACTCGCCGAGTTCATCTTCATCCAAAGAACACTTTATGCTGTGACTCGCCGAGTTGTATGAACAACTCGTCGAGTATGTTCTTGATCTAAGGAGATTGCCTTGAACTCGCCGAGTCAGGGCATGGACTCGCCGAGTTCCTCCATGGATGATTTTGGCTTCCAACTCACTGAGTCACACCCCGTGACTCAGTACTCGCACTCGACACAACGAAAAGGGGACAACTTGGAGACTCGCGAGCAGACTCGCCGAGTCATCGCCATGCAATCACTATATACGTGATTTTGCTCGATTCCAGTCTATGCCATTCACAGATCTGGGTTCCTAGAACATCAATGACACGTAAAGTTTCCAACTTTACGTGTAGATACTCACCAATGAGGGATTTAGGGCTCAAAATTCCTCAAAAGGGTAGATCTAGGGTGAACAAGCAACATGGGTCCATAAAGGTAACAGATCTGAGCTCCTGGAGCTCAATCTTGCCTAGATCTAAAGGCCAATCAACTTATTACGACTTATATTGCACATACAAGTTTGGGGAAGGGCTCAAGAAAGACTTAATGGAGCAATAAGCATAAAACCAGAGGGAAAATGGGTTATACCTCAAGGAAATCACTAAGAGAACACTAAGATGCTTGGCTTCCTTCCCTTCCTCTTGATCTACTCCACTTCCTTCTAAAATCCTTCAAGAACACACAAAATGCTTCAAACTCTCAAGGAAACAAGCTTTGGAACAAGGGTTGGGAGCTATGAGGTAAATGGGGGCTGGCTTGGGGCGGACATGAGGTTTAAATAGGGTGCAAACCGCTGAAACTTAGGGTTTCATCCAACAGCGGTGACTCGCCGAGTACAGGATATGGACTCGCCGAGTCGCCAACTGAAACATGTCCCGGGTCCCGTATCTACTCGGCAAGTCGGACCTATGACTCGCCGAGTCCAAGGCTAAAAAAATGGATAATACACAAGTGAGATTTACGTACCAGGAACCACGTGCTACAAATCTCCCCCACTTATTTTAGACTTCGTCCTCGAAGTCTGCTACTCGATCCTGGAACAGCTCAGGATAATGCTCCATCATCTCCTCCACCGGCTCCCAAGTCCACTCCGAACCCTTGCGGTGCTGCCATTGCACCTTCACTAGCTCCACCTTCTTGTTCCTCAAATCCTTCGACTTCCTGTCGAGGATTGCGACTGGGCGCTCAATGTAATTCAGGCTGTCATCAACCTGTATATCCTTTAACGACACTACCGTTGAATCGTCCACTAGACACTTCCGCAGCTGAGAAACATGGAAAGTGATGTGGATCTGGCTGAGCTCGGCTGGCAGATCCAGCCTATATGCCACCTTGCCCACCCGGGCTACAACCCTGAATGGTCCGATGAATCTCGGGCCCAACTTGCCCCGCTTCCTGAATTGAATGATGCATTTCCAAGGCGACACCTTCAGGAGAACCATATCCCCGACTTGGAACTCCAAGTCGGATCGACGCTTATCAGCGTAACTCTTCTGTCCACTCTGAGCAGTCTGAAGCCTGCTCCGAACCTGCTGGATCCTCTCAGTCGTCTTGAGCACCAGTTCGGTGCTCCCTATGACTCTCTTGCCAACTTCGCCCCAGCATATCGGGGTCCTGCACCTCCGTCCGTACAACATATCGAATGGAGGGCGGTCGATACTCGCGTGGTAGCTGTTGTTGTAGGAGAACTCGGCCAAGGGAAGATAGGTATCCCAGCTACCACCGAAGTCTAACACGCACGCCCGCAACATATCCTCCAAGTTCTGGATAGTCCGCTCGCTCTGACCATCCGTCTGCGGGTGAAAGGTGGTGCTAAAATGCAAACAAGTGCCCAACTCGTCATGAAATCTCTTCCAAAATCTGGAAGTAAAACGCACATCCCTGTCCGAGATAACCGATACTGGCACCCCGTGCCGCGCCACGATCTCCCTGATATAGATGTCGGCCAATTTCTCTGCCGATATGCTCTCCTAAATCGGGATAAAGTGAGCACTCTTGGTCAATCGATCCACGATGACCCAAATCGAATCCACTCCACGCGCGGTCCTGGGAAGCTTCGTGATAAAATCCATCGTGATATCTTCCCATTTCCACAGTGGAATATCCAACGGCTGCATCTTGCCATGCGGTCTCTGATGTTCGGCCTTGACCTTCCTGCAGGTCAAGCACCGCTCAACGTACCATGCCACATCCCACTTCATGCAGGGCCACCAATAATCTAGACGAAGATCCCTATACATCTTCGTCGCCCCAGGATGAATAGAGAATCGGGACTTGTGCGCCTCCTCCATCAAAATCTGGCGCACACCTCCGTGATACGACACCGACACCCTACGATGTAGTGTCAATAGTCCTCGGCTATCATAATCAAAGGAGGAGACCTGACCCACCACACGCTTGCTCTTCCGATGCTCCTCCTTGATAGCCTCCTGTTGAGCCTCCCGAATTCGCTCCAGTAGGGGAGTCATCACGGTCATCCTCATGCAAACGTCCCCGATCGGTGCCGCCTTGCGGCTAAGCGCATCGACCACCACGTTGGCCTTCCCCGGGTGGTAGAGGATCTCGCAATCATAATCCTTTACCACGTCCAACCACCGACGCTGCCTCATGTTCAGATTCGGCTGATCCATGAGGTACCTCAAACTCTTGTGGTCCGTGTAGATGGTACATCGAACCCCATAGAGGTAATGTCGCCCAATCTTGAGGGCAAAAACCACCGCCCCAACTCCAAATCATGCGTCGGGTAGTTCGCCTCGTGAGGCTTGAGCTGCCTCGAAGCGTAGGCAATGACATGCCCCCTCTACATCAGTACCGCGCCCAACCCTGAAATGGACGCGTCACAATAAACCACAAAATCCTTTACGCCCTCTGGCAGGGCTAAGATCGGCGCCTCGCACAGTCTCTGTCTCAGTGTCTCAAATGCAGCCTGCTGCTCGGGTCCCCACCGAAAGACCACGACTTTCTTCGTCATCCAGATCAGGGGTACGACTATCTTGGAGAAATCCTGAATAAATCTCCAATAGTAGCCTGCTAATCCCAGGAAACTCCGAATCTCAGATGGAGACTTCGGAACCTCCCATCTCATCACGGCCTCGACCTTGGCCGGATCGACCAGAATCCCGTTCTGGTTGACAAGGTGTCCGAGAAATTGCACCTCGCGCAACCAAAACTCATACTTGGAGAACTTGGCATACAAGCTCTCCCTCCTCAGGGTCTTCAACACCTCTCTCAGATGCTCCTCCTGAGTCTTGGAATAAACCAAGATGTCATTGATAAAGACTATCACAGACCGATCCAACATCGGTCTGCATACGCGGTTCATGAGGTCCATGAACGCGGCAGGAGCATTGGTGAGCCCAAACGGCATCACCACAACCTCATTGTGGCCATAGCGCGTCCGAAACGCGGTCTTCAGTGTATCCTCCTCCCTGACCCTCATCTGATGGTATTCCGAATGCAAATCGATCTTGGAAAACCAAGACGCTCCCGGAAGCTGGTCAAAGAGATCATCAATCCTCAGGAGTGGGTAACGGTTCTTCACCGTTACCTTATTTAGCTCCCGATAGTCTATGCACATCCGGTGCGACCCATCCTTCTTCTTCACAAATAGGATCGGGGCTCCCTAGGGTGAACTACTCGAACGAATAAATCCCTTGTCTAGCAGCTCCTGCAGCTGCGTAGACAACTCCTGCATCTCAGGAGGAGCCAACCGATACGGTGCCTTGGCTATCGGAGCCGTACCAGGAACGAGGTCAATCCTGAACTCCACCTGTCGCTCCGGAGGTATCCTAGGAAGCTCCTCTGGGAAAACATCTGCAAAATCTCGCACCACTGGAACCTCGCTCACTGTCGCCTTACCCGCCTCCCGGGTATCCATCACGTACACGACATATCCTGTGCATCCCTGCTGGAGGTAGCGTCTCGCCCTCGCTGCTGAACATAATGCGGGTCCACACTGCGACCTCTCGCCATGAATCACTAACTCTCCCCCGCCTGGGGTCCTGACCCACACTAACTGCTGCGCGCAATCTATCACCGCCCCATTAGGGCTCAACTAATCCATGCCTATGATCACCTTGTTCCCATGCAGCGGAATGGGAACCAGGTCTACTAAGTAGCGCTCCTCAAACAGACGCAATACGCAATCCCGAAACACCACCGATGCTCGCACCGATCGATCATCAGCAATCTCTACCTCCAAAGGGCAATCCAACATGCCCGAAGACTCAGGAAACTTCTTGCTAAGCACAAGGGACACAAATGATCGGGATGCACCCGAGTCGAATAACACCTGAACTAGGATACCGTTCACATGGAACGATCCTAAAACATATATATATATATATATATATATATATATATATATATATATATATATATATATATATATATATATATATATATATATATATATATATATATATATATATATATACCGAGCACATATCAATATCATAACATCATAAAATAAAAATAGAGGGAAAGAATCATATCCGTCACCACATCGGGTGCGGCGCGTGCTTCCTCAGTAGTCAACTGAAATGCTCGGCTCCTCACCACCGGAGCCTCTGCCTTTCCCTGCCGGCTATCCGTGATCCGCAGGGTCGCTGGAGCTGGCGCCTTCACGGGCGCTGAAACTGTCAACTGGGGGCAATTGGCCTTCTTGTGGCCCCTCTGGTTAACACAACAACTCCGATATCTGAATAACTGCTGCCGGAGCAGTGCAATCCCTGCTAAAGTGCCCAGAATTGCCGCACTTGTAGCAGCCTGATGATCCCAACCTGCACGCCCCCTCGTGCGGCCTGCCGCATTTCCTGCAGCGGCTCGGTCCTAACTGGCCTTTCGGCCTACCATATGATCCCTTGGGCTTCTTCCCCGAAGCCCCTCCTGTCTGTCCCTCCTCTGACTTCCGTTTCCGGATGTGGTCCAAATCTATCTCCCTCTCCCTCGCCCTGGCAATCATAGAGTCCAAGGTAGGGCAAGCTGAAAAGCTAACATGCTCCCGGATGTCAGCTCGTAGCATATCATGATAACGGGTCCTCCTCATATCCTCGTCACCGACATACTGGGGCACCAACAAAGCCCTCTCCCGGAACTTGGCGGTGATCTCCGCCACAGTCTCAGTCGCCTGCCTCATGTCTAAAAACTCCCTGGCCAGCTGCTGAAGCTCGACAGTCGGCGCAAACTCTGCCCTGAATTTGGTCACAAAATCTGACCAAGTCATGGCCTTGATAGCTGAGGCTCCCAACGAGTCTCCCACTGACTCCCACCAATCTCGAGCTCGGTCCCGCAAACACCCTGCTGCATACCTCACCTTCGACCCCTCGGGGCAGAAGCTAGTCAACTGTGCAGACTCGATGTCTGCAATCCATCGTCTGGCGGCAATGGGGTCTTTCACCCCGTGGAAATCCGGCGCACCACTGCCCCTGAAGTCCTTAAAGGACAGTGTGCGAGATCCCGACTGGCCAGATGCCATGTTGCTCCTGAACGCCCTGAGGCGATCCTCCATCAACTCGATGATCCCTTCCTTGATCGACCCGAAGATAATGGGAGTCGACTCAAGGATACCCCTGGTGATCTATGACGCGATGAACTCACGTAGTCCCTCATCTACCTGCTCGGAACCTGATCCCGATCCTGACTCCTCTCCTGAACCGCCATCTATCGGCCTCGATCGAAGTACCACCATTCTGCAATACATCACAACAATCATTAGTGATATTGATACTTCCTGAGGGATCACAACTACTTACAAGTTCCCTGGTCTTATCTTGGCCTTCCTTGGTTCGGGTACGGATCCTCTGCTTTCAGTAGTACGGGCCCATACTACCTTCCACATCTATCCGTACCTTCTTCAAGGACTGCCTCGACTCCACCAGATCCCTTTCACTATGGCTGATCACTGCTATACTCATCCTAGGCTTGCCCTAGGGAAATCTCCGACTCTACTCTATCCAGTCCTCAGCTGCTACAGGCCTCCTTGTAACACCAGTTAGCCACTCCCCGAATACCATCACATGTGATGAGGCTTAGATAATCCTTCGAGTACCCGACTCGTCCCTACAACGGTTGGACTCAAACAAGAGCTACGCAGTAGGATCAAATCCAGCACTCTATGATTATTCAACCCTGATCACATGTGACGTGATGTATTCGCCTAATGGCTAACTCCCACCACTTAGAGTCCCACAAAGCACAAAGCAAGCAGCATTCGAACTAAGGGAACAATCTCAAGCAAATTCGCTCTCATGGAGAGAAACTGATCTAGCATACAGAGCTAATACTCATACCATCAGGCATAACCTAACAGGCTATCCTACTGCTGTCTACTCGATTCTAGCATGCAATTCTCATATAACTGAAACACATAAAGCAGGCACATAAGGCATCACTCCTAGATCCTTAGTCCTAGTCTAGCATGCTGTTATACAAAAGCTGTTAAACATAACATAAACTTGTATGGGTACTTTGGGGAATACTTACTTGAGCTCGGCCGGTCGCGCACATCACACACTTCGTTCTTTCTCAAAACTCTTTTCTCAATTTTAGAAAACATTTTCTTTTAGAAAATCTTTTAATCCCTCGATTTGAGTCCAGACACCCCCGAAGGTGTGTCCGAATCCCTCAAACCAGGGATCTGATACCAACTTGTAACGACCCAATTTTCACGTCCAAAAATTCCGTTTGTAAAACATTACCTTGAAAGCATTAATGATTAAAACATTGTTTAATTAAACCATTTCACAACGAAAACCCAATTTGAAATCCACAACATGTAAACAATCAAAACATCAGAGTATCAATCCCAGAATAAGCTCATAACTGCGGAAACAAGAGAGTGTGTGTGTGACATGCTGCTATCACGCTGGCTCCTTTCCCCTAGCTGAGGAGGTACCTGAAACCAGAACTGAAAAAAAAAAACCGTAAGCACAAAGCTTAGTGAGCTCCCCCATCGTACCACATACCATACAAACACATAACATACATACTGCCAGGCTATTCTGGGGTGCCTGTCTACCCGGTACGGCCATTCTGGGGTGCCGACTACCCGTGCGGCCATTCTGGGGTGCCGTCCTACCCGTGTCAAGCCATTATGGGGCGCTGACCTACCGATGTCGAGTCATTCTGGGGTGCTGACTACCATTCGGTCCTAACAACCGAACCTCGGGGACTATTTCACCCCCTACTACTACTATCACATTTACACATAACATAAACATATTATCAGACATATCTGGGGTGCCTGAACTACCCTTCGGTCCTAACAACCGAACTCTACTACTTTCACATACAACATATCATGCTAGCACATAACATATCAGGTAGTAGCAATCCTAGATGATATCACAAAGACAATCATCTATCATACGAACCCTACTGGTGGGTCGGCATTGTGGTCGTAGACCCACCGCTACTGGAAGGTAACTCACCTCGAAGTAGCTGCTGATCTGATCGGAAACTGACTGTCTACTGCTGTTGCTGCTGCTCCGGAAATCCTCCGGCTCCAACTCCCACAACATACTCAATCAATCATTTCTAACTGACCTTTGGGTAAAATTACCATTTTACCCCTGATCATGTCATAAGTCAAAGTCAGAGTCAACTTTCAGTTGACCCGACTCGCCGAGTTGGCTCTCCAACTCGCCGAGTCCCTGTCCAATCGATTGTCCTGGATCTCGTCCCTACTCGTCGAGTCAGGCGTTGACTCGACGAGTTCTTCTTCTAAATTGAGGTTCAAGTCCTTCATCCTACTCGCCGAGTTGTATGAACAACTCGCCGAGTTCATCTTCATCCGAAGAACACTTTATGCTGTGACTCGCCGAGTTGTATGAACAACTCGCCGAGTATGTTCTTGATCTAAGGAGATTGCCTTGAACTCGCCGAGTCAGGGCATGGACTCGCCGAGTTCCTCCATGGATGAGTTTGGCTTCCAACTCACTGAGTCACACCCCGTGACTCACTACTCGCACTCGACACAACGAAAAGGGGACAACTCGGAGACTCGCGAGCAGACTCGCCGAGTCGTATGAACGACTCGCCGAGTCATCGCCATGCAATCACTATATACGCGATTTTGCTCGATTCCAGTCATCGCCATGCAATCACTATATACGCGATTACATGAATGACACGTAAAGTTTCCAACTTTACGTGTAGATACTCACCAATGAGGGATTTAGGGCTCAAAATGCCTTAAAAGGGTAGATCTAGGGTGAACAAGCAACATGGGTCCATAAAGGTAACGGATCTGAGCTCCTGGAGCTCAATCTTGCCTAGATCTAAAGGCCAATCAACTTATTACGACTTATATTGCACATACAAGTTTGGGGAAGGGCTCAAGAAAGACTTAATGGAGCAATAAGCATAAAAACAGAGGGAAAACGGGTTATACCTCAAGGAAATCATTGAGAGAACACTAAGATGCTTGGCTTCCTTCCCTTCCTCTTGATCTACTCCACTTCCTTCTAAAATCCTTCAAGAACACACAAAATGCTTCAAACTCTCAAGGAAACAAGCTTTGAATGAGGGTTGGGAGCTATGAGGTGAATGGGGGCTGGCTTGGGGCGGGCATGAGGTTTAAATAGGGTGCAAACTGCTGAAACTTAGGGTTTCATCCAACAGCGGTGACTTGCCGAGTACAGGATATGGACTCGCCGAGTCGCCAACTTAAACATGTCCCGGGTCCCGTATCTACTCGGCGAGTCAGACCTATGACTCGCCGAGTCCAAGGCGAAAAAAAATGGATAATACACAAGTGAGATTTACATACCAGGAACCAGGTGCTACATAATGTGAACAAACTCCAGATCTACAAGCTCCAATGCAACCAAGACTTCTACAAGAAGTTCCTTCTTATCCAAGGTGCACCATGCATACTCCAAAGCACTCCAGATCACCTTCTTTTAGCTCAAAAGGCTCATCTAAGGTTAGGGTTTCATGAAAGGGGTGTTGGAGGGGTGGAGGCTGAGAATGGAGTGGGTTTGGGGAAGTTAAGGAGCTTAAATAAGGCTTAAACCAAGAAAATGGGGTTTAGGCACTGATTGTGTACACCCAACGTACTCATGGTACGCCCAGCATACTCAGGATTCCACTAGTACGCCTAGCGTACACCTTTTTTTACACCCAACATACTCAGCTTGGCCCAAACCACCCAAACTTCAAACGGTCATAACTTCTTCGTTCTAACTCCGTTTTCGACGTTCTTTATATCCACGAAAAGGTATTGAGGAGATCTACAACTCTGTCTAACTACTTTTGACTTAAAACACATCGAACTAAAATCCATAATTCGTAAAAGAAGTCTGAAACACTATATTCCCATTCTACCATTTGACTCTAAAGTGCAAACCGAACTATTAGATCACATATATACATTACCCACATACAAATGGGCCTAAATCTTACCTTTTTAAAGGCCCGAATTCTTATGATGACCGCTCCTCGAGCCACAGCCTCGGATTAGGAATTGATTTGGAACAGGACGTTACAACTCTCCCGCACTTAAATTAGATTTCTTCCTCGAAATCATTCACTACCATTCCCATCATACCATGCAACCTGAGCAACATGGCCATAATCCCGTGAATATCACAGCCTTCCCAAGGCAACCGAAACCAACCAATCCAAACTCTCTTTAATCAATGCGAAGGATAAATCCTTTGTCTCATGTAGGAAACTACTCCTGCCTCCCCAGATCCTTAGACCTCACATTGGTCGAACTCCTTGACAGACCTCCCACACTGGAATCATACTGTCACACCCCCAAACCGGAACGGCAGAAATATTCGGCAACGGAGGACGTCATGTACAGTATCATAACAATTGCATAATAGTAAAACAAGCAACAACATCCATTGTATTTATAGTTGTAGTTGATACATGTGTGTTCTTAGTGTTGATTGTATGACACCAAAAATGTGTAGCAAAATAATATAAAAGAAGAGTCTTGAATATACTTCGTCTTCTCAAAAACTAGGGCGAGTGTACCTGTCTACTGGTTCCCTGAGAATACAAGTTATTTTGAAAAGAGAGTATCAACATTTAAGTTGGTGAGTTCATAAGCATTTATTGTTTGAAGTTTGTATTTGCTCCATGAAAATGTTTGTATGTTACCCAAAAAATCCCATATTTTCCTTATTTAAATGAAAAACAGCCTTAGGCCTTAAGACCAAAATGTTTGTATGTTTTTGTACTTTGAAATAGTGTGAGTGTGTGTGTTTTCCATAAATGTATGTTTTCTTTGATAGAAATTAGTGTACTGCACTTGTATGAACTCTATAGTGTAAAAGCTCTGGAAAATAATGATAGGTAGTCCTATTACTTAGAATAAAACTATTGAAGTAATGTTTGTTTTGTAAACCGAATTGTTTAGTTAATACTAGAATGTGAGATACTACTTCATGGTACTTAGTAAAATCCTTGCTAAGTCATGTTTTATAACCAGGGTATCCTAGAGGGAGAGCGTGAATTTTTGTATAGATCTATAAGGGACTGAAAATCCTGCACCTTGGCTATTAGCTACAGTTGGGACCGGCAGGTCTACGGGTGACAACTGTCATAAATTTTTCGACGCCTGAAGAACAAACCAAGAAGATCAAGGTGCTTTTCAGTTGAAGCTATGGGATTGGATGATGATTTCCAGAAAGTATGAAGAAAACTTGAAGAAGTCGGCATGACACTATGAAGATACAAGGGTTTTTCGCATGATACTTGAGAGAGAAAATAAGGTTTTCGGTTTGTGTTCTTGAGAGAAGTTCTCTGATGGAAAGTGTAAGAATGATGGATTGTTTTCGGTCCAGTTATTTATAGTAATATATGAAATGAAGTGACACTTGCATGGGTTTGCGAGCCAAGTGGATAGGACCGAGGGTTCTCGGTCGGAAACGGTTCGGGGTCCGAGATAGTGATTATGCGAGGGTTTTCGGCCGAAAAGAGTTTTCGGTCCGAAGGTATGATGTTGTGAGGTTCTCAGTTGGAGTGTTTTTACATCACATTTATTCAACACTTTATAATAAAGGTTTATGCAAATTAAGATTATTAATTTAACTTTAATAAATTATCAAAACAAACAAATTTGACTTTTATCTAACATGTTTGACGAATAAAAATAACGGGTTGTTACACGTACCGTACAATTTTCCTTCATGGATAACTGATCGAACAACCACTTCTGGTCCTGATTATCTTGGTGTTACCAACCGAATGAATTCACTTACCATGTCTAGATGTCGAACGTCCGTCTTAACAGATAGTCCAACATATCCTTCGAGTAGAGGATCCATCTCTGCAATGGTTAGACTCATACGAGAGCTGCGTAGCAGGGTCTAATCAGCCACTCTGAGATTATCTATCCATCTGTAAACAACTCTGCATATACCGCGAATAACAAGAAACTCCACACGCGAATCCCAATCACTAATCCCACTTCGACTCTTCCTGCTACTACCTGCTGCTTTTCAAAAGTAGTCGAGACCTCCCTGGTCCCAACTTGTATGCCCACTACCCGAAACACCTGACACCTAACCGATTGTTGAGCCAAAAGACACACACATAGTAGTCCCACACGTCTCCTGAAAAGAAAATCAACTTGCAGGACTTGCTTACACACCTTTCCATGAAAATTATGCTAATAGAATGAACGCTACATGACCCACTGTAGTCTCATCTCCAACCCTTGACTCAACAGTCTCTACCAGTTCCAACTTGAATTTCCATAACCACGTAAGCTCGCATGAGGATCCCAAAGACCCTCATCCTATAACAGAGAATAATTCCCTGAAAACCCTAGTTGGCGTGCCCAAAGCACGAGCTGATCTCCCTTCCATGCTTGTGACCTACTCACAGCCTTGCGAATTGGCCCACCCTGGCCTAAGTCATCTGAACGGATCAGTCAATGTCACGGCTACCCTGCAGTCTTTCTGCACTTTCCACACTAAATGGATGCTTGTGAATGCTATGGCTCCCCCCTGCAATCTTACAACACCTTCCATACTACCTGGCCGCTTGTGAATGCTAAGACTACCCCCGCATTCTTACAACACTTTCCATACTCTCTGAACGCTTGTGAATGCTACGACTACCCCGTAGTCTTACAACACTTCCCATACCATCTAACTACTAGTGAATGCTACGGCTCCCCCATTGTCTTACAACACTTTCTCCCCAACTGACCACTAGTGAATGTTATGGCTCCCCCACAGTCTTACAACACTTTCACCCTAATGGACCAGTAGTGAATGCTACGACTCCCCTGCAGGCTTACAACACTTTTGCCCTAACACAACCGCAGCCCAATGCCTTACCCCTAATCATTCAATTCGAATCGCACATAGATTCGAGCACGCACTCGACCGAACACCCAAAATGAACTCAATTCATGATCAGAAACCCAACCTAATTCCCCAAATTCTGCTAGCAAGCACCAAGAAGACACGATTCACATGCTGGGGAGTTTTACCGAACTCGTAACTCACACAACCCTCAAACCAAACTGCCTCTTGTGCCGCCTTCCTTCCTAACGAGGATGCGAAACTCATGCTAGTTTCATAACCGCTCCTGCTCCTACATACCTGAAGGATTCTCCCCCACTTTGATTCGATAAGTTCTCACAGCAAAAAAGAATTGAAGGATTCCCCAATCCTTCTTACCCCTAACGATCCGCTGACAACCCGCGCTTACCAATGCTATTGTTCCATCACTAACCCTCCCAAAAGAAATCACAATCCCCGAATATCTTGCGAACATTCCTGAAGCCCAACAACACTATTGATCCTAAATACTTTAGATGATACTGCACTCAACACTTGCAACCCTTGGAGTTGATGCCCAAACTAAAACCTTAGCAATGGACCACTTCCCTAGTCGTCCTTAAAGCCAATAAACATGACTGGAAAAACTACTAAATCCTAACGATACTGGAGAATTAACTGACCATAAACCCTCCACACGATGCCCCTGAACTGATCTCGACTACCACCCAACATGCAACCGAATACTTGGAGCATGCAATACGAGAAATGGTCCTTCAATAACCCACTAATGAATCATGGAATGCAAAAAATGTAAGATACTCCCCGAAGATGCAGCCCAACGATGACATTATCACATCCCCAAGATAACGTGAACCCAACATACTATAAGATTCCAAGCAACAAGAAATCGATAGCAACCGAAAGACTCGTAAATGATAACACACATGCTGAACCACCTGTTGGAGCACTAGCTTCCCTTAACTCCCCTAGAGAACAATCTCTACTGACATGATCAACCTGCTACGCTCGTAGCAACCCATACTTCTAGATTGGTAAGCTCCATTGTGTCTTTCTCGCATGCGCTACACCGAACCCGACCCTGCTGGCCTCTCCAACCCTGTTCATAAGTCTTGGGTCTCTTCCCGAGACCCTCCACTAAATGCACCTGACCTAATCCTCTCTCCCCGAGGTACCCCAAATCAATCTCACGCCCTCGGACTCTAGGATTCATATCATTCAGGGTCTGGCACCCTGACACCCTCACTAGCTCAATCGTCGACGGCTGAACTACAATAGTTGGAGCAAACTTTGCCCTTACCCGAAATACAAACTACTCCCAAGACATAGTCTCCAATACCGAAAGCACAATAGATCGCACAATCAATCCCCAACAACTCCTTGCCGCCCGAGGGCATAAGATATCCAAGGCGAACCAAACCTTTGCTCCTATGGGGTAGGGACTAGTGCGGAAAACCCTTTTCTTCTCCTTGATCCAACGCAGACTCAAAATCCTGGAAGTCCTTCAACTAAATGGCTTGTCACCGGAGCCGAGTCCAAACCCTGGTCCTTCCCCATGTGTATTCATCCTCATCTTGCAAAGCAGCTATTCCCACTATCAGAGCATAACCAAGAATTCTCCTTCCCATAAGCTTCTTAGATTCTCCAAGACTCTCACCGATTCGAGTATGGATCTTGTGCTTTCAGTAGTACGGGCCCAATACTACCTTCCACAGTTATCCATACTTTCATCAGCAATCCTCTCGAATCCTCCAAGTCACCTACTCCACTGATGCACCAAATATCCGCTAAACAGCAGCACGATACCCACCAAAGCAACTCCTAGGCTCCGAACCTCACTGAACCAACCCACTAACTCACTGGAGCATATCTTAGGCTTTCCTAGGTTCCCAACCTCACCTTGCCATCAGTTGCTGAAGAACTCCCCATGATGCCAGCCATCTACCTCCTGAATATCGTCATATTCACTTAGTAGCTGACTCTCATCATTCAAGAGTTCCATAAAGCACAAAGCAAGCAGCATTCGTGCAGTAACTCTACAACCCATGAAACTATCATATAACATTCAGCCCACACATCACAACACAT
Source organism: Lactuca sativa (assembly GCF_002870075.4). Taxonomy (NCBI): domain Eukaryota; kingdom Viridiplantae; phylum Streptophyta; class Magnoliopsida; order Asterales; family Asteraceae; genus Lactuca; species Lactuca sativa. The sequence continues at coordinate 177,535,800 of NC_056624.2, read as the reverse complement.
GATATCCACATCCACCCTCACTACCGGCTACCTTATGCATGCAAATTATACACAAAACAAGATCTAATAGACTGTTGAATAATAGACTCTACCCTAGGACCACAACCAGACAAGGAATAGGAAATCAGGCCAAATCAATTATTATAAGGCTATAAGATCCTAACTTTATAAAATTCTTAAAGCATACACTTAGCAGTTACTAATACCAATAGGCATTCCCATTCCCGCATAGCATCCAGTATCCCCAAGGCTACAAGCATCACATATCAGGCCAATCTGTCGATGACTAATCAACACTAGCTTGCAAGTCTACCAGCTCATACAACATATACACAAAGGCATCTCTCCTAGCCCTAACTAGCATGCAATTCACATATTCATAAATCAAGTCATAACAGATAACATATATGGGTATTCTGGGGAAAATTTACTTGAGTTCGGCCGATTGGATGCACCACACCCTTTCTTGTCTTAGAGAACTCTTTCCTTGAAAACATTTTTCTTTTGAAAACTTTACAGATCCTCGTTTGAGTTCAGACACACCCGAAAGTATGATTGAATCCCTGAAACCAAGGCTCTGATACCAACTTGTAATGACCCAAAAACCCAGGGTGAAAATTTCATTTTTCATTATAGTCAAACACGAATGTTACTTAATCAACCATTCACAAACATTGCTTAATTAAAACATTTATCGGAGTTACATCCCAAAATCATATATGCGGAAAACATAGGCGTGTGCGCTATGGGCACCCCCACATGGTCTGACATCCAAGTGCTACGGGCTCCCCCGAGGTCTTTCATGCAAGTATCACAAAGACAACTAGCAATCACGTACCACATAATCAACTAGCATACTACATAAGACATAACACATAATGGGTCGGCCTTAGTGCCTTCGACCCATTGGTATGGTGAGGAGACTCACCTCGATTGCAGAAGCTTCATGGAAGAATCCTTAGCTGCTGCCCTGCCGACTTTCCGAGCTATCAATACCAGAACCAGATAAAATCTTAGTTAATAGCCTAAAACCCTCAAGTTTGGCCCAAGGTCAATTTGATCAAAATTCAACGATCAACGGAATTCAAAGTCAACAAGTCAAACTTCAGGATGAGTACGCCCAACATACTCAGCTCGTATGCATGGTGTACTTACCAACCAGAATCGGGACCCCATACGAGTACGTACAGCGTACTCGAAGGTACACCCAGCGTACCCTGCCAAATGACACTTTTCCATTATGTGCGTAATTTATTAAGTCCTTTCATCAAACACTCAGATCTAGTCCCATAACATCATTATAAGTCATAAAGTTTCCACCTTTATGACTTTCCATGTCTAGAAAAGGTCCAAAAGCTAAAACCTTAACTTAGCAATCCATTAAGACATCATGACACTCTAATGGAAGGTATAGAAGGATCAATATTACATTTTTATGGATCCTAAAAGCTCCATAATGGATAAATTTTCCAACTTTATCCATTAGAATGGTCTAAACCACCAAGATCTAGCCTTTAAGCATCAAATGGGACAAAAAGTGCATCCTTTTCAACTTAATCCATTAAGTCCAAGTTTCCAACCTTCAGATATGAATCACAATGAGGTTTAGATGGATAAAGTTTCCAAATTTATCCATAACAAGGTCACAAACTTTCAAGATCTAAACTTTATGCACTAAAATGGCCAAAAGCTCATAACATCCAAAACTAGCTAGATCTAACAAATGCATGATCAAGATTCAAACTTTATACCTCTAGAAGATAGGTCAAGGTGAAGAAAGTCCAGATCTACAAGCTCCAATGCAACCAACACTTCTACAAGAAGTTCCTTCTTCTCCAAGGTGCATCATGCATACTCCAAAGCACTCAAAATCACCTTCCTTTAGCCCAAAAGGCTCATCTAAGGTTAGGGTATAAAATGGGTGTTGGAGGGGTGGAGGCTGAGAATTGAGTGGGTTTGGGGGAGTTAAGGAGCTTAAATAGGGCTTAAACCACAAAAATAGGGTTTAGGAACTAATTACGTACGCCCAGCATACTCGGGATTCCATTAGTACGCCGAGTGTACACCTTTTTGTACGCCCAACGTACTCAGCTTGGACCAAAACCACCCGAACTTCAAATGGTCATAACTTCTTCGTTCTAACTCCGTTTTCGACGTGCTTTATACCCACGGAAAGGTATTGAGGAGTTCCACAACCCTATCTAATTACTTTTGACTTAAAACACATCGAACTAAAATCCATAATTCATAAAAGAAGTCTGAAACACTATATTCCTATTCTACCATTTGACTCTAAAGTGCAAACCGAACTATTAGATCACATATCTATATTACCAACATCCAAATGGGCCTAAATCTTACCTTTTTAAAGGTTCGAATTCTTATGATGATCGCTCCTCGAGCCACGGCCTCGGATTAGGAATTGATTTGTAACAGGGGCGTTACACATTTTATGGATCTAGAAGATGAAGGAGGAACTTGAAGACTTATTGTTTGAAAGAAAGCTTTGAGATCCAGCAATTGCATCCCCTATAGGTAGTTTGGGAGGTATAAAGTCCCAACCTTGCCTTTTCATTTCATAGATCTTCTTCTTGGTTCATTTTTGGTTATTTTGATCCTTTTGGTTGATGGTTGGGAGTTTAAGTCATTTGAGAAGCTTGTAATTGTAGATCTGGTTGTATCATGGATTCCTTGGGCATAAATGTGCAAACTTTATGGTGGTTTTGGTTCCATGCATGTATTAAGTCAAGTATTAAGCTCTTTTGAGTTCTATAGTTCCATTTAGCCATGGATGCACATAAAGTTGGCAACTTTATGTGATTAACCACCTTGGGGAAGTCAGATTTGAGTTTGGATCCAAGCCTTAATTGATTAAGTGCTTAATTGGATGTTGGCTTTGGGCTGGTGAGTATGTTGGGTGTACAAGTATGTACGTTGCATGTACAAGCCTCCCATGATGTACGTTGAGCATACAGACTAAGTACCCTCTGTGTACTCAGCAGGATTGGGCATTTTCGTTTTGGGCTTCGGTTTTGGGCTTGGTCGTGTTGGGCCATCTTGGGTAAAGGCCCACGAAAGGAATTGTGCCCAATTTGGAAAATTGGGCTATATTTGGGCCTTAGATGTTTATTTTTGTATTTTGGGCATTTGGTTATATAGCTTGGGCCTTGGCTGTGGGCCAAGCTTGAGGAAGGGTAAAAAGGCCTTTTACCCTAATTTAGACTCACAGTGTGAGTCAGGTGCTAGATGTTGATGGGTTGTCATTTTGGTATCTAATAGCGCGTGGATTTTAGTGGATATGCAGTCAGATATTATTCATGGGATCAACTGATGATGGGGTGTTCTCTTGTTAATGGTTGTTCGGGAATCTATCAGCCAGCAGTCAGGGATCGTCTATATGATTCGACAGTGAGAGGTGAGTTTTCCTTACTATACTTTCAGGTCGAAGGCACCAAGGCCGGGCCATTGGTTGGATAAACTGATATTGTTGATAAGCTGAGTATGGAATGGATATGCATGCTAGTCTTGATATGTTATTCTGGTAGATCAGTAGGACTACTTGTGATTATGTCTGCATGATTACCTATATATGTTTGTTAGCTGTCAGCGTAATGTGTTGGGTTAAGGTTGTATTGCTTCGTGTTGTAGCCAACAAACCCTGGAGCATTCCAGATATGAGCTGAGGGTCGGGTACGGTATGCCAGACTCATACTGAGGGCTCAGTAGCATTCCAGATACGAGCTGAGAACCTAGTTGGTATGCCAGACTCGTACTGAGGTCTTGAGGGTATTGGAGCAATCCAGATATGAGTTGAGAGTCGAGTAGGGCATGTTGGACTCATACTGATGGCCCAGTAGCATTCCAGATACGAACTAAGGACCCAGTTGGTATACCACACTCGTACTGAAGGTTGAACATTGGTATTCCAGTCCGATGACTGATTAGGTTGGAGCAAGCCAGACATAAGCTGTGGGCCCTAGGGGCAAGCCAAACTTATGTTGTGGGCTCAAGAGCAGGCCAGTTATGAGCTGTAGACCCGTTAGGCAAGCCAGACTCATACTGTAGGCTCAAGAGTAATCCAGTCTATTAGTTGTGGACCCGGTACATGTTGTTATTTAAATATGTTCATCTGCTTGTGTGTTAGTACATTGGGGGAACTCGCTAAGCTTTGTGCTTACTGTTTTTTTATGGTTTCAGGTTCCTTAGATGATCCGTGGCAAGGTGAAGGCGTGACCGTACACATACTTGGTTTTACAACAGATTGGATCTTGGGAGACTCTGATTTTAAACCATGTTTTGGAGACACTGTTTTTTGTAAACACTTTTGTTAATAAATGAGTTATTTTTGAAAAGTTTTAATTTGCTGAAAATTTTGGGATGTTACACTCTAACGGTTGAAAAATAAGCAAGAGTTAAAATACGAAACCGAATACATAATGCACAACAATAATAAGGATGTTGTTTGCAAAAAAATGTTAATATACATTTTTTTGCTCGTTAGATAGTAATAGTCGTTTACCCACGCAAAGCGGCGGCGACAAATTGTTTATGGGCGATGATTAATTCATTTCTGTGAATAGTTGTCTTGCAACTATTAGATCAAATCATACAATTCATTAAATGTTAACCAAATTACATTGATATTTTTTGAGTAATCCTTAAATGTTGATAAATCCATTTGTGCCACTTCTTTACAAATTACTATTAATCACTCATAATGTTAACTCTAAATAACCGTAACATCTTAACTTATTCCGAAGTTTTGGTTTTTTTTTTATCAACAAATAGTTTCCTTTTGGTGATTTGTTTCTTTTCGGTAACGATGAATATGTTTTTTTTCAACTATAAGTTTTCTTTTGATGAATAGTTTATTTCATAAGCATTACCAAGGACTTAAAGTGCATTGGAAGAATAAACAACTTATCATTAGTTTATTTGATGTAGATATCATGCATATACTATTACATATTTACAACAAATAAAGAATATAATTCGCAATAACTATATTAAAAACAAAAGCTTGAGCTTCATAAAATGCAATAATTAACTATCAATGGCAACAAAAAAACCAAGACGTAAAATGCATATTTGATGTATGTTTTTTTGACATCTAAAATCAATGAAGCGTTCGTTAACTTACATTGCTATTCAACATTATGACAACTAAAATCAATAGCATGATTCCCAAAGTTAAATTAAAGCATAATCATATATAGACACAATTACACACACAGTCACATATAGATGTAGTCACATAGAGATGAGATGAAAGTGCCTCAATTGTCCGAAATGTACAAAATTTATTGTTATAAGCCCAAGGGTAAATACGTAAATGTGAGATCTCGTGTAATTTTAGGCAAATTTTCAAGTATTTCATTATTAGTAAATATCACCTTTTTCTAGCTTCCAAATCTCCTTCCAAAGGTGGTCGACCTTAAAACAACAATGTTAAACCTTGGAAGAAAAACCAATCTCATATGTATGAGTAAAGTGTTTTACGATCAACATCTAGGCTACATTTCTAAAAAAGTAAGTCGATTGTGATTTGGTGACATGACTTAGATTATCATACTGGGTAATTGCATAAACCCGTCCTAGACCAACCGTCTCATATAGCTTCCAAAACACTTGCACAAGTTTTAAGAAACATATATTTTAGATAAAGTAAAATATTAATAAAAATATAGCTTAAAAACATTAGTGACAATAGTCCCATTTGCATGAATCTTTAGCCTAAGAACGGTGAAAGAGGTGTACTTTTATATTTGAATTGAATAATAATAAACAGTACACCACCAAGTTGTTGATCTTCAATCTGATCTCCACCACTCCTCGGCCCTTCTAGTTTCTGTACAAAACAATATTACTTACAAATATAAAAAATCTTTGTCCGTCAATATTTATATCACAAAAAACATTACATTTTAAAGAAAATCAAAGACTACTTGCTCAATGTATGGCTAGTTTTGTCAATTTTCCAAGCTTAAACCCAAATGTTTAATAAGATAAAATAGTCAACAAACGATTTAGCCTTAGTTATCGCATGATTCCAAAACAATCCATAATCCTTTTGTGCGTTGGCTACACATTAAAGCAACAGATAGAGTGAAACGGAAACAGGTTCCCATTAGACCAACCATTAAGCTAGTAAACTATTTAAAATATAAGACAAATTAGGGCTTCAAAGATAAAGTGGATTATTTGAGATTCAATCAATTTCTGATGAGAACATTGGAGGAAGAAAAGAAAACTTACTATGTTCGGCCTAAGAGTAGCTTTAAGAGCCATGTGGTCAAATGATTCAACGGCCTTTTCAATCCTTGGCCTAGTAGTCAAATGATTGAACGGCCTTTCCAATCTTTGTACATTGCAGTAAGAAACAAATTGAATGGAGTTATTTTAGTTGTCAAATATATGAATTAAGAATTGATATTGATTCCTATATGCACATGAAGTTACTTTGTGTCCCTAAAGAACTCCTTTTTGCCTTCTTACAACAATTGCTTTACAAGGACCTGTAGCCAATAAAATCTCAACTTTGTTAATAATCTACATCAAGTTTCTTCCGGTACATGTAGCCAATCAAATCATAAAGACGCATTTTTTGTTACCTTAATCACAATCAAAACTTCAAAATATATTATTTACATCTAGTAGCACAAATAACCTTCCTCATCTTTATACTTTAAACCCTCAGCCCAATAAAACTCCAACTTGTTCCCATCCATCATTGAATCACTTTTTATGTTTCTTCGCTTCACCATTTGTTGTTGTTTCAACTACAAAAATGATTAAAATGAGAACAAAACTCCTCAAAAATACAAGTGATAAAGCTATAAATTCAATTACCTTTTGACTGAAACAATAGATAAAGAGAGTTCATTACCTAGATGACAAAACGGAGAAGATGATAGTGATTTCCATAAAACCCCTGCAACAAAAATCTAAATGTGATGCCTAAAACAACAAAACCTATAAAAAAATCCACAAAGAGAAAGGGTGTGTAACATCCAAAAACCCAGGTATACCTTGTGAACCCTAATCTTTGAGCAATTGTCCATATTGGTCCTTGATAAAGAGAAGAGTGGTAGACGGGTACGCGGGGCATACTAGAGTGTACGCTCAGCGTACTCGTGCGCGTGTTTGATCGCGGAGGGTCGCCTAGTACGTCGGGCGTACCAAGGTGTACGCGGGGTGTACCAGGCCCAGATTGAAACCCTAATCTTAAGTGAGTCCCCTATTTAAAGAACGTTATGGCCTCCTTGTTGGCCACCATTTCCAGAGACTTATCCTCCCTAAAACCCTAAATCTTGTTCTTGTAGCAAGAGAGTGCCTTTGAGAGCTTGTGGGTGTGTTCTTGAGCATTAGAAGTGGAAAGGAAGCTTTGGAGAAGGATTGGGAGCCCAAGCTCTTGGATCTGAGCTTAGCAGTGAGAGAAGCTTCATTTGGAGGTAAAAAGCTCCAAGTTTTCCTACTCTTTTGTTTGTGTTTATGTGAGAGGTGTTTTAGGGTTTTTGTCCCCAAAGTCGATGGCTTTATAAGTTGATAAGCCCCTAGAACCCGAGATTTGTCCCTTGTTAGCTTATTTTTTTTATAGAGCCATAAAAATCTAATCTTGGTCATTAAGAGCTGACCATGCATGAGTTATGAGTCTTTGAAGGAAGGAAATGGCATGATTTGGGTGTTGGTGACCTTTATGTTGGGTTTTGAGCATTCTAACACACCTATGTGTACATGCAACCCTAAATGCCTTGGATCTATGTTTTCTCTATTATACATGCAAATATGAATATCCAAGGTATTATACTAACTAGCATACAAAACTTTGATTCATATGAAACATAACAAGCTAGAATACATACCTCTTTTAATGTAGAATGACTTCATGAAGCTTGAGTGCCTAGTGCCCCAAGTGTGACACCTCAAATGGTTCACACAACACCAAATACACTTGGAATAACTTGAGAGAACATCACACTTCATAAAAATCGGCTAGCCCTTTCTATCACACACATAGTCCCGATTTTTCCCAAAGAATATGATCTTATATAGTTGTTACAATTAGGGTAAACCCTAATTGTCATGGATTTCCATTTCCTTGGATCCATGGGTTCAAATACACCATGGAGCATCATATGGGTTTTAGCCCAACTTGATAATCCATGGAGCATTAGCCCACTATACAAGTATGGATGATTTACACAATCAACCCATATATTTAATTATCTTTTGATCACTTAATTAATTATAGATTAATTCTTGATCAATACTAATTAAATAATCTTATTAATATATTATAACTTATAATATATTAACAAACCTTAAGTGTTATTTCTCTCATTATAGTCTATCCAAATGCATGATGCCATGCAACCCAAATGGACCATGTCGAGTCGGGTCAAGTCTTACCAATTATAGTTATGGACTTAGACATTAATCCAACAGTCTCCCACTTGGATAAGTCTAAAACTATTATTGTGTATAACTTCAAGAACCAACCGGCAATCGTAGCTCTCAAAAGCTTCCGTCGAACTCTGACCTTGTCGACGATCTCTGACCTTTGTCAATGACTTGTCCATTAGATAAGGGATCATATATTCCTCCATTCTAGATATCATATGGACTGAGACATGGATTATAAATCATTCTCTCTGTCCATTTGTTGTTTCCTGATTTCTGATTTATGATGACTGACTGATTGAACAGATCAAATCAGTCCTGGATTGGCCAAGCACTCACATGTATCATCATTACATCATCGAGGGGCCCACAGATATCGCTTTTATCCTGAAGGTAAAAGGAATGGATAAACTTCGAATCATATGGCTTGTTCTACTACGTGTTGAATCATACACAAAGGCACGTTTTATAACATCGAATTACCAATGCGTTTTCACGCAATCAATGTACAACCAACTCATATATCTAGGTTTGAAGAATATAAGATATTATTGTCTCATGATAAAATCCATGAAGCGATTCAAATGAGCGCGGGTTGTATCCAATACTCAAAACTTATGAGCACTCATGAGTGTTGTAGCACAACTTTGTCCACCAACTTGGACCTCTACAAGCCAACCCATGACAATCTTGATTCATATCTACTTCCAAAATATGACCGACTTTGGATGGTTTGAATAACTTAGTCATTCTGGAAGAATCGCCTAGTTATTATGGAAGTCAAAACATGCAGAGTGAAACACAAGAATAAATGAATCAAATATGGTATCAAACCCTATGAATATAAATAGACCACTTTTATTTATCACCATACTGATTACTCACTATTCATTGTTTCGGTTTTATCAACTTTATACTTGAATTAAAAACACTAGTTGTCCCATGCTCTAAGCATGTACACTATGTTTTTCTAAACAATAGCTTTGCCATACACCAAGTATGCACTCTAAGTTTGTCTATGATCCTTACTTTGTGAAATAAACCAATTGACCAAACTTTCAATGATTCTAATTTCACACTCCCAAATCGAAATCTGTTAGAATGCACTACCCTCTTGCAATGAATGTGTACAGAGTCACAAAGACTTGTCAACAACCATTATAGGGTATTCCAATGAAGACCTACTCCATGGACACAAAACCTTATGTTCAAATTATGCATTGCTTTGAACATGCTTCTTGCACTAAGTTCTTTCTAATCCTACAGAGATTGCTTCTATCTATAGAGACAACTCTATATTCCCATTTTGACTACTACTTCTGAACAAGAGTTGCCTCTTTTCAAACTATGTCAATATGGTCCTTCCAAAATTCACACTATACTTCTAACTGTCCTTGAGCAACCAATCTTTGGTAAACCTTAGATTGTCCTCGACAATTGCTTAATCACTTTAGTCATATCCAATTCTAGACATTTTCCTCCTTAATTCCCCAAGGCATTTGGAAAATTCAGAAAGAATAAATATTATAGCACAAGTAATCGATCTTGTACCCAAAGTAAATAGGACACGATTCATGATGTTTCACATAAATACATGGTTCTAGACCAGTCTTTTGCCATAATAAATTTTGTTTGCCATCAAAATTTTACTATGAAAAGGGATGCCGTAATCATAATCGAATTTTGAGAACGCAATATATAGAATTTTCTTAAGTTGAACCAATCCAACATGAAATTCATATATATATTCTTGACTAAAGGTGATTACAATCTCAATATAAGCTCTTTAGAATGATTATAAACTCAATCTAAGCTTTTCATAATTGAAATGAAGTATAATTTCCTCTCCCTTAATTATAGCAAAACAACTTTTTCAACCCCTGCAACCTCACGAATTGAAACCTTTGTTTTCTATAATTAACATTTCTAACTTGCAATACTAATTATAATTATCATGCTCCCACTGACATGATGATTATTAGCATAACACATATGCTCCCACTAGCTTTGACATGTACTCAGAAATCAGCTATTGACTTTCTGGCCAAAGTTCAGATTTCTGATACTAGATTGCTTTGATAAGACTTTATCAAAATCATACACCTTATCTTAGATAGCTCATAGGTGTGTCTAAACAATTTCAGAACTATGAAAAGGAATGTCGTAATCATAGTCTCAATTGGTTAGACCTTTGCTATTTCTCATAAGTTCATGTTAGTGTACACTACTAACGACTTTGAGAATGCAAAGATTACTATCTACTTAAAAATCTACTTAGTGAAAGTGTTTCCTCACCATCATTTTCATGAATCGGAGAGAAACATTATGACACTTGGATTTTTGTGGTGTATGAGTTTCTACCCATACGAATTTGTCAAAACCTTAGTCACAAGACACGGATAATAACAAATCCAAATTCATATGGACTGAACTTGTGCAATCTTCATTTCTTGCCACCTGGTAGCTCAAGGGCCTGCCATTGCTTCCAAGTTGATATGCAACCAATTGAGAACTCTAAGAACTCATATGCAAAGCCAACTTTAACTAGAATGGGCATAGAATATGTCAACACGATAGGTTATAAACCTCAAGTCGTGTGCTAGTGAAGAACCTCAGGTTTTATTCTTGATTAGTTCTTGAGACTTTCAAGACCTTTAAGACTCCCACTGTCCTCTTGACATATAAGACTCTCTTGTCACATATTCAAGGGATAGTGCGGATTCTTTATCAAGACAAACACTTCACACAATTGGTCTAAGTTGGTCTCTGTTTTATCCAAAATATCACAACTTACCAATTTCAAATGTACAAGAGTAGATAACCTTTTACTCTTACATTTGACTAGTGTTAATAAACCTTCTTTAAGATATGTCACTCAAGTTACAATCTTGGAGTATGACTCTAAGAATTGTTTTGGAACGAAGTATGACTCATCTTCTTGATTTGACCACTTCAACAATTCACAGATCCTCTTCTTAGCTATCAGAATGCACTTAGAGGATGAACTGTTATAAGTTCTCTTAATCATTAAGATGATCATATAACATGATACTAAAGTACTCTCCCATCTTTTCAGATTTAAGAAACTTTTATCCTTCTGCCTAATTTGATTCTTCATATTCGTTCTGCCATACATCGAAAATTTTCCAATGCATCAGAATTACACTTAAGCCTGTAAGTATAACCATATTTACTAAACTTTAGTAAATCATGACAAATAGTCTTATCGATTATTTGTGGTGGGCTTGATCAGTGCACATGACTGTGTACTCGATCCCTTAGCCCTTCACTTGACCCACACATCCATGTGAACAAGTAATTAGTCTTAATTTTCCAATGCTTGAAAGTTCTCATTCATCATAGTATACAACTTGCATGATTCCAAGTTCCGGTCCAATTGAAACTTGGGTGATGAGAATCTTTCCTTATTTGGTAAATTTAGACATTACCACAAATGATAGAATCAATTTCATATTTCCAGTCTTGCTCTTAATGGAATCATATAAGCAACAAAAATTTTCACAGATGCCATTGTAAGGATATTTTAAAATAAATAAAATCATAAATTTTCCTTTTATTTTAAAAACTTTGCAGAAGAACTTATCCTTACAATCCATATGAAAACTTGTTGTTATCTATTCCTAAGCAATATCTCATAACTCCTAAGAAGTAGCTCAAGAATCCAATCTTCAAACTATGCGATAGAAATCCATCTGCGCGATCAGATTCAACATATTCTTTCTTTAAGTTTCTTTACTTTTCTTTGATTCTTAAAACACCAAGATGTGACCCAGTCAAATCATGTAATAAGAATCTCCAAATGGGAACTTAATAGAGTTAGACAATGGACTTTACCTGAAATAAAGTCAAACTCATTGACTTTACCATCCTTAGGTAAGTTTGGCAGCTTCGTAACCAAAGCCCCTTCCTTTGGCAATAGAAACATATGGACCCTTAAGTAATAGTACATGGGACTATCTCAGACTTAGCCTTTCTCTTTACCATTTGGTCAACCAAGTTGACTATGGTTAATCCCTTTCCATTGGGAAGAGAATGTTTTCCTGGATTTCCTGTGTCACTATTGTCCCTGTCCATAAAGTTTTGGAAAGTTGATCTTTTAATCAAATTTGCTTTACTAGCCTTCCAAATCATTGCTGATTCAGCAGTACCAAGTAAATAGATAAGATTATTAAGGGTCGTGTCATGGTCTTTTTCATAGGAGTCCCAAAGGAACTCACTATGTGACTTAGAAAGTGATTGAACCACCAACTTTCTCAAGACTTTGACACCCAACTCTCCCGGCTTGTCAACATGTGACTTCATCTCCAAGATGTGATCACACCTAGACTTCGCCTTTCCAATAGGGCTTGAGTGACCTTGAACTTGTGGGTTGGGGAGAATAATTGGAGGAGGTGGAGGACATGAAGTTCCAAGAGATTTAGGAAGATCATAGATGTCTGAACTAGACATCTTTTGGGAGATATTCAAGTTTAGTTGATTTAAAAGTCCTTAATATAACACCCAATGTGAAATATTAAGGCTAGGACCCAACAACCTATTTATAACTGGAAGAGGGATGTCGTAATCCAAATTATAAAATAGTTGAAGGTAGGTAAATGACGATTTACCAATTTCCACCATGAAAAACGAAATATAATTAAGTTTTAATTAGATTTGAAACTCCTAGATCTTTTGAGATTCATTGAACTTTTCAATTGCATGTTTCAATCTCGAGTGTGCCCTTCAGGTTTTGTGACTGGGATGCCGAGGATCACAAAACAAGGTGTAAAGTAACCATGCAAATTACTTGGTATTCTTAAATGTTTATTACCCAACCGATGTGTCGGTAAACCACACACGCTCCACCGGCCTATGATTAAACTTTAAGAAACCCTTTGCCTACCTTCTTAAATCAAGCTAGTGTGCCGGTAAACCACACACGCTCCACCAACCGACTTAAGCAAAGTGCCAAGTGTAATTTCATGGGTTAGCACCTTATTCACATTTTCCTAAGTAACTAAGATTGGGAATTATAAGTGTTTAGTTACTTAGTATTTATCATTAATACTTTTAATGAAGGGAGAACTTATAGTCTTTGTCCTACCCGTTCGGCTAACGACCCTCCACCAGTCAAGGAAGCGGTGGGTGAGAGTGGACACCCATTAAACTGCCATTTTATAGGCAATAACCTTATACCCCCTTATAGACCGGCTTAGTGAATGAGACCTACTAACGGTAAGACTCACTTTTACTCTTATACATATATATAAATATTATTGACTTATAATATTATAAAGTATAAGGATTGAATTTTAACTTTTAAAAACCTAAGGGCTTAACTTGGAATTAAAGTATTCATAAGAGAAAACTTTTCAAATTCCAAAACTTGAGGGCAAGTTTTGAAACTATTCAAAACTAACTAATTCCATAACTTATGTGTTTAAAGTAGTTTTAATTAAAAGACTCTTCAAATTCCATAACTTGAGGACAAGTTATGGAAGACTTTAAATTATTAAAAAATGTAACTTTTTCTTTATTTTGTAACTTATGGAATTAATTAAGGTTACATATTTTATTACTTAATGAAGTGACTCTTGAACCTCCATAACTTGAGGACAAGACTCTTCATCTTTTGTAACCATTGCCATCTTTTATGAGTTTTAAGAAACTTTAATGTGACTTTTCATGTAACTTGAGGACAAGTTACACAAACACATTTTAGAATCCACTCTTAGATTAAAATGGATCAAAGACACATAATCAATCAACCTTTTCTATTAATCTAAGAAACTCATATGAACATGATAATTGGAATCAAACCTTTTCATGTAATTAGCATAAACCTTAAACTAATACAAAACATGAATCTATTGACAATTATCTTTGAAATTGGATTAGCATGAACATTACCACATCAAAAACAAGTTTATAAGTACAAAAAAATCTTAGGGTAATGTTCCTAGTCCAATAATCTTATTAATATATTATAACTTATAATATATTAACAAACCTTAAGTGTTATTTCTCTCATTATAGTCTATCCAAATGCATGATGCCATGCAACCATATTGGACCATGTCGGGTCGGGTCAAGTCTTACCAATTATAGTTATGGACTTAGACATTAATCCAACACTTTACAGTTGTGTAAAGGCTTAAAGTCACTGACTTTATGGATTAAGAGGCATTAGAGTAACCAGATCTGGGATTTGAGCTTATGTCTTAGCCGATTCAGACCAAAATCCACGAGGAGTGTGAAACTGGGACTTACGTTGGGCGTAATCCCAGTACGTGCAGCGTAGGGATCAAGTTCCCCATTTCTGGATAGCCACGGGGTACGCCCCGCGTACAGAGCTGGTACGCGCCACGTACTCCCTGCTGTTGACTTTTGTGGGTAAAATGGTCTTTTACCCTTCTGTGAGTTGTAGAAGGGTTAGTCTAGCTTCTTGAGGGCCAATATTAATTAGGGATAATTATTATGTGTTAGGCGGGAGCTAGACCTGGGAGTGAGATCAAGATCTCGATTGCGAGATTTTCATTCATTAGCTTACGAGATGAGTCTTCTCACTATACTTACCTTGAGTGGTAAATCTTATGTGTGACCAGAGGGTCGTATGTGCATGAACTGTGTAATGAGATATCCTGCTATTTACTTGTGTTATGCTTTATAAGTATTATATTGTGATGCTGAGTTGAGGGATCATAGGGTCCATATGTGTTGTGGGACCAGAGGGTCCCACTGAGACACATCGACCAGAGGGTCTAATTGAGTTATAGCCTCGAGTGGCTAATCTGTTGTGTGTGGTATTTTGGGGAACTCACTAAACTTTTATGCTTACCGTGTTATGTGTTATGTGTTATGTGTTTCAGGCAGTTCCGAGGATTGCGGCAAGGCACCGGCATGATTGTACACACCGGCGGGAGATTGTTTTATGATTATGGGATTGTGTTTTATTTTTTGACATTTGAGACATATGTGTTTTTGAGAATTATGATAGAAGTTCTATTGTGTTAAAAATGAAAATTCTGGTTTGAGAAATTACGTCGTTACAAGTTGGTATCAGAGCCTTTGTTTGAGGGATACGGAAAAGTTACACTTTAGTCCCAAGATTTTTTTTTGAACGAAAAAGTCCTGAAAACCGATAAAAATTTACAGTTTGACCCTTTTTGACCGGTTGAAACCGGTACCAAATTAATTTGGGACTATTTTGTAAACTAATCCAAAATATTAGGACTTTTCTGTAAACAAAAAATATTAGGACTTTCCAGTAAAGAAAAAATATTATGACTATTTTACAAACATAACCCTTATTATTATTATTATTATTATTATTATTATATAAATAAGAATACTATTTTTTGAACTTGTTATTATTAATATTGTTACTAATACATATAAATGCATTAAATGAAAAAATAATATTAATGACATTGTTTAAGGGTGTAGGTGGAGAAGATGGTGATGCTTTTAGCATTGAAATCGTGAATGTTTACTTGTATATTTTTACTTTGTATATGGTCATTTCATATTTGTTATTATTGTTTTCAATTCAGAATATTAATACTTAACAATTTAAAAGAAGTTGCATATTAATAGTTTAAGGTAATAGGGTTTCTCACTTTGTATATAAAATTGTTTAAGATAGAAAAATTACTTTCCAAATCCAACAAATCCACTACAAACATCTACATAGGTAACTCATATCAAAATTCAAAAGTATTAATTACAATATTTTGTTTAATAAAAAGTAATAGGAATAATTCAAAAGTATTAATCAAAATTCATAAGTATTAATCCAAAAAACATGTCCTATTACTTTTTATTAAACAAGATATTGTAATTAATATTTTTTGAATTTTGATATGGGCTACCTATGTAGATATTTGTAGTGGATCTGTTAGATTTGAAAAATAATCCTTCTACCTTAGCCATTTTTATATAAAAAGTGAGAAATCCTTCTAGCTTAAACTATTTATAAACAATTTTACAAATATGCAACTTCTTTTAAATTGTTAAGTATTATTATTCTGAATTGAAAACAATAGCAAAAAATGTGAAATGACCATATACAAAGTAAAAATATACAAGCAAACATTCATGATTTCAATGCTAAAAGCATCAACATCTCCTTCACCTCCACCCTAAAACAATGTCATTAATATTATATTTTTCATTTAAATACATTTGTATGTATTACTAACAATATTAATAATAACAAGTTCAAAAAAAAGTATTCTTATTTATATTTTTAATAATAATAATAATAATAATAATAATAATAATAATAATAATAATAATAATAAGGGTTTAGGTCATTTTTGGTCACTTAACTTTTGGTTTTGTGCTCATATGGTCACTTAACTCTTTTTAAGTTTTAAAAGTTCATCAAACTTTTGACTTTGTGCTCATTTAATCACTTAACTTTTGTTTAGGTCACTTAACTTTTGGATTTGCACTCATTTAGTCATCCAACTTTTAAAATTATGCTCATTTGGTCATTAAACTTTTGAAATAATTTAGAAGTTTAGTGACTAAATTAACACAATTTTTAAAGTTAGGTGACGAAATGTGACCAATCCAAAAGTTAAGTGACTAAATGAGCACAAAGCCAAAAGTTTGATGGCCTTTTAAAACTTAAAAAGAGTTAAGTGACCAAAAATGACCTAAACCCTAATAATAATAATAATAATAATAATAATAATAATAATAATAATAATAATAATAATAATAATAATAAGGGTTTTGTTTGTAGAAAAGTCATAATATTTTTGTTTATAGAAAAGTCCTAATATTTTTTATTTACAAAAAGTCCCAATATTTTGGATTAGTTTACGAAATAGTCCCAAATTAATTTGGTATCGGTTTCAACCGGTCAAAAAGGGTCAAACTGCAAATTTTTGCCGGTTTTCGGGACTTTTTCGTTCAAAAAAATTTTTGGGACTAAAATGTAACTTTTCCGTAAATATTGGGACTTTTCTGAAGATTTCCCGTGTTTTATTTGTTGACATTTGAGACATATGTGTTTTTGAGAATTATGATAGAAGTACTATTGTGTTAAAAATGAAAATTCTGGTTTGAGAAATTACGTCGTTACAAGTTGGTATCAGAGCCTTGGTTTGAGGGATTCGAATGCACCCTCGGGTGTGTTTGGACTCAAACTGAGGATTTGAGAAGGATTTTCAAAAAGAGGTAAATTTTTCTAAAAATGAGCAAGAGTTTAAGAGAAGTCGAGCCGGAGTAGTGTGTACAATCAGCCAGAGCCGAGCGGTGATTTCCCAAAATACCCTCATTTTGTGTTATGAGATATTTTATGTGATATAATGCATGCTTGAGAGTAGGATAGGTGATTCATATATTAGGACTAGGGTGGCCTGATTTGTGATGCCTTAGCCTAGGGATTTCTGCTATTAGTGTTTAGCTTGAGTATGAGTACCTAGCAGGAGCGAGCCAATGAGAGAACTACTGTGAGAGTAGCTTGTAAGGCATAAAGTACTTGTAAATTGGGATTTGAGGAGGAGGACTTGGGGTGAACACTGATGCAGTGTGGAAGGTAGTATTGGGCCCGCACTAGTAGAGGCACCGGATCAGTGAGCGGCCCAAGTAAGAATCTTAGGGATGCTAAGGAACAAGTAGAGGCAGGTGATCCAGTGTGAGTATGCTCGAGCGAGTCTCTGATAATATTGTGTTGTGTTTCAGAGACGTCATGGTGGGGACACACCACAACCCTGGGAGCAGTGGGAGTAGTGATGAGGAGACACGAAGGATGATCCATGAGGAGGTGGCTGCAGCTATCCGAGCAGAGATTCTAGAGATGTTTGGGTCTATCAAGACCACCTTGATTCATACATTTGACGAGCAATACACTGCTTTTACTTGGGGTCCCGAGCAGCAGACCTCGTTTGAGACTCTTCGCCAGAGATTATGCGAAGCCCCGGTGTTAGCCTTCCAGAGGGAATGGAGGATTTTGTGGTGTATTGTGACGCGTCTATATCAGGGATGGGTGCGGTGCTTATGCAGAGAGGGCACGTGATAGCATACACATCGAGGCAGCTGAAGCCTCATGAGACAAGGAATCCCACCCACGATTTGGATTTGGGGGAAGTAGTGTTCGCCCTCAAGATATGGCGCCAATATTTGTATGGGGTTCGGTGTACCATATACACGGACCACAAGAGTTTGAACTATCTGATGGATCAGCCCAACCTTAACATGCGCCAGAGGAGATGGTTGGATGTGGTAAAGGATTATGACTGTGAGATCCTGTAGCACCCGGGCAAGGCTAACGTGGTAGTCGATGCTCTGAGCCGCAAGGCGGAGAGTGCATCGATTTAAGATATATGCATGAGGATGACGGTGATGACTCCGGTATTGGATACCATCCGAGAGGCCCAAGAAAAAGCTGTGAGACCGGAGAACCGCAAGAGAGAGCAGGTGATTGGGCAGGTGTCCGAGTTTGTTACTGATAGTTGAGGGTTTATGACCTTTCACGGTTGGGTTTGGTGTCGTTTATGGGCGGGGCACGTAGCATATTGATGGAGGAGGTGCACGGATCGAGATTCTCGATCCATCCCGGGGCCACTAAGATGTATTTGGATCTGAAGAGAGATTACAGGTGGCCCTGTATGAAGAGGGATGTTGTGTGGGTTGTAGAGATGTGCATGAGTTGTCGTCGGGTTAAGGCCGAGCACCAGCGTCCGCATGGAAAGTTGCAGCCGCTAGAGGTTCCCCAGTGGAAGTGGGAACAGATTTCTATGGATTTCATCACCAAATTGACGAGGACCGCGAGGGGTGTTGATGTAATTTGGGTGATTGTGGATCGACTGACGAAGAGCGCTCACTTCCTTGCTATCAGTGACAACTCTTCTACAGAGAGGCTGGCAGAGATATAAGTGAGAGAGGTGGTGTCTCGACATGGAGTGTCGATCTCGATTGTGTCATACAGAGATGTGCGTTTCACTTCTAGGTTCTGGAAGAAGTTTCATGAGGAGTTGGGTAAGAGATTGCACTTTAGTACTGCTTATCACCCACAGATAGACGGACAGAGTGAGCGGACGATACAGACGCTCGAGGACATGCTTCGAGCATATGTTATGGACTTCGACGGAATTTGGGACACATACCTACCTTTGGTTGAGTTTTCGTACAACAACAGCCACCATTCGAGTATTGGTATGCCTCCCTTTGAGCTTTTATATGGGAGGAGGTGTTAGACCCCCATCTGTTGGGGAGAGGTAATGCCGCGAGTGATGGGTAGCACTGAGATAGTGCTTAAGACGACTGAGCAGATATAGCAGGTCAAACAGAGTTTACTGACAGCCCAGAGCCGCCAGAAGAGTTACGCGGATAGGCGGCCATCCGAGCTCGAATTCTAGGTTGGAGACTTTGTACTCCTAAAGGTATCTCCTTGGAAAGGAGTGATCCGTTTCAGGAAGAGGGGCAAGCTGGGGCCCCGATACATTGGTCCTTTTAGGGTGACTGCGAGAGTGGGCAAGGTAGCATACCGTTTGGAGCTACCTGAGGAGTTGAGTTAGATCCATAACAGCTTCCATGTATCCCAATTGAGGAAGTATGTGGCCGATGAGACGGCAGTGGTACCACAAGAGAATATTCAAGTGGATGCGGGCCTGAATTACATCGAAAGACCGATTGCGATTCTGGATCGAAAGGTGAAGGTTCTGAGAAGCAAGGATGTGCCTTTGGTCAAAGTTCAGTGGCAGCATCGGAGAGGGTCCGAGACGACTTGGGAATCGGAGTCTGAGATGCGGGAGCAGCATCCAAAGTTGTTTGTGGAGCATGACTTCAGGGGCGAAGTCTAATTCTTGTGGGGGAGAATTGTAACATCCAAAAACCCAGGTATACCTTGTGAACCCGAATCTTTGAGCAATTTTCCATATTGGTCCTTGATAAAGAAAAGAGTGGTAGAGGGGTACGCAGGGCGTACTAGAGTGTATGCTCAGCGTACTCGTGCACGTGTTTGATCGCGGAGGGCCGCCTAGTACGTCAGGCGTACCAGGCCCATATTGAAACCTTAATCTTAAGTGAGTCCCCTATTTAAAGAATGTTATGGCCTCCTTGTTGGCCACCATTTCCAGAGACTTATCCTCCCCAAAACCCTAAATCTCGTTCTTGTAGCAAGAGAGTGCCTTTAATTGAGAGCTTGTGGGTGTGTTCTTGAGCATTAAAAGTGGAAAGGAAGCTTTGGAGGAGAAGGAGTGAGAGCCCAAGCTCTTGGATCTGAGTTTAGCAGTGAGAGAAGCTTCATTTGGAGGTAAAAAGCTCCAAGCTTTCCTACTCTTTTGTTTGTGTTTATGTGAGAGGTGTTTTAGGGTTTTTGTCCCCAAAGTCGATGGCTTTATGAGTTGATAACCCCCTAGAACCCGAGATATGTCCCTTGTTAGCTTATTTTGTTTTATAGAGCCATAAAAATCTAATCTTGGTCATTAAGAGCTGACCATGCATAAGTTATGAGTCTTTTAAAAAAGGATATGGCATGATTTGGGTGTTTGTGACCTTTACAGCCATGTAAAGGCTTAAAGTCACTGGCTTTATGGATTAAGAGGCATTAGAGTAACCAGATCTGGGATTTAAGCTTATGTCTTAGCCGATTCAGACCAAAAACCACGAGGAGTGTGAAATTGGGACTTACACTAGGCGTAATCCCAGTACACGCAGCGTAGGGGTCAAGTTCCTCGTTTCTGGATAGCCACTGGGTACGCCCCGCGTATAGAGTTTGTACGCACCGCGTACTCCCTGCTGTTGACTTTTGTTGACTTTTAAGGTTTGGTCAAAATTAAGGACTATTAAGCTTTGGAGGGGTAAAATGATCTTTCACCCTTCTGTGAGTTGTAGAAGGGTTAGTCTAGCTTCTTGAGGGCCAATATTAATTAGGGATAATTATTATGTGTTAGGCAGGAGCTAGACCCGGGAGTAGAGATCAAGATCCCGATTGCGATATTTTCATTCATTAGCTTACGAGGTGAGTCTTCTCGCCATACTTACCTTGAGTGGTAAATATTATGTGTGGCCAGAGGGTCTTATGTGCACGAACTGTGTAATGAGATATCCTGCTATTTACTTGTGTTATGCTTTATGAGTATTATGTTGTGATGCTGAGTTGAGGGACCGGAGGGTCCATATGAGTTGTAGGACCAGAGGGTCCCACTGAGACACATCGACCAGAGGGTCTAATTGAGTTATAGCCTCGAGTGGATAATGTGTTGTGTGTGGTATTTTGGGGGAATCACTAGGCTTTTATGCTTACCGTGTTATGTGTTATGTGTTTCATGTAGTTCCGAGGATCGCGGCAAGGCATCGGCATGATTGTACACATCGGCGGGAGATTGTTTTATGATTATGGGATTGTGTTTTATTTGTTGACATTTGAGACATATGTATTTTTGAGAATTATGATACAAGTTCTATTGTGTTAAAAATGAAAATTTTGGTTTGAGAAATTACGTCGTTACTTGGTGGGTCTGTTTGTCTGTCTGGAGAACAAAACAGAGACGATGGTGTTGATTTCCAGATCTTCTCTCAACATTTGATCCCACTAATTCGATTATACGAACCTGCTTAATAAATTGTAGAACTACTCTAATAAATCGACCATGTACGGAAGAAAAAATATACAGTTTCGATTTCCTTATGTCGATTTGGATCTCCATTTTGGTTGATGTCAACTGAGATAGACAAATTTAGCCCTATATTGTAGATATATTGTAAACAGGTTTAACCGGTGATTTAAGGTGACATTAAGAAGGAGAGAGGCCCCAATTGTGTCGATGCGGTGATGTGGAGATGGCAATGAATGATCGGCAAATGTCAATATTAGAGAGATGATACAGGGGAAGTGATGGTGACGACGTTAAATGGTGGATGGAACGACATGTTAGTGTGAGAGAGAGAGAGAGGTTTTGAGAGACTAAAAATAAAGGAGAAGACGGTGTCAATTTCCATGGTTTAAAATTTGCTTTAAAAAAGGCACGAGAAACCAAATGACAAGGTTTGACCAATTCAATTTTGTTAAGAAACATAGGAAAGGGCCGATATGTGAGGAGGAGATAAGAGGTCAGGTCAATATAAAAAAAATAAGGAACGGATTCGTTGGTTTAGATAACATATATAATAGATAATATTATTTTACTGATGTCTAGCTATATTTTAAACTTAAACACTTGTACGCCTTAAAAAATAATATTATTATATTCAATGTATTTTTAGAAATAGTAATATTTCTTTTATAAGATAGTATAGATATATACATGTATTAGATGTGTTAGTTTAATCACACCACTCAAAACTGAATCATGATCCGAAACCAAATCGACTTCTAAACCGATCTGCCGGTTAGGCAGAAACAGGTTTATAAAACCGGATTGAATCGTTTTTTCAGGAATAAAAACTAGTTGTTTTTTTGGAGGTTGGTGGCTTAAAGAATAACTATATGGTCATTTTTTCATTAAAATACTCTTTTGTTGCTCATTATATAGGATATATATGTATTAGATGTGTTAGTTTGATCACACTAACTCAAACACACTATTCAAACTCAAAAAATGTTCACAAGCAATGACATCCAAATGTAGACAATCACAATCTTCCGTTAGTATTGGAGATTCATCAAGTAATATTACGGTTGTTGCAATCAAATCAACAAAAAGAAATCCAGTAATTTGGGACAGCTATGATTTGTGTGTACTGTCGTTAAACAGTCGAATGAAGTGTGATGCAAGAAATGTGAGTTTTTTTAAGCAAGACGGAAATACATCTTCGAAAAATCATTCAAATTTGTATTACAAAGCCGTGAAATTTGATGTGCAGCATGATCAAGCTACAATGGTAAATGATACTACTTTATTGCATTACGATGCAGGTTTGGTTTGGGAAAGGATTGTGAAGTTCAAGTTTTAAGAAAGTTTGTCTTTTGACCACTTCGAAAATCTACAATTTACAAAACTCAATTAAAAAAAATCTTTGTGTAACATCCAGATTCCCAGGTATATTATTCTATTCCTTTGACTTTGGAGAATGTGAAGGGACTCGGCGAGTTAGTGCTTAGACTTGTCGAGTAGGGTCGCGGATTCTTATCCGGGTTCATGGCTGGACTCAGCGAGTGCATGAGTGGACTCGGCGAGTCCACGCTGTTTAATGAAACCCTAATTTCCTGGTTTTGGGACCTATTTAAAGGCCCTTAGGGTAGTCATTTGCGGCTACCAAACCCCAGAGAGAAACCCTTAAGGAGCTAGAGCGTTTGTGAGAGGATAGGAGGCATTTCTTGATCCTTGTGGTTGATTCTTGCAAGAAGGAGGTGTTTCCAGCTTAGAGGAGACCAAGGAGGTTGTGCATCGGTGGATTGCGAGCTAGAGACTTCATCTTTGAGGTATTATATCGCCCCTTTATCTGTTTTGTTGAAGGAATCCATAGATGTAGAGTTTTATGACCTTTATTGGAAGAAATTGTGAGGATATGGCCCCTATTCACTTTGAGAATTCAGATCTGGACCCATAGTGGTCTAAAGAGCTTATCTTAGTTTGCTTTATCTTGAGCTTTGGAGGTGTTGAGCTAAGGATGTTACTTTTGGGGCTAAATCACCAAGTGAAGCCTCCTAGACGTCCCATGAGTGTCAAGATTCGAACTTTACGTGTTTATCAGGCTTGGGAAGGTCAGATATATGGATCCAAGGAACAGATCTGACCTCAGGAGGCCATTTGAGTTTGTGCATGGCATGAACTCGCCGAGTCCAAGGGCAGACTCGGCGAGTAGGGTTAGGGTTTCCCGTAAATCACTCAGTGAGTGGAGTTGACGAGTTGGGGGAATAACTCAGTGAGTCAGAGGGGGATTAGAGGACTGGAGTTCAAAGCGGAACTCGCCGAGTTGATCTTGAGACTCGGCAAGTTGAGTCGGGGTGGCCCCCCGATTCATGCCAGGTGTAACTAGTCGAGCAAGGGGAGAGACTCGACGTGCCAAGCGAGACTAGAGAGTTAGTGGACACGTATAGACTCGCCGAGTCGCCCAAGTGCACTCGACGAGTCAGGTCAAAGTTGACCGTTGACTTTTGTTGACTTTTAGGGTTTGGTCAACAATGGGGCCTTTGAGCCAAGAGAAGGGTAAAATGGTCTTTCACTCTTCTGAGGGTGCCAAGATAGGGTTGAGTCTAGTCCCGAGAGTTATATTTATGAGGGTATTTACTTTATGTGATTAGGCGGAGGCTAGATCGTATTTCTACCGAGTCAGAGATTTACCGAGACATCCGAGGTGAATCTTCTCACTATACTTTACCTAGAGTGGTAACAGAGTATGCGACAATATATTTTAGAGTTATGTGCCAATGTATTTGTATGCTATTTATGTGTTGATATTTATTGTGATATGTGTTATGCATGATTCAGAGTTTCAAAGTTAGGACCAGTGGGTCCATAGAGTTAAGACCTTTGGGTCCACAGTGTTAGGGCCAGAGGGCCCACAGAGAGTTGGGACTGGAGGGTCCCGCTGGGACACACTGACCAGAGGGTCAGTAGAGTTATATCCTTGAGTGGCTAATATGTGTTAGTGTGGTATTTTGGGGAACTCACTAAGCATTTATGCTTACAGTGTTATGTGTTGTGTGTCTCAGGTACCAATGATGATCGCGGGAAGGTGTCGGCATGATCTGTACACACACCCGCGGAGTTTATTATGATTTGATCTTGGGATTTGTAATGAGATAATATTGATACAATGTTCTTCTTGGAAGTGATTATGAATGAATTTAAATGGTTTTAAAAAGCGAAAAATTGTCTTAATTTTCACGATGTTACAAGTTGGTATTAGAGCCTTGGTTTGAGGGATTCGGATGCATCTTCAGGCGTATCTGAACTCAAACTGAGGATTTGAGGAAAATTTGATATTAAAACAAAATTTTTTAGAGTAAAAAGAGTTTCGAGACAAACAGAGCAGAGCCGTGTGTACGATCAGCCAGCGCCCGAACGGTGATTTCCCAAAAGACCCTTGCAATAAGTGTTATAAGATATGTTATGCTACATTATATGATGAGTTATGTTATGCATGCTAGAGTAGACTAGGTATTCTTATTAGGACTAGAGTGGCCTGATTTATGATGCCTTAGTCTAGGGGTTTTGCTGCTAGAGATGCTAGAGAATGTTTAGATAGTAGCGAGGAGTTTATGAGAGGTCTGCTAGTAAGTATCATATGATTAGAAAGAATAGAGTACTTGGGATTTGGGACTCTGGGAGGAGGACTTGGGATGAATGCTGATGCGGTGTGGACGGTAGTATTGGGCCCGTACTACTGAAAACACCGGATCAGTGTGTAGTCCAAGTAAGAATCCTCAGAGTACTAAAGAACAAGTAGGGTGGAGTTATCGAGTGTGAGTATGCTCGAGCAAGTCCCTAATATTCCTTATGTTGTATTTCCAAGAGAGATCATGGTAGGGACACGCCACACACCAGAGACCAGCGGTACAAGTGATGAGGAGATCCGTAGGATCATCCATGAGGAGGTGGCTGCGGCCATCAGGGCAGAGATACCAGAGATGTTCGGGTCTATCAAGACCACATTGATAGAGACATTTGATGAGAGATACGCTGCTCTTTCTGAGGCTACGGTTGCTGCGGTCACTGCAGCTATAGCTGCGACGAGGCCGCAGGGTGGTGATGCATTGCTGTTCTGAGAGTTCAGCAACACAAAACCATTGGAGTTTGATGGGACCCAGGACCCGATTGCAGCAATGAGGTGGATTTCATACATTTAGGGGTCACTGCTATGTTCCGAGATGGGTACGTTCCCCAGGTGGAGAGGGAGCGTTTGGCCCAGGAGTTTCTGACCCTCAAGCAGGGTACTGAGTCTTTCACGGTGATTACAAGGTTGTTCCATGAGCGGGAGATGTTCTGCCCAGAGCAGGTGTCCTCCGAGTAGGCACGTATGAGTCGATATCTGAGCATTTTGAGGAGGGATATACGGGAGTTCGTGGCAAACTCGACGTACTGGACATTTTCCGAGCTTCAGGAAAATGCCCGGAAGAGGGAGATAGACCTAGAGACCCAGGCTAGGGAGGAGGCTGAGTCTCAGGGGAGGGATCGGCGACCGACGCAATCTCAGCCGGCAGCCAAGCGGGCCAAGCCCACTGATTCGAGATCTAGGAGTCAGAGGGGCCGCACTTGTGGCAAGTGCGGCAAGAGCCACGATGGGGTGTGCAGAGCAAGGTCTTGCTAAAAATATGGCAAGGAGGGGCATATGGCCAAGGATTGCCCCAAGGGGTTTGCAGTATGTTTTCACTGCAACCAGACCGGACACCGCAAGGCAGAGTGTCCACAGTTGCGAGGGACAGCCCAGGGAGCATCTCAGGGATCTGCCCCTGCTACTATCAGAGCCACTGAGAGCCGGCCAGTGAAGGCCGATGCACCGAAGGCACGAGGGAGAGCCTTCCAGTTGACCGCGGAGGAGGTCCGCGCAGCGCCCGATGTCATGGCTGGTATGTATTCTTTCATGTATTTATTTTGATGATGAGATATCGTGTTTATATTATGTTATGCGTAGGTACCTTTCTTGTGAGTTCTGTACCTGCCTTGGTGTTATTTGACTCGGGTGCGAGTCAGTCTTTTGTATATTCGGCTTTTAGTTAGCATATCAGTATTAGTCGAGAGGCGTTGAGTCGACCTCTAAGAGTTTCCATAGCTAACGAGAGGGCGGTGTATGCCACCGAGGTGATCCGAGGGTGTGTACTCGAGATTTTCGGAGTGGAGTTTCCGATTGACTTAGTTCCTATCGCGATGGGAGATGTCTGTGACATCGTGGGCATGGACTGGTTGAGCAGATTTGGAGTGGTTATCGACTGCGAGCGTCAGCTAGTGACCATACGAGACCCTAGTGGGGGAGTTCTTACGGTGTACGGCGAGGGTACACGTTCTGGGTCAGCATTTTGTTCGGCCGCTAGAGCGAGACAATGTCTACAGCAGGGTTGTAGGGGATTTGTAGTATATGTGATGGATACGAGGGTTGGTTCAGAGAGACCGAAGTCAGTTGATGAGGTTCCGATAGTGCGTGAGTTCCCGGATGTATTTCCGGAGGAGTTGCCGGGCGTGCCTCCCGAGAGGCAGGTGGAGTTCCGTATCGATTTGGTTTCGGGGGCTGCACCTATCGCCAAGGCGCCCTATCACATTGCGCCTCCAGATATGCAGGAGTTATCATCGCAGCTTCAGGAGCTGCTGGGGAAGGGGTTTATTCGGCTGAGTAGCTCGTCGTAGGGAGCACCTATCCTTTTTGGTAAGAAAAAGGATGGTTCACACCGGATGTGCATTGATTACCGGGAGTTGAACAAGCTGACGGTCAAGAACCGTTACCCGTTGCCAAGGATTGACGATTTGTTCGATCAGTTGCAGGGAGCATCTTGGTTCTCCAAGATCGATTTGAGGTCTGGGTATCATTAGGTGAGGGTACGGGATGAGGACATCCAGAAGACAGCGTTCAGGACTCATTATGGGCATTACGAGTTTGTGGTGATGCCTTTCGGACTCACCAATGCACCGATGGTGTTCATGGATCTCATGAACAGAGTGTGCAGGCCGATGTTGGATCGCTCGGTGATCGTTTTCATCGACGACATATTGGTGTATTCGAGATCCAAAGAGCATCATGAGGAACATTTGAGAGAGATCCTCAGAGTTTTGAGATCAGAGAGGCTTTATGCAAAATTCTCCAAGTGTGATTTCTGGTTGCGAGAGGTCCAGTTCCTAGGGCACCTCGTTAACCAGAAAGGGATTTTGGTCGACCCGGCCAAGATTGAGGCAGTGATGAGTTGGGAGGTGCCGAGGTCACCTACCGAGATCAGGAGTTTCCTAGGGTTGGCTAGTTATTATCGGAGATTTATCAGGGATTTCTCCAAGATCGTCGTGCCACTCACCAAGTTGACCCAGAAGGGTGCTGCTTTTTCATGGGTTCCAGAGAAGTAAGCCTCCTTCGAGACACTTCGCCAGAGACTATGCGAAGCCCCGGTGTTAGCCCTTTCGGAGGGGATGGAGGATTTCGTAGTGTATTGTGACGCGTCGATATCGGGGCTGGGAGCGGTGCTTATGCATAAGGGTCATGTGATAGCATACGCATCGAGGCAGCTGAAGCCTCATGAGATGAGGTATCCCACCCACGATCTGGAGTTGGGGGCAGTGGTGTCTGCCCTCAAGATCTGGCGTCACTATCTGTATGGGGTTCGGTGTACCATATACACGGACCACAAGAGCCTGAAGTATCTAATGGATCAGCCCAACCTGAATATGCGCCAGAGGAGATGGTTGGATGTGGTGAAGGATTACGATTGTGAGATCCTGTACCACCCGGGCAAGGCTAATGTTGTAGCCGATGCACTGAGCCGTAGGGCGGAGGGCGCCCCGATGCGAGATGTTTGTTTGAGATTGACAATGATGACTCCGGTGTTGGACTCCATTCGTGGGGCCCAGGATGAGGCCGTGAGACCAGAAAGCCAAAAGAGAGAGCGAGTTGTCGGGCTGGTATCGGAGTTTGTTACCGATAGTCGGGGGCTTATGACATTTTAGGGTCAGATATGGGTACCGTTTGTGGGCGGGACGCGTACCATTTTGATGGAAGAGGCTCATCGATCGAAGTTCTCGATCCATCCCGGGGCCAGTAAGATGTATTTGGACCTGAAGAGGGAGTATTGGTGGCCTGTATGAAGAAGGATGTCGCATGGTTTGTAGAGAGATGCTTGACCTGTCGCAGGGTTAAGGCCGAGCACCAGCGTCCACATGGTAAGTTGCAGCCGTTAGAGATTCCCAAGTGGAAATGGGAACAGATTACCATGGATTTCATCACCAAATTGCCGAGGACTGCGAGAGGTGTCGATGCAATTTGGGTGATTGTGGACAGGTTGACGAAGAGCGCTCATTTCCTTGCTATCAGTGAGAGCTCTTCTGCGGAGAGGTTGGCAGAGATGTACGTGAGAGAGGTGGTATCGAGGCATGGAGTGCCGATCTCGATTGTCTCAGATCGGGATGTGCGTTTCACTTCCAGATTCTGGAAGAAATTTCATGAGGAATTGGGTACGAGGCTGCATTTTAGTACCGCATACCACCCACAAACTGACGGGCAGAGTGAGCGGACGATTCAAACACTCGAGGACATGCTCCGAGCATGTGTGTTGGATTTCGGCGGGATTTGGGACATGTACTTGCCCTTGGCAGAGTTTTCTTACAACAACAGCCATCATTCGAGCATTGGTATGCCACCCTTTGAGCTGTTGTATGGGAGGAGGTGTCGGACCCCCATTTGATGGGGAGAGGTAGGGCAACGTGTGATGGGTAGTATAGAGATTGTGCTTCAGACGACATAGCAGATACAGTAGGTCAGACAGAGGCTGTTGACCGCTCAGAGTCGCCAGAAGAGTTATGCGGACAGGCGTCGGTCCGAGCTCGAATTTCAGGTTGGCGACTTTGTGCTCCTGAAGGTATCTCCTTGGAAAGGAGTGATCCGATTCAGGAAGAGGGGCAAGTTGGGGCCCCGATATATTGGTCCTTTCAGGGTGACCGCGAGAGTAGGAAGGGTAGCCTACCGATTGGAGCTACCTGCAGAGTTGGTTCAGATTCATGACACATTCCACATGTCGCAGCTGAGAAAATGTATAGCCGACGAGTCGGCAGTGGTTCCATTAGAGGATATTCAGGTGGATGCGAGCCTGAACTATGTTGAGAGACCGGTGGCAATTAGGGATCAGAAGATCAAGGTTCTGAGGAACAAGGAGGTGCCTCTGGTGCAAGTCCAGTGGCAGCATCGAAAAGGGTCAGAGTTGAATTGGGAGCCAGAGCGAGAGATGCGGGAGCAGCATCCAGAATTGTTTGTAGAGTAAGACTTCGAGGGCGAAGTCTGATTCCAGTAGGGGAGAATTGTAACATCCGGATTCCCAAGTATATTATTCTATTCCTTTATTTTTGAAGAATGTGAAGGGACTACGCGAGTTGGTGCTTAGACTCGCCGCGTAGGGTCGCAGATTCTTATCCAGGTTCATGGCTGGACTCGGCAAGTCCACGCTGTTTAATGAAACCCTAATTTCCTGGGTTTGGGACCTATTTAAAGGCCCTTAGGGCTGTTATTTGCGGCTACCAAACCCCAGAGAGAAACCCTTAAGGAGCTAGAGCGTTTGTGAGAGGATAGGAGGCATTTCTTGATCCTTGTGGTTGATTCTTGCAAGAAGGAGGTGTTTCCAGCTTAGAGGAGACCAAGGAGGTTGTGCATCGGTGGATTGCGAGCTAGAGACTTCATCTTTGAGGTATTATATCGCCCCTTTATCTGTTTTGTTGAAGGAATCCATAGATGTAGAGTTTTATGACCTTTATTGGAAGAAATTGTGAGGATATGGCCCCTATTCACTTTGAGAATTCAGATCTGGACCCATAGTGGTCTAAAGAGCTTATCTTAGTTTGCTTTATCTTGAGCTTTGGAGGTGCTGAGCTAAGGATGTTACTTTTGGGGCTAAATCACCAAGTGAAGCCTCCTAGACGTCCCATGAGTGTCAAGATTTGAACTTTACGTGTTTATCAGGCTTGGGAAGGTCAGATCTATGGATCCAAGGAACAGATCTGACCTCAGGAGGCCATTTGAGTTTGTGCATGGCATGAACTCACCGAGTCCAAGGGCAGACTCGGCGAGTAGGGTTAGGGTTTCCCGTAAATCACTCAGTGAGTGGACTTGCCGAGTTGGGGGAATAACTCAGTGAGTCAGAGGGGGATTAGAGGACTGGAGTTCAAAGCGGAACTCGCCGAGTTGATCTTGAGACTTGGCAAGTTGAGTCGGGGTGGCCCCGTGATTCATGCCAGGTGTAACTAGTCGAGCAAAGGGAGAGACTCGACGTGCCAAGCGAGACTAGAGAGTTAGTGGACACGTATAGACTCTCCGAGTCGCCCAAGTGCACTCGACGAGTCGGGTCAAAGTTGACCGTTGACTTTTGTTGACTTTTAGGGTTTGGTCAACAATGGGGCCTTTGAGCCAAGAGAGGGGTAAAATGGTCTTTCACCCTTCTGAGGGTGCCAAGACAGGGTTGAGTCTAGTCCCGAGAGTTATATTTATGAGGGTATTTACTTTATGTGATTAGGCGGAGGCTAGATCGTATTTCTACCGAGTCAGAGATTTACCAAGACATCCGAGGTGAATTTTCTCACTATACTTTACCTAGAGTGGTAATAGAGTATGCGACAATATATTTTAGAGTTATGTGTTGATATTTATTGTGATATGTGATATGCATGATTCAGAGTTTCAGAGTTAGGACCAGTAGGTCCATAGAGTTAGGACCTTTGGGTCCACAGTGTTAGGGCCAGAGGGCCCACAGAGAGTTGGGACTGGAGGGTCTCATTGGGACACACTGACCAGAGGGTCAGCAGAGTTATAGCCTTGAGTGGCTAATATGTGTTAGAGTGGTATTTTGGGGAACTCACTAAGCATTTATGCTTACAGTGTGTCTCAGGTACCAGCGATGATCGCGGGAAGGCGTCGGCATGATCTGTACACACACCCGCGGAGTTTATTATGATTTGATCTTGGGATTTGTAATGAGATAATATTGATACAATGTTCTTCTTGAAAGTGATTATGAATGAATTTAAATGGTTTTAAAAAGCGAAAAATTGTCTTAATTTTTACGGTGTTACACTTCGACTGTGTTATTCTCATGTCAATCATTTGACTCTTAGCTGCAATTGTATAAGTGTGTGAAAATGGCTAAAAGTGAAATGATTTTAGGATTTTAAAAGCTAGTAACATGTATAAATTTTGATTGTAATGTTTGGATGGGCTCCGGTTCACCATATTCATTCCTTATTGCTCATTACATAAATCTCAATACTTGGGAAATGACGAAGCAAATGATTACGTTTGAATTGTTTGGACATCTACATACCAACGATAATTTATATAAAATTTATTTGATCAAAACTTATAAGCTAAAAGACAAGTTTATTATGTAATATTACATAAAACATTAAATAATATTGCCACGGTTGGACAACTAAAGTTAAATATAAACCGAGTTGTAATGATGTTTTTTCTATAGTCGATGTGTTGCACACATCATTAACTTTGTTGTGCAAGATGGACCAAAATGTATTGACGATATAAATGAAACTTTTAAAGAAATGTTACGTGATATTTTTAGTTATAGTAACAGTCAATATCATAAACATATGAAGTCTTGTGTTGATGCAAATGATATTTGGTTCGATTTGAATTGGGATGTACCTACTCGATGTAATTTGACTTTGTAATATGTTTGAAAACGCTTTACAACAGTAAAAAAAAATACTTTAAAAATGTTTCATGATCACCTTCCCTAATGTAATAGGGTTACACCTTATCTGTGGTTGAGTTGGTAACCATCAAATTTATAACCAAAATGCTTGAAAGTTTTTTTTTAAAAGAAACTATTTTTTTAATCCAAAGTTTATTATGTTACAATTTGTTTCGTTTTAAACTATTTATTTTCAATGTGCTCAAATTTAAAGAAGATTAAGTGATGGACGAAAATGTTTGAACATATGGTAAGACCGATGAAAGCTAAAATTTTAAAATATTTTAAAGAATGTCTCCCATTATAACTTGTGCCGCCATTTTGAAACCAACTCTAAATTTTTGTGGGGATGAAACATTACTTCAAAATATTTCTTACAATTTGGGTTTATTAGAGGGTGAAATAGATTTTACAACAAAATAAATAAGTAAACATAACAATGTTTTTACAAGTATGTTTCAAATTTATTTAACAAAATATGAATCAACAAACATTCATGTCATGATGTGAATTGTGGAGGTATCGGATTACGACAATAATAGAGAAACAATCAACTATATAATACTTTTAGAAATGTAAATACCAAACGAGCTCGGACTAGTGTGCCTAGTAGCGAGCTCATAAGGTACATTGGATTCGGTGTTTTGGAACATATAAGTATACAAGAGTTTTAAAGTTCGGATATTTTGGCTTGGTGGAAAGAAAAGGAATCTCAATTTCTGATTTTAGCCGCATTGTCCCATGAATATATGATCTACTAATCGTCCAAGCATCTACGATAGATTCGGAATCCGCCTTTTTGTTAGTGGCAGAGTTATATCTCAAAGAAGAACAATACATGCCTATTTGTTGATGGAAGTGTGCATTTGCTTGAAATACTATTTGGACGATGTGGAACTAATACAAAATGCTTCACAACTTGAAAGAGAAACTGACCAAATGACATTTGGCCTAGAAGTATCAGTAATTGACGGATAAATGTCCCTCAACCAAATGTTGAAGGTTCAAATCAGTTCTTGACGAAATGACTAGATTTAGGAGTGGAGTAATTAGTGTGTGTGTGTGTAAGCCGCTCTAAAAAACTTGAAGGAGAAATTGTGAGGTTGAACAAGAAATGGCAATTGGATTGTTGGTACGTACTCAGTGGCGAATATAGGATTCAAAGTCACATGTGTCCCATATAAATGAAATAATAAAATTAACGGGTCAAAAAATTTGGTTATCGGGTCGGTTTATTAGTAATATCACTCATCTTATTAAACAAATGGTTTTTTTTATTAACTTCATTATTTCATTGTGGGTTATCATGATTATGTCACAAAGAGCTAGTTTCACCTTTTTGTTTATAAACCATTAACATATTGTCTAGAATAATACAATAAACAATTACCAATCTAAATAATTAATTAAAACAAACACATCTAATGCTATAAATGTATATAGGTATATGTATATGAAATCGTATGAGCAAGTTGGTAGCTCTATTGTTCTAATTGTTTATTATACCAAAGACATAGAGTATAGACTATGACTTTTTAAGTTTATATAGACA
Source organism: Lactuca sativa (assembly GCF_002870075.4). Lineage (NCBI taxonomy): Eukaryota > Viridiplantae > Streptophyta > Magnoliopsida > Asterales > Asteraceae > Lactuca > Lactuca sativa. The sequence goes on along the minus strand of NC_056624.2, from coordinate 177,501,565 downwards.
ATGACTTTTCGTTTACATAGTAGGCTACAGTCCTACGCCCATTTTATTGCTTTACACACATGACCGGTTAACCACAAAGTAATGAAACCAGACATAAAATAGAGAAAAAGTTTTACCCAAAAGTATACTGAATGCACGAGAAGCAACACACACGTTGTAGCGCCGACGGCTGGTATTCTTCGGTCCGGTCGGATGACGGGCTGACGGCGGAGATTGTATCGATGCAAGTGGAGGCAAGGAGGTAAGGAGTTTGGACTTGGGAGACGACCAGAAATCAAAAACTTTAACACCAAGAATTGTTTAAGATAGGTTGCGACCGACGGAAAACGGAGACGGCCAGAATTATGATCGTCGACGACACTAATAAATCGTATGCGGGCGGTGGCAATTCGAAGTTGAGTAGACGAATGCACTTTGGCAGCGTCCAATTCACAAAACTCCTAATTATCTTTAGGGTTTTATTTGCTGTTATTATATTTTTGAAAAATATTTGTTACTTAACGAACTCCTAGATTTTTGCTCTTACGTTTTTTTATAAGGTTTAGAGATTAAAAATAGATTATGATTAGCAAGTATAAAAGATCAAAATTGTTTGTTATCTTTCCTTTTCTCCAAAGGTTTTCTCCAAAGGGCGTCCAATTTGTTTTTTCAAAGGGTGTCCCATAAAATTTATAATATATTTAGTAAATAAAATTTCAAAGTTAAGGGTGTTCGTGGACACCCTTTATGTGCATGTAGACTCGCCTCTGTACGTACTGCACAAGAGCTTGCTTATGTGGAAAAACTATGTTGCATGACGGAAGACGACTAAATCCAAACAACAGACGGTTAATAAACGACCGCTACATATGATAAAATCAACAACGCCTACGAAAACAATGCTTATTTTTTATTACAAATGTTATGTTTCATGTTTTAAGATGGACTTGTTTCCTATTTTATGTAATTTTCGGAACAAAAATCTATAGAAATTCAAATATTTATGTTTTTGTTTGGGTTTTTTCCTAAATAGGTTTTGCCCAATTCTAGTCCGTTCTAGTTTGCATATGTTTGGATAATTTTAAGTTTAAACCGATTTAAATCTTATCCGGTTTCTATCCAATTCAGTTTTGACCAAATTGACATAATCAGAACCAGTTTCAAAACTGATCCGATCTCAGGAAAAAAAAAATCCGATTTGTACACCTTTATATATGGGGATATTTTATCGGACAATCAATATTGGTTGCTAAAATGTCAAAATAATTCGTGATTGCTAGTTTGCTAGTTGCTATTATGATCCATTAAAGTCCGGTGCTTTTAGCCTTTTTGTTTGGCCTAGTTTTCTGCCAATTTATTATTCTACCCGGTCTTTTCCTTTAAATATAAAGCGGTTGAGGCTCGATGGACCAAAAGGTCCAAAACCAGTCTAAACTCTAAACATGATTTCAGTTTTTAAAATTCATTCATCAGATTATTATATAACATTTTGGTTTACAAATATAATATAACATTGTGTTTTTTTTTTTTTTGAAACGGCAATATAATATAATATAATATTGTTATCAGGATTATTTTAAAAAAAATCTCCAACACAAGTTATTAAGTTTTTTTTAACTACCGAATACATGTGACTTATAAATACATAAGTTGATATAAATACTATGATCAATTTTTAAATTCTCACAAATAATTGAGTGTGGATTTAAACTTTTGAGTAAGTAGATATCTCAAATTATTCAACTGGGCTTTAAGTGGTCGTTCATTACGGAATGAGGCCTAATTATAAACGATCTTTGATGAGGCTTACCTTGGTCCTTGTACATTGTTATTGGAAATTAGAATAATGCATCACAAAATAATTATCTTTTGGGAAAAAAAATAGGGTTGGTTTTTGGTATTTTACTAAAGTAGAGGAAGGTTTAGATGCATGATAAACTGGGAGACAACCCTTTTTTGGATTGTACCGTTGTATTCTCATATATTTAGAGTTTGTTTTTTCCATAAAGGTTATCTGCTTTTGGAAACGGCAAATGCATTAAAAACTAAAAAGTCACCGTAAGAAGCTAAAACGAGGCAAAAGAAACAATACATAGGGAAAGAAAAATAAAAATAGGAAAAATGGTACATGGTACATGGATTAAGAAGAAAGATGAGTGAGTGGTGAAACACTCCGGTCGACCCACACATCATAGCCAAGTTTGCATATGTATATATACCAGGCATAAGATAAGGAATAATGTTGCAGCAATTTTCATCAGGGTGCATAATTTTTCTTGAAAACCTTGTAACGTCCCAAAAATGCTAAAAAAATTTCATTGTTAAATAGATAAAACCATTCATTCAGTTTGTCAAACGATCATCAGTGTAATAAGTGTATTCTCCAAAGAATATCATAAAACCATATAATGCAGAAAACTATGGGGGATGCAATGCGATCAAGTCGGGTCATACCCTTTCGAATCAAAAGTACAAGAAATATTTAAACATAAAACTGTAAGTACAAAACTTAGTGAATCCCCCAAAATACCACATACCATACATCACAAAACATGCAATACAACCTATTTCAGCCAACGGACCTATTTCATCCCAAGTAAATGTTATGGGCCAAATCATAGTCGTACTATCACTCATGCAATGGCCTATTTCATCCCAAGTGAATGCTACAGGAAAATTTTGTAGTCTTACAACACCCCTGCAATTGTCATGGGCTCCCTCATGGTCTTTCATACAAGCGTACAATTGTCACAAATACAACAAACACGAAACGACACCTAGTGTCCTACATAGTATATTGAGAAGACTCACCTCACAGTAGATCAAACAATCACCTCATGTAACGTCCCAAATTTTCCGAGTAAAAATTTCAGTTTAAATAAGTTAAGACCATTCATTCATTGTCCCAAAATACGATCAATGTCAAAGTATTCTCAAAACATTAGAGCGATTCATAAACATTCAGTGCAAAATAAGTCTCCAGGTAATGTAGTGCGATTAAGTTGGGTCCTTCATTTGAAAACAAAAGTACCTGAAACCATAAACATAAAACCGTCAACACAAAGCTTAGTGAGCTCCCCAAAATACAACATACCAAACATACATAACAGCTCGAAGCTCAATTGGGTCTATTTCACCAAATTCGGTATCTTTCGACTTTCGACCGGTACTAGGTCTATTTCACCCCCTTCGGTATCTTTCAACTGGTATTGGGTCTATTTCACCCCTTTCGGTATCTTTCAACCGGTACTAGGTCTATTTCACCCCCTTCGGTATCTTTCAACCGGTTCTGGGTCTATTTCACCCCCTACAGCTAAGCATATAATCATATAAGCAAGAGTCACAAAGAGAACAAGCACATACAGGCATATCAGCACGTATCACAAAGATAACTATCATCCTACAAACATAATCCAGTGGGTCGACATTGGCGCCTTCGACCCATGAGTACAGTGAAGAGACTCACCTACACTATTCAGCAAAAGCCTAACAACTATCTCAGCAACAGAAAATCCAACCCAAGTTTTCTAAAGCCAAACCGAAACCAATCCTTAGCTAAAAGCTCAATTCTACTAAAGTTTGACCAAAAGTCAAAATAGTCAAAAAGTCAACCGTCAAAGTCAAAGTCAAAATTGCTAATCGGCAGTCCTCCACGTCGTAGCCTTCCTTTTCCACGTCGTGGGCACAAAATGAAAAAACAATTGCTAATCCCCCAGTCGCCACATAGTGGCAGCCTAAGGCCACGCTGTGGGGACTAGTCTGAACAGCTCAAACAGCTTAATCCATTTTCTTTTGATTCCAAGAGCTATAAAACTCAAATTTGATCATTTCCAAGGTCTTAATGGATAGAGTTTATAACTTTATCCATTAGGAAAGTCCAAACCACCAAGATCTAGACTTTTAAGTCTCAAAGGGACCCAAAATGCATCTTTCTCAACTTAATCCATTAAGTCTAAGTCTCCAACTTTCAGATCTGAATCATCAAGATGTCAAGATGGATAAAGTTTCCAACTTTATCCAAAATAATGTCACAATCTTCCAAGATCTAAACTTTAATACACCAAAATGACCAAGATAACTTGCATGGCTAAAAGAGAAGGAAAAAGATCTTAATTTTCCTAGTCCATGGGTTCCAAGAAACATTCCAAACTGATAAAAAGATGTTAGAGTCCACTCAACTCCAAGATCACTCATAAAATGGACTAAAAGTGTCAAAAACTCCAAATAACAAGATCTAATGAACTAGATAAAATGATTGGAACTTTATACTCACAATGGTTCGGAAATGTAGTGCCTTTGATGGATCTAAACTTGACGCATCATTCCTTGCAAGCAAAGGAACCTTCTTGATATTTAAGCTCCATCAAAATAACATAAAAAGCATCCAATAGAGGAGGGAGGAGAGAAGAGAAGCTCAAATCTTGAAAGTGGAGACCAAGGGTTCTCCTAAGGTGTAACATCTGGATTTCAAGGTATTATATTTTATCATTTATTTTTGGAGTTAAGAGAGGGACTGGACGAGTTGACGCATAGACTCATCGAGTAGGATCGCGATTCGCTGATTGGATAAATGAAGGGACTCGACGAGTCGGTAAGGGTGGACTCGACGAGTCCGTGCTGATGACTGAAACCCTAAATCCCCGGGCATGTGCCCTATTTAAAGGACCTTATAGCCCTCATTTGCGGATACCAGTCCAGAGAGAGATACCCTATTGATCTTGAGCGAGTTGTGAGAGAGTTTGAGCCTCTTTGATCATTTTTGGTGTGATTTGCAAAGGAGAAAGTGTTTCCAGCAAGGTGAGGTCAAGAGGATTGCATTTTAGTGGGTTTTCAGCTTGGATCTTCAGTTTTGAGGTAGCTATTTGATCTTATTCTTCTGTTTTGCTTAAGGGCATTGAATCTAGGGCTTTCTATACCCTTTTATGGCTTGTTTAGTTGAGTATAGTGTCCCATTGAGTGCTAAACTCTAGATCTGGACCTTTTGAGGTCCAGAGAGCCTGAACCATTTTGCTTTTTGTGGTTCTATGGAGGAAATGGACATAGGTTGCCATGTTAGAAGGGATTTCACCAAAATAAGCCTAGGGTGCAATGCATGTGTAGCAAGATTCGACCTTTACGTGGTTATTGGTCATAAGGAAGTCAGATCTATAGATTAGAGAAGCAGATCTGACCTCAAGAGGTCAGATGAGTGTTGTCATGGGAGCAACTCGCCGAGTTCAAAAGTTGACTCGACGAGTCGAGTCGGGGTTGTCCCACGATTCGTTGCTGAGTAACCTGGCGAGTGGAGAGGGAACTCGTCGTGCAAAGTGAGGCTTAGAAGGATTAAGAGGACCAATGTGGACTCGCCGAGTCGCCCGAGTGCACTCGACGAGTCTGGTCAGAGTTTGACCGTTGACTTCGTTGACTTTTAGGGATTAGTCAATGCTTGGACTTTTGAGCCATTATAGGGGTAGAATGGTCTTTTACCCTTCTTAGAGAGCTTATAGGGGAATCAGTCTAGCCTTTGAAAGTTATATTGATTAGAGTAATTATTTATGTGATTAGGCGGAGACTAGTTCAGTATTTCCGAGTTCGAGATTCTTCGAGATTTCCTGAGGTGAGTCTTCTCACTATACTTTACCTTGAGTGGTAATTAGAGTTATGTGATGGATTATCTTGTATGTTATTTATGTGATGCGTTGCACCGCATTATTTCTATGTGATTTATGTTGTGTGTATATCAGAGTTTACAGAGTTAGGACCGGAAGGTCCACAGAGTTAGGACTAGAGTGTCCACAGAGTTAGGGCCAGAGGCCCCACAGAGTTATAGCCTCGAGTGGCTATTATGTGTTGTATGTGGTATTTTGAGGGACTCACTAAGCATTTATGTTTATAGTGTGGTGTTATGTGTTTCAAGTACCAGTGAGGATCGCAGGAAGGTGTCGTCATGATCAGTACACACATGCGGAGTTTTTATACATTATGATCTTGGGTTGTGTTTCTATGGATTGATATGTGAAACAATGAGATTTTTATAATATTTATGAATGAAAGTATGTTTTTAAAAATGTGAAAAATTGTTTGAAAAAATACGGTGTTACAAGTTGTTATCAGAGCCTTGGTTTGAGGGATTTAGATGTGTCTTCAAGCACATTTGAACTCAAATTGAGGATTTGAGGAATTTTTCGAAATAAAACAAAATTTTTCTAAAAGAGTAAAAAGGTTTTGAAAAGAGCAGAGCAGAACAGTGTGTACGATCAGCCAGCACCCGAACTGTGATTTCCCAAAATACCCTTATATTATGTGTTATGATATACGAGATAATATGTTATGCATGCTAGAGTAGACTAGGTATTCTTATTAGGACTAGAGTGGTCTGATTTGTGATGCCTTAGCCTAGGGGTTTTGCTTCTAGGAGATGCTTGAGAGTGAGTAGATAGCAGCGAGGAGCTTATGAGAGATCTGCTAGAGAGTAGAATATGCATAATGAGAGTAGAGTACTTGGGATTTGGGATCCTAGGAGGAGGACTTGGGGTGAATACAGATGCAGTGTGGATGGTAGTATTGGGCCCGTACTACTGAAGACACTGGAGCAGTGCGCAGCCCAAGTAAGAATCCTTGGGGGGTACCAGGGAGCGAGTAGGGTTGAGTTATCGAGTGCGAGTATGCTCGAGCGAGTCTCTGATTTTTTATGTTGTATTTCAGAGACGTCATGGTTGAGACACGCCACATACCAGAGACCAACTGGGTGAGTGATGAGGAGCTCCGCCAGATGATCCATGAGGAGGTGGCAGCGGCTATCCGCGCAGAGATTCTAGAGATGTCCGGGTCTATTAAGACCACACTGATTGAGACTTTTGATGAGAGATACGCAGTGGTTACTGAGGTTGCAGCTGCTGCAGCTACCGCAGCTGTTGTTGCTGCCAGACCTCAAGGTGGTTATTCGTTGCTGTTCCGGGAGTTCAGCAACACGAAGCCACCAGAGTTTGATGGGACGTAGGATCCGATTGCTGCGATGAGATGGGTTTCTGATATTGAGGGATGCTTCTATACGTGATCATGTCCAGAGCATTTGAGGGTCCGGTTCACACTGAACCAGCTTCGCTTGGGAGCGAAGGACTAGTGGAAGTTTGTGACGGCGCACTTTTCGTCTGCTGAGCTTGCCACGGTGACCTGGGAGAGGTTCACCACTATGTTTCGTGATGAGTACGTTCCCCCGGTGGAGAGGGAACGTTTGGACCAGGAGTTTCTGACCCTCAAGCAGGGTACTGAGTCTGTTACTGTGATCACCAGGATGTTCCATGAGAGGGCGATGTTCTGCCCTGAGCACGTGTCTACTGAGCAGGCACGTATGAGTCGGTATTTGAGTATTTTGAGGAGAGACATACGAGAGTTCGTGGTGAACTCATCGTACTGGACATTTGCCGAGCTCCAGGAAAATGCTCGGAAGAGGGAGATAGAGCTGGAGACTCAGGCTAGGGAGGAGGCGGAGTCTCAGGGGAGGGATCGGCGACCGGCTCAGTCCCAGCCGGCAGCCAAGCGGGCCAAGCCCGCCGATTCGAGATCAGAGAACCAGAAGGGTCGCATTGTGGCAAGTGCGGCAAGGGTCATGAGGGAGTGTGTAGAGCAGGGTCTTGCTACAAGTGTGGCAAGGAGGGGCATATGGCCAAGGATTGCCCCAAGGGGTTTACAGTCTATTTTTACTGCAACCAGATCGGACACCGGAAGGCCGAGTGTCCGCAGCTGCGGGGATCAGCACAAGGAGCATCGCAGGGATCTACCCCTGCTGCTGTTTGAGCTACCGATAGTCGGCCGGTGAAGGCCGAGGCACCGAAGGCACGAGGGAGAGCCTTCCAGTTAACCGCGGAGGAGGTCCATGCAGCGCCCGATGTTGTGGCTGGTATGTATTCTTTCATGTATTTATTATCATGTTTGAGATATTGTGCTTATATTATAATATGTGTAGGTACTTTTCTTGTGAGTTTCGTGCCTGCCTTGGTGTTATTTGACTCGGGTGCGAGTCGATCTTTTGTGTCATTAGCCTTTAGTCAGCACATCAGTATTCGGTGAGAGGCGTTGAGTCGACCTCTGCGACTTTCCATTGCTGACGAGCGAGCGGTGTATGCCACCGATGTGAATCGGGGATGTGTACTTGTGATCTTCGGAGTTGAGTTTCCGATTGATTTGGTTTCGATTGTGATGGGGGATGTTTGTGTCATCGTGGGCATGGACTGGTTGAGCAGATTTGGAGCGGTTATCGACTGCGAGCGGCAGCCGGTGACCATACGAGACCCTAGTGGGGGGGTTCTTACGGTGTACAATGAGGGTACCCGTTCTGGGTCAGCGTTCTATTCGGCTGCCAGAGCAAGGCAGAGTCTACAGCAGGGTTGTAGTGGGTTTGTGGCTTATGTGATGGATACAAGGATTGATGCCGAGAGACCGAGATCGGTTGATGAGGCTCCGATAGTTCGTGACTTCCCGGATGTTTTCCCCGAGGAGTTGTCGGGTGTGCCTCCCGAGAGGCAGGTATATTTCCGTATCGATTTGGTTCCGGAGGCAGCGCCTATCGCATTGCGCCTCCAGAGATGCAGGAGTTATCCTCACGGCTTTAGGAGCTGTTGGGGAAGGGGTTTATTCGGCCGAGTAGCTCGCCGTGGGGAGCGCCGATCCTTTTTGTCAAGAAAAATGATGGTTCGCATCGGATGTGCATTGATTACCAGGAGTTGAACAAGTTGACGGTCAAGTACCATTACCCCTTGCCGAGGATCGACGATTTGTTTGATCAGTTACTGGGAGTGTCTTGGTTCTCCAAGATTGATTTGAGATCTAGATATCATCAGATGAGAGTGCGCGATGAGGATATCCAGAAGACAGCATTCAGGACTCGTTATGGGCATTACGAGTTCGTGGTGATGCCTTTCGGGCTCACCAATGCACCGATGGCGTTCATGGATCTCATGAACAGAGTGTGCAAGCCGATGTTGGATCGTTCAGTGATCGTGTTCATCGATGATATATTGGTGTATTCGAGATCTAGAGAGCAGCATGAGGAGCATTTGAGGGAGATCCTCTAAGATCGGAGAGGCTTTACGCCAAATTCTCCAAGTGTGATTTTTGGTTACGAGAGGTCCAGTTCCTGGGGCATCTCGTTAACCATAATGGGATATTGGTCGATTCGGCCAAGATTGAGGCGGTGATGAGTTGGGAGGTGCCGAGATCCCCCTCAGAGATCAGGAGTTTTCTGGGGTTGGCCGGCTATTATCGGAGATTTATCAGAGATTTCTCCAAGATTGTTGTTCCTTTCACCAGGTTGACCCGGAAGCGCGTAGCATTCAGTTGGGGCCTAGAGCAGCAGGCCTCATTCAAGACACTTCACCAGAGATTATGCGAAGCCCCAGTATTATCCCTTCTGGAGGGGATGGAGGATTTTGTGGTGTATTGTGACGCGTCAATATCAGGATTGGGTGCGGTGCTGATGCAGAGAGGTCATGTGATAGCATACGCATCGAGGCAGTTGAAGCCTCATGAGAAGAGATATCTCACTCACGATCTGGAGTTGGGGGCTGTGGTGTTCTCCCTCAAGATCTGGCGTCACTATTTGTATGGGGTCCGGTGTACCATATACACGGATCACAAGAGCTTAAAGTATCTGATGGATCAGCCCAACCTGAATATGCGCCAGAGGAGATGGTTGGATGTGGTAAAGGATTATGAGTGTGAGATCTTGTACCACCCGGGCAAGGATAATGTTGTAGCTGATGCCTTGAGTCGCAGGGCGGAGAGTGCCCCGATACGAGATGTTTGTTTGAGATTGACAGTGATGACTCTGGTGTTGGACACCATTCGGGAGGCCTAGGTAGAGGCCATGATACCGGAGAACCGCAAAAGAGAGCGGGTGATCGGGCAAATATCTGAGTTCGTTACCGATAGTCGTGGGCTTATGACCTTTTAGGGTCGGATTTCGGTGCCGTTTGAAGGCGGGGCACGTGCCATTCTAATAGAGGAGGCGCATAGATCGAGGTTCTCGATCCATCTCGGGGCCACTAAGATGTATTTGGACCTGAAGAGGGAGTATTGGTGGCCCTGTATGAAGAGGGATGTCGCGTGGTTCGTAGAGAGGTGCTTGACATGTCGCAGGGTGAAGGCCGAGCACCAGCGTCCGCATGGCAAGTTTCAGCCACTTGAGGTTCCCGAGTGGAAGTGGGAACATATTTCCACGGATTTTATCACCAAACTGTCGAGGACTGCGAGGGGTGTCGATGCAATTTGGGTGATTGTTGACCGGATGACGAAGAGTGCTCACTTTCTTGCCATCAGTGAGAGCTCTTCTGATGAGAGGCTGGCAGAGTTATATGTAAGAGAGATGGTATCGCGGCATGGAGTACCGATCTCAATCGTCTCAGATCGAGATGTGCGTTTCACTTCCAGATTCTGGAAGAAATTCCACGAGGAGTTGGGTACGAAAAGACCGATTCCATTTATGCTTTTTAAACATTTTCAGAGTAAATCATTTTGATTTTAGAAGAGATACGAAATTTGTTCCCAAAAACAAAACATGATAAAATAGATTTTTATCAAAACATTTCATGAAGAAATATAATTTCATTTCACAATAAAAAACCGGGATGTCATGTTCCGATACAGACCATAAAGCATAAACGATAACATTACAAGTCATTCAACAAATATATACATATACAGACTTGTAAACAAAACAACTTGATGATTATCCGTCTTATGCCCTCGCGCCACTTCCTGTAATACAAAGAAACTGAGTGGGTCAGGCTTGGGAGCCTGGTGAGCATATAGGGTTTTCAACCCACAATAGACAATTAAATTAATTTCATCAACCAACAAAAACCCAATTACCCATTCCCGTTATTCTCACTTTACGTCCCTAAAACAACTAACACAAGGGACCCAGTCTTAGAATATTTCATCGGGGCGACAACACATGCATTCGGGGGTTTCCCGGCAATATATGTCAAATAAGGCAACCATGGGGGGATGGAGTACAACGAATGAACACCCAAGTTCATTAACACCTACAGGTGGCGAGCCTGCTAGTGTTCCACAAGACTGTCTAGAAAAGTCTGTGGTCGTCATCTAAACTCCGCTAGATGACTGAATCAAAACAACATCGAGGCCTCTCATCTGTTTATCACACATCAACTATCTACCCAGGTTCTACCCAACATATTAATAGATAAAAATATTTATTTTTATACATCGTTTAAAACCAGTATAGCATGTTTAATCAACACATATTCCACATAACATATGAGGCACACACACATGACACGTATTTCATAGAGAATAAATCAGATCTATGAGATAGAAGAAAGTGAATATACATTCACACATATAACAACAAAATATATACACATAGCACGTATTTTATAAAATACTTCATATTTAAGTGTGAGATGAAAGTGACCACACACTCACTTGATCAGAAGATGATCGGATAGCACTATGGCTTGCAGAAGCAGTATACTTCGATAGATCTGGAAGATCTTCACAAAAATCGGACTCCTCGCGGGCAGGGCTTTGGCTCGGGAATAACGCTCTTCGGGATCCTTGGGGCTCGGGAATGATAATGGGGCTTCGGGGTATAAATGGCACGCAAAACGAGGCAAAAGCTAGAGAGAAAGGAAGAAAATGGCAAAAGAAATCGGCTGCCCTCGCAAGCCTTTTATAGGGGCTGAATCTCGCACGTACGTTGGGCGTACGAGGCTATGCGGGGCGTACGCCTCGGATCGTCAGCGCTTACGTCATCGGAGGTACTCGAGTGCGAGGTTGGACACGCTTCGCTGTACGCTGGGCGTAACCCGGATAAGTCCGGTGACTCCCCTTTGGATAATATCGGGATTAAAATTAAAATTTATTTATTAATTATTTAATAATCTTCAAAAATTCATATCTTCTTCATACGAACTCCGTTTTCGACGTTCTTTATATCCACGTGTAGGTGAGACTACTCTCTACAACTTTCGTTTAGACTTCGTCGGCTAATTTTGAATTTATTTTTATTATTTATTTTTAGTAGGCCGGGACAGGAAAACTCCGTTTATAAAATCATAACTTCTTCATCCGACGTCCGTTTTCGCCTATCTTTTATCGTTTCACTACTATCGATGAGATATTCGATTCTCATTTAGATTGTTTCGGCTAAAAACCGCTCGATCTCAAATCGAGTATTCGGGCTGCATACTGCCAAGTTGAAACTTCAGAAAATCATAACTTCCTCATACGAAGTCAAATTTGGGCGTTCTCTTTATGCACGCTCTCGGTTTAACGAACTCTACGACATTCGTTTAGATCACTAAGGCTAAATATTGCTCTAACATAAATTTCACTTTTTACGTCATTCAGCGTTGCCGGTTCTGTTGTGAAACTTCGACAGGTCATGACTTCTTCGTTATAACTCGGATTTTGGCATTCTTTATATATTCGGAAACCTCGTTTCAACCACTACATCTTTATGCAAAGATATCGGGCTTACCTCATACTGTAATTTTGACGCTTATTTTATTCTTAATTCATTAAATTATAATAATTAAGAAAATAAACACATAATTCACATAATACTCAAATAATACATCTCTATTATCTCAAAACGGGTTACAAAGGTTAACCTAGACTATTACATCAATGATAATTCCTAGCTTGGAAACACGGGCGTTACAATTCTCTCCCCCTTAGGATGATTCCGTCCCCGGAATCACATATCAACAAACAAATGCGGATAGCGACTCAACATGTCACTCTCCGTTTCCCAGGTGAGGTTTGGCCCATTCGAATGTTTCCAACGAACAAGCACTAATTCCACCATCTTGCGTCGAAGCTTCATAGTCTTTTGGTCAATAATTGCCTCTGGTTCTTCAATTAACCTCTTGTTTTCATCAATTCTCAATTCAGAAAGTGGAATTATGTCAGGAACTTCTCCCGTGAACTTCCTCAATTAACACACATGGAAAGTGTTATGAATTCCATTCAGTTCTTCGGGTAATTCGAGCTTGTAAGCTTGGTTCCCAACCCTCTTAAGAACTTTAAACGGTCCAATAAACCTTGGACTTAACTTTCCCCTTTTACCAAATCTTATAAGTCCCTTCCACGGCGAGACTTTAAGCAAAACCGAATCTTCAACTTCAAAAGTCATCGGCCTTCGCTTCTTGTCAGCATAGCTCTTTTGACGATCCTGAGCTGCTAACAGTCTTTCTCTAATTATTTTCAACTTTTCAGCGGTTTGATGGACCATCTCGAGACCCATAAACTGCTTTTCCCCAGCCTCAAGCCAACAAGATGGCGTACGACACTTTTGTCCGTACAAAGCTTAATAAGGTGTCATCTTTATGCTCGAGTGGAAACTATTATTGCAGGAAAATTCTACCAAAGGTAAATGTTCATCCCAGTTACCTAGGAATTTCAGGGTACATGCTCTCAACATATCTTCAAGTGTTTGTATCGTTCTTTCGCTCTGACCATCAGTCTGTGGATGGTAAGCTGTACTTAAACACAACTTGGTACCCATTTCCTCTTGTAGACTTTTCCAAAACCTTGAGGTGAAACGGCTGTCACGATCTGACACAATCGTTAACGGACATCGTGAAGCCTCACAATTTCCTTCACATAAGAATTCGCAAGCTTATCCATAGACCATTTCTCCTTGGCTGCTATGAAATGCGCACTCTTAGTGAATCGATCAACGACCACCCAAATCATGTCGTGACCACTTTTTGTTCTGGGTAGTTTAGTGACAAAATCCATAGCAATGTCTTCCCATTTACCCATAGGCACATGTAAAGGATCTAGACTCCTATATGGTTTCTGATGTTGTGTCTTGACTCTTGCACAAGTCACACACTCGGCCACATACTTTGCAACATCAAGCTTCATCGTCGGCCACCAATAGTAGGGTTTCAGATCCCTATACATTTTAGTGCTGCCAAGATGAATTGAGTACATGGTTTTGTGAGCTTCTTCCATCAGAAGATTTCTTATTCCTCCTGACTTAGGTACCCAAATACGATCTTGGAATACCTTCATTCCATGACCGTTTGTACCAAAAACCAACGTTTTACCCAAATGTTCCTCCTTCCGGTCATTCTTTTCAGAAGCTTCTTCTAGAGCTTTCTTTATACTCTCCACAATTGTCGGGACAACTTCTATTCTCAACGCTCTTGGCCTTTTTCTCTCAACATTGACTTTCCGACTGAGAGCATCAGCAACAACATTAGCTTTACCAGGGTGGTAAAGTATCTCACAGTCGTTGTCCTTAAGTAACTCTAGTCAGCGTCGTTGCCTCATATTTAATTCTTTCTGATTAAAGAGATATTGGAGACTCTTATGATCAGTGAAAAGTTTGCACTTTGTGCCATAGAGGCAATGCCTCCATATTTTCAGAGCGAAAACTACCGCTGCCAACTCCAAATCATGAGTCGGGTAATTCTTTTCATGCTCCTTCAACTGTCGAGACGCATATGCTATCACCTTTTCTCTTTGGGTCAAAACACAACCCAATCCAACCCCAGACGCATTGCTATAAATAGCGAAGTCTTCAACTCCATCGGGTAGAGAAAGTATTCGTGCCTCGCATAGCTTCTTCTTTAGCTTCTCGAATGCTTCTTTATGCTTATCACTCCAAGCATAAGTAGCTCCTTTGTGGGTCAAAGCTGTTAATGGATTAGCAATCGAAGAAAAGCCTTGGATAAACCTTCGGTAATATCCGGCTAATCCTAAAAAGCTTCGGATCTCCGTGGGACTTTTTGGTTGTTCCCACTTCATCACAGCTTCAATCTTTGTTGGATCAACCATTATCCCTTCTTGGTTGACCACGTGACCTAAGAATTGGACTTCTCGAATCCAAAAATCACATTTGGAGAACTTTGCATACAACTTCTCCTTCTTCAAGACTTCTAACACTTCTTGCAAGTGTCTTCCATGCTCCTCTTGGCTTTTCGAATAAATCAGAATGTCATCTATGAACACTATCACAAATTTATCAAGGAACGGATTACAAACCCTATTCATTAAATCCATGAACGTTGATGGAGCATTGGTTAGTCCAAACGACATAACCAAAAACTCGTAGTGTCCATATCGCGTTCTGAATGCAGTCTTCTCTATATCCTACTCTTTCACCTTCAGCTGATGATATCCTGACCTCAGGTCGATCTTTGAAAAATAACTTGAACCTTGAAGTTGATCGAACATGTCATCAATCCTCGGCAACGGATATCTATTATTTATTGTTGCCTTGTTCAGCTCTCTGTAATCAATGCACATTCTCATACTTCCATCTTTCTTCTTTACGAATAACACCGGAGCTCCCCAGGGTGATGAACTAGGTCTAATGAAACCTTTGTCCAATAACTCCTGAAGTTGCATCATTAGCTCCTTCATCTCCGTCGGTGCTAATCGATAAGGTGCTTTTTCTATTGGTGTGGTTGCTGGTAACAAGTCTATTCTGAACTCCACTTGTCTATCAGGTGGTAATCCAGGAAGATCTTCGAGAAATACTTTCGGATAATCACACACCACTAGAATACTCTGCATCACCTTCTTTTCCTTCTTAGCATCAATCACGAATGCTAAATATGATGTACATCCCTTGGTCAAACACTTTCTAGCTTTCATTAGAGAAATGATTCCAGAATTTACTCTGCGTTTGTCCCCATACACCATAAACGAATCTTTCCCTGGCGGATTTACTTTTACTATCTTCTTTCTGCACAATATTTCGGCATCATTGGCGCTAAGCCAATCCATTCCCAGAACGATGTCTAAACCATTAAGTTGGATAGGTAATAATTCCTCGTGAAACTTATTCCCATTAAGGTCGATTAAGATGTTTTTGATACGATGGCTAACAAGTACAAATTTGCCACTAGCTACTTCGACTAATAAAGCATTATCTAGTCTATCAATTGGCAAGGCTAGTTTTCTACCAAACTCATGCGAAATAAAGGAGTAGTTGGCTCTAGAATCAAACAAAAATTGAGCAGGTAGTTCTTTAACAAGAAAGGTACCTGAAGCGACATCAGCTTCATCTTTCGCAGCCTCAAGTGTCATCTGGAAGGCTCTCGCCTTCGGCTTTGGTGGAATGTTGGGCTTCGCTGCCTCCTTCTTCTTCATACAGTCTTTCAAAATGTGTCCCTCTTCATTACAACCTAAACACATCCTTTTGTTGTTCGGACACTCATTGGCAAAATGCCTAATTTTTCCGCACTTGTAGCAGGTTACATCCTCGCTACATTTCCCAAAGGGCTTTTTCTTACACTTATCACACCCTTTCGCTTCGCCTCCCTTTCCTCCAAACTTTTTCGAATCAGACTTCGAAATTTTCTTTTCTTGTTGGAACCTGAAGTTCCTTCAAATTTTCTCTTTTCGCCAACTTCAACCTTGTCAGCGGTTCTTCCCTTGATCATGTTCTCAACAGACTTGGCAGCCCAAATAGCTGCCTCTAATGTAGGTTCCTGACGCACTGGCACCGCGTACTCCCATGGGAGTCCCTTTGCGTACCGGTCAACCTTTGTCAGCTCATCTGGAACGATGCGCAAAGCAAAATCCATCTTGTCTGTAAAGTTATTAGTGTATTCATCAACTGACATGCTGCCTTTCGTCAATGTTAGAAACTTGTTCTCTAACTCCAACAGATTTTGAGCCGAGCAGAACTTGCGCTTGAACTGCACCAAGAACTCTGCCCATGATAATTGCAGTGGCTCATTAGGGCTTAAAGTCTTCCCTAGAGTGTTCCACCAACGAACGACTCCACCTCGGAACTAACGCACTGCATAAATAGTCTGCAACTTGCCTCTGCAGCCACAAGTCATGAAGGCTAACTCCATTTCGGAGATCCAATCTATCACTCCGATTGGGTCCTCCTTTCTACTGAAGGTCGATGGTTTGCAAGTTAGAAAGTCCTTGTACTTGCATCCCATTCCATCATTCATTCCGTCATGGTTGTTTTGCCTAACTATTGGTAGGTTTGCTTGACCAACAAACCCACTGAAGTTTCCACCTTCCGAGTGCCCTTCATTTAATTCAGGCTCTTCCACTTGAATTGACAGTTCTTCACGATTCTGTTGAAGCAACCGCCTAGTCTCCTCCATTTGACGATCCAACATCGTTTGAATCATTAATTGTACACCAGCCATTGTTATCGGCTCAGGTGCTGCTGCTACGACAGGTATTTGCTCAATCAATGGTGGTTGATTCCTGTTTTCATCAGCATTTCCAACTCCACTTCTTGTTCTCACCATTTTTGATCTACACACCGAATAAGGTGAAATTAGATCCTCATTCACGATAGATATTCAAATCATCCTTATCACTCCGAAACGTTTACATGCTAGTTCTAAATTCGTAGACGTATGCTTAGAATCCTACACACATAAGGTTTCCAGATCCGGTCGGCAACAGACCATAGATCCGAACAAATAATATCATATATGGGAACATATAACATTTAGCACATAAAAGCATTTTAGGCAACTTTCCTAAAATAAACTAGTGCTCGTGTCTAAAATATAACAGACACACATCTCATAATTTCACTTAGCATTCTAAGTTGAAGTCTAGAAATCCTACAAATTCCTAGTTCGCTTAAACTAATGCTCTGATACCAACTGTGACATCCTCAAAATCTCGGCCAGAAAAGACCGGTTTCATTTATGCTTTTTAAACATTTTCAGAGTAAATCCTTTTGATTTAAGAAGAGATGCGGAATTTGTTCCCAAAAACAAAACATGATAAAATAGATTTTTATCAAAACATTTCATGAAGAAATATAATTTCATTTCATAATCAAAAACCAAGATGTCATGTTCCGATACAGACCATAAAGCATAAACGATAACATTACAAGTCATTCAACAAATATATACATATACAGACTTGTAAACAAAACAACTTGATGATTATCCGTCTTATGCCCTCGCGCCACTTCCTGTAATACAAAGAAACTGAGTGGGTCAGGCTTAGGAGCTTGGTGAGCATATAGGGTTTTCAACCCACAATAGATAATTAAATTAATTTCATCAACCAACAAAAACCCAATTACCCATTCCCGTTATTCTCACTTTACGTCCCTAAAACAACTAACACAAGGGACCCAGTCTTAGAATATTTCATCGGGGCGACAACACATGCATTCGGGGGTTTCCCGGCAATATATGTCAAATAAGGCAACCATGGGGGGATGGAGTACAACGAATGAACACCCAAGTTCATTAACACCTACAGGTGGCGAGCCTGCTAGTGTTCCACAAGACTGTCTAGAAAAGTCTGTGGTCGTCATCTAAACTCCGCTAGATGACTGAATCAAAACAACATCGAGACCTCTCATCTATTTATCACACATCAACTATCTACCCATGTTCTACCCAACATATTAGTAGATAAAAGTATTTATTTTTATACATCGTTTAAAACTAGTATAGCATGTTTAATCAATACATATTCCACATAACATATGAGGCACACACACATGACACGTATTTCATAGAGAATAAATCAGATCTATGAGATAGAAGAAAGTGAATATACATTCACACATATAACAACAAAATATATACACATAGCACGTATTTTATAAAATACTTCATATTTAAGTGTGAGATGAAAGTGACCACACACTCACTTGATCAGAAGATGATCGGACAGCACTACGGCTTGCAGAAGCAGTATACTTCGATAGATCTGGAAGATCTTCACAAAAATCGGACTCCTCGCGGGTAGGGCTTCGGCTCGGTAATAACGCTCTTCGGGATCCTCGGGGCTCGAGAATGATACCGGGGCTTCGAGGTATAAATGGCATGCAAAACGAGGCAAAAGCTAGAGAGAAAGGAACAAAATGGCAAAAGAAATCGGTTGCCCTCGCAAGCCTTTTATAGGGGCTAAATCTCGCACGTACGTTGGGCGTACGAGGCTACGCGGGGCGTACGCCTTGGATCGTCAACGCTTACGTCATCGGAGGTAATCGAGTGTGAGGCTGGTCACGCTTCGTTATACGTTGGGCGTACAGACTTACGTTGGGCGTAACCCGGATAAGTCCGGTGACTCCCCTTTGGATAATATCGGGATTAAAATTAAAATTTATTTATTAATTATTTAATAATCTTCAAAAATTCATATCTTCTTCATACGAACTCCGTTTTCGACGTTCTTTATATCCATGCGTAGGTGAGACTACGCCCTACAACTTTCGTTTAGACTTCGTCGGCTAATTTTGAATTTATTTTTATTATTTATTTTTAGTAGGCCAGGACAGGAAAACTCCGTTTATAAAATCATAACTTCTTCATCCGACGTCCGTTTTCGCCTATCTTTTATCGTTTCACTACTATCGATGAGATATTCGATTCTCATTTAGATTGTTTCGGCTAAAAACCGCTCAATCTCAAATCGAGTATTCGGGCTGCATACTGTCAAGTTGAAACTTCAGAAAATCATAACTTCCTCATACGAAGTCAAATTTGGGCGTTCTCTTTATGCACGCTCTCGGTTTAACGAACTCTACGACATTCGTTTAGATCACTAAGGCTAAATATTGCTCTAACATAAATTTCACTTTTTACGTCATTCAGCGTTGCCGGTTCTGTTATGAAACTTCGACAGGTCATAACTTCTTCGTTATAACTCGGATTTTGGCATTCTTTATATATTCGGAAACCTCGTTTCAACCACTACATCTTTATGCAAAGATATCGGGCTTACCTCATACTGTAATTTTGACGCTTATTTTATTCTTAATTCATTAAATTATAATAATTAAGAAAATAAACACATAATTCACATAATACTCAAATAATACATCTCTATTATCTCAAAACGGGTTACAAAGGTTAACCTAGACTATTACATCAATGATAATGCCTAGCTTGGAAACGTGGGCGTTACATCAACGTAGCTCTTCTGCTGACTCTGAGCACTGTGGAGCCTGCTTCGGACCTGTTGGATCCGCTTTCTAGTCTTGAGTACTACCTCAGTACTCCCCATGACTCTCTGACCGACCTCGCCCCAACATATTGGGGTCCTACACTTCCTCCCGTAGAGCATCTCGAAGGGAGGTCGTTCTATGATGGTGTGGTAGCTGTTGTTATACGAAAATTCCGCTAACAGAAGATACGTATCCCAACTGCCACCGAAATCCAAAACACATGCACGCAACATGTCCTCGAGAGTCTGAATCGTCCTCTCGCTCTGTCTGTCCGTCTAGGGGTGGAAAGCGGTGCTGAAGTGGAGACGATTACCCATCTTGTCGTGAAACCGTTTCCAAAATTTGGAAGTGAAACGGACATCTCGGTCTGACACCACCGATAAAGGCACTCCATGTTGTGCCACTATCTCATGCACGTAAATCTCGGCCAACTTCTCGGCTGATATGCTCTCCTAGATCGGGATAAAATGAGCACTCTTGGTCAACCGATCCATGATGACCCATATCAAATGTACTCCGCGTGCGGTCCTGGGAAGCTTCGTGATGAAGTCTATAGTGATATCCTCCCATTTCCATATGAGAATGTCTAACGGATGCATTTTTCCATGGGGCCTCTGGTTCTCTACCTTGACCTTACTGCAGGTCAAGCATCTCTCAACATACCAGGCTACATCCCGCTTCCTGCAGGGCCACCAATAATCAGGACGAAGATCTTGATACATCTTTGTCGCCCCGAGATCGATGGAGAACCTGGACTTGTGGCCCACATCCATCAGAATCTGTCGTACTCCGCCCCAGTATGGTACCCACACCCTCCCATGCAGGGTCAACAGCCCACGGCTGTCGTAATCAAAGGAGGCCACCTGGCCTATGATTCGCTTGCACTTCTGGCACTCCTCCTTCAAGCTCTCAACTTGTGCCTTTTTGATCTGCTCCAGTAATTGAGTAATCACTTTCATCCTCATACAAATGTCTCAAATCGGGTTCGCTACCGCCTTGCGACTCAGGGCATCGGCCACTACATTTGCCTTGCCCGGGTGGTAAAGGATCTCACGGTCATAATCCTTCACCGCATCTAACCACTAACGCTACCTCATGTTCAAATTCGGCTGATCCATGAGGTACCTCAAACTCTTGTGGTCCGAGTAAATGGTACAATGGAACCCATATAGGTAATGCCGCCAAATCTTGAGGGCGAAAACTACAACCCTCAGCTCTAAATCATGTCTCGAATAGTTAGCCTCGTGAGGCTTCAATTGCCTCGAAGCATAAGCTATCATGTGACCCCGCTGCATCAATATCGCTCCCATGCTTGTGATCGAAGCGTCATAGTACACTACAAAGTCATCGACTCCCTCCGGAAAAGTCAGGATTGGTGCCTCGCATAACCGCTGTCTGAGAGTCTTGAAGGTTGCCTGCTGCTCAGGCCCCCAGCGGAAGGTCACCGACTTCTTGGTCATTCAGGTCAAAGGAACCGTGATCTTGGAGAAGTCCTGAATAAATCTCCTGTAATAACCCGCTAGACCCAGGAAACTCTGAATCTCAGTTGGAGACCTCGGAATCTCCCACTGCATCATGGCCTCTATCTTGGCCGTATTGACCAGAATACCCTTCTTGCTGACAAGGTGCCCAAGAAATTGCACCTCGAGCAACTAGAACTCACACTTGGAGAAATTTTCGAAAAGTCTATCCCTCCTCAGTGTCTCCAGCACCTCCCTCAGGTGCTCCTCATGTTGCTCCTAAGTCTTGTAATAAACCAAGATGTCATCAATGAAGACTATTACAGACTGATCCAACATCGATATGCACACGCGGCTCATGAGGTCCATGAACGCGGCTGGAGCATTGGTGAGCCCAAACGGCATCACTACAAACTTATAATGACCCTAGAGAGTCCTAAAAGTTGTCTTCTGCACGTCCTCATCCCTGACTCGCATCTGGTGATAACCCGATCACAGTTCAATCTTGGAGAACCAAGATGCGCCCAGTAACTCGTCAAGCAAATCATCAATCCTCGGGAGGGGTAATAGTTCTTCACCGTTACCTTATTCAACTCCCAGTAGTCTATACACAAGCGATGTGACCCGTCCTTCTTCTTTACAAATAGGATCGGGGCTCCCCATGACGAACTACTCGGCCTGATAAATCCCTTGTCTAGCAGCTCTTGCAACTGCGTAGACAACTCTTGCATCTCGGGAGGAGCCAACCGATATGGTGCCTTGGGTATCGAAACCGCACCAAGGGCTAGGTCAATCCTAAACTCGACATGTCTCTCTGGAGGTATCTCAGGCAAATATTTATGTTTACAACTTATATTTATATTGTATGTTTATACATTTGATGTAAATTAATTATTAGTGGCATCTAATTTAAGAAATGTAAATTAACATAAATTGATGGATTTAATATTTTAAAATTGTTATTTTGCTCCAAATTAATTTTTTAATAACCTTCATTAATTCAATTATTTAAAGTTTTGGCAAGTATTAATGATTTTATTATGCATAATTGATTTGTTCAAAAAGATTTGTATTTTGTACCTCTTAAAATTCGAGATATGACTAATATGCTATATATATATATATATATATATATATATATATATATATATATATATATATATATATATATATATATATATATATATATATATATATATATATATATATATTGGAAAATAAAATAATAGGCTAATTAAATCTTAATACATAATCAATATGATTTAAATAAGCTGGAAAATAATTATAAAAATATGTTTTGGTAAGTTGTAGACAATTACGTTGCACGGATTAAGATTTTAAATAACTGAAAGCTATTGAGTAATATTATATAACGACACACAAATGTTAAATAAAAATATTATTATTTAACAAGTCGATTTAATAATGAGTTGTGCCTTATCTAAAGGCTAGACTATTTTTGACGGTTAAAAAGGGAAATAGGCTTAACCTAATAATTGTAACACATAATTAAGTGTGAACTAATTGTTATTAAAATAACAACTACGAACAAGAAAAATGCTATAAGGTATTATTATTTTATACTCATGATATGAGCTGAGTCTAAGTTTATTATCATGGTGGTAAGTGTTCAGAGAGCTTAGAATCCATCTTAGCCACTTTAGTGGTTTTATTACATGTTTGCCATTTCAGGTTAGTTCTCGTAAACTTATTTATTATATGGACTATGTGATTATGTTATGTGAAACCACGAAAAGTCTATTAAGTGAGGAAAGTGGTTTTGGATTGGACAACTAGAGAAAAGCCTCGCAGAAAGAATCCAGTTGTGCAGTCTGGGTGGCCATGTATGAATGGTCGACCACACGAAGCCTCTCTGAGGAAATGGCATATGCGGGGAAACTAGAGAAAAGCCTCTTAAGTGAGGGATCTAGTTGTAACCAGTGATTAGAATGGTAGAATTCATATGTGTTTAGTTTTATGTGATAGAATGTAAGTAATATGCGACTTACTTATTACATGAAGTATGTGTTAATTAGTATAATGGGTGAGTATCCTGATTTGTAACATTTAAGTACTCTAGAGTACGCTTAGTTAGCCCATTGTTGATTGTAGGTTCCACCCACGTATGCTGGGCGTACATGGATTACGCATGGCGTACGCAAGGCTGGGAAAAACCCTAATTTTTAGGGTTTGTGCCCTATTTAAACGAATTAAACTCCTTCTTGCACCTTTATTGACCAGTCTCCATCTCCCTTTACCCTAAACTCGAAACCCTAAGAGCACTTGGTGAGTTCTTGAGCTTAAGAGTGATTTGTTGGTGTTTTGTGGTGAAGAAGAAGATGATGATGAACAATTGGAGGAGTGGCTTAAGCTTGTAGATCCAAGATTACCTTCTCATTTGCAACCTTTTTGAGGTAAAAAGCTCACACCTTGATGATCATTTATGTTAGATCTACTTTGTGGTGTTCCTTGGGCATTTTTTTTGGGTCTTTTGAACCAAAGATGAGCTTTTGATCTACTCTGGAAGTAATGGATGCTAGATCTAAGCTCCGTTTAGGCCGCATGTTCATAAAAATGCAAACTTTATGGATGTTTTTGGTCCATGCAAGTATTAAAACCTTTATTAAGCTCTTTTTGAGCTTTTCAGTCCCATTTAGCCATGCATGAGTGTAAAGTTGCCAACTTTACATGATAAGTCCCCCTTTAGGATCAGATATGAGAGTTTAGCTTGAGGTCTCAACCGATTAAGTGCTTAATGGAGTAGGGTGGCAAACTGGGAGTACGTTGGGCGTACCCAGCTGATACGTTGTGCGTACTAGCCCCAGATGGAGTATGCTAAGCGTATGAGCAGAGTACACCCCGCGTACTCAGCAGATGGGCTTTTGGGCTTGACGTCCTTGGTATTGGGCCATAGTTTGGGTTAGTAAGTTTGGACCTGGATGGGCCATTAGACTTCTATTTTGGACTTGGGGCTGGCATGTTGGGCTCCCTTGGATATAGGCCCATGATGGGTTTTGGGCCCAATCTGGAAGATTGGGCCATAAATTGGGCTTTGAGTTGCCATTTAGGATTTGGGCTTTTTGAATAGTTGAGTTGGGCCTTGGTCTTGAGCCGAGTTAGATAAAGGGTAAAATGGTATTTGCCTGGTTATGGGTCAAGTAGCTTAGACTCTTGGTTATGGGTCAGAATCCATTTAATAATTGGATGTTATTGATATTGATAGCACAGGGATTTTTCGAGCGAGCAGTTAGAGATTCATTCGAGTGATTCAGCAGCTAGAGATGAGTTTACTCACTATTTTTTAACGGTTCAAAGGCACCAATGTCGACCCATGGTTTATTATGCTAGGATGCTAGATGTATGCGTGACTCTTGCATGTGTTATGTGTTGATATGTATATCGGGTGTGGCCCGGTGATCATTTTGTATGCTATGTATCTTTGTGATTATTGCATATGTTATGTATTCATATGTTTATATGTTTATATGTATATCGGGCGGGGCCCGATTACTGACAGATCTATATATCGAGCGGGGTCGATGTCAGGCGGGGCCCATTATGTGTTTATTATGTATGGTATGTGGTATTTTGGAAAGATTCACTAAGCTTCGTGCTTACGGTTTTCAATTTATATTTCAGGTACATCTGGTTTAAAAGGGAAGAGCCCAGGATGATTGCATTGCACACACCATCTCGTTCCACATTTTATGATTACTCTGATGTTTTATGATGTATTTGATATACTTTGTTCCACCATGGTTTTATGATAATGTTTTGGGATAAAAATTTTATTAATTTAAAAACAAAACTTTGTGGTCTTAATTTTGGTATGTTACAATGAAACATCCCAAAAATACGGTCCAAAAATTTCGTTTTAATTATTAATAAAACCATAGTTATCAAAACACCACATAAATATCATAACTTATTGTTTCTCAAATCAGAGTATCTCATTAAAAATCATATCAAATATATCAAAGTAAAAAATGGTGTGTGCACTACAGTCATCCCGAGCTCTTCCCCTTGCTACCGGAAGCAATTGAAACCAAAACTGAAAACTGTAAGCACGAAGCTTAGTGAGTATCCCCAAACTACCACATACCATACACATAATCATGCTACTAAGTGATACGGGCCCCAACCACACTCAAGGAGATACGGGCCCCGCCCACACTCGAGGAGATACTAAACTCACCCACACTCGGCTAACAAGGAGATACGGGCCCCGCCTACACTCGGCTAACTACGAGATACGGCCTGCCCACACTCGGCTAACTATGAGATACGGGCCTCGCCCACACTCAACTACTAAACATACATACAAGTATCACACAGACAACAAGAATAACTATAATCTACTAGTTCAATAACATACTCAGATAATACTAAGATACGGTCCCAACCCATACTTAGCTACTAATCAAATAATGCTATGAGATACGGGCCCCACCCACACTTAGCTAATGATGAGATACGGGTCTCGCCCACACTCTATGAGATACAGGCCTCGCCTACACTCTATGAGATATGGGCCCCGCTCACACTCAGCTAATGATGAGATACGGGCCTCATCCACACTCACATTCCTAAAAACACATATAGGTATCACACAGAAAACAAGTATAGCAATCCAACAATCTAATTGATATCTATACTCAGGTAATAATGAGATACGGGCCCTGCCCACAGTCCGTGTTCCTATCAAGAACATACAAACTACATGGGCCAACATTGGTGTCTTTGACCCGTTCAAACCAGGAGGAAACTCACCTCGTACTGCAGACGATACCTGGCTGTTGGCTGCTGGCTGACAGATTCCTGAACTGTCAACATCAAAATAAACCCAATTAATAATCGGGTTCCAATGCATAACCATAAGTCCATAATTGGGGTAAAAATACCATTTTACCCCTAACCTAGCTTGGTCCAAGACCAAGGCCCAAACTCATACTCTGAAGGCCCAAAAGTCAAATAATCAGCCAAGGCCACATTATGGCCTAATTTTCCAAATTAGGCCTAAACCCCTTCCACAGGCCTTACCCTAAAGCCCATCCAAATAATATGGTCCATACAATTGTCCTCAGATGGCCCAACAAGAATCCAAACACCAAAGCCCAAAAGAGAGGCCCAACTTGAAGCCCAATCATAATTAGGGTTTCCACATAAAATAACGATTAGGGTTAAGTGTTCTTACATAACCCATTAAGGACTCAACCCATTAAGGACTTAATCCGTTAAGTCCATCACTCAACTAGGCCATTTATATGATGCAGTCGGACATAATTCAAAATTCCAAATCTAACAGTCCAACCGCGGGTCCCGACAAATCCCAAACTTATCATTTCCAAAATTAGGGTTTTTTAAAGCCTAATTAGGGTTTCCATCCCAATCACAAACCAACTAAGTCCAATATTAAGCTATTGGGTCGATTAGGGTTTCACTATGTCGAGCACCACCCACTACCACCTCGGGCGGTGGTGATCGACGGTGGTGGTGGTGATGGGTGTTCCGGCCAAATATTGGATATACAACTTCAAACCCATAAAGTACACTCTCACACAAACAAAAACATACACACAGCCACCCCTCACGATGGCTAGTGGCAGTCACCACCTTGTGGTGGTGGCGATGGGTTTCTGGCCAAATAACACACAAGCCAACACATTCGGATCGTGGTAGCAATATAGGTAATACATGACGCGAAACAACATCCGTCAGCCACCGACTTGGCGGCTGGCAATGTCGGAGTTAGCGGAAACGACGGTTGAGGTCGGTGCCGTCAGCAAGGGCGTTCCCTACATCACGCACACCGGAAAGAACGAAGGAGAAGAAGAAATGGGTTGCAGCTACCTTACCGAGTACCTCCAATCGTTCATAACTCAATCAACGGTTTTCACAGCTTCTTCGTTGGTCTCGGTGGCTCTTCCGTCTTCGCTTACGTCTCCAGCAGCAGCGTTGAGATGGTGCTCATCGGTGAGGCAACAGGCGACGGCCTTGTCTGATAGGAAAAACGAGCATGGTGGCGGGGGCGGTGGTTACAGGATATAAGGTGGCGGTTGTTGGGAGAGCTAGGGTTAGGGTTTCCTTGAGATGCATCATTCAACTGGGTAGGGAGGGAAATGACGGGTCTTAACTCCTGTCATATATTAAAACTTCGCCCAAATTGACACATTCGGCCCCTCCTCCTCAATTCATTACAATGCAACTCCACACTTTACTCTTTAGCCCTTGTTTTCCAAAAATCCATTCACTACAAGTCCCTTTGATACAATATAAACTCCAAATTCACAAAATTATAATATTTAACTCCCATAACTAACACTAATATATTATTATGGATTTAGGGCTACAATAAAATAATATAAAAATATCATTTACATATCGGGTTTAGGGCTTACTATTTACTTATTTTATTTTATTTAAACGGAATGTTACATACAAGTTGGTATCAGAGCCTTAGATTGAGGGATTCAGACATACTCTCGGGTATGTCTGAACTCAAACTGAGGGTTTGGTAGAATTTTCCAAAAAGAAATATTTTATGAATTGGGTTTCTAATAAAAGAAAAGGGTGTGGTGCATGCAATCGACCGAGCTGAAGGAAATTTTCCCAATATACCATACATATTTATGATGTGTTTTGAGTTATGAATTTGTGAATCGCATGCTAGTTAGGGCTAAGGATCTGCTTAGGATTTGCATGATAGAATGCTAGTAGAGATGCCTTTATATGCCTATTGTATGAGCTTGTAGACTTTCATGCTAGTAATAATCAGTTAGTGATAAGATGGCATGATTAGGTTATGCTTGATTCCGATGACTCAATGCTCAAATATTGCATGCTTTGTGCTTTTAGGATTTCTCACTAACTTCAGCTAACTAGTAAGCGAATATGCTAAGATACATATTACAGAAACAAAATAATTTTAGAAGGTTAGGTTTTAACTCTATTACGCAGCTCTTGTTTGAGTCTAACCGCTGTAGTGTGATACCTTTCATTCGAAGAATTATCTAGTATCAGTGATATGTAATTGTATTTTATGAGCTACTTAGAGGATGCTGGTAGGAGTTCCTTCTGCAGCTGGTGGCGGAGAGTGGTGTGGTGATTTCCCAAGGAAAACTTAGGAAGAGATTTAGTATTGGGAGCCTTGTCTTGTGGAGGATTATTTTTGTGGGTAAGGAGTGACTTGGAGGATTCAAACTAATCCTTGTGGAAAGTACGAATAGATGTGGAAGTTAGTATGGGCCCGTACTACTGGAAGCAGAGGATCTGTACTCAAGTCAAGGAGAGTTGCGATGAAACCATGAAGCTTGTAGAGTATAAGACTCATCGATATGTGTGTGTATGTATGTATATATATATATATATATATATATATATATATATATATATTGATGTATATTCTGATTGTTTATATGGTGTATTTTTAGTATGTTGACTCTTCGAGGTAGACCGGCTAGTGGTTCTAGTGCTGGTGAGGGTTCAGGCTCAGGTTCTGGAGCCGAGCGGTTGGATAAACATACGTGGAAGTTCATTTCTTCTGAGATTACCTGCAACCAGTGTTCAAAAAGGCGCTCCATGGCGTGAGGCGTGGCTCCGCCGTTACAAAAAGCCTCATAACGTTGCTGTTAGGTGTGGCGCATGGCAAGGCGTGATATGGCGCGCCATGGAGCGTTATGGCGTGTTATGGCGCTTTTTTTCGTTTGAGACACGGTTTTTTTTCTTTGTTATGTCTTTTCTAATTGGATATACAGGTATTGTGGTTTTCGTTAAATTTTTGTTACTAGCTATTGATCTAACACTTCTAAAAAGTGGTTATATTGAATATAAATTTATATTTATGTAGTAATATAATTTTAAATTAATACAAAATAGCCGCCTTATATCATGCCTTGAAAAACGCCATGGCTCGTTAAGCTTGAGGCTTGACCTTGCTGCCACGCCACGCCTCACGCCATTTAGAACCTTGCCTGCAGCATACTTGAGCAGACTCTTGTGATCTTTGGTATGATCAACGAAGGTATCATGAAGGTTTTGGAGGAGCACTTGGGCTCTTTCCATTCTGAGATGGTGGCTTTGATTGGGGCACATTCACTAACCTTCAGGGAGTTCCGGGCATGTGGGGCTCTAGGGGGCTCCGGATTACTATGGGGAGAAGGACTCGATTGCGAGTAGGCGTTGGTTAGAGGATGTCGCTAACGCCTTCCATACTAGCAGTTTTCCTGATGAGGTAAAAGTCATACTTGCTTCCTGTCTTCGGAAAGACAGAGCTTGAGATTGTTGGAAGGAGATTGGGCGCTCCATTGGTGATGAGGTTATTGATTCGATGACATGGGATAATTTTACGACTAGATTTTGAGCTGAGTTTGCACTAGTGATTGAGGTGTAGCAGCTGGCGAGGGATTTCCAGGACCTTCGCAGACTACTGAGATGGTGGCTGAGATCACCATAATTTTTCGTGAGAGGGCATTGACGGTTCCGTAGTATGTGGTGGATGAGGAGATGAAGAAGGCGAGATACCACAAGATGTTGAGGAGTGATATTTGGTAGTTTATGAGCGGATCTAGTTGCAAGACACTGCAGGACATGATTGTGAGAGCTAGAGAGAGGGAGATTAATCTTGAGATGGAGAGGAAGAGGAAGTCAGATCAGGCTCAGGTTTTAGGGGGATTGGGCAAGAGGCCCAAGGTGTTTGATTCAAGATCGAGAGGCTAGCAGGGTCGGTGCCCTTGTGGAAAGTGAGGCAAGATGCACGAGGAAGCGTATAGGGTGGGTGGTTCTGGCTGCTTCAAGTGCGGTCAGACGGATCACATTAGCAGGATTGCACTGCTAATACTACCACCACCACCTCAGTATCTGATTTGATTTGCTTCCATTGCAATTAGTGGGGCCACAAGAAGGCCCATTTTCCGAGTTTGACTGCAGCAGGACCAGTAGCAGCACCCTCTTTTGCGACTCTACGGATCACCGATGGCCGCCAGGGTAAGGCAGATGCTCCTGTGGTGAAGAGCAGGGATTTTCAGCCGACGGCCGAGGAGGCTCGCGCAACACCTTATGTAGTGACGGGGATGTATCTTCTCCTTATATCTTTAATTATATTGAATTGTATGCTTACATTTATGTGTTTTATTTTGGGATCTTTCCTCGTGATCGATATTTATGCCTTGATATTGTTCGATTCAGGAGCTACCTTATCTTTTGTATCGCTTACGTTTAGCAAGAGGTTTGCTGGAGCTATGGGGGAGCTAGATTGTCCTTTAAATGTTGAGATTGTAGATGATTGATATGTCTGGGTATCAAGGGTTCATCAGGGTTGTCTTCTTCATATGTTCATAGAGCAATGTTCGATTGATTTGGTTCCTATTCCTTTGTGCGGGAACAAGGTTATCATAGGGATAGACTGGTTCAGCCCCAATGGGGCGGTGATCGATTGTGATCATTAGTTCATGTCTATCTTGGCCATAAGTGGGGCAGAGTTGGTGTGGTCCAGGGAGAGAGAGAGAGAGAGAGAGAGAGAGAGAGAGAGAGCTGAGTGTGGGTTGATTCTATGTTTAACGGCTAGGTTCAGATTCTATCTTCATCAGGGTTGCTTCGGATTTGTCACCTATGTTATGGATACCCGGGATAAGAGTAAAGCGACCGTGGATGACCTGGTGATTGCATGGGAGTACCCCGGATATGTTTCTGGATGATTTGCCTAGGGTGCCTCCGAAGAGACAGGTGGAGTTTAGGATTGACCTGGTTCCTGGTGTGGCTCTGATAGCCAAGACACCATGTTGGTTGGCTCCTCAAGAGATACAGGGGTTGTCTACACAATTTCATGAGTTTTTAGACAATGGATTCACTCGACCGAGTAGTTCTCCATGGAGAGCACCGAACTTGTTTGTGAAAAAGAAGTATGGGTCTCATCGGATATGTATTGACTACCGGGAGTTGAATAAGCTAACGATGAAGAACCATTATCCACTTTTGAGGATTGATGATTTGTTTGACCATCTTCATGGTGCATCTTGGTTTTCCAAGATTGATCTACGTTCAGGGTACCATCAGATGAGGATCAGAGAGGAGGATGTGTAGAAGATGTCCTTGCGGAATCGTTATGGTCATTACGAGTTCGTGGTGATGCCCTTCGGGCTCACTAATGCTCCAGCCGCGTTCATGGACCTCATGAACCGCATATGCAAGCCGATGTTGGATCGGTTTGTGATTGTATTCATTGATGATATCTTGTTCTATTCCAAGACCCAAGAGTTGCATGAGGAGCACCCGATGGAGGAATTGGAGACTTTGAGGAAGGAGAGAGTGTTCGCAAAGGTCTCCAAGTGTGAGTTATGGTTGCGCGGGGTGCAGTGTCTAGGGCACCTTTTCAACCAGAACAATATTTCGGTCGATCCGGCTAATGTCGATGCCATGATGAAGTGGGAGTCTCCGAGGTCTCCATCTGAGATTCGGAGTTTCCTTGGTTTAGCAGGTTACTACTGGAGATTCATCCAGAATTTCTCCAAGATAGTGGTTCCTCTGACTCGGTTGACGAAGAAGACTGTCACTTTTCGTTGGGGGCCTAAATAGTAGGCAACTTTGGAGACCCTGAGGCAGAGGTTGTGCGAGGCTCCAATTTTGAACCTGTCGGAGGGTGTTGAGGACTTCGTGGTTTATTGTGATGCTTCGATCACAGGTTTGGGGGCAGTTCTTATGCAAAGGGGCCGCATGATCGCTTACGCTTCGAGGAAGTTGAAGCCACATGAGGCGAATTATCTAACGCATGATTTGGAGTTGGGGGTTGTGGTTTTCGCCCTTAATATTTGGCAAGATTACCTCTATGGGGTCTACTGTAGTATTTACACGAATCACAAGAGCCTGAGGTATCTGATGGATCAGCTGAATCTGAATATGAGGAAGCATTGGTGGTTGGATGTGGCAAACAATTATGATTGTGAGATCCTTTACCATCCGGGGAAGGCGGATGCTCTCAACCGCAAGGCGGTCGCGGCTCTGATCAAGGATATTTGTTTGAGGATGACCATGATTACTCCGCTTTTGGAGTGGACTTGTGAGGCTCAAATCAAGGCTATGAAGGAAAATCATCGAAAGAGTGAGCGCATAGTGGGTCAGGAGGCTTCCTTTGATTATGATAGCTGGGGGCTATTGACTCTTCATCATAGAATATGGGTTTCGTATTGGGGCGGTGTGCGTCAGTTTCTGACGGAGGAGGCACACAAATCGAGGTTCTCCATTCATCCTGGGGCGATGAAGATGTATAGAGATCTTCTTCCTGATTATTGGTGGCCTTGCATGAAGCGGGATGTAGCTTGGTATGTGGAGAGGTGCTTGACTTCCAAGAAACTCAAGGTAGAGCATCAGCGACCTCACGACAAGATGCAACTGTTGGATATTCTCGTGTGGTAATGGGAGGAGATTAACATAGATTTCATTACGAAGTTGGCTTGGACTGCATGCGGAGTGGATTCGATTTGGGTCATCATGGATCTATAGACCAAGAGCGCATTATGTCCTAATTCAGGAGAGTATATATGCGGAGAAGTTGGCTGAGGTATACATCAGGTAGGTAGTAGCATGACATGGGGGTTCCGGTTTCGGTGGTTTCAAACAGACACATCTGGTTCACTTTCATATTTTTGAAGAGATTCCACGACGATTTGGGTACTCGTCTCCATTTCAGCATGCTGTTCCATCCCCAGACTAACGGTCAGAGTGAGCAGACTATTCAGACCTTGGAGGATATGCTTCGGACATGTGTTTTGGATTTTGGTGGGATTTGGGATATGTATCTCCTGTTATTGGAATTTTCGTATAACAACAACTATCACTCAAACATCGATCGAACTCCTTTTGAGATGCTATATAGGAGGAAATGCAGGACCCCGATTTGTTGGGGTGAGGTCGATCAACTATTCATGGGGAGTACCGAGGTGGTACTCAAGACTACTAAGTTGATACAACATGTTCGGAGTAGACTCCAGACAGCTCAGAGCCGGCATAAGAGTTATGCCAACAAGTGTTGGTTGGATATAGAGTTCCTATAACACCCATAAAAATCACAATAAATTTAAACTTTTAAAACCAACTCAAATTCATAAATTTTTTACAATCATAGTTTTCAAAACATTTTCAAACATCAGAGTCTCCCAAAATCATAAGTCATAAACAAGAGGATGTGTACGATCACGCCTTCGTCTTCCCGCGGTCATCCGAAGTACTTGAAACATAACCCAAAACTGTAAGACAACGCTTAGTGAGTTCCCCCAAAGTACCAATACATAAACATGATAACATATACAAAAAAAAAACATGTTGGGTCCAATCAACCATCAGGTTGGAATACCCCAGGCCTATTGTTAGGTGCATTTCATACATTCATTTTGTAGTTTTAGTTCATAAAAGTGCATTGCATTTAGGTTTAAACTCATGCATTTTGCATATTTTTCGGGATTTTTCATGATGCAATTCCATTCACACACTTTTATGATATTTCAAGGACTTTTTGAAGGTTGGAAATTGTTGGAGGAAGTTAAAAGAATTGGAGACAAAGTTGCAGAAGTTTTGGAGCTTAGAAGATAGAGAATGAAGAGTTTGGCTTCACAAGAGTTTACACGGCCGTGTAAACGTATACCTACAATTTACACAGGCCGTGTAAACGTATATACAAGGGCATTCTAATTTGAAGACCTAGAAGAATTAAACATTCTACTTTTCTTGTTTACACAGCCGTGTAAATGGCTCCCTTTAATTTACACGGGCATTTTAAAGTGGTTTTATCCTCTTATAATTCAGACAATCGGTTTTGTGAGGAGTTAGGTCGGATTTTAGGAAGAAAGAAGGCGATTTTCAGAGCTTTTGCAAGTAGATTAACACTTGGAAACACTTTAATTTCCTTTTTGTAAGTCAATTTGAAGTTTAAACTTGTTTGATTTGTAGTTCAACCTAGACATGTGTGGTTGATTTCATTATCATTTCCAAATCTGAATTCTTAAGTATGTGTTGTTAGGTTGTAACTTGAATTTGATTTGTGTTTAACATCTAGTAATATTTGATTTGATCTTAATCATGTGTTTGGTTGGTTCTCTTTTTCACTTGATCAATGAATTAGGGTTCTAGTCAATCTAGTTAATCAAATTATGAAATTTGTATATGTTTTATGATTTGATGTTAGTAACACACACTTACTTGGTTGTAATTAGATCAAAATTAGTGCAATCAAAGATTAAATGTTTATATTCCCAAGCTTCAGAGGAATGTTAAACATTGTTGGTAATTAGTGCAAGAACTTAATGTCATTTAATGATTTGATGCAAGAGCTTATTTGAATTGAATCAATTAAATGAAGTTTTATTTGAAGAGCTTGTTTTGAATAAAATACTTTTGCCAATTTGGATATTAGAGTTTATTAATATCTAACTTACCAACCTAGATTGAACATGAGTTATAATCATATTACATCTTTCAACATAATACATGTATAAGAGTCAAAATC
The DNA here is from genome assembly GCF_002870075.4 of Lactuca sativa. NCBI lineage: Eukaryota > Viridiplantae > Streptophyta > Magnoliopsida > Asterales > Asteraceae > Lactuca > Lactuca sativa. Next base: position 177,466,713 of record NC_056624.2, on the reverse strand, counting down.
GGAAATGTACTTCTTTTACTGCGTTTGTTATCAATCTTTCTTATTTATGAAGTTTAATTCAAGTTCAAACACAATCCCCCATTTTAATATTATTTGTATTATGTGTGGAAATATGGCAAGATAAGAAGTCCTGTATTCCTGTGGACCGACCCTGTTTACTCTATACTATCTTAGTATTAGAAATGGCAATGATTTGAGCTTTATTAATATTATTTTATCCTATCATTTGTTGGTTTGACAGCCAAACACCCATTCAACCATCGGGTTGGAATGCTAATATATTATGGGTCCAATAAACCATCGGGTTGGAATACCCCATACCCTATCAACCATCAGGTTGGAATGCCAATATACAACGGGTCCTATCATCCTCAGGATAGAATACCCTCGGGCCCAATCAATCATCGGGTTGGAATGCCCTCAGCCTGTTGGCTCACGCACAAAGCAATAAAGCCTCAACCACCAACCAAATATATGTGCACATCTAACAAATAAACATATAATCAGTCCATAGACAGTCAGGCAGATCTACGGATCACTAAGCATATCATCATCCTATGTATCAGGATACAGATCATGACAACATACTATCACATAACATGATATCTAATCCAATAGGCCGGTCTTGGTACCTTCGACCCGTAAGTATCGTAAGGGAAAACTTACCTCATAAACTGGACAAAACCTAATGAGGTCTTGACTCTGAATCTCAGCTCTAATCGACACCTATTCCAACCAAATGACCAATCTCAATCAAAATCCCAAAATACCCTTAAGGTCAAACTTGGTCAAAGTCAAAGTCAAACTGGTCAAATCAATTGAGTCAACCCAGCTGATTCAACCCAACCACGTCAACTCAGAGTGTAACACCCCGACTCCCAAGTATAAGTTTTAAAGCTTTACATACATGTTTATGGACCTACTCAGCGAGTTGGTTGCCCCAACATGTAGAGGCAGGTTAGCCTGCGTGGATCATTGGACCTACTCGACGAGTCGGAGGACCCTGACTCGACGAGTAGGAGCTAAAAAATGAAATCCTAATTTCCAGGGTTCTGCACTCTATTTAAAGGGTCATTAGCCTCCACCAGCCTCCCTTACCACCCCCCTTGAGCTCAGAAAACCCTAATCGCGATTTTACTCCATTTTGTGGGTTAAGAAGCTTGGAAGGTGAAAGTATGGAGAGGACTTGAAGTCTTAGGAGCTTGGAACAAGGAGAAGCTTGTGGATCCGACTTCTACTTCATCTTGGCATCATCTGGAAGGAAACAAGTCGTTACCTTAATTTTTCTCTAAGCTAGATATCTTCATGCTAGGTTTAGGGCTATTTCTAAGTTGTTATGGAGTTATTTCGGGTATTGTCCATGATCTGAAGTTGTAACTTTAGATCTGGACCCCTCTAGGTCCCAAATTCATAAAGCTATCAACTTTACCTTGTATTGACCTCTCACCATGCCCTAAACCTCATTCTAGACTTGGTTTTGATGTTCTAAGCCTTTAAGACCATGAAAGCACATAAAGTTTGCAACTTTATGTGGAATATGTGCCTTAGGAAGATAGATCTACAATTTGGAGCTTTGGGGTAGCTTAAAAACGTCTGAATGAGAAATAGACTGAAGGGACTCGACGAGCTTTGGTTTCTGCATGAACTCGGAGAGTCAGTGAGACGACTACGAGTCTGTTAGGGTTTCTCCGACTTTTGGGCACGCATGGACTCGACAAGTTGTCTGGAAAATCTACGAGTCAACTAGGGTTTTCACGGTTTGTCAAGTTCTGGAAGGACTCGAGGAGTCAGTGAAATGCACTCGACGTTTTGGGTCAACATGGACTGTTGACCTTGACTGTTGGCTTTGAATTTGACCAAGGGTTTACCAGTTTGACTGCTGGGGGTATTTTAGTAAATTGACAACTTATGGAAGTGGTCCTATGATGAATATAGGTAGTGGAGCTCATGGTTGTGATTCAAGAGTTTGATCTTAGCACTATAGTTTGACATTTGTGAGGTGAGTTCTTCTCACTATATCAATAGGGTCTAAGGCACCAATGCTGGCCCTTTTGGATTTGAATCCGGGTTTATTGCATGATATGTCTATTGATTTGCATCATGGTAGTTAGGATGGTGATATGCTTAGTGACCTGGTTAAGTCGGTATCCTGGTATATATGATAATGCTATGTTAGTGACCGGTTAGGTCCGTATCTTGGTTATAGCATGTTGCTATGCTTAGTGATCTGTTAGATCGATTTGATTGTTATATACATGCTAGCGTGTGATATTTATGTGCACATGATTGTTTTATCGGGGTTGGGTTGAGGTGGTCCTGCTTTGTGCTGAAGGCCAACATACCCAGGGCAGACCAGATAGACTACAGGCCCGGGAGGGCGTACTAGTCAGACCGAAGGCCCGACGCTTGGTCCGGATAGGATGAAGGCCCTGCGAGGCGGTCAAGACATGCCGAAGGCTCGGAGAGCGGTCCAGATAGGTTGAAGGCCCTGCGAGGCGCTCCATTCAGGCTGAAGGCTCATTATGCATGATGTTTGTTTATATGTTATTGATATGGTTTGTATGGCGTTGGTATTTTAGGAGAACTCACTAAGCTTCAGACTTAGAGTTGTTGCTTTTGTTTCAGGTACTTTTGATGATCGCGGGAAGGCGAAGGCGTGATCGTACACCTCCTTATGTTTTCATGATTTGATTCTGGGATACTCTGACACTATACTATTTTGAAAACAAGTTTTCTAATAATTATTGGTTTTATATGGTTTAAAAAGTTAAAATTTGGCATGATTTGTATGGGTGTTTCAAGTTGGTATCAGAGCCTTGGTTTGAGTGAATTGGAGGAAACACTCGTGTGTATCCAGTCTCAAACTAAGGACATGAATTTTAAAAATGATTTTTCAAATGGTTTTCAAAATAATAAAGGAGGATGCAAGTGTACGATCAGTCGGAGCTCGCGAATAGACCCCAAAATACCTTACGGGTTATTTATTTTGTGATATGTTAAAACCGGATTCTAGTACTAGGCTAGGGATCTTCAGGAATTGCATGATAGAATTGCCTGATATTATATAATGCCTGGTAGCCTAGGGTTTTCCTTATATGAAATTAACATCATTACTGTAGTTGCTTAGTGTATGCATCACGGTTGTACATAATTAAGATCTTATAGCCTGAGAATTTTTAGTTTGGCCTTTTTTCCTGTTCTTGTTTGATGAAGGGCTTAGGGTAGGATCAGGTATTCGAAAGTCTATAGGGTCCAACGTTATGTATAGCTATCATACACGAGTGCTGCAGGGTTGGTGGAAGTTTCATGGGTGGGTTGTGCGAGGTCGGTACGCCAGTATGAGATATTTAACATTCCTCTAGGAGTGACGATTGAACGCTCGCTATGTTTATGTATATTGTTAGGGCATTATGGTGATACTTGAGAAAATATGGGTAGGTGTGGAAGTACTACTGATAGCACAGGACCCATACGTGTAGCAAGGAAGTCAGAACCCCTAGGGTTTAGTTGGGAGTTGGTTCCCCGTTATTTATACGGATTATCTGATATTTTTCCATGTGTATTTTCAGTATGGTGGTTACGAGACGTGTTGTGACTCGATCCGAATCAGGATCAGGAGATGGCGGTCAGGAGGAACCGATAGTCCCCGAGGTTGTTGGTCAGATGAGGTTGGATGAGCTGGACGCCAAGATTTGAGAGATCCTGCATGATGAGATTGCTACTCTGTTCCGGGCACAACTGCCAGACATTTTTTGGTATATTAAGACCTCAATGGTTGAGTATTTCGACGAGCGATATGTTGCCCTTGCTGAGACGGCTGCCGCAGCAGCTGTAACGGCGACATGGGGAGGAGCTAGTTGGGTTTTTCAGTATCGGGACTTCAATAACACGAAGCCCCCGACTTTTGATGGGATACAGGACCCGATTTTAGCCATGAGGTGGCTGTCTGATGTGGAGGGTTGTTTCTTCATGTGCTCATGTCCTACTGACCAAAAGGTCAGATGTGCCCTAAACCTGCTGAGGTCCGGGGCAAGGACTGGTGGAGGTTGATGATTGGGTCTTATACTGGTGATCAGAGAGTTGTGGTTACTTGGGATCAGTTCAAGGACATGTTACGCGCCCGCTACATTCTGTGGGTCGAGCAGGAACGATTAGCTTAGGAGTTTTTGGATCTGACAGAGGGTACTGAGACGGTGACAGAGATCACATGTATGTTCACGGAGAGGGCGATGTTCTGTCCGAAGTTTGCTTTTGAACAGACTCAGATGACACGTTATTTGAGCATGCTCAAGACCGACATCCTTCAGTTTGTTGCTACCCTGCGATGTGATACTTTGCTAGAGTTACAAAAGGCGACTAGGCGGCGGGGCTTGATATTGAGTTACAACTAAGAGAGCAGAGGCAGGCCTTGACGCAGTCACAGCCGACGCCAAAGCGGTCTAAGATCGCCGATTCCAGGACGGGAGGACACTAGGGTCGTACTTGTGGCAAGTGCGTGAAACATCACTCGGGGATTTGCAGATCGAGCAGCGTGTGCTGTAAATACGACAGGGAGGGGCATTTTGTGAAGGATTGTCGCCAGACAGCCCCGGTTCAGGATATGAGGATCTGCTACCACTGCCATCAGGTTGGTCACGTGAATACCAACTGTCCACAGATCGCTCCCAGGCTGACGCAGACTACACTGAGGATTACTGACGAGAGACAAGGTAGAGCAGCGCCCCGAGGCTCAGGGATGCCCCTTCCAGCTTACATCAGAGGAGGCCAGGGCAGCACTAGACGTGGTTGCTGGTATGTTTTTATCCCTTATCTTACTAATTATATATGTTTTATGCTTATATGCTTGTACCTGTGATTAGGTACGCTCTTAGTGAACTCTTTACCTACTTTGGTATTATTTAACTTAGGGGCGAGTCGGTTGTTTGTATCTCAGTCATTCAGTAGGGAGTTCAGATTGACAGTAGGAGAGTTAAAGTGTCCGTTGTGAGTCTCTATTGCCAATGAACATGAGATTTTTACTTCTTCCGTCTATCGGTGCTGCATGTTGGAGATCTTCGGGGTATCTTTCCCGATAAACTTTATTCCGATTCCCATGGGGGATGTGGACGTGATCGTGGGTATGGACTAGCTTAGTCCCTTCGGTGCCATGATCGACTACGAGGGTCAGCGAGTGGTAGTTCGAACCCCAAGTGGGGGACAACTGATTGTCTACGGCGAGGGCACCAGATTACGATCCGAGTTTTGTTCAGCTGCCAAGGCTCGATAGTATATTCAACACGATTGTGTGGGTTACTTAGCGTATGTGGTGGATATGCGGGTCAGGGATCAGATTTCAATTTCAGAGGTTCCAGTGGTCCGGTAGTTTGCTGACGTGTTCCTGGAGGAGTTACCCAGAGTACCTCCGGAGAGGAAGGTCAAGTTTAGGATTGACCTACTGTCAGGCGCGACCCCTATCGCTAAGGCGCCATACCAGTTAGCACCACCAGAGATGCGGGAGCTGTCGTCACAGCTACAGGAACTGATGGGCAAGCAGTTCATTCATCCAAGCAGTTCTACATGGGGAGCCCCAATTCTCTTCGTTAGGAAGAAGGATGGTTCACACCGTATGTGCAATGACTACCGGGAGTTGAACAAGTTGACGGTGAAAAACCGTTATCCACTCCCTAAGATAGAAGATCTTTTCGATCAGTTGCAGGGAGCATCTTGGTTCTCCAATATAGACATGAGGTTCGGGTACCATCAGGTCAGGGTTAGGGAGGAGGACGTGGAGAAGACCACGTTACAGACTCGTTATGGACATTACGAGTTCGTGCTAATGCCGTTTGGGCTCACCAACACGTCGGCGGAATTTATGGACTTGATGAATCGGGTCTGCAGACCGATGCTCGATCGCTCGGTAATTGTGTTCATAGACAACATCTTGGTGTACTCCAAGACCTGAGAGGAGCATGAGGAGCATCTTCGGGAGCAATTGGGAGTTTTGAGGCGATAGCGTCTATATGCCAAGTTCTCGAAGTGCGAGTTTTGGTTGCGAGAGGTTCAGTTCCTTGGACACCACATTAACCAGGAGGGGATTTTGGTCGATCTGGCCAAAATCGAGGCGGTTATGCAGTGGGAGGTTCCAAAATCTCCCTCGGATATCAGGAGCTTCTTGGGATTGGTAGGGTACTAACGGAGATTCATACAGGATTTCTCCAAGATTGCAGTACCCCTCACTCGTCTGACGAGGAAAGGGGTGGATTTCCGGTGGGGCCCTGAGCAGCAGAGAGCATTCGAGACCCTCAGACAGGGACTTTGCAAGGCCCCAGTCTTGAATCTCCCGGAGGGAGTTGAGGATTTTGTAGTGTTTTGTGATGCATACATTACGGGACTGGGAGCGGTCCTCATGCAGAGGGACGGGTGATAGCCTACGCGCTGCGGCAGTTGAAGCCGCACGAGATGAGATACCCTACTCATGATTTGGAGTTGGTAGCGGTGGTATTCACTCTTATGATTTGGAGACATTACGTCTATGGGGTCTGCTGTACCATATACACAGACCACAAGAATTTGAGACACATCTTGGATCAACCGAACCTAAACATGAGACAACGCAGGTGGCTGGATGTAGTCAAGGACTATGACTGTGAGATCCTTTTCCACCTAGGTAAAGCAAACGTGGTTGCGGATGCTCTGAGCCGCAAGTCAGCTGGATCTTCTACTCCAGTGACATGTATGAGGATATTGGTGGATTTTCCACTTTTGAGCTTGATCGGGGAAGCTCAGGCTGAGGGTATGCGTCAGGAGAATTTGAAGCTTGAGAAGATTAGGGGTGAGAACACCCGGTTTGTGCAGGATAGTCGGGGATTATTGAACCGTTATGGTCGGGTCTGGGTTCCGATGTCTGGTGGTGTCATACAATTTGTTTTGGAGGAGGCTCACAAGTCTCGCTTCTCTATTCACCCGAGGGCCACCAAGATGTATCGGGATTTGCGTTTGAGCTACTAGTGGCCATGCATGAAAAGGGAGATTGCATGGTATGTTGAGAGGTGCTTGACCTGTCGGATGGTCAAGGCCGAGCATCAGAGGCCGCATGGTCAGCTGCAGCCTTTGGAGATTTCCATGTGGAAATGGGATCAGATCACGATTGATTTTATCACCAAGCTTCCGAGGACGGCGAAGGGCTATGACGCTATTTGGGTCACTGTAAACCGATTGAACAAGAGCGCCCACTTTTTAGCTATACGGGAGAGTTCATCGGCCGGGAAGCTAGCCGACTTGTATATCCGTAAGATATTTGCTCGCCATGGGGTGTTGGTCTCTATTGTCTCGGACCGTGATGTTCGGTTCACCTCCCGTTACTGGCAGAAGTTCCACGAGGAACTGGGCACACGGCTGTACTTCAGTACAGCCTATCAACCGCATACAGACGGCCAGAGTGAGCGGACCATATAGACTCTCGAGGATATGCTGAGAGCCTGCGGTATTGACTTTGGTGGGAGCTGCGACTCCTACCTACCCCTTGCAGAGTTCTCCTACAATAACAACTTTCATTCCAGTATTGGTGCTCCAATATATGAGCTGTTGTATAGACAGAGATGTCGCACCCCAGTCTGTTGGGGTGAGATCGGAGATGGGATGGACAGAGGCAGTTCTGCAGACTATCGAGAGGATTCAACAGATCAGACAGTGGCTGCAGACCACTCAGATTCGGCATAATAGTTACACTGACAGACGCCGATATAAGCTGGAGTTCCAGGTGGGTGACATGGTACTCCTGAAGGTCTCACCCTGAAATGGTGTGATTCGCTTCAGGAAGAGGGGGAAATTAGGTCCTCGATATATAGGGCCATTCAGGATCATTGTCAGGGTTGGCAAGGGGACATTTAGACTGGACCTCCCAGAGGAGCTCAGTCAGATTCACAACATATCTCACGTTTTGTAGTTGCGAAAGTGTATATTGGATAAGGAGGTGGTAGTGTCGTTAGAAGATATTCAGGTTGATGAGCACTTGAATTACGTGGAGAGGCCGGTGGCCATTCTTGAGAGGAAGGTAAAGGTTCTACGGAACAAGGAAATACCTTCGGTAAAGGTACAGTGGGAGCACAGGAGGGGATCCGAGTGGACGTGGGAGCCGGAGGCATAGATGCAGGAGCATTATCCAGATTTGTTCGTCGCAGCAAACTTCAAAGACAAAGTCTAGTTCAAGTAGGGCAGAATTATAACACCCCGACTCCCAGGTACAAGTTTTAAAGCTTCACATACATGTTTAAGGACCTACTCGACGAGTTAGTTTCACCAACTCGTCATGTAGAGGTGGGTTGGCCCGCATAGATCATTAGAACTACTTGACGAGTCGGAGGACCCTGACTCGACGAGTAGGAGCTAGAAAATGACACCCTAATTTCTAGCCCTATTTAAAAGGTCATTATCCTCCCTTACTATCCCCCTTGAGCTCAGAAAACCCTAACCGTGATTTTACTCCATTTTGTGTGTTAAGAAGCTTGGAAGGTGAACTTGTGGAGAGGACTTGAAGTCTAAGGAGCTTGGAACAAGCAGAAGCTTGTGGATCTGACTTCTACTTCATCTTAGCATCATCTGGAAGGTAACAAGTCATTACCTTGATTTATCTCTAAGCTATATCTCTTCATGTTAGGTTTAGGGCTATTTCTAGGTTGTTATGGAATTAATTCGGGTATTGGCCATGATCTAAAGTTGTAACTTCAGATCTGGACTCTTTTAGGTCCCAAATTCATAAAGTTATCAACTTTACCTTGTATTGACCTCTCACCATGCCCTAAACCTCATTCTATACTTGGTTTTGGTGTTCTAAGCCTTTAAGACCTTGCATGCACGTAAAGTTTGCAACTTTACATGGAATCTGTGCCTTAGGAAGCTAGATCTACAATTTGGAGCTTTGGGGTAGCTTAAAAACATCTATATGAGGATATCGGTGGATTCTCCACTTTTGAGCTTGATCAAGGAAGCTCGGGTTGAGGGTATGCGTCAAGGCCGAGCATTAGAGGCCGCATGGTCAGTTGCAACCTCTTGAGATTCCCATGTGGAAATGGGAGCAGATCACGATGGATTTTATCACCAAGATTCCGAGGACGTCGAAGGGCTTTGACGTTATTTGGTTCATCGTGGACCGATTGACTAAGAGCTCCCACTTTTTAGCTATACGGGAGAATTCATCTGCCGAGAAGTTGGCTGACTTGTATATCCGTAAGATCGTCGCTCGCCATGGGGTGCCGATCTCTATTGTCTCGGACCGCGATGTTCGGTTCACCTCCCATTTCTGGCAAAAGTTCCACGAGGAACTGGGCACACGAATGCACTTCAGTACGGCCTATCATCCGCAGACAGAGGGCCAGAGTGATCGGACCATACAGACTCTCGAGGATATGCTGAGAGCCTGCGTTATTGACTTCGGTGGGACTTGGGACTCCTACCTACCCCTTGAAGAGCTCTCCTACAACAAGAACTTTCATTCCAATAGTGGTGCTCCACTATATGAGATGTTGTATGGACGGATATGTCGCACCCCAGTCTGTTGGGGTGAGATTGGAGATGGGACGGACAGAAGCAGTTCTGCAGACTACCGAGAGGATTCAACAGATCAGACAGTGGTTGCAGACCACTCAGATTCGGCATAATAGTTACACTGACAGACGCCGATATAAGCTGGAGTTCCAGGTGGGTGACATGGTACTCCTGAAGGTCTCACCCTGGAATGGTGTGATTTGCTTCAGGAAGAGGGGGAAATTGGATCCCTGATATATAGGGCCATTCAGGATCATTGCCAGGGTTGGCAAGGTGACATTTAGACTGGACCTCCCAGAGGAGCTCAGTCAGATTCACAACATATCTCACGTTTTGTAGTTGCGAAAGTGTATATTGGATAAGGAGGTGGTAGTGTCGTTAGAAGATATTCAGGTTGATGAGCACTTGAATTACGTGGAGAGACCGGTGGCCATTCTTGAGAGGAAGGTAAAGGTTCTAAGGAACAAGGAAGTACCTTCGGTAAAGGTACAGTGGGAGCATGGGAGGGGATCCGAGTGGACGTGGGAGCCAAAGGCAGAGATGCGGGAGCATTATCCAGATTTGTTCGTCGCAGCAGACTTCGAAGACAATGTCTAGTTCAAGTGGGGTAGAATTATAACACCCCGACTCCCAGGTATAAGTTTTAAAGCTTTACATACATGTTTATGGACCTACTCGACGAGTTAGTTCCCCCAACTCGTCATGTAGAGGCGGGTTAGCCCGCGTAGATCATTAGAACTACTTGACGAGTCGGAGGACCCTGACTCGACGAGTAAGAGCTAGAAAATGAAACCCTAATTTCTGGGGTTCTGCACCCTATTTAAAAGGTCATTAGCCTCCCTTACTGTCCCCCTTAAGCTCAGAAAACCCTAACCGTGATTTTACTCCATTTTGTGTGTTAAGAAGCTTGGAAGGTGAACTTGTGGAGAGGACTTGAAGTCTAAGGAGCTTGGAACAAGCAGAAGCTTGTGGATCTGACTTCTACTTCATCTTAGCATCATCTGGAAGGTAACAAGTCATTACCTTGATTTATCTCTAAGCTATATCTCTTCATGCTAGGTTTAGGGCTATTTCTAGGTTGTTATGGAATTAATTCGGGTATTGGCCATGATCTAAAGTTGTAACTTCAGATCTGGACTCTTTTAGGTCCCAAATTCATAAAGTTATCAGCTTTACCTTGTATTGACCTCTCACCATGCCCTAAACCTCATTCTATACTTGGTTTTGGTGTTCTAAGCCTTTAAGACCTTACATGCACGTAAAGTTTGCAACTTTACGTGGAATCTGTTCCTTAGGAAGCTAGATCTACAATTTGGAGCTTTGGGGTAGCTTAAAAATGTTTGAATGAGAAATAGACTGAAGGGACTCGACAAGTTGCATGGTCAACTCAACGATTCCGATGAAGATTGGCCGTTGTTGGTTTCTGCATGAACTCGGCGAGTCAGTGAGACGACTCGAAGAGTCAGTTAGGGTTTTTCCAACTTTTGGACACGCATGGACTTGATGAGTTGTCTGGAAACTCGGCGAGTCAACTAGGGTTTTCACGGTTTCTCGAGTTCTGGAAGGAATCAACGAGTCAGTGAACTGCGTTCGTCAAGTTGGGTCAACATGGACTGTTAACCTTGACCGTTGACTTTGAAATTGACCAAGGGTTGACCAGTTTAACTATTGGTGGTATTTTTATAAATTAGGAATTTATGGAAGTGGTCCTATGATGAATATAGTTGGTGGAGTTCATGGTTGTGATTCGAGAGTTTTATCTTAGAACTATAGTTTGACATTTGTGAGGTGAGTTCTTCTCACTATATCAACAAGGTCTAAGGCACCAATGTCGGCCCTTTCGGATTTGTATCCGGGTTTATTGCATGATCTGCTTATTGATTTGCATCCTGGTAGTTAGGATGGTGATATGCTTAGTGACCCGGTTAGGTCGGTATCCTGGTATATAGGATAATGCTATGTTAGTGACCGGTTAGGTCAGTATCCTGGTTATAGGATGTTGCTATGCTTGGTGATATGTTAGATCAGTTTGATTGTTATATACATGCTAGCGTTTGATATTTATGTGCACATGACTATTTGATTGGGGTTGGGTTGAGGCGGTCCTGCTTTGTGCTGAAGGCCAACTTACCCAGGGCGGATCGGATAGACTACAGGCTTGGGAGGGTATACTAGTCAGGCTGAAGGCCCGACGAGCGGTCCAAATATACTGAAGGCCCTGCGAGGCGGTCCAGACGTGTTGAAGGCTCGGAGAGCGGTCTAGATAGGCTGAAGACCCTATGATGCGGTCCAGTCAGGCTGAAGGGTCATTATACATGTTGTTTGTTTATATGTTATTGATATGGTTTGTATGGTGTTGGTATTTTGGGGGAACTCACTAAGCTTCGGGCTTACAGTTTTTGATTTTGTTTCAGGTACTTTTGATGATCGCAGGAAGGCAAAGGCGTGATTGTACACCTCCTTATGTTTTCATGATTTTATTCTGGGATACTTTGACGCTATACTTTTTTGAAAACCAGTTTTGTAATAATTATTGGTTTGATATGTTTTAAAAAGTTTAAATTTGGCATGATTTTTTATGGGTGTTTCACAGAGTGAGTGCGTGGGGCGTACTCACATGTTGACCACTATTAGGGTGGTTGACCTCGTACGCACGTCGTACTCCAAGTACGCGAGGTATACTCCCAGAAGCTTTAAAACCCAATAAGTGCTTGATGGCTTAAGCACTCATGTCCATTTTTCAGACCCATTGCTAAAATACCCTCAATAGTCATATAGTTTCTAACTTTATGACATTGCATGTTCATTAAGAGCTTAACTCAACTTCTTAATCCATTAAGACTTTCTAAATGATGCATGGAGAAAAACCAATCATTTTGAATCCATTTTTATGACTCAAGACCCTTCCAAGGGTCTGAAAGGACAACTTAATGGATCAAGAACATGCTATGTTCATGAATCATCATTTTGGCACCAAAAAAGGTGACTTAAAGAGAAAAAACCTAGATCTACAAGATAGGGTGGTAAAGATGCAAGCTTTATACCTTCAAGATGTTGCAAACCAAGGAGAAATCCCAGATCCAAAGTGCTCTCAACTCCATGATCTTCTCACCACCCTCTTCTTTCTCCAAAACTACTGCAAAACTCACTTAAAAGCTCAAATTTTGCTCTCCTTCTAGCTCTAGGGTTGCTTGAGGCTCAGAATCACAAAAGGAGGTTGGATAAAAAGAGGATATGAGTCCATAAGGTTGCTTAAATATGAGCCAAAGACCTAAAATTAGGGTTTGCATGAAATCCACGTATGCCCTGCGTACAAATATACGCCTAGTGTACTAAGGTGCACCATAGTACGCTTAACGTACACCCACGTACGCACAACATACTCATCTACTCCCATTTTTTTCCAATTTGCCACTATGGGTCCCTTTTTCCCACTTTCTAACACCTAGGGAACAAAATGCAATATAATTCAATTATATGACCAAATTTAGAAATACCTCATCATCAGGATGTAACAATTCTCCTCCACTCGAACTAGACTTCAACCTCAAAGTCGGTTGTGGCGAATAACTCAGTATAATGCTCCCGCATCTCAGCCTACGACTCCCAGGTTTACTCAGAGCCTCTCTAATGTTGCCACTGTACCTTTACCAAATGTATCTCCTTTTTCTTAGGACATTTATCTTCCTTTCCAGGATACCCACTGGTCTTTCGACATAGTTCAGACACTCATCGACCTAAATATCATCCAACGGAACCACTACCTCACTGTCCAACACACACTTCCACAACTGAGAGACATGGAAAGTGTTGTGGATCTGAATGAGCTCACTCGGAAAATCCAACATGTAATCCACCATACCAACCCTGACAATCACCTGAAAATGTCCAATAAACCAGGGACCCAATTTTCCCCTCTTCCTGAAGTGTATCACACCCTTCTAGGGTGAGACCTTCAGGAGCACCATATCGTCAACCTGAAACTACAACTTTGATCGGCGCCTGGTCGGCATAGCTCTTCTTCCGACTCTGAGTGGTCTGTTGTCTCTGCCTGATCTGTTGGATAAACTCCATGGTCTGAAGGACTACTTCGTAGGGATGGGCATAGACGGGTACCCGCCGAAATTGTCTGGAACCGGAATCGGAACCGGCTGTTTTAAGCTTTTTTTTCCCTAATTTTCCATTAAAAGTTAATCATTAGAAATTGATAACTATTAAAAACTTATATAAACATAACCAATAAAAAATTAACTACATAAAAGAAAATATGCTAGTAGATTGAGACAACTTTACGAAGCTATAAATAAAAATAATAAGCTTTATAATTCGTGATGATTTATACTATGTTTTCTAAATTAAAAAACTGCATCCATAGTATTAAAAATAATACAATTAATTGCGTCGATATCCCGGTTCCAGCGGGTATCTAGTGGATATCGGTTCCGAAAAATAAAGAACCGGAACCAGAACCGCTTAAGGCGGTTTCGGTTCCGGTACCGGATACCCGGTTCCGATGATCATCCCTACTAATTCGGTCCTTCCCATGACCCTATGAACAACCTCTCCCCAACAAATCGGGGTATAACATCTCCGACCATATAAGAGCTCAAATGGCGGAGCAGCAATGTTGGACTGATAATTGTTGTTGTAAGAGAACTCCGCAAGAGGTAGGTAGGAATCCCAACTCCCACCAAAATATATAACACAATCCCACAACATATCCTCAAGGGTCTGAATAGTCCGCTCACTCTGTTCGTTGGCCCTGCGGATGATATGCAGTGCTGAAATGTAACCTCCTGCCCAGTTCCTCGTGGAACTTCTGCCATAAACGGGAGGTGAACCAAGCATATTGGTTGGAAACAATAGAGATTTGAACCCCATGATGAGCAAAAATCTCTCAGACATACACATTGACCAACTTTTCGGCCAAAGAGCTCTCCCGAATGGCCAAAAAGTGGGCACTCTTGGTCAATCTATCCACGATGGCCCATATAACATCAAAACCCTTTGTCGTCTTCGGCAACTTGGTGATAAAGTCCATGGTTATCTATTCCCACTTCCACATAGGAACCTCCAGAGACTGAAGCTTGCCATGCGACCTCTGAAGCTCGACCTTTACCATCCTGCAGGTCAAGCACCTCTCAACATACCAGGCTATCTCCCTCTTAATACACTGCCACCAGTAACTCAATCCTAAATCCCGATACATCTTGGTGGCTCTCGGGTGTATAGAAAAGCGAGACTTATGAGCCTCCTCCAACACTGTCTGCCTGATCTCACCAGAAACTGGAACTCAAACCCGACCACATCGGGTCAACAACCCTCGACTATCTGTGACAAACCTATCAATCTCACCTCTGATCCTTTCCTGTTTCCAGTTCTCTTTCCAAACTCCCTCTGCCTGAGCCTCTTTGATCAATCCCAAAAGCGGAGAATCAACAAATATCCTCAAACACACCTCCCCAACGGAAGACCCAGCTGACTTGTGGCTCAAAGTATTTGCTACCACATTCGCTTTAAATGGATGGTAAAGGATCTCGCAGTTATAATCATTGACCACGTCCAGCCACCTGCGCTGTCTTATGTTTAGGTTCGTTTGATCCATAAGATATCTCAAACTCTTGTGATCCGTGTAGACAGTACAACGGACCCTTATAGATCATGTCTCAAAATCTTGAGAGCAAACACCACTGCCCCCAACTCCAGGTCATGCATGGGATATCACGTCTCATGCGGCTTCAATTACCATGAAGTATAAGCAATCACTCGTCCTCTCTACATAAGGACTGCCCCCAAACCAATGATGGATGCATCACAGAATACCACAAAATCCCCGACTCCCTCCGGTAGGGTCAATACTGGAGCCTTGCATAACCTCTACTATAGAGTCTCAAACACCGACTGCTGCTCAGGGCCTCATCGAAAATCCACCCCTTCCTCGTCAGATGAGTGAAGGGTACCGCTATAACACCCGTAGATTCGGACGAATCAATTTAGAGATAATAAGCATTAAAAAGGAATTTTTTATAGAAGATTATTTAGAATAAATAATCTTAACCAAAGTATAGTATATGTCACAAGGATTCTGTACATATAAAGAATACTGAAATCCGACTTATAACGAAGAAGTTATGACTCGTCGAAGTTTTGCGACAAAACCGACACGACTCCGCATATCGTAAAAAGTGAATTTTTGACGAAACACTTTTTAGCCTTATAGATCTAAATGAAATTCATAGTATATGTTAAACCGAGATCGTGTATATAGAAAACGTTCAAATCTGAATTCGTTTGAGGAAATTATGATTTTTTTAAGATTTGGCATAACATTATGCAGCCCGTAAATCGAATTTTAGATCTATCGATTATTAGCCGACACAACCTAAACGAGAATTGAAGATCTCGTTAATAGGAGCTCAACGATATAAAGACAGCCGAAAATGGACGTCGGATGACAAAGTTAAGAATTTTTAACGGATTTTAACTGTCTAAGCCTGTTAAAATTTAACTTTAAAAATAAAGTCAAAATTATCCAACGGAGTCTAAACTAAAATTGTAGATTCCATCGATACCTACGCATGGATATAAATAATTTCAAGAACGGAGCTCATATGCGAAAGTTACAAATTTTAGAAGATAATTAGTTTTTTGGAGTAACCAGCAAGTGACATGTGGCGCGATCTGAGCCACTGCTTCTTCCCCACGGCCCACGCCTTGCCACCAGATGGTGACACGTGGCCAACAAACACCCAACGTTCAGCTAGGGAACACCCTGTGTTCGGCCTTCAGACAGCCTATAAATAGAATGCGCAAATCATTCCATTTTTCACACCTTTCTCACCCATTATCTCCCAAATACCCCCAAACCCTCTAAGCCTTTCCCTAGTACCTGAAGGGTTTTGAGCATTCTAACACTCCTAAGGTGTACATCAACCCTAGAAAACTTGGATCTATGTTTTACTAAGATACATGCAAATTTGATTTTCCAAGGTTCTTAACCTAACTAGCATGGCATGAGGGAACATGAAACATAAAAGCTAGTAGAAGAACATACATTTCTTGTTGCTTGGATTCCTTGAGAACTTTGTGAGCCTAGCACCCCAAATGTGATGCCTCAAATGTCTCACACAACACCAAAACTCTTGGAATAACTTTTAGAGAAGATTACACACACTCAAAATCGGCTAGCCCTCTTACTTCTTCACTTAATGCCGATTTTGATAGCCCATGGGGTCCTTTTATAGTTGTGTCACAAGTAGGGTTACATCATGTAAACCCTAATTGATATGGCTTTTCATATTCCATGATCCATGGGTTCATAACCTCCATGGACTATCCATGGATCACCTTATGGGTTTCAGCCCAATTCAACAAACCATGGATCATTATCCCACTATAAAAGAATGGATGATTTACACAATCAACCCCATATATTTAATTAGTCTCCTTTTGATCACCAAATTAATTCTAAATTAATTCTTCATCAATACCAATTAAATAATATTATTAATATATTAGAACATATAATATATTAATAAACGATAAGTGTCCTTTCTCTCATTTAGTCTATCCAAGTGTTGCAATTGTTGGAATAGTGTCTAAGGCTGCAACTATATTAGGCAAGTATTTGACCTGATTGTGCATGGTCCTTTTGGGTTGCCTTCACCATAGCAACTTGACAGGATGATTTATAATGAGAGAAGAAATATTATTAATATATTATGAGAATAATATAAGGATTAATAATATTGTTATTTGATTAATATAAGTCATACATTAATTATGAATTAATTTGGTGACTTAAGGAGATTAATTAAATAGAAGGGCATAAACTGTCAATTGTATGATAGTTGTACTTTGGGCTATAATCCCTTAAGGATAAGGGGTGTACGGTTTTAGGGCTTTGGATAGACCTAGAAATCGTCCAAGGCTTATCATAAGGAGATTGGATTGCTTAGGGCCTAAGTTATCCAATTAGGGTTTAAGGGTGAAACCCTAGGAGCCTCACTAGTATAAATAGACCCAAGGGGTCAAGGAAATCGGTACTCTTGCCTTTGGAAGAACCCTGGCTGATTTCTAGCTCCCTCCCCTCTCTCTCTAATCATCCTCTTGCTAAGTTGGTGTTTGTAAGCCATTAGAGGAGTGACAATTGTGACTCTAAGCTCTAAGGACAAGAAGATTCAAGCAAGCAACTTAAGGTAATCTTCTAGATCTGTTTTCTTATGTTATTACCTAGATATATTGTTCAAAAGTCTTGGATTCAATGCATATTCAATTAGAGAAACCTAGATCTGAGCATTAGGGTTTGTATGTGCACATAGGAATGTTCATATGGCCAAAACCCATCAGCAATGTCATACAACCCAAATGGACCATGCTAACCGGGTCAAGTACATTCCAGAAATAGTTATGAACTTAGACACCTAATCCAATAGTCTCCCACTTGGATAAGTCTAATAACTATAACTCCAAGAATGACTTCAGGAACCGATCAACAATCGTAGCTCTTTCAAAGTCTCGCGGAACTGAGATGATGATGATACGCCATTTAAGATAAGTGATCATATAATCCTCTGTTACAGATATTAGCCGAACAAATACATGGAACAATGTCTTACTTATTGTCCAGCTGTTTGTTTCCCAATTTATGATTTGTTTGACATAGAACTTAATCGAACACATCAATTTAGTTCTGATCGGGCCCGATACTTAGGTCACAACAAAATCATCGAGGGGCCCATATATCGCTTTTAATCCTAGAAGGAACAGATAAACTTTGACTCATATGCTTGTTCTACTACTTGTTGAATCATACACAAAGACACGTTTTATAACATCGAGTTACCAATGCGTTTTTGTGCAATCAATGTATAACTAACTCATAGTCAACAACTCATATCTCTAGGTTTGAAGACTTATATGATATTACCGTCTCATGATCACTCAAGATAAATTCCATGAAGTGATACAAGTGAGCGTGGGTTGAATCCAATACTCATAACTTATGAGCACTCAAGAGTGTTGTAGAAACTCTTGCTATGTCCAACACCTTAGACATCTACAAGCCAACTTCATGATAGTCTTAATTCATATCTACTTTCAACATATGACCGATTGTGGAGAATTTGAATAATATGATGTACCATAACATAATTATTCTGGAAGTCAAAACATGCAAAATGAAATGATAGTAAATGATTGACAGGAGATAGCAACACTTTACTTATAAATAAATGACAACTTTTATTTATCATCAAATGTCAATTACACTTTAAAATTTTCAAAAGCTATCTAATTTCTAAAACTAATGTCATCATTTAGCCCTATGTGTCTCACATGCTGAAGATGCTTAACCCTACCCAGTCCCTTCGTGAGGGGATCTGTTGGGTTCTCATCTGATGATACCCTCTTTGCCACGAGGAGTCCTTCTTCTATTCGATGTCTTATAAAATGGTATTTTCTGTCGATGTGTTTGGATCTCCCGTGATCCCTTGGTTCCTTGGCTAAGCCAACTACACTTTCAGTATCACAGAAAATCTCCATAGGCTCC
The DNA here is from genome assembly GCF_002870075.4 of Lactuca sativa. Classification (NCBI taxonomy): domain Eukaryota; kingdom Viridiplantae; phylum Streptophyta; class Magnoliopsida; order Asterales; family Asteraceae; genus Lactuca; species Lactuca sativa. The sequence continues at coordinate 177,447,641 of NC_056624.2, read as the reverse complement.
TTTATAGCTGGTACTACTCCAAGGTCTCCAATGAAGTTCTTCAGCCATATAGCCTCCTTTGCTGCCTCGCTTGCCGCTATATACTCTAATTCGCAAGTTGAATCAGCCACTGTCTCCTGCTTGGAACTTTTCCAAGTAATTGCTCCTCCATTTAAGGTAAAGACCTAGCCTGGCTGAGAGTGGAAATTATCCCTATCAGTCTGGAAGCTAGCATCACTATACGCTACTACTCTCAAGTCATCACTCCCACCGAGGTTAAGGACCCAATCCTTAGTCCTCCGCAGGTACTTGAGAATGTTCTTTACCACAGTCCAGTGAGCCTTGCCAGGGTTCCCCTGATATCTGCTGACCATGCTCAATGCAAAGGCCACATCAGTACTTGTACAAGTCATAGCATACATGATCAAGCCTACAGCGGAAGCATACAGTACTCGACTCATCTCAGCTATCTCAACTTTTGTACTCCGGCTCTGAGTCTTACTCAGTCTGACGTTACTCTTGATTGGTAACTCTCCTTTCTTGGAATCTTGAATGTTGAACCTATTCAACACCTTATCCAAATAGGTACTCCAACTAAGTCCAATTAGTCTTTTACTCCTGTCTCTCAAAATTCTTATCCCTAGGATATAGGTAGCTTCTCCAAGGTCCTTCATAGTGAAACACTTCCCAAGCCAGGACTTCACTTCCTGCAGAGTTGGGATGTCATTTCCTATGAGTATTATGTCATCCACATACACTACCAAAAAGCTAACTATACTCCCACTAGCCTTGACATATACACAAGATTCATCTTCGCTTCTCGAAAAGCCAAACTCTTTGACTTTCTCATCGAAACTAAGATTCCATCTGCGAGGTTCTTGTTTCAATCCATAGATGGATTTATCAAGCTTACACACTCTATTAGGGTACTCGGTACTGACAAAAACCTCTGGCTGACTCATGTAAACATCCTTAACCAACCTTCCATTAAGGAAAGCGGTTTTGACATCCATTTACCATATTTCATAGTCATGAAATGCAACAATGGCTAACATAACCCTAATAGACTTAATCTTTGTTACTGGTGAAAAGGTCTCATCATAATCAACTCCTAGAGTTTGAGAAAAGACATTTGCAACCAGTCGCGCCTTATACGTGTGTACATTACCATCCATGTCGGTCTTCTTCTCGAAGATCCATTTGCACCCGACTATCTTACGACCTGGTACATTGTCAACCAAGTTCCAAACTTGATTGTCATACATGGACTGTATCTCGCTGTCCATAGCCTCTTTTCATTTGGCAGACTCAGGGCCTGCCATGGCTTCCGTGTAGCTGTTAGGTTCATCCAAGACTTACCAGTGTATTATCACTGATAAGTGTATCACCTTCCGCAGTAATATGGAAACCATAGTAATGCTCAGGTGCATTCCTAACTCTTGTGGAACGCCTCAGAGGTACGGACTTGTCAGTCGGATCAACATGAGTTTCCTCCTCGGGTTGATTGCTAGGGTTTGAGGTTCCTTTACCACTTGACTCTTGAATTTCTTCAAGATCAATTTGCCTCCTACTATTTCCTTGTCTTATGAACTCTCTCTCGCGAAAGACCCCTCTCCTTGCTACAAAGACCACATTATCACTGGGTCTGTAGAAGAGATAACCAAAGGATTTATGTGGGTAGCCGATGAAAATACTCCTCTCACTTCAAGGTTCGAGCTTATCGTGACTCTTGCGCCTCACGAAAGCCTCGCAACCCCAAATCTTGATGTGGTCTAGATTGGGAACTTTTATAGTCCACATCTCGTGAGGTGTTTTGGCAACCTTTTTGGTAGAGACTAGATTAAGAATATAGACGGCAGTCTCTAAGGCATATCCCCAAAATGAGATTGGTAGCGAAGCTCGACTCATCATGGAATGAACCATATCCAACAAGGTTCGATTACGCCTCTCGGCCACACCATTAAGTTGTGGTGTCTTGGGAGGTGTCAATTGTGAGACAATCCCACATTCCTTAAGATAGGCAAGGAACTCTTTACTAAGATACTCACCACCTCGATCGGATCGAAGTATCTTAATGTTCCTGCCCAACTGATTTTGCACTTCCTATTTAAACTCCTTGAAATTTTCAAAGGTTTCTGACTTATGCTTGATTAAGTATACATATCCATATCTACTATAATCATTAGTAAAACTCACATAGAAGCGGTTAACATCCTTTGTGGTGATTCTAAAGGGTCCACACACATCAGTATGTGTGAGATCCAACAAACCCTCACCCCTAGCACAAGATGTGACATCCCCTAATTTCTCAGCCAGAAAAGACCGATTTAATTTATGCTTTTTAAAATAAAATCAGAGAAATATTTTTAAAAGATGTTGCGGAATTGGTCCCCAAAACAAAACATGATAAAAGTTTATCAAAACCTTTCTTTAAGAAATGTATAGTTTCATTTCATATCAAAACCTCGGGATGTCATGTTCCGATACAGATCAAAAGCATAAACAAGACATTATAAGCCTTTCAACAGTTATTTACAACTACTGGCCTATAATCAAAAATCTCTCATCGTCCTTCGACTATGCTCGGGGTCCACTACATGTAATCATAAAAGTTGAGTGGGTCAGGCTTGGGAGCCTGGTGAGCATATAGGGTTTTCAACCCACAATAATAATATATTTATTAAGTTCACCAATCAACAATAACCCTAATTACCCATTCCTGTTGTCCTCACTTTACGTCCCTAAACACCTATCATAAGGGACCTAGCCTAAGGAATATCATCGAGATGGACACTACTGCTAAGGGGTTTCCTCAGCCATACATTTCCTAAAGGCAACCATGAGGGGGATGGAGTACACCAATGAACATTTAATTCATCAACACCTACAAGTTGCGAACCTGCTAGTGTTCCACTGGACTGTCTAGAAAGGTCCATGGTCATCATCTATACTCCGCTAGATGACTAGAACAACAATAACAACATCGAGGCCTCTCACCATGTTAACACACATCAACTATTTCATCTACCCATGTTCTACCCAACATATTTTGTAGATAAAATACATATACAGTTTAAAACTTGTATAAAACATTTATTCAACAGTCACCTCAAATAAACACTTAATATAATTACACATAGCACATATTTTATAGAAGATACTTCATATCTAGGTGTAAGATGAAAGTGACTACACACTCACATGATTTGATGATAATCGGGTAGCAATTCGTTGCTTAAAACGATCGTTTCTAATAAAACCGGGAGTTTTATTGAGAAACCGGGCTCTGCAAAGGTCGGGCTTCGAAACCGAAAAGATAAATTTTCTGGGCTTCTCGGGCACTTTGTGGCGTATTTCGGGGCTTATAATCAATATCGCGGCTTTGGGGGATGCTAATATGAAAGAAATATGAGATTTAGAATGAAAAGTGGCAAATTTCCAAAGTTACCCGGGAGGTCTCGCACCCTTCTATTTATAGGGTGGAGCTTCTGATCGGACGGCTGAGAAGAAACCAGGCGTCGCAGATCCAAGGGCTCGCAGGGAGGTGGCTCACACATGGTCTGCGCATGCGAAGGCTTCGCTGGCAGTCTGTGATTGGACCGAGGTCTAGGTCTGAAGTAGGGTAGGTTCGTGGCAGCCTGCGAGGGTTCGGACATGTGCTAAGAGGGTACGTGTCGCACCGCTATTGGACCACTTCGGATAAGGCCAGGTGCTCGTATGACTCAGCAGCTCGAATGACTCAGTAGCTCGGATGACTCAGCAGGACACGTGGCGCGTTTTGAGCGAGGGTGACGTGGCAGCTCGTGACTATGCGAATTTTCTCGATTTTCACGCCAAAACTTCTAAAATCCATAACTTTTCGCATACGAGCTCCGTTTTTGACGTTCTTTATATGCAGGCGTAGGTAAAATTACGCACTACAAGTTTCGTTTAGACTTCTTCAACTAATTTTGACTTTAATTTTTATATTATTATTTTTAACAGACCAGGACAAGAAATCCGTTAAAAATTCATAACTTCTTCATCCGACGTCCGTTTTCGTTAGACTTTTTACCGTTGTGCTACTAATGACGAGACCTTCAATTCTCTTTTAGGTTGTGTTGGCTAAAAATCACTCGATCTAAAATTCGAGTTTTTAGCTGTCTACTACTAAGCTGAAACTTCGAAAAATCATAACTTTCTCATACGAAGTCAGATTTGGGCGTTCTTTTTATCGAACTTCTCGGTTTAACGAATACTACGACTTTAGTTTAGATCAATAAGGCTAAAAAGTAGTTTATCAAAAACTCACTTTTTACGACACTCGGCACCGTGCCGGTTTTGTCGCGAAACTTCGACAGGTCATAACTTCTTCATTATAACTCGGATTTTGGTATTCTTTATATCCCCGAAATCCTTGTTTCGACCACTACAACTTTATTTAAAGATATCGGCTTTATCTCACACTTTAATTTTGATGCTTATTTTTATTCTTAATTAATTAAACCCTAATGATTAAGCATAAAACACATAATTCACATAATATTCACATAATTCATTTTCATTTCTTCAAAATGAGTTACAAAGGTTAACCTAGACTATCACCTCAATATAAATGCCTAGGCTAGAAACACGAGTGTTACACAAGAACCAGTGAAAGGTGATTTTTTTATTTTTCCAAGTAAACAAGATTCACAACTATCATCCGACTTTAGATCAAATGACTCCAAGACTCCATCCTTTTGGAGTTGGCTTATGCGTTTCTTGCTTACTTGTCCAAGACGACAATGCCATAACGATGCTTTATCCAAGTTAGTGGAAGAATAAATACACAACACATTATTTCCTAGGTTATCTACAACCGACACAATTTCATACACACCGTCACAAGGCAATGCTTTAAAATAAAGAACATTATTAAAGAAAGAATTAATACCACCACATTCATTATCAAACGAAAAGGTAAACCCTTGTTTGTAAAAACCATGAAAGGAAATAATATTTCTCGCCATTTCATACGAGTAACAACATTTATTCAAATCTAATGTTAACCCACTACTTAGAAACAAAGAATAAACTTCAATCTTGGTGACAGGTGAAACTTTCTTATTCCCCATGATTAAGTGTATCTTCCCATGCTCCACATTCTCACTTCTTCTTAGTCCCGGCAAATCAGAACATATGTGAATACCACAACCAATATCAAGGACCCAAGAATTAGAATGGGGTGAGTTATTAGACAATATAGTGCAAATACCTGCATGGTTGGGTTTTAATTTCCCATCCTTAACATCTTGGAAGTACTTTGGGCAGTTTCACTTCCAGTGCGCTTTTTCATGGCAATAGAAGCATTCAGCCTCTTTAGGGTTGGCATAAGGAGTGACGGAACCACTTTTGGTTCTACTTGAAGAGGAGTCATCAAGAGACTTTCCTTTGGTACCCTTTGAAGGGCTCTTCCTCTTCTTTCATTTACCTTGCCCGATAGGCAAAACAGGGGCGGCGGTAGGAGTAGGAGTGGTAACAACCGATTTACTTTTAAGACCGGTTTCGGGGGTCTTCAAAAGTCCTTGAAGTTTGCTGAGTGTAACTTCCTCCTTGTTCATGTGATATGTCATTCGGAATTGATCATAACAAGAAGGTAAGGCGTGCAAAATGATGTCAATTGCCAACTCCTCAGGGAAGTTCACATTCAATTTCAGCAAACGGTCCATGAATCTTTGCATTTTCTGCATGTGGCCCGTGATGGGTTCACCATTTTTCATTCGGGTTGTTATCATGGAGGAGATGATTTCATACCGCTCTTGACGAGCACTCTGATGGTATCTTTCCATCAAGTCCTGGTGCATCTCAAAAGGGTAATAGTCCTCATAGGACTTTTGGAGCTCGACTATCATCGTGGCCAATATGATACATGCCACTTTGTTAGCATCTCTCTCATGTGCCCCAAAGTCAGTGATCTCCTTGGGAGTAGCAGTAGACTCATCAAGATCCTTAAGCTCCTTGTCGAGGACATATTCCTTGGCCTCATACCGAGTGACCATCTTAATTTTCCTGATCCAATCATTGAAGTTGGATCCATCGAAGATGACTCTCGTACAAAGGTTCATGAGAGAGAAGGAGTCGGTAGGGTTTGAGCCAGAAGCAACATTGTTGGACAGACATCTGAAAAGAAAGAAGGACAAGTTTAGATTAGATATAAAGATAGTCCTTAATAAGACACCCAAATGTAATATTAAGGCTAGGATCCAACACAATATTTTATAACTTAGAAAAGGGATGTCGTAATCCAAGCTATAAAATATTTGAAGGTAGGTGAATGACGATTCACCAATTTCCACCATGAAAATGAAATATATTACTAGGTTTTAATTGGTTTTGAAACTCCTAGATTCTTTTGAGATTCATTAAACTTTTCAATGGCATGTTTCAATCTCGCATGTGCCTTTCAAGTTTTGTGACTGGGATGCCGAGGATCACAGAACAAGGTGTGAATAACAATGCAAATTACTTGGTACTCTTAATGTTTATCACCTAACCGATGTGTAAGTTAACCACACGCGCTCCACCGATCTATGATAAACCTTAAGCCACCATTTGCCTACCTTGTTAAATCCAAGTTAGCGTGCCGGTTAACCACACACGCTCCATTAACGACTTAAGCAAGGTGCAAAGTGTAATTTCATGGGTTAGCACCAAATTCACATTTTCCTAAAGTAACTAAGATTGGGAATTTATAAAACATTTAGTTAATTTATAATCATTAAAATTTTTATGAGGATTAAAGTCATTGTCCTACCCGTTCGGCTAACGACCCTCCACCAGTCAAGGAAGCGGTGGGTGAGAGTGGACACCCATTAAGCTGCCATTTTATAGGCAGCAACCTTATACCCCCTTATAGATTGGCTTCATGAATGAGGCCTACTAACGGTAAAACGACTTGATCTTATATATATATATATATATATATATATATATATATATATATATATATATATATATATATATATATATATGTATTATTAACTTATAATATTATAAAGTACAAGGGTTGAATTTCAACTTTTAAAATTCTAGGGGTTGGAACTAAAGTTTTTAAGGTGACTTTACATGTTCCAAAACTTGAGGGCAAGTTTTGTAACTTTCAAAACTTTTCAACTTCATAACTTATGAGTTAATGGTTTATTAAAATGAAAGACTCTTCATTTTGTGTAACCTATGTGTTCATTAACGGACTTCAAAAGAAATACTTTTGGTAATCCATAACTTGAGGACAAATTATGGATTCCATTAAAACACATCAAGATCAAGAATTAAACTAACAAACTATTTGCAAATAATTCCTATGATCTACTAAACTCATAACTGTATGAACATTCATATCAACAATTTCAAGAATTATAAAAACACATATAAAACTTGAAATTTTGATAATTACCATTGTAAATGGATTAGCATAATCATTACCACATCAAAAACAGGTTTTATAAATCCAAAACAGTTAAGGGTAATGATTCTTGTCCATTTCCATCAGCAAAACTCGAAAAACTACATTCTGGGCCTCCTACTCGTCGAGTTCATGAACCTACTCGACGAGTAGGATGAAATAACACAAGAACTCGTCGAGTCCCCCCATGGACTCGGCGAGTTCACTCAGCAGAATGCAGAAATCTTGAGTTTTTTCAACAATTTGCATCAAGTATCAAGAAAACAAGCCTAGGCTCTGATACCACTGAAGTGTTTTGAGCATTCTAACACTCCTAAGGTGTACATGCAACCCTAGAAACCTTGGATCTATGTTTTACTAAGATACATGCAAATTCGATTTTCCAAGGTTCTTAACCTAACTAGCATGGCATGAGGGAACATGAAACATAAAAGCTAGTAGAAGAACATACCTTTCTTGTTGCTTGGATTCCTTGAGAACTTTGTGAGCCTAGCACCCCAAATGTGATGCCTCAAATGTCTCACACAACACCACAAATCTTGGAATAACTTTTAGAGAAGTTCACACACACTCAAAATCGGCTAGCCCTCTTACTTCTTCACTTAATGCCGATTTTGATAGCCCATGGGGTCCTTTTATAGTTGTGTGACAAGTAAGGTTACCTCATGTAAACCCTAATTGATATGGCTTTTCATATTCCATGATCCATGGGTTCATAACCTCCATGGACTATCCATGGATCACCTTATGGGTTTTAGCCTAATTCAATAAACCATGGATCATTAGCGCACTATAAAAGAATTGATGATTTACACAATCAACCCCATATATTTAATTAGTATCCTTTTGATCACCAAATTAATTCTAAATTAATTCTTGATCAATACTAATTAAATAATATTATTAATATATTAGAACTTATAATATATTAATAAACCATAAGTGTCCTTTCTTTCATTTATTCTATCCAAGTGTTGCAATGCCATGTAACCCAAATGGACCATGCTAACCGGGTCAAGTACATTCCAGAAATAGTTATGAACTTAGACACCTAATCCAGAAGTACCTCCTAGGTGTTAGTAGCGAGTCCCGGAGTGCCAGAAGGCCCCGAGAAGAAGAGCTTTCGGCTCAGAAGTTCTGACCGTGCAGAGCTCGGCTCCTCGCTAAACTGTCTTTTAAGTGAGTTATGTTTACCATACTTTAAGTATAACTTATGTTTAAGTTCATTATAGTTATTATGAATCTATAAACAAGATTTATCAGTGATTCCAAGTCGTTATACCGATTGATCTACTTGATGATGTCTAGGCTGTGATTTAGTGAGGTGTTTAACGTGGGATTTCCAAACAGTATACTTCGTATACCAAACGGACCTTACCTCCGATATGATCCTACCTGGTTGTTCCTTACTTGATAGATCTTGAAGTAACTTTGAGTTAATAATAAATCTAGACTAATAATTAGGCGCAATAAATATTAGACTAAAACTTAACGATAATAATACTAGGTTACGTCAAAGGAAAAGACGGTTGCTAGAAGCGAAGCGCTGCCCAATTTTAAAGTCGTCACTTTAATAAGTGAGTGAATATTCCCTTTCATGAACATGATTTTAATACAAGTATTAATAAAAGTATTAAATATATGTTGAGCATTGGCCTACATACTCGATTCATCAATATATCATCAATAAACACAATGACAGATCAGTCGAGCATTGGCCTACATACTCGATTCATCAAATCCATGAATACATCAGGCTCATTGGTGAGCCAAAATGGCATCACCACGAACTTGTAATGCCCATAATGAGTCAGAAACACAGTCTTATCCACGTCCTCCTCTCTCACTCTCACCTGATGATACCTAGACCTCAGATCTATCTTGGAGAACCAATATGCATCTTGCAACTGATCAAAGAGGTCATCAATCCACGGAAGAGAATAACGGTTCTTCACCGTTAACTTGTTCAACTCCCGGTAATCAATGCACATCCGATGTGAACCATATGTCTTTTTGACGAACAGTATCAATGCTCCCCATGGAGAACTGTTCGGTCTGATGAACTTAAATTGAATATGACAATGAAGATGATGATGAAGTTAAACCTAATCGACGAATCAAATTTGTGACGAAGAACAAAACAAAAACTCATTTATATATTCTAATTTTGACTCACCAAAATAAAAATCACCATGAAAACCATGTTCATATATATAAATTAGAAAAATTACTCTATGACATTTTATTTGTTTTTTTACACTTAGGTGCTTATGTGTAAGGCTGGAGGGAGTGGTAACACTCCTAGCAACTTGCTACATCACTTTTTTGAGTGTCGCGTCATTTTTTTATCACCTCGCTAGCACCAAATTCTTAGCATTTCATAGAGAGTTGTAACACTCCTATCACTCCATTTTTTTCATTTTCAAATTTAATTTAATTATATTTTTTTAAAAACACAAACAATTAATATTAAATACATTTTATTTTTTTAAACCACAAACAACTAATATCAAATAAATTATATTTTTTAAAACACAAACATTTTGTATTAAATTAAAAAAAAAGTTACAATAAATTAAATCTTAAAATACCTAGAAACACTAGTTAATAATTCAAACCACGACTTAATAACTAGAAACATGACTTAATACCTAGAAACACAACTTAATACATAAAAAAAAACATTTCATAAAAAATACACTAAATCAACGGGTCTTCCTCTGAAAATTGGCATTCTAATTTGTCTTCCGAAGGCATATTAAGATCAACATTATCCATCATCCAAAGATGATTGGTCAAATGGCGACAAAGATCGGGATGGATTACTGCATTGTTGACTATCCTCATTCTTCATATTTATTCTTGACCACCAAATTCAAGTGCATCTGTCTCGGGGATGACTTCATTCTCGTCGTACACACATATCGCATTTCCTTAATGTTCTAGTATCATATTATGCAATATGATACAAGTATACATAACCTCTGTCATAGTAGAAACATTACGAAACAAAAATGCTCTGGCAACTATCTACCAACGCCTTTTAAGTGCTCCAAACGCGTGTTCGATATCTTTTTTTTTTGTTTTTTCTTGGACTCTTTTAAATCTGGACCTTTGAGGGTCATCCGGATATGACATTTCTAATGAAAATAGAAAGGTCAAGATCGATTCCATCCTTAAAATAGTACCCAGATTTGTATTCTTTCCTCGGAGTACAAATTATGAATTTGAGGCAGTAATGATAATTTCCATTTGTGTATTGTCCATGATATGCTTTAGGATACAAATTCTATCTCCAATGCTTGCAATCTAAACATCCTAACATCTCACGTAAACCATGCGCATTCACATGATGAACATATAACTTTTATATGTCACTAGAAGTAGGATGAAGCAAATATCGTGGACCATACAAAGGCATGACAAATATGCAACGTTCGTAAAGACTTTCTCATGCGGTACAACGGTAGTTGTAGAAATCCTAAAATTGTCGTCTAGTGCATCATGGGGGTACTATATGCTAACATACGAAATACAACAATATATCTTGGAGAACGTATATACTCAGACACTAAACTCACACCTTCGACAATATGCATAAACAAATCTTTATGCATCCAGAACTATCGGTATAAATAATATCCCTGAAAGAGAGCTGCTCGTCAAAATAATCATGCATGAGACGACGGTAGGCTGCTACACGATGTCTCTGGATATATATTCTTTGTTTATGTTTCTCATTGCTCACTTCATGGTTGTTAAGATGTCGTTGTAGCCTATTACGTATGGAGATAACTGACTGTATTATGTCATCGAAAACATCGTCTGATGATGATGATGAAGACGAAGACGACATTTTTTTTAATAACTAAAAGAACCAATTTGTAAGAGAAAGAATGATAATATATGTATGTGAAATTGTGAGAGTATGGTGTTAATTTATAAGGATTGGATTGAAATTTAAAAATTTGAAATTGAGAAAAAAAAATGTTTTTTTTAAATAAAAAATATGAAATTTTGTTTGGAAAAAATGATAGATCTAGTCAAATTTCTTGTAACCAATCAGCTTCAAGCAATTCTCTCTCATATCGTCAAACCCATAGGGACCCGAGCGCTAGGGGGTAGTGCTCCTATTCTTTGGCGAACCTTAACGACTTGACTCCGTGTAACCTAAATATCATTAAGCTCGTCACTTGTTAAAATAATACCTATGCGACATGGTAACTAGTTAAAAAGTGATAAATCTGATAAATTATCTTTATGAAAAAAGCTTTATAAAATCATGACATCAAAAATGATGTTATGATAAAATCATAATTTTTAGACAATTTTTTTTGTTTCTTTTTAATAAAATAAAAAATATTACTCTTTGTTGTTAATTAGTAATTATAAATTCTGTGTTTGTAAAAGAAAATTCCTAAATGAAAGGTACGGACAGCTGGATTTACTCCACCTTCTGCTCAAAGAAGCTACACTGTGTCGGAATATGGAACGCCGATATCTGATGTTGTAAATCGGAAACCCTTTCTTCTTCGCCTGGAAAGAGAACGACTCAACGACCCCAGTTCGTTGGCCGACAATTCTTCCTCTCACTCCATACCTGCCGTTGAAATTCAGATATGAATTTATAATTCGACAAAACCTATCAGATTGATCCTTAGATTCAAAGCATCTTATTTGATTTGTACAATTCAACAACCCTATACCAAGTTAGCTGAACCCACCTCCATCATTCCCTCAACATATCACCATCTTATGCAACAACAATCGGAATCATCTCTTCAAGCTTCAAGGATCCAAACCCATCTGCATCTCTTTGTATAGCATTCATAGAGAGAGGGGGGGAATCAATTGGAGTCAGATGAAGTTTCAGTTATTGCAGCAGGGCCACGCCAACCGTGGCCGGAGCAATAGCTTTAGAGGCGTATCGCCGTTAGATGCATCTGCTGATGGCGGCGGCGCTACGAAATCTCCGGCGGCTATTTTTTGGATAGTCTTCCATTGTCTATGCTGCCTTATTTCTCTTGTCCTTGGATTCAGATTCTCTCGTCTTGTTTTCTTCCTCCTCTTCTCAAATTCGTCCACTAACAATCTCTACACCTCGAGATTAACTTCGCCGTTTGCCGCCGATATCGCCGAATCCCTCTCTTTCACTACTTCTCTCAGAAATATCTCACCACCGCTGCTCAATAAAACCGATGCTGTTACGAGTAGTAGCAGGGTGGTGGTTGGCCGGCACGGGATCCGGATCCGACCGTGGCCCCACCCCAACCCGGAGGAGGTAATGAAAGCTCACAGAATCATGGAAACTGTTCAGCGGGAACAGAAGGTTCAGTACGGGATTAAAAACCCTAGACCTTTGATTGTTGTCACTCCAACTTACGTTCGAACTTTTCAAGCTTTACATCTAACCGGATTGATGCACACATTGATGAATTTGCCCTACGAAGTCGTATGGATCGTGGTGGAAGCTGGTGGCGCCACCAATGAAACGGCAGCGTTGCTGGCAAAATCGAAACTTCAAATCAAGCATATTGGGTTCGAGAAGAAGATGCCCATTTTTTGGAACGCTCGTCACAAGCTGGAATCCGAGATGCGATTGCAAGCTTTAAGGTAATCATTACATATTCTATTTGAATTCAAATCCAAGATCAAAATTTAATAGATGTAAATCTTAATGATCCAGAGTTGTGAGAGAAGAGAAACTAGATGGAATTGTTATGTTTGCCGATGAAAGCAACATGCATAGTTTAGAACTCTTCGATGAGATCCAAAAAGTGGAATGGATTGGTGCTGTTTCAGTAGGGATTCTTCTTCATTCCAGTCATTCTAACGAAGACCCTTTTGAGGTTCAAAAGAATATAAACGAACCAGACAACAACAAGAAATCACCATTGCCAATCCAAGGTCCAGCTTGCAACTCATCTGATCATTCAATTGGGTGGCACACGTTTAATTTTTCTGCATATGAACAAAAGAGTGCAAATTACATTGGTGATATGGCAATCGTGTTGCCCCAAAAACTGGAATGGTCTGGATTTGTAATGAACTCAAGATTAGTCTGGGAAGAATCTGAATTCAAACCTGAGTGGATCAAGGATTTGAACGAAGTTGATGAAATTGAAAATCCTCTTTCTTTGCTTAAAGACTCATCAATGGTGGAACCATTAGGGAATTGTGGGAAGAAAGTGATGATGTGGTGGCTTCGTGCAGAGGCTCGTGCAGATAGCAAATTTCCTTCTGGGTTAGTCTTCTTAGTTCTTCCTCAAGTTACAATTCAAGATTTTCTTTCTTGTGATTCTGTTGTTGAGATTTGTTTCTGATTTTGATTCAGGTGGATAATTGATCCTCCATTAGAGGTGACAGTTGCTGCAAAGAGAACACCATGGCCTGATGTAACTCTTGAAATTGCATCCAACAGTGAGAAAGTGATGATGACTGGCAATGGCATTCAAGAAAACTCTCAGAAGAATCCTACAAAAACTCGAACACCAAAATCAAGACGAAGTTCACGAGGGAAGAGAAAACATGAAGCTAAAAACACAAATGTCCATGAAAGAAGTGAGAAGTAGCTAAGCCTCTTGATTTGATGCAGAATATGCATGGCAACTATTCGAGATAACATGAATTCAAGATTCCAGAGTGAATTCAACTATTCTTTTTTTAAAGTTTACGATTTGATTCAATATAATTCAATTGGTTGTATTAGTTTTGGTTTTGGTGTTTGGTAAAGGAAGCTTGTTATAGTCTTTTTGCTTATTCTGAGGAACTTAAAAGTTAAAAGATTTGTATCCATAGATCGCAGTTGGAAAAGTTTCAAGTGGTTATAGTTGAAAGATTAGAAAATACTATCTTGCATTCATGCCTCAAATTATCATACTACAAATATATTGAAATTCAATAAATATATGGGATGGAGGAAAAGTTAGATGCAGAAACTCTTACTTCTATCCGAGATTTTTTTCATAGGAGCATAACTCTAAACGAACCGAATGAATAGTGAATCCTTGTTGCTTGTTGAACTATTTGACATGATGTTCGTTTATCTGATAAACGAACAAAATATCAACAAGATTTTTTGTTTGTTTGTACTAATTTATGTTCATATATGTTTGTTTAACATCTTAATGTATATAAAAAAAACTAGCACGGATACCTACACGTTGCGGCGAGTTTATTAAACCTATATTTTTTTATACCATTTGTGTACTGTTCTCTAGGACCATTTTTATAATTTCGCTTTTATACTAAGATCATTATTGTAATTTTGTCTTACTTGGAGACTATTTTGTAATTTCAGTATTACATAAGGACTATTCTTGCTATATATGTTATTGTAGGGCCCATTTTTGTAACTTTGCCTTAAAGATGGACCCTTACCATAAAATCTGCTAACATGTGGGCCACTTCCGTAATTTTGCTATTATAAGGGTTATTTATGTAAATTTTTTAAACATGGGACCATTAAATAATTTTATAACGATCGTTTCGATAATCATCTCAAGCATAAGAACCATTAAATAAAATATAATTTTTACATAAGATCATTAGATAATTTTGTAGAAGACAATTTATGAAACATCCCAAAAATACGGTCCAAAAATTTCATTTTAAAATCATTAACAAAAGAAACATGAATACCAATCATCGAATAAAAACAATAAGTCGTGTAACTCAAAATAACATAATATCTGTCAATGTATCAAAATCATATCAAATATCAGAGTGACTCATCCCAGGCGAAAACTGTGGTGTGTGTCATGCAGTCATCCAGAGCTCTTCCCTTTGCTACCTGAAGTACCTGAAACCAAAACTGAAAACTTGTAAACACGAAGCTTAGTAAGTCTCCCCAAACTACCACATACCATACACATAATCACATAATAACATACATTGGGCCTTGCCCACTTCATCGGGCCCCGCCCGACATCGGACCAAAGTCCGGCATCAGGCCCCGCCCGATATCGGACCGAAGTCCGGTATACATATAACATAGCAACCGGCATATAACACATAAACATATAACATAAACATATAAACATTCCTCGGGCTTGCCCTGGCATCGGACCTGAGTCCGAAACACATAACATATAAGTTAGACCTTCCTCGAGCTTGCCCCGACATCGGGCCGAAGTCCGGAACACATAAACTAACACATGCAAGAATCACAAAGACATCAAGCATACGAACATTCCTTGGGCTTACCCCGACATCAGACCGAAGTCCGAAAACATATAACTACATCGGGCTAACCACGACATTGCTAACATACATAAACGGGTCGACCTTGGTACCTTAGACCCATTCCTACTGGAAGAAGACTCGCCTTGTATGCTAGTTGTGAAATCTCGTATGAGGAATCTCCGACGGCTGCTCCAACGACTCCCCGACTATCAATTTCACAATAATACTTAATCAAAATCTTATAATCCTTCTTAGGGTAAAATGACCATTTTACTTTAACATCCCAAAAATCGAGACCAAAATTTTTTGTTTTTAATTATAATACTTGTAAAAGTGTTTGAGTAAAACATTACTGATATCACATCAAACCACAAAACCATAGTTACATGTTTTCAAAAACCATCATGTCTAATAGTATAGTATCAGAGTACAATCCCAGGGTTCTCAATGCGGAATCATGTGTGTGCGATACGCTGCTACCCTGCCGGCTCCTTCCCCTTAGATGAAGAGGTACCTGAAACCGAAACTGAAAATCGTAAGCACAAAGCTTAGTGAGTTCCTCCATCGTGCCACATACCATTCAACATACATACTGTCGGGCAATTCTGGGGTACCCAACCTACCCATGTCAAGCCATTCTAGGGTGCTGACCTACCCATGTCAAGCCATTCTGCAGTGCTGGTCGGTTCTTGAAGTCATACCTGTAACTATAGTTATTAGACTTATTCAAGTGGGAGACTGTTGGATAAGGTGTCTAAGTCTATAACTATATTTAGTATCTTGGGTTGCATCGACATCTCAACTGTTGGATAGACAAAATGAGAAAAACGACACTTACGATTTGTTAATATATTATAAGTTCTATTATATTAATATGAAATCATATTATTTAATTAGTATTGATCAAGAATTAATTTGGAATTAATTTTGTGATAAAAAAGAGACTAATTAAATATATGGGGATTGATTTGTAAATCATTCATTCTTATATAGTGGACTTATGGTTCATGATTCACTAGATTAGGCTAGGACCCATTGGGTGCTCCATGGATGCTCCATGGAGGTTATAACCCATGGATCATGGGGAAATGAAAAGCCATGCACATTAGGGTTTACATGGTGTAACCCTACATGTGGAACACTATATAAAGAGCTCCATAGCTAGCAAAATCGGCCACTAATGCAAGACAAGGAGGGCTAGCCGATTTTGTGATCAAAGTGTTATTCTCTCAAGTTATTCCAAGAGTTGTGGTGTTTTGTGAAACATTTGAGGCATCACACTTGAGGTGCTAGGCTCACAAAGTCTTAAGGAATTGAAGCAACTACAAAGGTATGTCATTCTACTAGTTTTATATTACATGTACCCCATGCCATGCTAGTTAGGATGTAAACCTTGGAAAATTCTTATTTGCATGAATATTAGAGAAAACATAGATCCAAGGTTTCTAGGGTTGCATGTACACCATATGAGTATTAGAATGCTCAAAACCCATCAGTGGTATCAAAGCCTAGGCTTGTTTTCTTTGTATTTGATGCAAACTGCTTGAAAATTTCGAAAATTCTACAATTTGGACAGTGAACTCACCGAGTCCATGGGGGGGGGGGGGGGGGGGGCTCGACGAGTTCATGGAAAAATGCATCCTACTCGTCGAGTAGGTTCTTGCACTCGAAGAGTAGGAGCACCTGTGTGCAGAATTTCGAGTTTTGCTGTTGGAAATGGACTACAAACATTACCCTAAACTGTTTTGGTCTTATAAAACCTGTTTTTGATGGTGTAATGACTACGCTAGTCCATTTTCAATGGTTATTATCAAAATTTTAAGTTTTTATATGTGTTTATATGATTCTTGAAATTATTGATATGAATGTTCATACTTATGAGTTTTAGAAGAACATAGGAATTATTTGCAAATTGTTTGTTAGTGGAATTCTTGATCTAAATGTCATTGATGGAGTCCATAATTTGTCCTCAAGTTATGGATTACCAAAAGTCACTTCTTTAAAAGTCATTAAAGAACCATAGGTTACATAAAATGAAGAGTCTTCATTTTAATAAACCATTAAACTCATAAGTTATGAATATGAAAGGTTTTGAATAGTTTCAAAACTTGCCCTCAAGTTTTGAAATTTGTAAAGTCACTTTAGAAAACTTTAATTTCATACCCTAGAGTTTTAAAAGTTCAAATTTAACCCTTATACTTTATAAGATTATAAGTTAATAATAATAATAATATATATATATATATATATATATATATATATATATATACATACATATATATACATATATATATATATATATATATATATATATATATATATATATATATATATATATATATATATATATATAAGAGCAAGTTTGTCTTACCGTTAGTAGGCCTCATTCACGAAGTCGGTCTATAAGGGGAGTATAAGGTTGTTGCCTATAAAATGGCAGTTTAATGGGTGTCCACTCTCACCCACCGCTTCCTTGACTGGTGGAGGGTCGTTAGCCGAACGACTCAAGTTTTGAAATTTGTAAAGTCACTTTAGAAAACTTTAATTTCATACCCTAGAGTTTTAAAAGTTCAAATTCAACCCTTATACTTTATAAGATTATAAGTTAATAATATATATATATATATATATATATATATATATACATACATATATATATATATATATATATATATATATATATATATATAAGAGCAAGTTTGTCTTACCGTTAGTAGGCCTCATTCACGAAGTCGGTCTATAAGGGGAGTATAAGGTTGTTGCCTATAAAATGGCAGCTTAATGGGTGTCCACTCTCACCCACCGCTTCCTTGACTGGTGGAGGGTCGTTAGCCGAACGGGTAGGACAAGGACTATAATCCTCATTAAAATTATAATGAAAAACATAAAGTAACTAAAACTTTTATAAATTCCCAATTTTAGTTACTTTAGGAAAATGTAAAATTGGTGCTAACCCATGAAATTACACTTTGAACCTTACTAAGTCGTTGGTGGAGCATGTGTAGGTAACCAACACACTAACATGGACTAGTAAGAGTGGAAAACGGTGACTTAATATTTATCATAGATCGGTGGAGCGCGTGTGGGTAACCGACACATTGATTAGGTGATAAACATTAAGGGTACCAAGTAAATTTGAATGGTTATTCACACCTTGTTTGTGATCATCGACATCCCAGTCACAAACTTAAGAGGGTACAATCGAGATTTAAACATGCCATTGAAAAGTTCAACGAATCTCAAAAGAATCTAAGAGTTTCAATCCAATTAAAACCTAACAATTCATTTCATTTTTCATGGTGGAAATTGGTGAATCGTCATTCACCTACCTTCAAATATTTTATAGCTTGGATTACGGCATCCCTCTTCCAAGTTATAAAGTATTGTGTTGGGTCCTAGCCTTAATATTACATTTGGGTGTCTTGTTAAGGATTCTATACCTAATCTAAACTTGTCTTTCTTCTTTTCAGATGTCTTCCAACAATGTTGCTTCTAGTTCAAACCCTACCAGCTCCTTCTCTCTCATGAACCTTTGTGGGAGAGTCATCTTTGATGGTTCAAACTTTAATGATTGGATCAGGAACATCTGGATGGTCACACGTTACGAGGACAAGGAATATGTCCTCGACTAGGAGCTGAAGGAAATTGATGAGTCTACTACTACTCCAGAGGAGATCGCCGACTTTAGGGCACATGAGAGAGATGCTACCAAGGTGGCATGTATCATGTTGGCCATAATGAAAGCTAAACTCCAGAAGTCCTATGAGGACTTTTACCCTTTTGAGATGCACATGGACCTGATGGACCGCTACCATCAGAGTGCTCGTCAAGAGAGGTATGAAATCATCTCTTCAGTGATAACAACCCGAATGAAGGATGGTGAACCCATCACAGGTCACATGCAGAAAAATGCAAAGGTATGTTGACTGTTTACTGAAACTGAATGTGAACTTCCCTGAGGAATTGGCTATTGATATCATATTGCACTCCTTACCTGCTTGTTATGATTAATTCCGAATGACATATCACATGAACAAGGAAGAGGTCACACTCGGAAAACTTCAAGAGATTTTGAAGACCGCTAAAACTAGTCTTAAGGGAAAATTGGTTGTTACTACTCCTACTCCTACCGCTGCTCCTGTTCTGGAAATCGGGCAAAGTAGAGGGAAGAAGATGAAGACCCCCTCGAAGGGTACCAAGGGAAAGTCTCTTGATGGTTCCTCTTCAAGTGGAACCAAAGGTGGTTCCATCACTCCTTCTTCCAACCCTAAGGAAGCTCAATGCTTCTATTTTCAGGAAAAGGGGCACTGGAAACGAAACTGCCCCAAGTACCTGCAAGATGTTAAAGATGGGAAGGTCAAACCTACCCATGCAGATATTTACACTATATTGTCTAATAACTCATCACATTCTACTTCTTCGGTTCTTGATACAGGTTATGGTATTCATATATGTTTTGATTTGCAGGGCCTAAGAAGAAGTGAGGATGTGGAGCATGGAAAGATAAACTTGATCATGGGGAATAGGAAAGCTCCACCTGTCACCAAGATTGGAGTTTACTCTTTGTTTGTAGATAGTGGGCTAGTGTTAGATTTAAATAAGTGTTTTTACTCGTCTGAAATGGCGAGAAATATTATTTCCTTCCATGGTTTGTACAAACAAGGATTTACTTTTTCATTTGATAATGAAGTTGGTGGTATTAATGCTTTTTATAATAATGTTCTTTATTTTAAAGCATTACCTTGTAATGGTGTATATGAAATTGTGTTGGTTATAGACAACTTAGGAAATAATGTATTACATATCGATTCTTCCACTAGTTTGGATAAAGCATCCTTGTGGCATTGTCGTCTTGGACATGTCAACAAGAAGCACATAGGACAACTCCAGAAGGCTGGAGTTTTGGAGTCCTTTGAATTAAAGTCAAATGATAGTTGCGAGTCTTGTTTACTTGGAAAAATGACAAAGTCACCCTTCACTGGTTCTTGTGCTAGGGGTGAAGGTTTGTTGGACCTCATACATACATATGTGGGTGGACCCTTCATAACCACCACTAGAGATGCAAACCGCTTCTATGTGACTTTTACTGATGATTACAGTAGATATGGTTATGTCTACTTAATCAAGCATACGTCAGAAACCTTTGAAAAGTTCAAAGAGTTTAAACAGGAAGTGGGGAATCAACTGGGCAAAAACATTAAGATTATCCGATCCGATCGAGGTGGAAAGTATCTTAGTACAGAGTTCCTTGACTATCTTAGGGAATGTGGAATTGTTCACAATTGACACCTCCCAGAACACCATAGCTGAATGGTGTGGCTAAGAGGTGTAATCAGACTTTGTTAGACATGGTTCATTCCATGATGAGTCGAGCTTCGTTACCAATCTCATTTTGGGGGCATGCCTTAGAGACTGCCGCCCATATCCTAAATCTGGTCCCTACCAAGAAGGTTGCCAAAACACCTCACGAGATGTTGACTGGGAAAATTCCCAATTTATACCACATCAAAATTTGGAGTTGTGAAGCTTTCGTGAGAAGTGAGACTCAAGACAAGCTCGAACCTCGAAGTGAGCGGTGTATTTTCATCGGCTACCCACATAATTCTTTTGGTTACATCTTCTACAGACCCAGTGAGAATGTGGTCTTTGTGGCAAGAAGAGGGGTCTTTCATGAGAGAGAACTCATAAGCCAAGGAAACAGTGGGAGGCAAATTGATCTTGAAGAAATTCAAGAGTCAAGCGGTGAAGGAACATAAAACCCTAGCAATCAACCTGAGGAGGAAACTCCTGTTGATGAGTCCGTACCTCTGAGACGTTCCACAAGAGTTAGGAATCCTCCTGAGCATTACTAAGGGTTTCATATTACTACGGAAGGTGATGAATTTATCAGTGATAGGACACTGATAAATCTGGATGAACCTAACAACTTTAAGGAAGCCCTGGCAGGCCAAGAGTCCGCCAAATGGAAAGAGACCATGGACAACGAGATCCAATCTATGTATGACAATCAAGTTTGGAACTTGGTTGGCAATGTACCGGGTCGTAAGATGGTCGGGTACAAATGGATCTTCAAGAAGAAGACCGATGTAACGCCCGTAGATCTGGGCTAGTCAGTTTAGAGAAGATGGGCATCAAAGTCACTTTTTGATAAAAGATTATTTATAATGAAATAATCTTAACTATGTTGTAGTGGTCGTGACAAGGATTCCGAATATATAAAGAACGCCGAAATCCGAGTTATAACAAAGAAGTTATGACATGTTGAAGTTTCGCGATAGAACTGGCACGACACAGCACGACGTAAAATATGAATTTAAGATAGAGCGATATCTAGCCTTAGTAATCTAAACGAAAGCATTAGAGTTCGTTAAACCGAGAGTGTGCTTAAAAATAATGCCCAAATCTCACTTCGTATGAGGAAGTTATGATTTTTCTAAGTTTCAGCTTAGCAGTATGCAGCCTGAAACTCAAATTTGAGATCAAGTGATTTTTGGTCGAAAAAATCTAAATGAGAATCGAAGATCTCGTTATTAGTAGTGCAACGGTAAAAAGACAGACGAGAAACGGAGTTCAGATGAAGAAGTTATGAATTTCTAACGGAGTTTTCCTGTCCTGGCCTACTAGAAATAATATAAAAATAATATAATAAACATAAATTCGAAATTAGCCAATGGAGTCTAAATGAAAGTTGTAGATCTTAGTCTCATCTACGCGTGGATATAAAGAACGTCGAAAACGAAGCTCGTACGCAAAAGTTATGAATTTCTGAAGTTTGGGGCGCGAACCCCAAAGCTGTGTCAGAGACCACGACGTGAAAACAGTGTTCACGACCTGAATTCGGAGATTTGACCCTTATGGAGCTTGCAGACCCAAGTTGATACCTACGCACCTGATGACGTCTAAGGCCACAACGTGAACAAGTGGTTCACAACGTGAAAATCGAAAAATCAACCCTATAAATAGAATCGAAGGGCAGTCGGGTTTTGGTTGCTAATTTCTTCACTCTCTCACTCCCGATACCCTCTCTAGCTGTCTTGAAGTACTCCCGAAGCACTGACATCATCCCGAGACCCGAAGCGAGTCCCGAAGCCCGAAGATCCCGAGAAGAAAAGAGTTTCCGAGCCGAAGCTCTGCCCGCGAGAAGCCCGGTGTGTGAAGATATCCCGGTTTCATCGAAGAATTTCTACTCAAAGAGCCGTAGTGCTATTCGATAATCGTCTAATCATGTGAGTGTGTAGTTACTTTCTTCTACCGCATAGATGTGAAGTATTTGCTATGAAATATGTGCTATGTGTTTATACGTTGTTTGTTTACTTGAGATGGATGTTGAATGAATGTTTTATACAGGTTTTTAAATGATTTAAACTATATATATGTAATTTATATCTACAAATATGTTGGGTAGAACATGGGTAGATGAAATAGTTGATGTGTGAGGAAAGATTAGTTTGAGGATGAGACAAAAGATGATATAGATCATGAGATGAGGGTGACAGGTGAAAAATGAGTGACACCTTTCCCCAAGCGATGGCCCCGTCATTCAGCAGAGTAGGGATGACAACCACAGACTATTCTAGACAGTCCAGTGGAACACTAGCAAGCTTGTAACTTGTAGGTGTTGTGAACTTCATGTTCATTGTTGTACTCTAAAAACCCATTGATATGTATTGCTAGAGGAGTCTCGGAACCAATACTGTCAATAAACGAGATATAAACCAATTGACCTGTATTACGAGAGGAGTCTCGGAAATGATACAGTCAGTAAACGAGATAAAAACCTATTGATATGTATTGCTAGAGGAGTCTCGGAACCAATACTGTCAATAAACGAGATAAACCCCGACGACTATGGATTTAGTGCATGTTAAGTGAACCTTAGTGACTATGGAGTTAGCGCTAGTTAAGTGAACCTTGGTGACTATGGAGTTAGCGCCTGTTACGTGAACCTTGGTGACTATGGAGTTAGCGCCTGATAGCTATGGATCTAGTACCTGATAGATAAACTTTGGCAGCAATGGACTTCGTGCCAATTCCTTAGGTAAATCCTTAGGAATTGATGAATGAAGGATAGTTGATTCTTAGGTTAAAACCTTAAGAGTAAAGAAGATAATAGGGATGGGTAATTGGGTTCATTGTTGATGATTAAATATAATAAATATAATATTGTGGGCTAAAAACCCTATATGCTCACCAAGCTCCCAAGCCTGACCCACTCAATTTTCTTTGTATCACAGGTATCAATACGAAGACATATTTAACTGAGAAATTAAAGGAGATGTAAATCATTAGTGTAAATAAATGTAAGGTCTATGTTTTATTGTTTATGCTTTTGTGTCAGTATCGGAACATGACATCCCGAGTTTTGATATATATGAAAATACATTTCATTAAGAAATGCTTTGATAAACTTTATTTTATCATGTATTGTTTTGGGGACAAATTCCGTAACTCTTTTAAATCAATGGATATACTCTGAAATTATTTTAAAAGCATAAATGAAACCGGTCTTTTCTGGCCGTGAAATTGGGGATGTCACAACCGACATGGATGGAAATGTACACACTTTTAAAGTGCGACTGGTTGCAAAGGGCTTTACTCAAACTCCGGCAGTTGACTAGACGAGACCTTCTCACCAGTAGCAAAAATTAAGTCTATTAGGGTTTTGCTAGCCATAGCTGCATTTCATGATTATGAAATATGGAAAATAGATGTCAAAACCGCTTTCCTTAATGGAAAGTTGGCTGAGGATGTTTACATGAGTCAGCCAGAGGGTTTTGTCGATGCAAAGCACCCTAATAGAGTGTGTAAGCTTGAGAAATCCATCTATGGATTGAAACAAGCATCTTGCAGATGGAATCTTTGTTTCGATGAGAAAGTCAAAGACTTTGGTTTTTCGAGGAGCGAAGATGAGTCCTGTGTATATGTTAAGGCTAGTGGGAGTATAGTTAGCTTTTTGGTACTATATGTGGATGACATACTACATATAGGAAATGACATCCCAACCTTGCAGGAAGTTAAATCCTGGCTTGGGAAGTGTTTCGCTATGAAGGACCTTGGAGAAGCTGCCTTTATCCTAGGGATAAGGATATTGAGAGAAAGGAGTAAAAGACTAATTGGACTTAGTCGAAGTACCTACTTGGATAAGGTGCTGAAAAGGTTCAGCATGCAGGATTCCAAGAAAGGTGAATTACTAATCCAGACTAACGCCAAACTGAGTAAGACTCAGAGCCCGAGTATAGAGGCTGAGATAGCTGAGATGAGTCAAGTGTCGTATGATTCCGTTGTAGGATCGATCATGTATGCTATGACTTGTACTCGCCCTGATGTGGCCTTTGCCTTGAGCATGGTCAGTAGATATCAAGGGAATCCGGGCAAGGCTCACTGGATTGCGGTGAAGAATATTCTCAAGTACCTACGAAGAATTAGGGATTGGGTCCTTACCCTTGGTTGGAGTGATGACTTGAGAGTAGTGGGGTATAGTGATGCTGGCTTCCAGACTGATAGGGATAATTTCCGCTCTCAGTCGGGTTGGGTCCTTACCCTAAATAGAGGATCGATTACTTGGAAAAGTTCCAAACAGGAAACAGTGGCTGATTCAACTTGTAAATCAGAGTAGATAGAAGCAAGCGAGGAGGTAAAGGAGCTATATGGCTAAAGAACTTCATTGGAGACCTTGGAGTTGTACCGGCTATTAAGGAGCCTATGGAGATTTTCTGTGACAATGAGGGTGATGTTGCCTTAGCGAAGGAACCAAAGGATCACGGGTGATCCAGGCACATCGACAGAAAATACCATTTCATTAGACATTGGATAGAAGAAGGAATCCTCGTGGTGAAGAGGGTATCATCAGATGAGAACCCAGCAGATCCCCTCATGAAGGGACTGTGTAGGGTTAAGCATTTGCAGCATGTGAGGCGCATCAGGCTAAAGGATGATATTAGTTTTACAGATTAGATAGCTATTTCTGAAACTTGTAAAATGTAAATTGACATTTGATGATTGAATAAAATTTGCTGTTTATTTATAAGTAAGGTGTTGCTATCTTGTGTCAATTATTTACTATTGTTTCAATTTTGCATTTTTTGACTTCCAGAATAATTTCTTTATTCAAACTCTCCACAATCAGTCATATGTTGGAAGTAGATATGAACCAAGACTGTCATGAATTGGGTTTGTAGATGTCTAAGGTGCTAGACATAGCCAGTGGT
Source organism: Lactuca sativa (assembly GCF_002870075.4). Classification (NCBI taxonomy): domain Eukaryota; kingdom Viridiplantae; phylum Streptophyta; class Magnoliopsida; order Asterales; family Asteraceae; genus Lactuca; species Lactuca sativa. The sequence continues at coordinate 177,421,847 of NC_056624.2, read as the reverse complement.
TGCTACAACATTCATAAGTGCTTATAAGTTCCAAGTATTGGATTCAACTCACGCTCACTTGTATCACTTCATGGAATCTATATCGAGTGATCGTGAGACGGTAACATCATATAAGTCTTCAAACCTAGAGATATGAGTTGTTGACTATGAGTTGGTTATACATTGATTGTACTAAAACGCATTGGTAACTCGATGTTATAAAACGTGCATTTGTGTATGATTCAATAAGTAGTAGAACAAGCATATGAGTCGAAGTTTATCTATTCCTTCTAGTCCTTGGAGGATTAGAAGCGATATATGGGGCCCTCGATGATTTTGTTTTGACCTATGTGTCGGGCCTGGTCAAAACCAAATTGATGTGTTCAGTTTAGTTCTATGTCAAACAAATCGGAAATCGGGAAACAAACTGCTAGACAATAAGTACGACATTGTTCCATGTATTTGTCTAGCTGATATCTAGAACAGAGGATTATATGATCACTTATCTTAAATGGCGCATCATCATCTCAGTTCCGCGAGACTTTGAAAGAGCTACGATTGTTGGTCGGTTCCTAAAGTCATACATGTAACTATAGTTATTAGACTTATCCAAGTGGGAGACTGTTGGATAAGGTGTCTAAGTCCATAACTATATTTAGTATGTACTTGACCCGACTTGGCATGGTCCATTTGGGTTGCATTGACATCTCAACTGTTGGATAGACAAAATGAGAAAAGGGACACTTACGATTTGTTAATATATTATAAGTTCTAATATATTAATATGAAATCATATTATTTAATTAGTATTGATCAAGAATTAATTTGGAATTAATTTTGTGATAAAAAAGAGACTAATTAAATATATGGGGATTGATTTGTAAATCATTCATTCTTATATAGTGGACTTATGGTTCATGATTCACTAGATTAGGTTAGGATCCATTGGGTGCTCCATGGAGGTTATAACCCATGGATCATGGGGAAATGAAAATCCATGCACATTAGGGTTTACATGGTGTAACCCTACATGTGGCATACTATATAAAGAGCTCCATAGCTAGCAAAATCAGCCACTAATGCAAGACAAGGAGGGCTAGCCGATTTTGTGATCAAAGTGTTCTTCTCTCAAGTTATTCCAAGAGTTGTGGTGTTGTGTGAAACATTTGAGGCATCACACTTGAGGTGCTAGGCTCACAAAGTCTTAAGGAATGGAAACAACTACAAAGGTACGTCATTCTACTAGTTTTATATTACATGTACCCCATGCCATGCTAGTTAGGATGTAAACCTTGGAAAATTCTTATTTGCATGAATATTAGAGAACACATAGATCCAAGGTTTCCAGGGTTGCATGTACACCATAGGAGTGTTAGAATGCTCAAAACCCATCACCACTATCACATAATAACATATCATAATCATGTTGTCAGTCATATTTGGGGTGTCCGACCTACCCTTCGGTCCATCGAGGGACTATTCCCCTCCTACTACCACTACCAGATAGAACATATCATACTGGCATATAAAACACATCAAGTAATAGCAAACCAGACAATTATCACAAAGACAATCATCTCAACTGTAATCAAATACTAGTGGGTCGGCCTTGGTGCCTTAGACCCACTTCTACTGGAAGGTAACTCACCTCAATGTCATGTAGTGTCTGCACTGTCCTCGGTATGAAAATTAACTATCCTCAACTCCTTAATCCCTACAAGACAACTTGTCTAAGTTATCAATTCATACTCATAACCCTTACAAGGGTCACTCAAGTCCAAGTGAAAGTCAAGATCAAAACCTTGGCCAAAGTCAACATCTGGTTGACTTGCCTCGCCGAGTTGGTCCACTAACTTGCCGAGTCCCCGTCTCCACAAAAAGCTACCAACCTGTCCCTACTCTTTGAGTCTAGCAAGATCTCGACGAGTTCGCGTTCAACAACACATAGAACTATCTTCAACCGACTCGTTGAGTTCGTCCTTGAACTAATCGAGTTCATCTTCATCCATATGAAGGTGTTCAGTCTATGACTAGCCGAGTTCATCCTTGAACTCATCGAGTACGTCTTCATGTGGTTGGGACATTGCCTTGAACTTGTCGAGTTCCTTCTTGAACTCGTCGAGTCCTTTGATCTTCAGGTCCATAACAAACCCCTAACAGGCTGAGTGTTCCTTCCACTCAACCAAATACCATTTTCAGAAGACATTTGGGGGAAAATGTGACCCGACTCGCTGAGTCACCCAAGCGACTCGTCGAGTCCCTCTTTTTCCAAAACTATTCAGTCGATTATAATGGGTCTTAATGCATCAAAACCATAGATCTGACCTCCTAGGGTCCATTTTATACGTAAAGTTGCAATCTTGATGTCCATGCATGGGGTTTTTTTGGCTCAAAAAGCCATAAAAAGAGGTATATAAGAAGCATGGGTCTCCCATGGCCATAAAGTTGGCACCTTTATGCCATGGGAACCCTCAATGGTTCCATATCTGAAGTGTAAATCCAAAAATACTCACAAAATCCGATTATAACTTCACAACTCATTAAAGGGGTAGAAAAATAGCCCCAAAACAAGATCTAAAAGATAGATGGTCAAGGTTCAAGCTTTTTACCTTGAATGAACTGAGAATGAAGCAAAACCTTTGGATCTACTAGCTTCCACATGAACTCCCAAGCTTCCTTCTTCTCTTCCAACTTCAAATGCACACAAAAGTCACCAAAAGTTCAAGAATACTAAAAAGAGCTTAGGGTTCGAGTTAGGGCTTTCTCTGGGTTGGGAGGAACAATGGAGGTTGGGTTGGCGCGTTATAAGTTGTTTAAATAGAGTGCAAACCCCAAATATTAGGGTTTCATCCAGACAGCTTCTACTCGTCGCGTCGGTCTCCCGACTCGTTGAGTAGATCATTAAACTTCCCAGTCAATATTGATTCTACTCGACGAGTTGGGCCTCCAACTCACCGAGTCCCAGAGCAAAACATGAACTTACTTGAATTTAAATACGTACCAGGAACCGGGTGTTACATTTACCCCTGGTCAAAGTCAACTTCCTGGTCAAAGTTAAAGTCAAGGTCAACTCCCAGTCGACTCAACTCGTCGAGTTACCTATACTACTCAAACTCGTGATCAACCGAGTCAACTCGTCGAGTAACTTCACAGACTCGTCGAGTTCTACTTGGCATAGAATCGGGACAACCCGACTCAACTCGTCGAGTCCCATTCTGGACTTGCCAAGATCCCCTGTCTGTTTGGGCTATCTTAATGGATTAAGCCCCTACACTTCATATCCAAGCTTCATACTTCATAAAAACCCTTACAATGCCCTTTTAAGGGTAAAGTTTCTAACTTTCCCCATTAGTACCTCTTCTTAAAGGGTTTAGCTCAAACCCTAATTCTTTGGGACCTAGAACTTGGTGTTATGCCATCATTACACCCAAATAAAGCTTACAACCTCAGATCTACACCTTAAAACTAAATGGACACATAAAGTTCCCACCTTTTCCACATGCATGGCCTTTTGGGTCTAAAAGGCCAATCTGACACTCTAAGGCTTGCATGGGGGCTCCAATGGCATAGAGTTTGCACCTTTATGTCATATCAGCCCATCTAGGTCCTAGATCTGGAAGAACACCCATTTGGGTCGATCATTCTCCAAAAGCTATCATTCTTGGACCAAAACCTTCATAAATATGGACATAAAGAAATCTAATGAACTAATAGCCAAGATAGAAACTTGATTACCATAAAATGTAGCAAATGGCATGTAGTTTTTGGATCTACCCTTCCCTTCTTGAGCCCTCTATATTCTTCTTCTTCCACAAGCTTCAAAAGTACACAAAGATCACTAAAAATGGCTCACACTCTCAAATAACACTCTAGGGTTTCGTGGATTAGGGTTTGGGACTAGGAGGCTGGAAATGAGGCTAAGGGTAAGGGTTTAAGAGCTTAAATAAGGTGCAGTCCCAAAATTAGGGTTTCACTCTGGCCGATCTACTCGTCAAGTCGAGTGCTCTTGACTTGTCGAGTAGGTAGCTTAAACCTCGCGTATAATCTACCCTCTACTCGACGAGTTAGGGCCACCAACTCGTCGAGTTACCCTTTCAAAATAAATAAATTAATGATTTAAATGCATACCAGGAACCATGCATTACAATTTACATAATTTTTTTTAACATAAAGACCATCTACTTATTCTGAAAATGACCATTTTTGTAATTTATAAAACCTAAAGACTATTAGATATGTTTTTTTATATTTGATATTGCCATATTCATACATATTTTTAGGCAATATTTATTTACATTACTATTAATATTTTGGTCATTTGCATAGAATAATGGTACTTATGAGTTTAAATTGTTATTTTGCATCCAAATAGAAGCATCTTCAAAGATAGGGACTGAAATTGACAGAATATGGAACTTTGGTGGATTGAAGAAAAGAAGAACTGAAAATCACCCAAAAGACGTACTCACGACGTGAACAATTCATGGTTCACAACGTGAGTGGAGAGTTCTAGAAGATATGCATGTGGGTGGAAGAGTCCTTGCCGAACACGGTTATCTCATATTCATGACGTGAATCCTTATGGTTCATGACGTGAACTCAGGAAATCAGAAAACTATAAATTCCCTTGCCCATTACGATTTGAAAAACTTTTGGCTGGAGAAAGAGGTTCCAGAAGGCGATTTTTAGCAAAAGAAAGGTCCTGGAAAAAGGGTTTCAACACCAAAAGAGTGACGGTCCATAATTTAGTTTACTTATTTGATACTTATGAACATGTTTCCTTATACTTTGATTTGTGTTAGTGTGTTAGTTGCTATTATGAGCAGCTGAATCTAGCTACTCTTGTTTAGCTAGATGAAGCTTCTAACTTATGAATAACTTAGTTTTATATGGATTTATTTAGTTGGTAAATTGCTTGTGTTGGATTTATAGTTACCTAGCATGCTTGTGTTTGTTTCTTTAGTTGCTTAATTTCATGTTCTGTGTAGCTTAGTGACCATTAAGTGCATGAACTTGTTTACCCAATGATTTAGTGAACTAAATTGTTAGAGCTAGGATTGACCAGTCTTAGTTAGTAATTAAAGTAAATAAACTTAGCTGTGCTAGAGAACGTAGATTATGACTATAATTGCATTTACATAATAAATCTTATATAGCATATTCATATTCATAATTGGTTTTGTGTTTAATTGTGTGTGACCATACATAGTTTTACATGAATCAATTAATTATTGATAAAGTTTGACTTAAATTACTAATATAATTAAAACCAACTTGATAATACATAATTATTAGCTGTCCATAAGGACGAAGTGGATTCGAACTAAACAAGAGTGTTTTTACTTATTGATTGAATTTGAGTTAAGTTCGTCTGACCTTGTAAAATCAGATAAAACCCTTTTTTAACTTGTTAATAATTAGGTTAATTTGATAGCAAGAAGATTAATTAGTAACACAGTTCCCTGTGATCGATACCCGACTTACCCAAGCTATATTATAATCTGACTAGATACACTGCCTATAGGTGCATAGTTAGTCTAAGTTTGTTAGGTTATAAATATTAAAATTAGTGGGTACTTTTGTGCACATCAATATTAATGAATAAGGTGGAAAGAGTGATTTCATCCCAATTCATTTAATCTAGAAAAAACATCATAAATGGTTTCATGTGTTTTTTAGAAATCTGACGTTTAGTCTCCAAGTTAAAAATCTCACAGATGGCCCATGTGTTTTCAAAGTTTTTGATGTTTGGTCCTTAGTGCTCACTTTGTTAAGTTTTGTGCTTTAACTAAAGGACATTTTGGTCATTTCATTACTATGTGGACCATTTATGAATTTTTTTGTTATTTAAAAAAATGTACATTTGATATATAAAGGCTATTTCTCTCTCTCTCTCTCTCTCTCTCTCTCTCTCTCTCTCACACACACACACACACACTCTCTATCTATCTATCTATCTATCTATCTATCTATCTATCTATCTATCTATCCAACATGTCTTCTTCTCCATTGGTACACCCCCTCTTCTTCTTTAGCCGTCATATTCCCTATAAAAATTTTAATTTTCTTTGAAAAGTTTCTTCAAACCACACCTTATATTCTCAAATCTCATTTGAAATCAGTCTCCAAATTCTCAAGGTCATTGTCTACTGTCTCAATTATTACAAACCCTTCTTCCACTTTGCGTGGAACCTTATTCACCGGTAAAAAAATCTAGCTTAGATTTAGGCGACAGTGATGGAATTGAAGCTCCTCCGCTCAGCGGCGGTAAAACTAGCAGATGGAAAAATCTCATCCATTCAATCATAGCTGGAGTAGAAACCATTCTCGAAAGATCTAAAGATGTTGTTCAAACCAAGAACTCATTACCCACAAATTCAACCACTAAGCCACGAAAACGGACCACCGATAAGAAGCGCGACGTCCCCTCCACCACCAAGGCTCCACGAAAGAGGGTTGTAAGCATAATCATGAATAACTTTTCCCTTATACTTATACTTTGCTTTTGGCTCAAATGATTCATAGACTAGCGGAGTAGCTTTGATTCGATTCATATCCCTAATTCTAATTATGAACGAAGGTTTGCAGAAATCAAAGCCTTATTGAAGACCATAACCAAAATGATGCAAGTTCAGGTTGAAGTTGTGGATCGGAAGATCGAGAATGAGATTGCAGGCCTGAAAAGCGAATTAGGTAAGAATAGAAACTATGGAGAAATCCTTGACCACTAATTGCCTTACCAAAGATGAGTTCAACGAGTTTTTAGAGGAATTGAAAGGGGGAAAAGGGCGTTGATGATATTGGTTATTTAAAATTGGATGAAATTAAGGGTTTTACCAAAGAAATTGTGGAGAAAAATGATTTAAAAGACATATAATGCCTGAAGAAGAAGTCGGGGTATACCACTAGAGAAGAAGATACATTAGAGAGAAAGAGAGAGGGAAAGAGAAAAAGAGAGAGAGAGAGAGAGAGAGAGAGAGAGAGAGAGATTATATATTAAATGTATATTTTATTTTTATTTTTTTTAAATAACAAAAAACTTCATAAATGGTCCATGTGGTAGTGAAATGACGAAAATATACTTCAGTTAACAGACAAAATTTAATGGAGTGAGCAATAAGGACCAAACATCAAAAGTTTTGAAAACACATGGACCATCTGTGAGATTTTTAAACTTAAGGACTAAATGTCATATTTCTGAAAAATATAAGGACCATTTATGATGTTTTTGTTTAATCTATTATCACATCACCTTCATATCATTTTTTTTCTTTTTCGTCTTTCGTCTTCCTTAATCTACAATATATGAAAATTATTTATTTCTCAACTCATTTGTCACATCACTATTTTTAATTTAATTAAATTAGAAAAAATATAAAATAAAATAAAACATAACATTAATTATTTAATTAAATTAGAAAATATAAAATAAAATAAAATATCACAAATTTTATTTTATTATTCTTTAAAAATAACATTTAATTAAAAAATCAAACTACACTAACGTTAATTAAATCCTAAAACGACAAACAAAATAATTAAAAAACCATACTACAAATGACAAACGACAAACTAAAAAAAATACTTAAATTCTAAATAAAGAAAAGTAATTTTTTAAAATATTTTGTGCCAACTCGTTACGAAAATTTTTCATGTTATGGTGTTCGCAATACTTATGTTTTTGTTGCATTCAAAAAAATTTCGTCAGAAACTCCGGGCTTTCGGGTGTTCATCGTGTGGTGAAAACAACATTAAACTCTTTTTTTGTTACATATTATTCTATTTGGAAGCAATTTTGTGTGTTGAACGATCCAAACCCCCCAAGTTGATACTTCAAATGATCCAGAATTAATCTTCAAAATATGACAATCCATATTGAGTAACTTGCCTATTTTCGAAAGTGTCAACGCCACTTCTTCGATTCTGCATCATTCTATGAATACAACTAATCTACGAATGATATCCATTTTCAATTTTTGAATTGAAATATAAAAGAAAGTATAGCAAACATAATGAAATTGAAAGAAAGAAAGGTGTGGTTTGAAACGGTAAAAAAAAGATATTTATAATAGGAAATTTTATTAAAAAAATTAAAATTTTTAAATAAATAGCAACTTCGTTAATATTTAGACCAACTCCAACTCATTTTCTTTTTTTCCTAAAAAATGGGGTAGATACTGTTTCATTTCAAACCTTACTTGAGTTGCTACCCAAAAAAATATATTCTTATTATATTCTATTCTTCCAACTTACATAGATTGTCAAACACAACTCTTCTACTAATTTATTTAACAAATATATAATCTATTTTTTATTACAATAATATTATGCATACATTTATATAAATATTATGCATACATATTTTTAATATGTATTTTAATTATAAGATTTTGTAAAATATGTTATTGTGTTTTAAACTTTCAATATGTATTTAAATTTTTATATGACTTTGATACACAAAAAACAAACTTTATATTTATAATTAATTAATATAATTCAATATATAACAAAATATTATAAATATTAAATATTACATTTAAATTATAATTAATAGATAAAAATAAACTAGAAATATATAAATATATAAAAAGAGTGATTAAAAGCGACAACTTAAAGTTCATCTCCATTTTAGGGGATATGAATATTGTTACATCAAATATGGTGTAATACTATTCATAACCTGCAAAATGAAGAAAAATGTGGGAAAATTGAAAAAAAATTGAAAAAAAGGTTGGTTGGAGATGTTTTTTTTATAATTTTTTCTACATAAAGACTATCTTTGTAATTGTTTCTTGTAGAGATCATTTCTAGTAAAAAAATTTGTCTATACAAAAACATCTTCTGCAAATTCAAGGACTACACAAAAATTTTTTATGTAAGATTCCCCATAAATGCAAAGAGATATACAATAAAAAAAAGGAGAGGGTGGATTTTAAAAAGAAAGATAAACACGACAACATTGTAAAAGAAGTGGTATAAATAAATGGGTTATTGTTACTATAGCCTAACCATCTTGCGTATATTGGTTTATATGGTCCCTCGTGACTATTTTTTGCTATTAAAGGGCTTATACTTGTAAATGACCGGTCAATATGGTACTTTAAGCCACAATTGAAGGTAAAACAATTGTTTGACTTGCCAACTAAGCAGCTGACTTAGCATTGACTTGGACTAGTGCTCATCTTCCACCTAAGCCTCCAGCTAACCCTCATTAACTTGCCATTATTGCTACCAAACCACCAACCACCCTTAGAGGACAAGGAAGCATCGGTGGTGGGGGCATAAAGTAGCTTCACAAATCGTTGGGGCTTAAGCTAGCAGAAATCGATACCTTTTTACCCTAATAAGCCAAACAAGATTCCGACCAACACCCTAAAATCTGTCAATGCTGGTTCCACCACCTCCTTCACCTGACTCGATAAATTCTGGAGAGTTTCTCAACCTCAACGACCTGCATTCCATTTTATGTGATTATGGAGACAAGATTGCTGTCAACCAAATCGAGATACAGACACTCAAATATCAGGTGGGTAAAGATTTCATTATGTGTCGTGTTGATCACATCAGTCTGCATCACAAGTTGGAAGATCATGAGAGGAAGCTAAAAGCGATTGTTGTGGTGATGGGCGGCGTCATGGTGACAATGCTTGGGATGATGATGGTTGGGGTCAAAGTCCTTATGAAGCTTGGATAAGTTGTTTAGGGTACATTACGACACATATATAATATAGGATAGTTATGGATTTTCTGTTCTTAGTGTTTTTTTTTTGTTTTTTTTGTGTTTGGTATCTAACGATCATGTGAAAATACATGTGTTAATGACATACATTTTGTTCGTATGTTAAGGTTTTTAATGGAAAAGGACCTGAGTTGCTCTCAGGCTTTTTGTATCTAATGTTTGACCATTTTTAGTTTGGTTGAAATATCATGCAAGAACAAGGAACAAAACATATTTTGGCTAGTTGTACCCCACGTGCGTTGCACGGTGAGGGTAGTTTTGTTATTTGATGTTTACAACGGCTGTAAAAGGGGTGTCTCATTCAAAAGGGTACCTGTTTCATTTTTTGTTATATTTTTCAAAGCAATTGTGGAGTGAGATTCAAAAAAATTCGACAGCATGAAGATTGTTTGTGGGTGTAGAAGTCCAGTAATAATTCGCACATCTAAGACTATCAATAACCCTGGAAGACCATTTTATGCATGCCCAAACCAAGTAAATGTAGTCATATGTTTAGAACCCTAGTTTGACGATTGTTTTTTTAATGTAACCTTAATTTTTGTTTTAGGGAGCTCGATCAGGTTTCATTTCTCGGGTTAATGAAATAAAATGCAACAATGAAGAAATAATTTTAAGTGTACTCCTGAGGTCGAAGAAAAACCTGGAAGAAGAGGTCTTGAAGTTGAAGCTGATTTTACTTTGTAGTTGGGTATTTTTTTGGGGTTTAATCATTTATAAGTTGTAATCAAATGTATTTGGGTAGTTAAATCGAGAACACTATGTACTTATGTGATGGTCCAATGATGTGTTGTTGTGCCATTACCCATAATCTAGTCAAATTAAGCCAACTATTGATGTTATTGGGTTCGTTAATGTCATTATGGATAATATGTTATGTCATTACCCTTAATTACATATAGCATCTTCACCGTCAACATCACAAGGACCACTTTTTTTCCATTAACATCACAAGGACCGCTCTTTTGTTCATTAAGCACACAAAGAGCACATGAAAAATAATGGGAATTGCATGCATGCAAGGTGAAAACTAATAGGAATCTGAAAGTCTTAATATATAACAACCAAAGCATGATAATATTACAAACCATTGTCAAAGCAAACATACTAACTTCAAACAAACAAGTAAATGTCAAAGCAAACAAACAAGTACAACTTAATGTCAAACCATTGTCACACATAACCACAAGAAACCATCAAATTCTACCTACTCATTAAGGTCTACCGGGTTTGCACTAGTTTCACCTTTCCCATCCTTGGTCTTAACCTTCTTTGCAAGTTTCTTTTTTATGATCCTCTCAGATTTTTTCCTTTTACCACCAATTTTTGGTCCACTCCTTCCTCATCAACTCTATTTGTTCCACTCCTTTCATTATCAACTGGAGTTGGTCCACTCCTTCTTTCAACAACTGTAGTTAGTCCATTACTTCCTTCATCAACTCTAGTTGGTCCACAACTTCCTTCACCATCTTTACCCTTGTCAATTATTTTCCTTTTCTTGATCTTTAGTTTGTTGGTCCTTTGCACCCTTGACCTTTCTACCTGTGGCCTTTCAACTTTAGGACATGTAACCTTGTTATGCCCTGATTGTCTACACACACTACACAAGATTATTTTCCCTGCGTTAGACAGTGTGCCTTGGAAGCTTTTCTGATGCATCTCTTCTTCTATTTACCTTTAGTCTACCTGGCATTCTTCTCTTCAATGGTGGTAAGGGTGGTATGAACTCAGTAATTGGCCACATGTTGCTACCATTCATTCCATGTATTTGGTATTTGTAAGTGTTCTTGTAGAAGGCAGCATATAACATTGGATCAACATAAGTGGCTACATCTCTATTCCGATATGATATAGTAGCTACTGAATTTACACAACCATACCCATTAAGTTGCCATACACTACAAGTACAAGTCTTCTTGTCAAGGTCAACAACATATGATTCTGCGAGGTTTCTGGTTTCAAATTGGTTTAGACCACTTGGTAAAACCTACCAATACCTATTAAACCCACCTTATAAGTTAGTATGTAAGTTATATTAAGAGAGTAGAGATTAGAAAGTACCTTTGAACTATTTTCAATTTATCTAGTAGGAGTGTAATTGATGGGAAAGGTTTGTAATCAGGCCATGAACAACCTTTCATCTTCAAATTGTATAGCCTCCCCATAACATATAATCTAATCTCCTTTAACATGGTGATGATTGGTTTTTTCCTTGCATCCCTGATGACATTGTTAAAGCTCTCAGATAATCCATTTTCCACTGTATCACACATCTTTCCTTCTTGAAAGAACGCTCTACTCCAAGATTTTAGGTTTGTTTCCACAAGGTAATCATAGGCTGCACGATTAAGTACTTGAATCTCCTTCATGGCAACATTGAATAAAGGCTCAATGGATGCTTTGCTTTCCTTTCAAAACATGGTCTCATAGTGCACACCACTGAATCTTTTCCTAAAGTTGGCAACAATATGCCTTGCACACTGCCTATGTTCAGCAATAGGAAGCACTTCCTTGACAGCCTCTAACAACCCCTATCAAATAACAGTGATATTTTAAACATCATGTAACTTAATTGTAAAATATATAAAAGTTGATAGTATAGGACATACCTTGTGTTGATCCGACATCAACGATATACCAAAACCATCCTCTAGATGAAGGTCAACTTTTAGATTTTCCAAGAACCATTTCTAATTTGCTTTGTTTTCTACACATACAACTGTCCATGCAATTGGGAATATGTGATTATTAGCATCCCTTCCTACAACAACAATTAGCTCTCCTGAACATAAACACTTTAAGAAACACCCATCCAAATTTATTATTCTTCTACAGCTCCCTCTTCGCCCTTGCTTTAGGCCATCAAAACAAATGTAAAACTTGCTAAAATAAGTCTTACCATCTGGCATAGCATTGCCATCGATTTTGACTGTTGATCTAGGATTTGATCTTCTTATCTCCTCACCATATGACCATAGCTTTGCATAGTGATCCACTAGTGTTCCCTCGATCAACTCAACTGCATACTTCTTTGCTCTTCTACACTGTCCCATACTTACATCTATCCCAAATTTCTCTTTAACCTCATCCCTAAGGAGCCTAACACTAACTTTTTGTTTCTGTAAGAATTGGGTGGTGTAATGTGTACCTATCCAATCATAGCTGACAATTGAACCTAATTTGAAGTTTCTTGCACAGTTATGCTCATTTATGAGACACTTAATTTGGAAAGATTTTTCCTTACTCATCCAAGATGCCCACAATCTAAACTTGCAAGCACCAGAACAACATTTCACTAAAAGTCTTATGCTACCATTTTTCTTGTAGCATAACTGATAACCATTTGCAACAGCATAGTTACACAACATGTGTTTCAATTGTTTAGGATTCACAAATCTCATACCTAATACAGGCTTCTGTTTTTTCCAATGAACTTTGTCATTGTAAATAGCTTGGTCATTAGATATTACCTCATCCTCATCTACATGATCATATGTCTCTTCATAAGGAGGACTATCAGGGGTAACTTGGTCCTTTGGGCACAGTTTGCTCAAAAACTCATCATCTTTTGTCCTATTCATAGGAATACATTCATCACGTTCATTGTCAACTTCCAAGTCAATGTTATCATCTTCCTTACCTTGCCAATCCTCCCTACTACCTTGCAGATCCTCCCTATCACCTTGAACATTCTCAACTTCAGTGTTAATTCCATCACCTTCCCCATCTTGCAAATCTTTTGTAGTGCCTTGCAAATCCTCCGTAACACCTTGCCAACTATGACCCACCAGATCCTCAATTTCAATTCCATCATCCAACTCCACATCGGTCATGCAAAAGTAAACATTGACTCATTCCTCATTAGCGAACCTTTGAATAAACCCCACAAACTCGTTCTTGTTCATTCCAGCAAAGTCTACATCATCGAACCTTTGTTGTGTACCATCTGAGTAACAAATAACGAGGTACCTTGTAAAAATTCTGGCAAAATGGAGATCTATCTTCATGTAGACAGCCATAAGATTGATTATGTTGCCCAATTTGAGCGAGGAGGAGTTTAAGAAACGGATTCGTGTCAATCACGGTTTGAAAAAAGTATACCAACGAAAAAGTAGCAGAATAAATGAAATGGACAGTTGAGATGGTTTAAACGGATATCAAGTTTCATTTAGTAACATAACTCGTGACATATTTAATCTAGTTGGCAAAGAGGTGGAATAAAACAACGTCCTAGTCGGATGGGTGTGACCGGTTGCACCCTTTAAATCTATAAATGTGACATTTTAAACTATAAAATGACAAGTATTAGCCATTTAAAAGCAAAAAATAGTCACGAGGGACCATTTAAACCAATATACGAAAGATGGTTGGGCTAGAATGACAATAACCCTAAATAAATAAGTAGATAAATTTTGTACTTGAAAAATCTATGATAAGATCTAATACATTTACATGTTAGATATAAACAAAAATAGAAAAAGTTGTAAAAGTACGAAAAAATAAATGCCACTAGATATATCATATATTATCTAAATTCTTTTTGAATATATTAAATTTATAATATGTTATATTTTATTAATCCAAATTCATATTGATATATATTTTTGATATAAACATTTAATTTATACTTTTTACATCCACTATCATCGTATATTTTATTTATATGTGAATAAATTATTTATCAAATTTATATTAAAACTCTATTTTTTTTAACCGACGGAGTTAATATATGTTGGCGTACACGGGAACGTTAGACTCGGATCCGCAAAGCGGGCACAGCCCGGAATCACCTCCCTTTCTGCCTCCGTATGATTCACCACTTTGATCAAAGCAAGACTTGCACCACCTCCCACTACCTTGATGCATCTTACCAACTGAGCTAATAGTCATTTGCTATATTAAAACTCTTATTTAATCTTATGCGTTTACGTATAAACGGTGTATATCTATAGTTTATTCACATGTCAATAAAAAAAATAAGTTTTAATATCAATCAAATAAAAGGTTTATTTATATTTAAATAAAACATATGAAAACTAAAATAAAAAAAGTAAAAAAAAAAATTGTTTTACTTTTAAAAGACATTATGTTGATATGAATAACTATTTATACCGAATACAAATTCATACGAATTATGATATATTTGTGCTTTTCTTATAAAAGAATATTTTAAAAGTTAGTGATTGAGATTTATTCTTGTATTCTTAAATTTTTTTACATTCTCGTTCCCTTATATGTACAATTATAGTATTTACTACCGTAATTATACTTTTCACTCTTTTATAAGAGGTCAATACATAGAAGAATTGCCATAACATCAGTTGAACATGACAAATAAAATATGTAAATATCAAGACATTATTATAAAAAATATGAGCACACATAAATAATGTTTGCATAATAGTGATTAAAGAAACTCCATTTGAACATATCAAGAAGAGAAATAAAAAAAAATGTATATATCAAGACATTATTTAAATATAATATGAACACAAATAAATAATGTTTGCGTAATCGTGATTAAAAGTCTTCGTTAAAATAATGTTTGCATAATAGTGATTAAATCGGGGTCTGCATAAAATTAGTAAATTCAAACAATTATAAAAGTATATCTTTTATATTTTATTTAATTTCATAAGTATTATATTATGTGTATGTTTGACAAAATTAACTACAACTGATTGCTGATAGCTACAACATTTATTTATGTAAATGTGTTTGAAAAAACTAGTGAGACATAAAATCAAAAGCTAAAATGTCTCAAAAATCAAACTTGAAATAACTTTTGAATTATAAATTTTTTGTTTGAAATAAAAACTAAAAATTCATATGCAGAACAAAACTTTTTATTTAATTCGACTTTTTGGGTTAACATAAAACCAGCTACTTCTGAATGAAAATGTAGGTGGGAGATGGTGGCAATGTATGACCATGAGATAAAAGGTTGCATATTACGTGTATTTGTTAGAACAAGAGTATAAAAGCATAAATGAAACAAAAGATAAAACTGGAAAATTAAGGATACGTTTAGTATTATGATGTAAAGCTCCAAATTTTTAAAAGATTTCTCATTTATGCTAGGATTTAAGGCATCTCAAAGTGCTAATGGAACACACTTATTTTGGTACTAAAAGAAAGTAACAATCAACATTCATAATAAAGATAACTCAAAAACATCTCACTTCGTTTCAAAAAAAAACAAACATCTCACTTACCTTTAGGACAACTATGTGGTGTGAACGATCTCACTTACCTAAGGGGAAATAAATGTTAGAAGCTTCATTAGACAATGACCCTTATTTATATATAAAAACCCACGTGGCTTAATCATGCCAAAAGAATGTGGCACATGAAATGAAATCGTTTTCATAATCATAGATGGTAATGGCGTGTTGGTGGAGGGGATGAAAGTTTGGCTGACTCATGACTCATGACGCTGGGTCGGGTCGGGTCGGATTATCCAGCTATTAAATTGACCATTGACACTATTAGGGTTATATGCAGAAAGTTAACCATAAAACGTGCTTTAAGCACTTGAACAGTACAAGCAACTAAAGCAAACCTATTTCTAGGAGATGAAGTTATCATTAGAGTCAGAAAAGCATGTGGTCTTTAGAGTTGAATGCAAATTAATTAACTAATCAGCCTCCTTTTAATCCAAAAGTCAATTTTGGTTGCGTTTAAGCATTCTATTGGATAAAATCAGATATAAATTATTGATATTATTTCAACAGTTGTAACGTCACTTTCTTGCCATCATTCTGTTTTCGCAAGTTACTTAAAAATAATAAGAACAATCAAGGTTCCATTTTTTATTGAAAGCATTAGCATAATCTTTCTTCAACAGAAAAAAAATGGTGGCTGTGTTCAACAAGGAGCTTTTGAGCTGGTATCTAATTACTCTAAAGCTCAAAGAAACTGTCGACGCCGGAATCCCAACCACCAGCCGATCGATCAACTTTTCCGGCGAAGAGAATCAACAGTCATATGAACCACTGCAGATTGATATCAATGGTGGTTCTGAAACCATAAAGGAAGGTCCAAAATCGCCGGAATCGGAATGGATGATCACGGTTAGAGAAAGGCTTGAGGTTGCTCAGAAAGACGACGTCGCCGGAACTTGGGGAAAGCTCTGTATCTATAAAGTTCCTCAGTATTTACGCGATGGTGAAGATAAAGCTTATATTCCAAACATCGTCTCTTTAGGGCCTTACCACCATGGAAAAAAACGCCTGAGAAACATGGATCGCCATAAATGGCGGGCGTTTCACCAGATTCTGAAACGTGGTAATCAAGATGCTAAACTCTACATCGATTCCATTAAAGAACTCGAAGAAAGGGCAAGAGCTTGCTACGAAGGACAGATTACTATCAGCAGTAACGAATTCGTGGAAATGATGGTTCTCGATGGCTGTTTTGCTCTCGAGCTTTTCCGGGGAGCTGCAGAAGGGTTCTCGGAACTCGGTTATTCCCGATGCGATCCGGTTTTTGCAATGCGAGGGTCGATGCATTCGATTCAAAGAGACATGATAATGCTCGAGAATCAGATTCCTTTGTTCATCCTTGACAGATTATTAGGGCTCCAATTCGGTCAGCCGGATCAAAAAGGGTTAGTCGCGAAGCTGGCTTTACGATTCTTCGACCCGTTAATGCCAACCGATGAACCGTTGACGAAAAGCCACCGGAGCAAAATGAAATCGTCTCGAGGGTACGACGTTTCCAGCGCGTTTGACCCGTTATCGGACCAGTCATATCTTCACTGTCTCCATGTTTTCCGGCAGAGTCTATTGAGTAGAGGACCGCAGATGGAGCCAAGAAGATGGATCAAACGGTGGTCGCATAGTAACCGTGTCGCCGATAAACGTAGAACACAGCTCATCCACTGTGTAACCGAGCTTAAAGAAGCCGGAATGAAGTTCAAAAAACGAAAAACCGATCGTTTCTGGGATATTAAATTCGAAAACGGAGTTCTAAAGATCCCCCGGCTGTTAATCCACGATGGGACGAAATCTCTGTTTCTTAATCTGATAGCATTCGAGCAATCGCATTTGGACTGCGGGAATGAGATAACGTCGTATGTGATTTTTATGGATAATTTGATAAACTCGCCGGAGGACGTGGGATACCTCCATTACAGTGGGATTTTTGAGCATTGGTTAGGGAGTGATGCAGATGTAGCAGATCTGTTCAATCGGTTATGTCAGGAGGTGGTTTTCGATATTAATAACAGTTATCTGTCGGAGTTATCGGAGAAGGTGAACCAGTTTTATAATCACCGGTGGAATTCATGGCGAGCGACGTTAATTCATAACTATTTCAGCAATCCTTGGGCTATTATTTCGTTTTTCGCCGCCGTGATTCTGCTCATCCTCACGGCAACACAGACGGTTTACGGTGTTTATGGGTATTACCGGCCACCGGCATCTTGATGGTTTACGGCCGGAGAAACTGATATATTTTCACATAACTGGGTATGAATTATTGAATTTTGCATAGATTTTACAAAAAAAAAAAAAAAAAAAAAAAAAAAAAAAAAAAAAAAAAAAAGGTTATTTTTTAGGGAAGAAAATAAAAATGATTGTAATATTTATAAAAGGATTTTATATGAGTTTGAGTTTGATTTGGAAAGGTTTTATTGTATTGGAATAACAAACAAAGATATAGATTATTTATTTATTCAATTAAATTAAATTTTTATTTCTACAAGTGCTCCTACATAATAATATATATCATATTAATATATTAAAATATTAAAATATTATTAAATGAACATTAAATATTACTACCAAACAACTAACGTGATCATATATTCATATGTAACATGAGGAAAATTGAAAGAAACGTTTCTTTTTATTTTTTCTTTCCAAACTTAACTTTTCCATCTATAAACATATTTTACTACAAAAACGGATGAAAACGTGTTGTTCATGAAACGAATTTCTATTTATGGAAGCCATATTATATTAGTTAAGTACCAAAGTATATTAGTTAAGAATTAATAAGATGACCTAAAGCAAAACACAAACTTGAAACTTTAAGATGGTCGACGAATTAGCTGAAAAAATATATGCTAAAAAATAACATTTGTTAAAACTAGCTTATAAACTAATTGAATATATATAAAATAACTTAACAAACATGTAAAATATTATGTTTTTTTATAACAAATAGAGGGTACATTTGAAAAAATTGAACAAAAAAAGCTCAATAAAGATTTTTCTCAAAGTTTTCATCAATATAAACAATAGTATAAAAATAGTTACCACCATTTGTTCTCTATTTCTTGAATTGTATAGAGTGAGAGAAAGATTGTAATATTCCTTTTCAGTTTTCCCCATAATTCTCTCCCTAGATAGAACCAGGAAAATAGAATAAAAAAAAGTACAAGAAAAGAAAGAATAAAATATTATTAGTTATGTTTTCAGTTTGAAAAAAGTCTTATTTTTTAAGTAAAGGGAAGTTAAAGTGATTACAAATTTCTCTTTGTACATAAGAAACCATACATTTTCATTATCGTGAAATATTTCCTCCCTTTCTAAAAACACTAAAATCTCTTTCCCCTTTCTCCCTTTTCATCATTTTCCATCCTAAAAGATACTTTATTTCCCATTTTTTATTTTTTCGCAAAAGAAAAACTCATAAATAAACATAGTATAAAGATATGATTGTCTCTTGGATTCCGACACATTCCAACAAATTACTATTCATGACTCTATTCCATCACTAATTGGTTACCAAGTCGACTAACTCAATTCCATAGCATTTCTCTTAAGTGTTTGATGAATTTGTTGAAGAGTTATAAGGGTAAGGAACATTATTGGATATATACATTTCGTCATATTTTTTTTTTACACAGTTTACCATGTTAAAAAAATATATCATTATAACCAACTAATGTAGATGATCAACACAGCTCCGACGAGCCTTCGGTCATCTTATCTCGTGAAACAAAAATCTTCCGACAATTTTATTTGGATCTGTAGTTTTTGTGTGTTTGTTCATCAAAAACTCAAATCTTGATGAACACCCAATAATCAACTCGATGAACTACATGGATGGACTTGAAAATCAGTTTCAAATTTGTCATGTAAGAGCTCCAAA
Source organism: Lactuca sativa (assembly GCF_002870075.4). Classification (NCBI taxonomy): domain Eukaryota; kingdom Viridiplantae; phylum Streptophyta; class Magnoliopsida; order Asterales; family Asteraceae; genus Lactuca; species Lactuca sativa. Next base: position 177,402,031 of record NC_056624.2, on the reverse strand, counting down.
AAAACCTGAATTCGCCATGGTTGAACTCGAAAAACGCTTATTCCCAACAAACCCAAAAAGAAACCCCATGGATGAACTTGAAATACCCACAATTTTCACGTGCAAGTACAAAACCATGTTCATCCGAAAAATAAGCCAAAACATCATGTTATCGATCTGCAATGAATGTGTGTTCATCAGAATCATGCCATGTATGTACCTTCAACACTTTCAGATATGGATGTCTGTGTTCATGTTTGACCGAAAACTCATGTGTCATGGATGTGTGTGCCTTCAATGATTTCATATCTGTCATGGATCTAAGTACGACTTGTACGGATGTGTGAGTGTGTGCCTAAGACAATGGCCAAAAAATTCATATTTGGCTGGAAACCTATACTAACCGATAATATATGTTTTTTAAACAGGGTAAACATGAACACATATGATAAGACTAGTTCACACACACACACAGACTAGACAAACTTTCTAAAACTATTTCCTCTGACAGGGGATGAGGAATCCATTTACATCTGTTGCACATACAAAAAATCGAGAACGAGCCCCTGTCCCACGTTTTTAGGTGGTAAAAAAATTTAGAATTTCTATCACATTGACATCACACCAAATGTCAGTCCAATGCACGTTTTTCAAACACAGTACAACTTGTTATGTCAAACAGGTATTATCCCACAATGTCATAAGATCCTCATTTTCCCCACCACAACTATGATAACTCTTTAAAAAGACTTAAGCTTCATTTGTCTATAACATTAAACTTACGACTACTAAAAACCTGTACGAAATGATCTCCTACATAAAACAAACCATTAAAAAAGTCAAGTCTAACTTCTTAGGAAACAAAATCTATAAAACTGTTTGAACATCTTTCAGTCTCTAGGAAGAAGACTTGTACTCTCGGTTGATGTTGCCCCCCGCTTTCCATTGTAAGTCTGTATAAAATAAGCTTACTTAAGTAACAAATAGCCCCAAAATGAAATATAATTTGTAACTTTAATGTAAAATGGGGATAAAAAGGGTACCTGTTTTCCAAACGAAAATGGGACGTATTTGTATTTGACCATATGCAGTATTTGTTTCTTCATGGTAAGAGCGAATAAGATGACCCAGTAAAAAAGGAGTATAGGCCAAAAAACAGGCACATCGAATGCACTGAAGAATGTCAAAACAAAAGCAATGCAGAAGGCTTTTGTTATCGAGTACCTGTCATCAATGAAAACAAGATTGACATCTGGTGATTTCATTGTCAACAAAAGAGACTGGAATGTTGGGTAACAGGGTTAGCTTTTTAAGGAGAAGGTCGTTTGTATCTGCATAATATTGGTGTATTGTTATATTCAGCAACTTCGATATGAAGAACTTACCAATTTGCTTGAAATGGATCCAGACAGATATTTTATCAAGTACAATTGAGTAATTGGAAGAGTATTATCAGCAGTAACAGAATTATTTAACTGGTGGCTTTGAAGAATGATGGTTAATTGGTTAGCAATTAACAGCATAAACATCCTGATTGCTAACCCTAGATTATGCTGCAAATCAACAGTCCAGTTCTTCTTGCTATCAATTTGTGTGTGTTGTTGGGTTGTTGATCCCTAGATTCAGTACGAGATCCTATTTGATCTAATATCTAAATCTAAAGTAACTAAATCAGTTGATCGCTGAGTTAATATTGCAATTGAAATCAGGAATTAGAAAATCGAATTTAGAGTAGAAACAGTAATTACCAAAACTTAAACTCGGGAAGACGACGAACAAAAGGGCGGAACTCATCGGAGCTCCGAGAGGGAAGAGTAGGGCCATCGGAAAGGTCTTGGAATTCCGGATCAACCTGAGGAGATAGAAACCCTATGAGCAGATTAAGGATGTATATCCCGAGTGCGTACGAGACCACGTAAAACCCTTGCACAAAAAACACGCGGACGCCATAGATGAACGCGATGGCAAAGAAAACGATCCACCGGTAGAGCAAGAACGGCGTTGACTTGTCGAGCAAATGTTGAAAGCGTTGTGACACCACAAAACCCCACCGTTGCACGGCTGCTGCAGGTGTGTCCGTTGAATGCAGCGAACCGGCTGATGGGGGAGCGTCGGTGCTGGGGGTTGCTGTGGTGGGGCCGGCTCCGGGATCCATCATCTTACCGTCGTCTCTCCTACGTAAAGAAACCGATTTGGGGATAGATTCAAGCAACCGAATATGCCTGTGATTTTGTAGGTTATAAATCTAAATTTTACCAGAATATGATATTTTCTCTTACAAATAACTTAAGATAAAAAAAAAAAAAAAAAAAAAAAAAAAAACAGAGAAAATAAAGGAGTTCTTGTCATTATTTATTAGCCAACAAACTAATGAGTTTGATTTCAAATGGTCCCTATGTTTTTAGTGAATTGTAAATATGTAAATAAGTATTGTAAATATGTAAATGGTCCCTATGCATCTTATTTATTTATTTATTTTTAAATAGCAAATAATTAGCAAGTGATTAAATAGCAACGAAGTACAAAAGTATGAGCGAAGAAAAAGTAAAGAGGCTACAAAAATAAATGAAAAAAATAGTGAGCAAATCCACTAGCAAACAACCACAACCCTTTTACTTTTAAATTTACACAATGAGTATAAATTAACAATAATAGTGTCTACTATTTTTGTTGGAGGCACCCTGATATTCTTAAACATCTCGTCTAATACCCACAAGATATGATTAGATGATTAAAAAAATAGGATAATTATTTGTCGCGATGATAAATAGATGTTTTTTTATTATTGAAGGTTATGTAGGATAAATAACCTAAACGAAAGTCGTAGTAGCGGTAAAAGTGAACTCGTGCATATAGAAAACATCCAAATCTGACTTCATATGAAAAAGTTATAATTTTTCGAAGTTTCAACTCAGCAGTGCACGACATAAGACTGAAATAGAAATCGGTTGATTGTTAGCTAAAACGATTTAAACATAAGTTGAAGATCTCTACGATACAATTTCGTCGACACAAAGACAGTCGAGAATGGATGTCATATGTTAGAGTTATGATTTTTATATGAGGTTTAACAGTCTAAGCTCTTTAAAAACATAAATTTAAAAATAAAGTGATAATTAGTCGATGAAGTCGAAAGGAAAGTTGTAGATCTCGTCGATAGGTGTGCGTGGATATAAAGAACATCGAAAACGGAGCTTGTATGAAAAAGTTACAGAATTTACAAAATTTATGTTTTGCTCGACACATGTTTCTAGAAGGTGACAGCTGACATGTGGCACAAAACAGTTGGGGAGACATCACTTTAAGTGTTCGGTACGCACCTTGAAAAGTGTGGCGCGTAATCACGAGTTCTGCCTATAAAAGGGGCATCAGCCCCTTATTTGTCTGTACACCTTTCTCAACTTCCTCTCAACCTCTAAACCCAGTTTTTGGGGTCTTTCTTCGGAATTTTGGATTATTTTAGTTTAGCAAAGCTCTGGGGAGCTATTCTTTGACTAGTAGAAGCTCTCGGGTCGAAGTTCTACTAGTGCAATCTCTCGGTTTTCGCTAAAATTTATGTAAGTTAAGCTACATTTATATCGCTTTCAATATAACTTATATTTATAATCATAATCATTGTTATGAACCTATAAGATTTATCAGTGATTCCCCGTAATTATACTGATTTATCTACTTACGAGAGTGATGTCTATGTTGGATTTAGTGAGGTGTTTAAAGTGATATTTCCGAACAATATGCTTTGTATACCACACGGACCCTACCTCCGATATGATCCTACCTGGTTATTCCTTACTTGATAGATCTTGATGTAGACATTGTGTAACATTCTAAAGTTATAAGGTGAAAATTTTATTTTTAATTCAACCATAAACACCATTTAACCTTTTTAATCATTCAAGAATATGTCAAAATAAAATAGTTATTAGAATACAATCCCAAAATCATAAGGTTGCGGAAATATGGGTGGATGCATTGCGATCATGTCAGGCCCTTCCCTTTCGAACCTGAAGTACCTAAAACCATAAACATAAACTGTAAGCACAAAGCTTAGTGACTTCCCTTAAAATACCCCATACCATACATATATAACAATCAAAAACATATTGGGTCTATTTCGCCCTCTTCGGTATCTTTCAACCGGTACTGTGTCTATTTCACCCCTTTCGGTATCTTTCAACCGATATCGGATTTATTTCACCCCTACAACTAACACATATAATCATAATAGTAAGAGTCACAGAGACATCAAGCAGATACATACATAACATGTAATTGTCACAAAGACAATCATCATACTACAAACATAATCTAGTGGGCCAATATTGTTGCCTTTGACCCACGGATATAGTGAAGGAAACTCACCTCAGTTCGCTAACACTTCAACTACAGCTCAGGCTACTGGACCGGAGAATCCCCACACTAACCAGTCAACTACAAACATAATCAATAATTGGGTCACAAACCATAATCAGGACTTAATTCACTAATCCCGACTCCTAGGGTAAAATACTATTTTACCCTTCCCTTCAATTGGCCTAAGTCCATAAGACACACAAGGCCTAATATGGGCCCAATTCCATAAAGGCCCAAAGCCTACATTATCTATTACCATATGTGTCTAAACCTTTCTTTCCCAAAGTCCAAAGCCTTATGATACTTGATCCTCAGGTCACGGCCCCGAATTATGAAATGACCCGAACCAGGGTGTTACACATTGGGATTAGTGAGAAATCTATACCGTCATTAATTACTAGGAATATTAGACTAAGACTCAATATGAATCGTACTTAGGTCACATTAAAGGAAAAGTTAAAGTGTTAGGTGGAGCGCTGCCAAATTCTATAGTCACCCACCTAAGTCAAGTGAGTACATAGTCCCTTTCATGAATATGATTTTAATACAAGTATTAATTGAAGTATTAAATATCTAATAAAAATGTTTATATGTGAGCTATATGCGTATTTACTGAAATATGTGTAAGAAATATATTTGATGATATACTACGTGCAAACTATATATGGTTCTATATGTGTTAAGATATATATGTATTATTGCGCGATAATAATAATAATAATAATAATAATAGAAGTATTAATAAAGAGAAGGATAAAAGTGTATAAATACCTAAATACTTTATGTTAAATATATACACTAAATTAGGATAATGTTTTCTAAATAGAATTGGTATTGGGAGCTTAGTAGTTTGCTTGTTAATGAGATAAGACTTCTTATAGATGCCTAGTTCAATTAAGTTTGATATTGGGTAGTCTTATTCAGAGTATGTTGGTGTAAGTTGGGAATGGATTGTAGGGTTCTGTTCCGTGACATTTTTAGGTGTTGATGATACGAAAATACGTACCGGAGTATGAATCGTTTTCCTTTTTGGATGATCACAAATGGTGGGTCCATATCAGGTAACTATAATGGTATGTCTGGTAATCTCCGAGAGTAAGATGACAACACTTGATCATTATATACGGTCCTGTGAATTTCGTTTCTAGTGTAGTTTATAACCCAAAGACGTAGATGAATTTGGATACCATATTCATTAAATACTCTGATGGCTCAGGTGCCTTTATGACTTTCACCAGCCAAAGAAGCCCCTAGAGGTGTATTCAAGTCCTTTCTTTTAAACGGTTTATCTTCCTGATAATCATGGACTAGGGTCTATGAGGATCGATTAGGGTGGGTATATATGGGTATGAGGTTTTATAGATATCCAAGTCAGAATTACATGTATATGTTGTTTGTTAATAGTTTGTTTTGTAGGGTTAAGATATATATATATATATATATATATATATATATATATATATATATATATATATAACATTGTAGGATTGAAATTCATATGTACTCACCTCGTGTCCCAACCTAACCCACTCACTTTATATGTATCACATGTATCAAGACTTAAGCTAGATGAAATTGATTAGGATGTTGAGTGATTAAGAGAAAACATGTAATGGTGTTCAGTACCATTAGGTCTTTATGTTGTAACTTATGTATTTGTATTGATTATGACATACATATAATTTTTTTGAGGTAATCTTGTATTAAAAAGATTTTTATATATTGGGATTTTTCGTAAATGAACTATCATGATTTTTAAAGTATAAAGAATGTTCTTTTTGGTTCTGAAAATTTAGAGGATGTCACATCTTGTTCCTGGCAACATGTAAAATCAGTTTCTTGAAAATGAAAGGGTCATTGGATGGATGACTCGACAATACACATATTAATGCACCTTTTTTAGATTTTTAAGAAAGCCACATGTGAAATCCTCCCTTTTAAAACCGTCAAACACCATTTATTTAGAGGTTATATGATCCCAATGTCATTTACTTTGTTCATCAAGATGGAGAAGCATAGGATAGTCATCAAGGAGATAAGGTTTTTGTCGGTTGTCAGAATGAGTGAGTAACTAAAGCTATTGTTCCATATCTTACATGATCTATTCATCTAAGCCCATCCTTTTTATTCAGATCGCTACTATCACTTATTGTGTTTAATCTGCACATTCGTTTTTATAGCATGTTGATTTCAAATGATGTCAGCTAGGATCCTATATATCTGAAAAATAAACTCAACTCCCAATGGGTTTTTGTAAGGTATAAATTATCATATTTTAATGGTAGTAAGTTTTTATTCATTGATGTTGACTTTGTTGTGTGACAACTGAGAAAAATTACGTCATCGATCACCGTTAGGAAAGGGTAGAAAAAGATTAAATGTAATAACTTAGCCTCGTATTGTTTGATTTATACCATAATATAATCAAATATGTTGTTACATTTAGAGTTAAATCGACTATTAGGCTAAATTAGCATCCAAAAAGTTGTACCTTCTTTTAAAACACTTTAGATATTTAGATAGTACTCGTCGACGTGATCTCAAAGATTAATATCATGTCCAATGTCATAACTAATTGGTAAGACTTACATTAATATCATGGTCATTTTTGGGTTGCCTTAGTGATCCAAATAATATTAGAAAGTTATGAGAGAGATATATAAATAGTTTATTAATTGTTCATAAGATGATAAAATAATTAGAAATTAGTTTAGAATTGATTTGGAATTAATTCAAAGTACATGATTAAATGTTAACTATTCAATAGTTGAATAATGAAAGGTTTTAGATCCCTGAAAGGGTGGATGGATGAAAATCAGCTTAAGATAAGGCTAAGGATTTTCATCCAAGGCTATACAATGAAGGAAGGTTTGGATTTTAGATCAAATATATTATTTGATTATTATCTTTATCTAGTTGCCAATTCAAATCAGTTTTCTTTTCAAGCAACCTAAGAGTTTTTGTTCTCTCTTGATTAAATCCTTAGTCGATATTTATTATTTTAATGATTAATCTTCTTACATCTAATAGTTTGGAATTGTTGCCTTTGATTTTTTAATTTATTTAAATAAAGTGGGGTAGGTAATGTAATGTAAGGTGAGGTGGAAGTGCGGTTAGGGTGTGTTTATTTAAATAAATTAAAAAATCAATGGCAAAATAGTATTTTTAAGGTAAGATAGGGACCAAGCGCGCAACAAAAACAAACAGTAGGGACCTTCCAAGTTAAAAAAAAAGTTAGGGACCAAACGTGTAAGTTACCCCAAACCATAGGGATCATTCGTGTAATGTACTCTTTAGTTTAAAATAACAACTTTACCAAACTTAAATTATACAAGAGGCACTGCATTTTTCATGGTTGTGCTTCATTGTTGAAGTATATCGACCAACATATAGGGAGATAATTGGAGGTCGTTGAGGCCAATAAAATTAATAACCCTAAATCCTTTACACTAAAATAGTGTGTAGTGGTAAAGATGTCGAATCCGTGGAGATTGGTTCAATTTTATAACTCTATCAAAAATCTCTTTGTAAAAATACTTGTAAAATAACAATAAAAGTAAAAAATGGGGGTTTTGATCTTTTCAAATACTTGAAATAAACTAGAATTAAACTAAGATTTAAATGGACAATTTCAACAAAAACAAGAGTTTGATATAAAATCAATAAGAGAAAGATAGTTGGCTTAAGGTTTCCTCACTTTGACTTTTTGATGAACATATCATTAGAGTCCAATGGTGCAATACTTGTTTTAATTCCTTAATTTGGTTATATTAATCCAATAAGCTTGAGATTACCTAGACTTTTCTTAGTTGTTAAAATGGTTAGAGAAGCTCATAACAATTCCCTTAGTCAAAGTCACAATTTCCATTAAGCATGTAATTAGTGAAGGTCAACTAGCATTAAGAACAAAAAAGTTACCAAATCCAAGAGAAGTCAAATGCTTTCACTACCATGTTGGAGAAAATGTTTTTATGATTGTGTGAAGCAAAACTAACACAAAAAAAATCATTTGTTGCTTGCTAATTTGAAGATCCTTTAATTAATCAAGAAATTAGCCAACTAATCACCATAAGCATATTTAAACTCATGAATAAAAACATACAAGTAATAATATGATTTTAAAACATATAACATTCTCATAAAGATTCAAAAACAAGTTCATGGAATCTTCAACATTCAACAAAAGTCAAAGGATTTCACCAAAGTCAACCAAGTTTTGTCTAGCTAAGCATTGCTAAACTCAAGAAAACAAGATAAGAAAAGATTGTACCAAACATTCAACAAAATTTAGAGATCAAAAGATGATGTTATTCAATGTTCTTGGCCTTCAAAGTCTTCAAAATCTCTAGAGAAAAGGCTCCAAAGTCGGATGTGCCAGTGTTTCAAAAGAAACCCACCAAACTTGCTCAAATAGAAGCCAAAAGTAAAATCACAAACCTACGCGGGTCGCGTGGAAATCTTACGCGAGTCGCATGAGCTGATGGAGAATGGGCCTTTTTCATTTGTTGGGCTTGAACTGCTTAGTTCACTAGCCCAGTTTAAGTCGATCAGCTTCTAGCCCATTTTTCTTCAAGTTCTCTTCAATTTTAGCTCAATTTGACCTTTCCAAATCCTCCAAAGCTCTCGTAATCACCCGATCATCAATCTCCGCACACTCGAAAATTCTCCCGCATCTTCAAAATTTAAAGTTTAATAATTCTTCCAAGCCTTCAAGTAATTTACAAGCCCACTCCATGCATCATTTCCATAGCTATCAAGCCCAAAATTCCTGACGACTTCTAAGCCCAATCGCTTCCCAAAGATCCCGCTCCGCTACTCTCCGTAAAACCTTCAATTACGCTCATGAAATTCGAAAGTACCCGAAAGCGGTCATAAAATAACAAAAAGGAAAATATGCATGAAAATTAACTAAAATGTGAATGAAATATGCTAAAATAAACTATAAAAAAGAAGTAAATAAAATGAAACTATCAATAATGAATGCATGTTCCACATTTATGTGAGGGAAATCTGCGAAAAAGTCCCAAAATTTTAGGCCAATTTACGATCTAGTCCTAAATTAAATTTCATTAACGAAAAAAGACAAAAAAAACCGACTAATTTAATCATTTTAGCCCTCTTTTACCTTTTTAACAGGTTACTGCTGATGTGGCATGCCAAGTGGCGTGCTACGTTGACATGGCAACTAATTTCATTTTTAATTTTCTTTTATTCTTTAATAATTTTAAAATTAAAAAATAAAAAATATCCCCCCTTTTCTTTCCCGTGTTTCCTTTCTTCTTCCTTGAATCTGCAAATTTAATGATACCGTCAGAGAAACAAATCCGGTGAAGCATCTGTCCACTAGGTTTTGTCCCTCGACAATCATCGTCTTCCTCTGCTTTTACTTCTTCCATATATGGTTTCTTGTCTTCCACCAAATCGGTAATCTCCCTCACTCTTTCTTTATCTCACAAATCCATCTCTCATTTCTCTATCCTATTTCTAAAGTCCGACACCTCCCCTATCACCCCCAACACCTTCTGCTACCACCACCACCACTCATCACTCAATGAATCAAACCTAAAAGTTGAACCATAAACCTGCAAATAAAACATTACTTAACCCTAACCGGTAACTCAAAGAAGAGGGATGTGCAAATCGTATAAGCAGGTTCAAATCCCCAAATCGTCTTCGTCGATGGTCCTCCTTTGTAATGCGATTCAAGCATACTGACAACAAGAACGACTCTCGTGCCAAATCAAAAGAATGATGAAGCTTTTTATGACGATGGAGACAGAGAGGGGATCGCCGGAGATTCATGTGATTTCTTCAGGGATGATGGAGATCGGGGTTTTGGATTTTTGGACGTGAAGATAGGGGGAAGAGTTTCCCGAAGAGGTCCTGTGAAGTGGCCAAATTTTGACTTCAAGGGATGTGCTCCGGTGGTGGTTGTCCAAAAGTGATGACATTATGGTTCTTCAAGTGTTAAGAGAATAGGGAGGAATAGATATATGTAAAAAGGAATGTATGGGGTAGGGAGGTAAAGTTTGGGATTTTGGTTTTGAAGGTGAAGGTCACTGGTTCAAATCAACATGCATCCTTTTTATTTAATTTGACTTTAGAATTTATTACATTAAATATAAATGTTATGGATAAATTCATAAGAGTCTTTCAGTTCGATTGGTTAAGAGCATGATTTTCGATTTGAAGGTCACACGTTCGAGTCCCCCTCCTCTCGTTTTTATCCTGATAATCTGATTTTTCAAATAATGAAGAAATGCCACATCAACTGCCAAAAAGTTTACTTGGCGTGTCACCTCATCAAGCAACCTACTGAAATTTAATGAAATTTAATTTAGGACTAGATCGTAAATTGACCTAAAACTTTGGGACTTTTTCGTAGATTTCCCTTTATGTGATTATATTGGTGTATTTATGTTATGCCACGTCATGTTAACTACTTCATTATTAGTTAGACTTTTCTGTTTTAATCAGTTAGGCTCATATTAGTTTAGCTCATGTTAGTAGTGCACATTAGCATAGATAAATCTGATGTATATATATCATTTCCAGTTGAATGAAACATAACAGAAAAGATTCTCTCTTCATTTTGTGAATTGTAACATGGTATCAGAGATTATGCTTTCGTCTGTGATCTGAACTCTGTTCAAATTTTTTTTGTTCTTCATTTCGAATTGATTCCCCTTCTTCTTTTCAGATCGTTTTTTTCATCAATGATCTTTGTTTGATTCCGCCTAATTTTCCTGTAAAATTGTTTCTTTCTTTCAATTGATTGTTACAATTGACCTACTTCTTGAATCATGTATGAATCTCAAAATAGCAATTATGTAGATCATAATGATCCATATTATCTTCACCATTCGGATAGTCCAGGATTAGTTCTTGTTTCACAAGTTCTCACTGGCGAAAATTATGCTTCATGGAGCAGGTCCATGAATATTTATCTATCTGTCAAAAACAAATTTGATTTTGTTGATGGAAGTCTCCCTAAGCCTAATAATTATAATCCAGTTAAACTCAAGTCGTGGATCAGAAACAATAATATTGTTATCTCATGGCTTTTGAATTTAATCTCTAAAGAGATCTCTGCATCTGTGATTTACCTTGATACTGCTGTAGCAATCTGGAAAGAACTTAAGGAGCGATTTCAGCAAAGCAATGGACCTAGGATCTTCCAGATCAAGAGAGATCTGATGAATCTTGTTCAAGGCCAAGACTTTGTAAGTAATTACTTCACCAAACTGAAAGTTTTTTGGGAGGAATTGTCGAATTATAGTTTCAATTGTACATGTGGATTATGTATTTGTGGAGGAGCAAGAGAGACAGAACAGGTTATGAGTTTCCTAATGGGTTTAAATGATACCTATGCTCAAATTCAGGGACAAATTTTACTCATGGATCCTTTGACATCTGTGAATAAAATTTTCTCATTGGTTATTCAAGAAGAACGACAGAGAGATGTTGGTTTGAATCAGTCAAACACTCCTCTCATGGCATTTAATGTTCGAAGTAACAATTCTAGCAACAAATTTCAGAATCATCATAATTCAGGCTCTAATTACAAGAATAATGGCAAATCCCCATTTTGTACTCATTGTAAGAGACATGGACATGTTCAAGATAAATGCTATCGATTGCATGGGTTCCCTCCAAGATACAAAAACAAACAATCAAATGATAATCGAATTAATTCCATTTCATTCCATCAACCTGAAGCTAGAGTCACAATTAACAAAATGCCCCTGTTACTGAACATGAAGCTGTAATAAATCTGACAAATGCCTAATGTTAACAGCTTATTGCATTACTCTCTGGGAAATTGGCTTCTACAAACATAGTGACTGCCTCTAATGAAGCCAACACAAGTAATCACTATATTCTCAATCTTACTGCTGGACATTATGAGTAAAATGTCTGGATTTTAGATTCAGGGGCAACTCGCCATATGTGTAACAACAAAGGTTTGTTTTCTAATATGAAAGAAATTGCAAATACAAGAGTTCTTTTACCAAATCAATCAAGAATTTTAGTTCATTATATGGGAAACATCAAGCTCAATGCACATCTTCTTCTTAGATATGTTTTGTTTGTCCCACAATTTGAACTAATCTTATCTTTATCACATCCATCACTAAACCACAGACTATTACAGTAAAAAACTTTCATGATCTTGCCATTATAATGCAGATGGAGGACAAGATGATGATTGGCAGGGGTAAAGTACAAGCTGGCCTATATGTTCTTGAAGATACATAATCTACTTTTACAGTACCAATCAATGTTGTTTCTTGTCACAAGTGGCATCAAAGATTTGGTCATCCCTCATTCAATAAAATCCAGATGCTTGATAGTATTCCTGTATCAAATAAGGAATTTGATAGTATTCCATGTTTAATTTGTCCTTTAGCAAAACAGAAAAAGTTGTCTTTCCCTTCTTTAAACAATGTCAAACCTAATCAATTTGATTTAGTTCATTGTGATATATGGGGCAATATTGTGTTAATTCTCATTAGAGGCATAGATATTTCATTACTTTGGTTGATGATTGCTCGAGATTTACTTGGATTTATTCGGTTAGACAAAAGTCTGATGCTCAAACAGTTACTCCAAAGTTCTTTCAAATGATTCATACTCAATTTGGAGTTAGTATTAAGACTTTTAGATCAGACAATGCCAAGGAATTAACTTTTACTGAATTTTTTTGAAGAGAAAGGTACCATGCACCAATTTGCTTGTGTTGAAAGACCACAACAAAACTCTATTTTGGAAAGGAAACATCAACATTTGCTGAATGTGGCTCAAGCTTTGTATTTTCAGTCAAAGTTGCCTATCATTTACTGGTCAGAATGCATTCTTCATGCTACATTCTTAATCAACAGAACACCTTGCAAATTACTTGGTAAATTTTCTCCATATGAAAAGCTACACGAGATGAAACCTGATTATTCCAAGCTTAAATCATTTGGTTGTTTAGCCTTCGTTTCTACACTTAACTCACAACGTACCAAATTTGTCCCTCGTGCCAAAATATGTGTTTTTGTGGGTTATCCTCCTGGAATGAAAGCTTTCAAATTTATAGATCTTGAAACAAGGCAAATCTTTAATTCTCGAGATAGTGTCTTTCATGAGGATATTTTTCCATTCACTCAAACAAAAGGTCAAACTATTGTTAATCCTTTTCCATTTCATACCTTACCTGTTGTTCTTGATTCTAGTTTGGATGATGATACAGAACTTTATAATACCATTTCTCATGATCATTCGTCTTTTTCTGAAAATGATGATCATCCACAGTTGCCTATCTTAAATAGACCACAAAGAACCAGTTCTAAGCCTACATATCTCCAAGATCACCATTGTAATCTAATTCAAAATGAGTAAGTTGTATCAAAGGCTAGATGTCCTATTTCCAAATATGTTGATTATTCCAAGTTGTCTCCTACACAGAGGGCATTCTCTTTGGCTATCTCAACTGAAACAGAACCAAAGAGTTATAAAGAAGCTGCCTTGTCCAAAGAATGGTGTACAACAATGACAGATGATTTACATGCATTAGAGACAAATAATACTTGGTCAGTTGTACCCTTACCTGCAGACAGAAAAGCATTGGGCTGTAAATGAGTTTTCAAAATCAAAAGAAGGGCATATGGGTCCATTGAGAGGCATAAAGCTCGTTTGGTGTCAAAGGGCTTCAACCAACAAGAAGGCATTGACTTTATTGACACTTTTTCACCAGTTGCTAAATTAGTTACAGTAAAATTACTCCTTGCATTAGCTGCACAACATTCATGGCCTTTATTGCATCTGGATGTCAATAACGCTTTCCTTAATGGTGATTTAGTTTAGGATGTTTACATGCAGTTACCATAAGGCTATATACCACCTAAAGGTTTTCCTTCTAATACCAAACTCGTATGTAAACTACAAAAATCCCTCTATGGCTTAAAACAGTCTTCTAGACAATGGTATGCAAAGTTTTCTTCATTTCTAATCAAAGAAGGCTTCATTCAATCAAAGGTTGATTACTCCTTGTTTTACAAAGGTTCTGGTTCTACCTATGTGGTTTTGTTGGTCTATGTTGATGACATAGTATTAATTGGTGTGTCTTTGGGTGAAATAAACTTAGTGAAAGATCGCTTGAGTAATGAGTTTAAACTTAAGGATTTGGGCAACCTCAAGCATTTCTTAGGTCTAGAAATTGCAAGATCTAAACAAGGTATTGTTGTCTCCCAACGAAAATATACATTAGATTTGCTTCAAGATACAGGCAAGCTTGCTACTAAAACCACTGGTTATCCAATGGATCCAAAGCTTAAAATTTCCAATTTTAATGGAGATCCTTTAGATGATCCTGCACAATACAGACGCTTAATTGGAAGACTAATGTATCTGACCATTACCAGGCCAGATATAACATATGCAGTACATAGATTGAGTCAATACATTACATATCCTAAAAAGCCACACATGGAAGCTGTCACTCATTTGTTAAGATACTTGAAACATAATCCGGGTCAAGGTTTGTTTTTGTCATCCAAGCAATCTTTACAACTGCGGGCATTTAGTGATTCGGATTGGGCTGGTTGCCCAAACACAAGAAGGTCAATCACTAGGTTTTGTATCTTCATTGGTGATTCATTAATTTCTTGGAAATCTAAGAAGCAAACAATTGTTTCAAGGTCATTTACTGAAGCTGAATACAGGGCATTAGCTGCAACTACAAGTGAGATTATATGGCTCAAACATTTGTTACAAGCATTTAAGATTGACACATTACAACCAACTCTTCTCTTTTGTGATAATGAATCGGCAATCAAACTTGCTTCTAATCCCATCTTCCATGAACGCACGAAACATATTGAACTTGATTGTCATTTCATACGTGACAAAGTGATTGATAAAACAATTAAACTGATGCCTATTCGATCTCAACGTCAATTGGCTGATGTGTTCACTAAACCTCTTCCTAAAGCAAAGATGTGATGTCTATTCGATCTCAACATCAATTAGCTGATTTGTTCACTAAACCTCTTCCTAAAGCAAAGATGGTTCCTTTATTATCCAAGATGGCTCTTCAAGATATTTTTCAGAGTCCATCTTGAGGGGAGATATTGGTGTATTTATGCTATGTCACGTCATGTTAACTACTTCATTATTAGTTAGATTTTTCTGTTTTAATCGGTTAGGCTCATATTAGTTTAGCTCATGTTAGTAGTGCACATTAGCATAGTGATAGGCTCGAAAAGATTCTCTCTTCATTTTGTGAATTGTAACAGATTAGGAGATACCCGAAGAGAGAAAACTTGTAGCCGATGCCACAAAAAAGTGTTTGAGTTGCCGGTCTTAATTAATAATTGATATGTCATTGTCTGGTTCATCAAGTAATGTTTGATTTAAATAAACAACCTCTAAAATGGAGATTATATCAGTTGAAGTTTGGATCATATTGACCTCATCATGAAGATCAAACAGTTCAACATGATTTCCATTTAAGTTATTTGCGTTGTCGGTCAATGTAATCCGTACTTTCTAATCGAGAAGGTGACACCTGAACAACTTCAATTAACTCTCTCATACTGTCAGGCATGGTAATAAATGAGTGTCAAAGGTCGATGGTTTTGAGGCAAGTAATGTAATCTCTAAATAAGTGGCCTTACAAATGTTTAAACTGTGTTATGAAGTCCAAGGTAGTTATGTCAACTATATTGCGTTGTTCAACCTCTGTGTGCCACTTTCGATTCTTAAGAAGATAGTGACAAAAGTGATAAGTAGATTGTTAACAAAATTATACATCAACGATCGACAATAACTATAAAATAAATGTGATTGGTTCAATAAAAAAACATCATATGCAACAACCCAAATTCTAATTATAGAATAATTAGACTTGATGGCGTCGTATAACACACAATCTTATACAACAAAAAACATCTAAATCCCCCTTTTAAGTTTTAACTCCATTAGACAACAAAAGGAGAAAAGGCCATCTCCAACAAGTTGTCACTAATGACTAAACATTGTCTATAATAAGCAAACTAATCAAGAAAATAAAGAAGATGATAGTTTTCAACATAGAAAAAACTAGATAGATAATTAGCATCATCATCATCAATAAGTCATAAGAGGTGACCCACTGCAATGGACATCAGAAGCATCAGAAACCCTTTGTCTAGGAGACAACGTGTTACTTGCTGCAAGATCAACCTCAAGATTAATAATGCTTTTCCTCTTTTGACTATCGAATTTCACCTTCGACTCTTCTTCTACACCTTCAGATATCGGGGTCAAAGAGACTCCTTGCTTCTCTTGGTTAAGAAGCATCGCTTGAGCTTCTTCCACTATCGATGGATCCTCTTCAGCAGCGTACAAGATCCTCTGTATCGCATCAATAATCTGCGAATAATCCAATGTAAGCAAAAAAGTTGCAAGCCATAAAAACGAACTTGAGAGAGACAAAGAGACAATACAGGCAAGTTTGCGATATTAGGAGATTGGCACAGGATTTCGATATCCCTCAGCTTTGCAAAGTAGAAATCTCTTTCTTTTTCAAGACTATCCATTGTTAGCTTTAACTCTGTGATCTGCATAATCAGTAGTAATTTAACAAATATGTGAGCCTGTAAGTGTTGGAGAATCTGGATTACTGTTTGTGTGACCATGGTACCTGTTGATCGTATACAGAGACGTTTGGAGTTGCAGAAGGTGGTTTAGAGGTCTTGACAGGTGGAGCTGCTGAGTGTGCAGAAGATGGATCGCCTCTTCGAGTGGAGTGATGCTTAGGTGCACCTGTGGAGCCTCTGGTTGGTTGTGTTGGTGCGGATTTCCTGCTTACATCTTTCCCACCTTTGCAGGATTCTCTTCTTTCAGCAGGATTGTAACTATAACATGAAATGGAAGCAGCTAATTAACAACTTCAACTAATTGAAGAACTCATATAACAGTTAATGGTAAG
Organism: Lactuca sativa; assembly: GCF_002870075.4. Taxonomy (NCBI): domain Eukaryota; kingdom Viridiplantae; phylum Streptophyta; class Magnoliopsida; order Asterales; family Asteraceae; genus Lactuca; species Lactuca sativa. The sequence continues at coordinate 177,384,744 of NC_056624.2, read as the reverse complement.
GACTTACTTGTGATGACCACCACCGCTGACAGAATCACAGTATTTCTTCATCCATTGCATGAATTCAAGGTTATCCAGTGGTCTTCCTTTCACTAGTTTGCTCACCTCAATGTGCTGTAGCATAAAATTAGTTAATAACAGCATTCCATATAAATACAATTACTAAATACTAAGCACAATTCGAGAATCATAAAGAAGGAAAAACCTTTGTGATTTTCAATTTGTTGAAAACGTCTTGAAGAACCTTATAGTTCTGAATCATATCGTACTCTGTCTTGGCGTCGAAATTGACCTTGTGCATCGGTACGATTCCAGGATGTGCGGCATCCATTAGCTGACAGTGAACTGCGCCGGAGCACGCCTGCAACAATCAGATCCGTTCAAATCTCTAAGTTTAGTCATTCTAAATACACACAATTCACGATCTAAACAGAAATAGAGAAACTACCTCTAGATTTTTATGCTTAATGATCGATGATAAAACATTCCAAACCACAAATAACAACAATTCAATAAATTCATCTAGGTATAAATTTGGGGATAAAACAAACCTCTTCAACTTTGGAGAGACTGAGTTGGAGACTGGAGTTAATCCAGGCTAAGATCTCCGTTCTACCGACGAAGTAAGCAGCATCCATCATTCCGATGTTAGTGGCCATCTTCGAAGTCTCTCTCTCTTTCTGACTGTTCTAGAGAGAGAAAGATGTGTATGAAAGAGATGGGAGAAAATTGACGCAGCAACGCTCCTGTAAAGAGAAATAACGGTGCGTTTGTTTGAAATGAGAGTTGAAGGCGGGATTTATACGACTTTATGTGATTCAAAAGCGGAGGAAACCCCAACGGCTAGAAAAACCAGAAAACCAAAATTTGGCAGCCCACCTGGGCCAAAGCCTAGGGCAGCAATGGGTCTATTATTTTTTGGGCCCTAACTTTGATCTATTTGTTGACTACTGATTTATGGTATTTTTCTAGAATTTTCAACATTAGTTCTGAATATTTCTGATTTTTTTTTTCTAGAATTCTTAACATTAGTTTTCTGATCTCTGGAATTTTGTTAGCGTTGATTCATTCACTTATATGTTTTGAATTGGTAATTCTCTAGTATTCTGAACATTACATCTGATTTGTTTCATTATTCTAGCATTATTAACATTATTATCTGTTTGATTTAAATGGAAGTATGTAAGTGATAGAATAAGATGAATTCGTTATTATGTTTTTAAGATACAACAAATTGATTGTCAAGTCTCTTATAGTTGAAAAGATGAAGGATTTTAAATTTTTAATGAACCTTCTGTACACTTATATACCCTAGAAAGAACCATCTGTGTGGTTATTCATTTCTAACTTGATATTCACATTTTAAAGGTTGTTTGAGTGTTCATCTAAAAACTCGTTATTAACTTATTCGTTTATTGAAAAATCAATAAGTTCAAAAAAATGTTTGAATACCTAAGAACTTTTAAAACTCCTTTTTTTTAATTTAACTTATAACTTATTATGATAAAAAAACAAACAAAAGATAAAATTTTAACAATTTTTTTTAACTAATTGATTTATTGACTTTTGCTTCTAAAAAACTAATCCTAACATTTTAAAAACTATTTTTCCCACCTTCATAACTTAATAAAACATTTTCTAGTAAAAGTCATTTTCAACTTCAAAATAACCATCTTGTAACTTTTATCTTCATCCTTCTTTATGTAATTTCATCTTTATGGTAATTTAAGTGAGTTGACATTTACAAACATCTGAGTAAAAATGATGTAACTAATGAATTATATTCTCTATTTTTAGATATATAATTTTATATTGTGGAACTGTTATAAACAAAGGAAACAGATGAGACAAGTGGTGTGTCAAAACTCAAAAGAGATAGTAATTGGTGTGTCGTGTGGTTAATTGTTTTCTATTTGAAAAACATTTAATGGAGCAAAATGCATCTTTGAAACCTCTTTTTGTATGATTAAATGTGGCTTAAACATCTTTTTGGTGTGTCGTGTGGTTAATTATTTCAACTCAACCCAATATGTTTATTTAAATAAGTTGATATTTCCAACCTAACCCAACATTTTAAATAAATGGGTTGTCATCGGGTTGACCTGTTTATATAGTTCCTAACACAACATATTAAATAAATAGGTTAAACTTGGGTTAACCCATTTAAATTCAATTAAATAAATTATAAAATTAAATATTATATCACTTAAATTAGAAAACATAAATAAAAGTTCATAATTATAACAAAAGCATAATTCTAATTCATAAATATAAATAAATTGTTCAAATACCATTAAAACAGTTTAGTCTTACAATGATTTTGGAGAGTGACCAATATTATCGACACTAAAAAAAGATATAAATTAGGATTGAATTTTATTAATGTAACACCAAGAATTTAAAAAACAATCTTTCGCATTTTATAAAGGCAAAATTCATTTAATATTCATAAAAACATCATTGTTTGTAATTCATTTCATAACATATAAAAAACCCCAAGATCACACAATATAGAATCCCGCGTGTGTGCACTGATCAGGCCGGCGCCTTCCCGCGATCCTCACTAGTACCTGAAACAAATAACACCAACACTGTAAGCATAAAGCTTAGTGAGTTCCCCAAAATACCACATAAAACATATTAGCCACTCGAGGCTATAACTCTGTGGGTCCGTGCACCCATACTCTGTGAACCCTCAGGTTCTAACTCTGTAAACAAGCATAGCATAAATCACATAGAAGAATGCAGTGCAACACATAACATACATAGCATACAAATACTCTATCACATAACTCTGGTTACCTACTCAAGGTAAAGTATAGTGAGAAGACTCACCTCGCGTGTCTCGATATCTCACAACCCTGGGAATCCCTCGTGCCCGATTCTCCGAGCTCTAATCCTCCTATAACATCATATGTCCCTAGTTAACACTTTATATCTCAAATGTTGACTATCCCTAAGAAGTCAACACAGGTCCACTCTGGTCAACGGTCAACGGTCAACTTTGACCGGACTCGGCGAGCGCTAGGGCGACTCGGCGAGTCTAGACGTCCTCACTAATTCTCTAAGATTCCCTTTCTACACGTCGAGTATCCCCCCTGACTCGACGAGTTCCTCTTGGAAGAATCGCGGGGCCACCCCGACTCAACTCGCCGAGTCTGAAGAACAACTCGGCGAGTCCCAGTTCGACTCAGATCACCTGTTAACCCTCTCTAACTCGCCCTGACTCACCGGTCCAACCCATAACCCGGACAGGACCATTCTAAGGCAATCTTCAAGCTACTCGCCGAGTCTGTTCATCGGACTCGGCGAGTCCATGCCATGCAACCGCTCAAACTGCTTTCTAAGGTCAGATCTGCTTCGGCGATTCATAGGTCTGGCCTTCCTAGACTGGTTCATCACGTAAAGTCCTTATTTCGGTGCTCATAATACACCCCATGACTCATAATTGACGTTTTGACCTAAGGCATAAGGATTCCAATCCAAAACCTCCATTGATTCCCGAAAAGCTCAGGCATGGGACACTCTGGACTTCCAAGGGTCCCAATATAGGGTTCCAATCACTTGGGGGACTAAGGAAACACTCAATCTAGCCACAAAAGGGTTCAATAAACCCTAAATCCATATACACATCAACATAGAAGGGAACAGCTCGAAAATATTACCTGAATAACGTTGCTCTGTGTCCCCAACCCTCAGAATATGGCTTCTCTTGTTGTTCCCTTAACCAAGCCTCCTCCTCCTTGCAAAATAACACTTCCAAGATCAATAATGGTCTTCTACCTTGCTCCAGATGCTCACAATCGAATTAGGGTTTCACTCAAAGGACTAGGGTGAACAATGACGGCCATAAGGCCCCTTATATATGTTCCAAACCTGGGAAGTTAGGGTTTCGCTAAACAGCGCGGACTCGCCGAGTCCATATCCGGACTCGCCGAGTCCAGTCGCGAACGCACGACCCGATCCGCGATCCTACTCGGCGAGTCTGAGCTCCAACTCGCCGAGTCCCCTCTTAAAATACCCAAAATCATAAATATAACAATACCTGGAATTCCGGGATGTTACAATTAAACAAAGATAATAATAATAATGCAACATTATAATTTACAAATTAATACTTTGATTAATACATGATAATATTTAAATAATATTGAATTTTATATATATATATATATATATATATATATATATATATATATATATATATATATATATATATATAAAAGTTAAATGGGTTGACGGATTGAAAACGAGTTAATAATTTTTACCTGAGCCAAGTCCAACCTATTTGGCAAGCTCTACTCAAAGTTAAGCCCATTTTATATAACAACTATCCAATAGTCTGAGGGGCTGATATGTAACATATTTTGGGTTTACATTTTTACCCAAATTTAAAGCGATACGTTAGGGTTTAGACACAAAGCAGCACTCGTTTCCTTCAAGCTCCCGAAAATGGCAGACAACGGAGTGCTGCCGGTCGACAAGCTAACAATTTCCGAAACCGTCAAAGAAGCCGAGTTCTCACAGCGTGTACTGGTTCGATCGATTTTGGGCCGTCCTGACGGCGGCGCTGGACTTGCTGGGCAGACCTTAAAGGTAGGCGGCTGGGTGAAGAAAGGGCGAGAACAAGGCAAAGGTTCATTTGCCTTCCTTGAACTTAACGATGGATCATGTACGGCGAACCTCCAGCTTATAATATACTCCGATGTGGCGCCGCTAGGCCAGTTTACTCCGACCGGTACTAGCCTGCACGTGGAAGGTGTGCTTCAGATGCCTCCTGCAGATAAACAAGGGAAACAGTCGATTGAACTAAAGGTTTCAAAGGTTCTAGATGTTGGAGCTGCTGATCCCGCGAAGTATCCATTGCCCAAAACGCGATTGACACTTGAATTTCTTAGGGATTACGTTCATCTCCGACCGAGAACCAATACTGTGAGTTTTTCATTTCGTTGATCTTAGTTTCTAGATACTGCATATTTGATCTGCTTAGTTTCAAAGTTTGTTTCTGTTACTATTTCAGATTTCTGCTATTGCCCGAATTCGTAACGCACTAGCTTATGCAACTCACACGTTCTTCCAAAAGCATGGATTTCTCTATGTCCATACTCCAATCATCACCACTAGTGATTGTGAAGGCGCTGGAGAGATGTTTCAGGTCACAACTTTAATAAACGATTCAGAAAAACTTGAAAAGGAACTCCTTAAGAATCCCCCTCCATCCCAAGAAGATGTAGATGCAGCCAGGGCTGCTGTCAAGGAAAAAGGTGGAATAGTTGCCAAATTGAAGTCTGATAAAGCTGATAAATCTGCAATAACAGTTGCAGTTGCTGAACTTACTAAAGCTAAAGAAACTCTTTCGAAGATTGAAGAGAGATTCAACCAGAAACCTGGTATCCCAAAGAAAGATGGGAAGGTTGACTATAGTCAAGATTTCTTTGCACGCCAAGCCTTTTTAACTGTTTCTGGACAACTTCAAGTTGAGACCTTTGCTTGTGCCCTCAGCAGTGTTTACACTTTTGGCCCAACTTTTCGTGCTGAACATTCTCATACTTCAAGACATCTTGCAGAATTCTGGATGGTTGAACCAGAAATAGCATTTGCTGATATTGAGGTACATTGCTTATACAATGCAGAATGCACACACTTCTTTACTGAATCTCCAAGAAAATGGATTTGATTTGTTCATATTCCTACGTTTATGCAGGATGATATGAAGTGTGCAGAGGCATATGTTAGGTTTATGTGCCAATGGTTACTCGACAACTGTCTTGATGACATGGAATTTATAGCTGAAAAGTTTGACGAACACGCCATTAATCGTCTAAAAATGGTTGCTTCTACCAATTTTGTACGCCTTACCTACACAGAAGCAGTGACCATTCTTGAAGAAGCTGTTTCTAAAGGCCACCAATTTGAGAACAAAGTAGAATGGGGAATTGATTTAGCATCTGAGCATGAAAAGTAGTCTTTTTTTCTCGTTCTATTTTCAACCTGAGAATCTGTATATTGTATATTCAACATGTACACTAATTTCAAGATTTTGCATTGTGTAGATACCTAACAGAGACAAAATTCGAGTCCCCTGTGATTGTATACAACTACCCAAAAGGGATCAAAGCATTTTACATGAAAGTTAACCCTGATAACAAAACAGTAGCTGCCATGGATGTTCTTGTCCCAAAGGTAATGTTCTTTTGAGAAATCATACATCAAAACTTTAGACATTAATTAATACCCTTTGTTTTGTTTTCCAATAGGTTGGTGAACTAATTGGAGGAAGTCAAAGAGAAGAGAATTACGAGGTCATCAAAGAAAGGTATGATTTTTTTTGTTTCAATAATTTGTTAATTGTGTATACGCTTAAAAAAATATATATAATGAAATTTGATTTGGTATGCAGGATTCTTGAAATGGGGCTTCCACTTGAGCCATATGAGTGGTACCTTGACTTGAGGCGCTATGGAACTGTGAAGCACAGTGGATTTGGATTAGGGTTTGAGAGGATGATTTTGTTTGCAACTGGAATTGATAATATTAGGGATGTAATCCCATTTCCAAGGTTTCCAGGAAGAGCAGATCTTTGAGGTACTTCTAAAGATACATAAACATATATCAAGATCATTCCTTTTGTTTTATATTTATTAGCAAGTAAGTTTTACTTTTAAAAAAGTTTGTGAAACCGATTTGGATACATTACTTTGTAAGATTTTGTTGCCACTTGCTGCTTTATTTTACTGTTGGTGATGTTATAGACTTTTATTTTATTTTATTTCCCAAGTGTGACAATTTAGGGATTCAACATTGCATGTATTGGTTGCCCTAGCCCCAATTTTGATCAGATTGTATATATACAAAGTTAAATAGGTCAAAGATCAACTACAAAAAGATTTAGGTCCATGCAAGTGCTCTATGTGAGTTGAAGTTAGTCGATCCTTTGTAGCTTTTATAATCAGTTTTAGAAAATATGATACAAAATTAAAACCTTATAGAGTTTTTGATGTTGGGGTCACCATAAGGGTGTGCGAATTGGCTATCTGTTAGGCTCATTTTTCATACGAGTTTCAAATGATATATGATTCTTTTCCTCTTCTCGGTTGTCTCCTCCACATCCCCTGAAAAACAACATTATCACCATGAACACGCTCAAAAACCTTGCAGTTTTTATTCGTGTCAATCTTGTAAAGCTCCAGGAATGAATCTTTAAGAATACCACATCCCCATCCTTTGTCTTTTCGAAATCCACATCCCCTAACCTAAAAATCCCATTTGATTTGATAAATTGAGAACTAAATCCCCGAAATCCCATTTGATTTGATAAATTGAGAACTCAATCTCATTTGCAATTTCTTCATTACAACTTTTGCTTATCTCCCCTCAAGCTTCAAATTCCTTTAAATAGTTAAAAATTCCATTTTGGAAACTTCCCAGTAGTCCTAAAATTTAAAAGTAAAGCCGCATGGCCCTAATGCCATGTCATTGCTACAACCCCAAACAAAATTTTTAATCTCCTCCATAGAAAAGGGGCCTTCCAAACCATCCTTGTCTTCACTCGAAATCTTCTTGAATCTTCCATTCACTAGTTCTAGTCTCACCATATTGCTCTCATTAAATTTAGAAGAGAAAAATTGCCAAACTTCATCCTTGATGTGACGCTGATCAGTTCCCCAGTCCCCCTTGATATTAAGGGGGTGTTTGGCTAAGCTTGTTAAGGGCTTATTTTTCTATCTTATTTTTTAGGGCTTTTGACTTAAAAGTCCTTAAGTTTGTGAGGTTTTGTTGGTTTTGTCCCCATGACGATTTTTTGTTTGTTAATGTCCCAAATTTTCCAACTGTTTTTCATTTTTGCCTTTGCTACCTATAATAGTAGGTGTCTAGGGACAAAACCGACAAAATCTAACAAACTTAAGGACTTTGGACTTTAAGTTAAATTTTGAAAAACATACTTAGGATAAAAACATATAAGATTTATAAACTTGAGGGTTTTTTTTTTTTTTTTTTTTTTTTTTTTTTTTTTTTTGCAAATTTGAAAAACATACTTAAGGTAAAAACATCAAAGATTTGTAAAAAGGACAAAAGTGAAAAAATCTTGGCAATTTTGGACATTAACGAATAAAAAATCGTCACAGGGACAAACCCAACAAGACCTGACAAACTTAAAGACTTTTATGTCAAAAATCCTATTTTGTATAAACTCATTTTTTCTAGCTTATTTTTCATGAGATCGGTTTATTTTCTTAGTGTAAGTCATAATAAACTCTTAAGTTGGAAAACAAGTTAGAAAAAATGAGCTTATAAAAAAAAAAGCTCGAAAAATAAGCCTGAAAAATAAACCTTTAATAAGCTTAGCCAAACACCCCCTAAGACCATTTATTCTACTCTTTTTCTTGTTGCCATTAATTATGCCATGAAAAAAAAATGTTGTTCTCATCTCTTTAGACATCCCATCTAAGCCTTGACTTCTGTTTCAAATCAAGTTTTCTTAAATGACAAATTTCACTAAACATATTCCTCTAGAATTTTCTCTCTACTCGTCGTTTGCAACTCCAAATCGTCTATCTTTGCAATTAGCTCAGTGAATTCCTTATTTTCTTTATATCTAGACTCACACCTCTAATTTTTGATATTGTTTTTTAGCCCCTGGAATATTTTAAGAAGATTCAAATTATCTTTCCTATTTTCAACCATCTTATCTCAAGAGTCTACTATAATGTCTGAATTCTGAAACCATCAAGGAGGAGCCAAAAATTGAAGAATTTAAATGGAATGGGCCCATAATATGAAGTTTATGTGATCAAAACAATGGGACAATAATCCAAGTACAACCTCAGTAAAACTATAACAACATCTGATGACCAACGTGAAAGAAATCTGTAATTATGAAGGAAACGATCAATCTTGCTCAAACTTTTTTCCATCCGGACTCTTCCACGCAAATTTCTAAACCCCATATTAAAATAAAAAGTTCAACCTCACAAATGAACGAATTAAAGTTTTCCGTAATGTACTCGAATCATGTGTTATCATAGATAACCAAATCACACCTCATTACATTTCTACCATCTTTATCTATCTTAAATTGTTCCATAGAGATAATCGCTCAACATTATCACTCGGACGTAGACATTCACCAAGCTGACTTTTTCTATGATCCTATTCCAAACTACAAAAACCATAATAAAAGACTTAGAGCATTGGGGTATGGGCCGGTGTTATAACGCCATCTTACATACCACATCAACTTTAACACCACCATAACACCATGTAGGAAATGGTGTTCCAATGTTATAACTTGTTAAGAGGTAGAAAAAGGTAGAGAGAGAAAGAGAGAAGGAGAAAGAAAAATTATTTTGATTGGTTCTTATTCCCGTTTCAATAAGTTGTGACGAGCACGAGAAGTGTCATAATGAGAAGAAACGAGAAGGGGGGCGGTGTTCCCCCCGTCATGACGACGTTTTCGTGTGTCACATCATCCGGTTGCTTCTCGTTGTTGGCTTATATCGCATCGTCTTACTTTGTACAACCTCATCCACCATAAAAATCAAAGAGTTCCATAAGCAAAAAAAAAAAAAAAAAAAAACAAACAAACAAACAACCAGAACGCCCACTAGAATCAATAGCCACTAACTTGAAATTAGAACCATCCCAAAACTGATGCAATGATACTTCATCTACCTTCATCTGAGTTTCTTGACAACTTATAAAACTCAATGATGCATTTTTTTAAGATTTCTAACCCACTCCGGCTTACACAAGTCTCCCGCGCCTTCTAAGTTTAGCAATAGGAAATTCATTAGATAACTTTCTTGACTCCTTCTCCTGCAATAATCAATCTCACGACATTCTCAGCTCCTTGCATCTGATAACCGAGGGAAATCCCCAAATCCAAAGTCTTATCGACTTCAATTGAGATGGAAGTTGTCGAAGAAGTGGGACTTCTATTTCCCTAATGATTTTCTTTTGTTACTTATATTACAAATATAAAACACTTGGCATCTGAAAGCTCTTTTATATTTGGTATAATTAATGATTGTACATATAATTGTATGTTTTTAACCCCAATATAGTTTCCTTGAACTTTTTACTAAATACCACATCAAAATATTTCAAAATTTGAGTTTTGTGGTCATGGAATCATCAATCATGGTTGAGACTCGATTCACATTTTCTAAACGAGAGTTTATGTGGATTGGATTCAACTTCACTAATGATAAAGGGATTTGTCATCATTGAATTAGATTAAAGAAATGACAACCAGTTTCAATTTATACAGCACAAGTTAAGCTAAAAGTTGTTTCTTCCTACAAATAGCAATACGTGATTATTATAAAATAAACAATGGATAAGTCTTACAAGCAAATAAGCAAAATACCAAAAATTGAGAAAGAAAATGGCTGTTCAAATAAACATTAGGCTCACGGCCCGCACCCTATGGCTCATGGGCCATGGCCCCAAATCAAAATCATCAAAAGTATCTGGACTTAAAGTCTTCAATAGATACAGACCAAAAGTTGAGCCGGTTTATATGAATCGGTCCAACTTATAAGAGGTTTTGAATAGGATTGAATACTCGACAACTAAATCTGGCCTTGGGTGAAATCGGTCCGAAGAACCAGATAACGCATATTACCGAATAAAGATGTTTTTTTAGCTAATGGGCATATAGCCATTTTGTGACCGTTTTACAAATCGATCATTTTCCCCTTTTTAGTATAAATAGGTATTAGATGTGCACTAAAAAACGCTATCTAATAATATCTCAAAAGTAATCTTGCTCACTACTTACTCGTTTTCTTTACTTCCCTTTGCAAGCAATGACATCCAAATATGATCGATCTCAGATACTATGTTGTTGTTGGTCGTCAACCAACTTAACCATTGTCGAAGTTTGTGCTACAAGATGAAATGTGGATATTTGGAAACACTACGACTTGTCTGAAGTGTCGCTCAGTCCAACGAAAGCTCGATGCAAGAAATATGGTAACTTAAGGAAGATTGAAACCCCACATCGAGTAACCACTTGAGTATATATTGCAGAGCAATGAAATTTGGTCCAAAGAGTTCAAACAACAATATCGAATCAAGGAACGGTTTGGAAATTCGATCCAAATTGGGGTTAGGAAAGGATGAAAATTTCCATGATTTAAGAAATGTCGACTTTCGACCACTTCGACAATCCACAATTGACGAAACTCATTCAAGAAAATGTTTAACCGTGTTATTGTCACGTACATTTTTTTTCGAACTTCGACCTTTAGACGTGATGTAGTTGATATGTAGAATTTGACTAAAAATGTTTTAAGGTTGTTAAAAAAATAGAATTTGAAATAAATTTAACATACGATGTTTGATCGCCCCACACAGTTCACTAGATTTATATCTATGTGTCATTGGTCATTAGTTAAATTTGCAAACTGCGCAAATGATGAAACATAAGATTGTATTAGAAATGTTTAGATATACACATTTTGGATAAAATTTATATAGAATTGAAGATTATGTAATAAACACTTTTAAATTAAAAAGGAAAGTTTTTCTTTATCTTTTTATAATGCATCGAATAATAACGTTGCACCTTGACAATTAAAATTAAAATATTAACGAGATTATGACAAACATTTTTTCCATATTCAAAGTGTTCCTCATATTATTAATTGGCTGTGTAAAGTGCACTTAAATATATTAAAGATATAAATAAAACTTTTAATTAAATGTTACATGGTATTATTAGTAGTTGGGATTTTCGAATATATATATATATATATATATATATATATCATGGTTGTAAAAATTGCTCGACCATAGTTAGTCGGTGGACTGGGGTCTAGGGATTAATCGACTAGGCGGAGATTAATCGGGGACTATTAATTGCTAATTTTTTAGATTTTAAAAAATTAAATATTACTTATATCATATAAAAGTTCATAAATACCACTAATATCATAACAAAATAGGTTAATATGATAAATACAACACTAATCATACCTTAAATAGTTTCTATTAAGATACAACTTCTTCAAAGTGTTAAAATTTCATCGGGTTCTACTGTTTCAGTCATTTTGTATGCATGGATTAATTGCTAGGCGCTCTCCAATCGGTTAAGTAGCGCCTAAGGATTAATCGGGACCTAATCGGGATTTCTACAACACTGTGATATATATATATATATATATATATATATATATATATATATATACCCTTACAGATATATAAGTTTACGTACTCAAATTCATCATACTACGTCGTTTTATATCATATATGCATTGTAATCGTCAAAAGTTCTTAAAATTCAACTCCTAACTGGATTTACTTTCAAGAAATTTATAAATTTCGTCATTATCTTCCTCTTACATAATTTTCATTTCTAACTATAATATACTCCCTCCGTCCCACATTGATAGTCTATTTATGACTTTTAAAGTCTTTTCTCATCAACTTTGACCTTAAATATTTTTAATTATGTTATATATTACTTGATAAAACTTATGACAATGAAAAACATTTAAAATACAATCTATTCATATATTTTGCATCAACTATTATCTATAAAAAACAAAAATATTTAAGGTCGAAGTTGAAGAAAAAATACTTCAAAAGTCAAAAGTACACTATCAATTTGGGACGGAGGTAGTATATAGTATGGTAGGGTGTTCGACAGAAAGATTTAATGTAAGAGGGGGATAATATTAAAATTTCAAAAATCTTGAAACTAAATCATGTTAAGGGTTGAAGTTTACGAACATTATAATACATGTATGATACAAAACGACGTATTAAGGTGAGTTTGGGTACCCAAACTTATATACGTTTAAGGAAGGTGAGAGTCATGTCCTCCCAACCCACTTAACTTACTACCACATCGGTTTTTCTCTCTTTTTTTCTTCATCTTTCCCAACCCACAACATCCGAAAAACCTATATTTTTCAATCCATTCAACTCATTCAATTAAAAAAATATAAAAAACTAAGGTACAAGTGTTAATTAGCAATAGAGCTACCGGTGGGTTGTTTAATTGGTTTCACTAACCTGCTTCATCCTCTCTCTACTTTTGTTCTCTCCTTTTCTCTTGTACCATGTGTTTTAAGACTTGTATCTTAGTTGTTTTGTATTTTTTTTAATTGAGTGGGTTGAAAGAGATAGGATTTCATGTGTTGTGGGTTGAGAAAGATGAAGAAAAAAGAAAAAAAAAATTGATGTGGAATTGGATTGAGTGGGTTGTGATTCCCTCCTCCCTAAGGGCATATTCACTTTTCATATATATATATATATATATATATATATATATATATATATATATATATATATATATATATATATATATATATATATATATATATATGGCTAGGTTATTTTGTTTCTTACATTTATTGTGTGCTAGAATGCACCAATATGAATTTAGTAAATTAAATAAATATTTAATTAAATAAATATAGATATTAAATTATTTTCATACTTATATTATATTAAATAATATCCATAATTATAATTCTCTTTTTATGGAAATTAATTAAATCTGTCATTAATGTCAGCAATAACATTTTTTCAGAATGAATTCGCATCTAGATTTTTATATATGAGTTCATATTTTGTTAATGACTCACTCACTTAAAATACAATAAAGCTGCATGGAATATGATCAACGAGAGTATATATATATATATATATATATATATATATATATATATATATATATATATATATATATATATATATATATATATATATATATATATATATATATATATATATATATATATATATATACACACCTAGTTATGGAATTCAATGTGTAACATGCTTGAAAGTGCTCTACTACCGAAATACTATTTTAAATATGATTCATGACCATATTGTTGAGCATAACATGGTAGTTCTATTTTCTCGGTCGAGTTGTGCACTTATCAAATAATTAGCCTAAATGTTCAAAGTTTTTTTTAATAATATTATAAGCTTTTTATTCTTTAATCAAATAATTTTAATGTGCTCAAAATTAAACGAATTTTAAATGAAAAATAAAATATTTCGTGAAGTGGTAAGACCCCTATTGACAAGCTCATAAGGTATATTGGAACCAATATTTAGCATATGTAAGCATACAATGATTTAGATTTAGTTCTTTTAGCTTGGTGGAAATAAATCCAATATCACCTTCTATAAGCTGCATTTTTTATTAGCATAAAAATGCTCGACAAAAATAAATATTAGATTTTAAAGGTATAAAATCACATAAAACTCAAAAGCTAAAGGTTTCCAAAAACTAAAGACTATTTGAAGTAATTTTTAAATTAACTTTTTTGTTTAAAACAAAAACCAAAAACCTATGCAGTTGAAAAAATTATTATTTTCCCAGTTTTTTCTAATAGCTACAAACGCTTTGTGTGAAAACGCCCAAAAACATTGATCCAATCAACTTATTAAAGATATGCTATCATTTGAATCGATCTGGTTTATTAAAATACCATGTAAGTAATGGGATGAATAAAAATGTTAAGCAAATGTTTCTTTCGTAAATTACCTGACAATTTACATGTTATAAGTTGTAACTTACATTATTATTTTAAAATTATAATCAGGATAGTGACCTTTAATATTTCCCAAACTGCAACTTTTTTTGTATTTTCAATTTTTGATCATGAAAAATATTATAATTATATTGCTGTAAAGAATTAATTCAAAATTAGAAAATTAGAAATATGTAATAAATGAAAGCGCAGGGACGGTTCATACCACGTGCAGTTAGGTGGTAGATCCACCGTACAAGACAACCGTATAATCTCGAAGGCCAAAGCAGATCGGGATTTCTTTCATTTTTTTTTATAAAATTACATTCTTAGCCCTGAACTTCACCGACACGTGGATAACTAGATAAGGGTTAGAAAAGGAATTTCAGATTTAAAAGTTGACGGTTAACTTTGACTGCCGCGCCAGAGGATACAAGTCGCTCGTGTGTTTCGACCCCCACGTGATTAGGTTCTCCTTGCACATGCCTCATAACGGTTTGAACCATAACCATTATTATTCCATTAACACTTAAACAATACTCGTCCGTTTGGAAACAAGGTTTAAGTTTCCAATTAAAGGTAAATACTAAATAGGTAATATGTTTAATTTATTTTCATTTTACATCATATATTTGTAAAACTTATTGATACTTTCATTATTGATTTATATCCGATTAAAAGATCTAGTTATTCTTGTTAATTAACAATTATATTATATTCTTCGTTTTAAATAACTTTTTCTGAACCGCGAAAGCTATATGTAAAAAAATCAACTATCAATAATAACAATTTAACAAAATTGAATTTTCCACTATTCTTGATCTAAACATAAGTATTTGTCTTTATCTCGTCGATCATCTCAGTGGATGAGGCAACATAATTAGTAAATACCTAATTATTTCTAACACACTAAAAAATTCATATCGTAGCTATTAGCTAGCAACACTGAATGAATCTTTTTTGAATGATGGAAATAGCTATAAGGTCGGTAGATGCATCCTAAATCGCACACTGTGATGGTTGATGCGGCATCGCAGTGTGCAGTGTACACAACACCAACCCTCCAATTGCCATTGTGGTATGACCACCACACCACAAGCCCTTACAACACCCTTTTTTCTTAATTTTTGACCGTTGGAGTGTGTGTGTGTGTGTGTGTGTGTGTTTGTTGTGTATGTGGTAAGGTGTGATATGAAACTCACCAGTTTTGTATGGTGATGGGAAATATGATGTGGCAATGACGTTGCACTGAAATAGTGTGGTGAGTTTGGTATGGAACCTTATGGCCTAAGTTATTTGTGTGATAGAAAGCAATTAACTCACACGTGTTACATTTGAAGCCTCCATACTACACGAACTCCATATTTGTTACCAAATGACACTTGCAAATATGCATAGGATAAGTGCTAACCCCATGCCTAGAAAGTGCAACTTTTGAAGAGATTTTATTCAATGCAACCCAACATCCAAAGAAGTTTAGTTTGAGGGTAGCCATTTGTTCCAGTAGTGTTTATAAGCATTAGGAGTGTATATTTTGTTTCGACATTGTTGTGTGTGGAGCTTACCATAAACATACTGATGAGTCGCATAACGAAACCCATTTCTCACCTTGGTAAGATATTCCAACATTAATAAAGCCCTTGTGTAGTTTTCCAATTGGCGCAGTTCTTTAGACGATTTAATGTCTTCCGAAACCAATTCCATGTTATCATATTCCTAACTTTTATACATTGATTAGTCAGATAACATCGTTTTTTTGTTTCCAAGTCATATAACAATGCGTGTTTTCACAAAGAGCTATCGGTCCGGTCCAACAATCAAGGCAAAAGGTAGTGGAGTCGTCATGGCCTAATTCTAGTTTAAACAATTCAATAAAATTGATCTCCAAAGATGTGAAAATTCTCTTTTGTCCTCCATTTTAATGAATTGAAGCTTAGGAAGTGATAGAAATTGTGAGTTTGATAGATATTTAGAAGATTGGAAGTGAATTGAAGTCTTAGTTGTGTATTAACACAAATCCATAAAGTGAAGCTTGTAAGGTAGTTTATTCTAATACTAGGTATAAGACCCACGTATTACACGAGTTGCTTAAAAAAAAGATTAAATATCAAAGTGTAACAATAGGTAATTTTTAAAATAAAATTTTGAAATAAGGAATGGATAAATGTATTAATTACAAGTTACCATCACATTTATTACATTTTGAAATAAGGAATGGATAAATGTATTAATTGCAAGTTACCATCACAAAATGACAAGTGTCAGAACTCATGAGAGATTGACATGCGGCAAAATGAATCTTTTTATTATAGTATATATCATTTTCAATTAAGGGTTGTTTCATAGAAACTCAATGCCTCATTACTGAACCATTAAGAGACATGAATAATTTGGTGTTGTTTGGTAAGGTTAACAAACTTGTTGAATGATTTTCTTTTACCATTTTAACCTTCTAACATAAAAAACTTCAAAGAAAACATATTAGTAATTTAATTCATAAATAAATAAATTCATCCACAATGGAACCTATTAACCAAATCCCAAATTTGTTGAAATCCAAAAATTACTAAACATATTATCAAATCATCAAACCCCTCAATTTTCTAGGCCCAAATAAAAAATTAAATTATCAAGGTATTAACTAAAAGGGAAAAGATTACATTGACATGATATAATTATGATGAATTGTTCCATTCTTCACGGTTTGACGAACAACAACATTCTCATATAGTTATTCACTTGTGTGTTTTATCCAACTGAGGTTGTTAAAAATAATATCATGGAGTTTTGTTCAAGGATAAAAGGAAACTATGTATTAGTAAAATTTCATGAATTATGTTGTTAGTTTTATCCTATAAGTACAAAAATGGATCAAATAAACATATCCTTATATCCAAAAAACGAGTCGTTATGTATATTGATTATCATCCAAGATCATGAATCATATCCATATATCCATGAAACTAGTAGTTACCCTTTAGCAAATAAAGAAAAGTCAAAATCATGATGGAAAAAAGAGATATTGAGATAGATAGCAAGAGCATAAAAAAGAGAAAAAAAGATATCAATGAAAGGAGGTCGTCGATGGTTGTCGGTGACTCTCGATAGGATGAGGTCCTCAATGATTGTTGGTGGATGTCGATGGGAGGACTTTGTCGAAGGTCGCAAGCGAGTTTAGATGAAGTAGAAAATGAGGAACTTTTTTCTTTTAGGGTTATGAAAGGAAATGTGATTTTTTTAAAGAAAAAAATGGAATGCTTTGGAGATAGGTAAAATGTTGAATTGCTCGCTACATAACCATTAAGAAGTTTATTCTAAACTTACCAAAACAACGTGAATGTTGAACATGTAACGAGTCTCCTTTTTAATTGAACCATTAAGAGACTTACCAAACAACACTTTAGTTTCTAAAAATGGTGAAAAATCAAGTTGTTTCATCAAATCCGAGTTATACGATGAGATTTATGAATAATCCGACTTTTATGTTGAATTATATGTTTTCTCACACTAATCTATTTGGTGTGAGTTCATATTTATGGTCAAAATTGAGTTTATATAGCTTTAATTGTGGTTTTGAAACCCTAACATGAAATCATTGATAGATCCATTGGAATTCAATTTTAAGCATGAAATAAGTTCAACGACCCAATTTTGAAGTATTTTTTATGGTTTAATGTCAAAATCATAGTTTTGAATATTTAAATTAGATCATACGTGGATCTGTGGTCTGATAATGAATTTTTTTCATTGAAATTTGACAAATTTGTTGGGGTTTGATCAGTTCCTCAAAAATTAATATAACCTTACACGTACTGGAAAATAGTATTGTGAATTTTGCAAATCCCAAACTGGATCTTGTAACACCTATTTTTTATAAAGCTTTTTATGTCATGGTTTTAAAGCATTTCATCACATGTAGTTATGTTTTTTACAAAAATGTAGTCCAACAAAAACCATTTGTTAAAATGTATACAACATGTGTGCTACCAAATTCATATCAAACTTAAATTGTACCAATCAAATAAGATTTATGAAGGATCACAATAAGGATTCATTTATAAAACTCCACTCCAACTATTTTCTAAAGTGTAACACCCCTTGTTCGGTGATTTTAAAATAGTATTTGAAAACATGTTTTAAATATTTTAACACCAGCACTTCAAAGTTTTATAAAGTTTTTGCAATGTCCCAAATTACAAACCAAAGTATTCATTTAAAAACAAAAGCATCCGTTCAAATTACAACTTCAAAGTTCTAGATAAAACCAATTGATTCAAAATATTTATCAGAGTATCGTCATGAAGTTATTAAGTGCGGAAATCTCCAATGGGTGTGGTGCAATCGAGCCGCACCCTTCCTTTAATATAAGAAAACCTGAAACTATTTAAACATAAAACCGTAAGCACAAAGGTTAGTGACTTCCCAAAAGTACTACATACCATACATAACATAATGGGTCTATTTCAACCCTAAGGATGCTATGAGCCAAATCATAGTCGTAGTCCTAGCCATGGGCCAAAGCATGGTCTTTACTTGTACAAGTATCAAGGCCAGATCCTGGTCGTCCATACAATTACTAGGGGCTAAAACCTGGTTTTACATGCAAATGTCAGGGGCCAAATCCTGGTCTTTCGTAAAAATGTCAAGGGCCAAATCCTGGTCTTCCATACAAATACCAAGGGCTAAACCCTGGTATTCCATGCCATTATCACAAAGACAACTAGCATCCTACATAGTATAGTGAGAAAACTCACATTACAATGTTGTCGATAGCTAACCAGCTACACAACCAATAAATCAGTACTACACACTACCTACCAATTCACACAAGGTAAACCCTTAGTCTACCTTATAAAACTAGCATTTTTTACATCAACCCTAATTGCTTTGCTTAAGGACCAAGGAAACTCTAAACCTTCCATTCTTAAGCCCTTGGATGAAAATTCTAGGGCTTCTCTAGAAAATTTTTGTCCAAGCCTCTTTAGGAGTATTTTGGAGCTTCTTTCCTCAACTATCAATAAATTGCCAAACAACCCCTATGCTTTTAATTAATTCAATTAATTCCAATTAATTTCTGATTAACTATTAATTAAATAATATGATTTATAATAAAAATATTATTTACATAATACATTAATAAATCATCCATTTCAATTTATTAATCAAATTAATAAATTCTTCCTCTTTCTCAGTTAATCATCCTGTCTAGTTGGTAGTATGAAGGCAACCCAAAAGGACTGTGCTACTATCTGTAACACCGTAAAATTTCAAACAAAATTTTCATTTAAAAACACAATTTTCTCATTTCCAAAATCCCAAAAATCCCACAAACATTAATTTATCAAAACATATGTCCCAAAACTGTTTATAACACAAATATAGGATCCTCCAAAAACATATCTCCAACTCAAGTGTGTGTATAATCAAGTCGGTGTCTTCCCGTGATCCTGAGAGGTATCTGAAACACATAACACATAACACAGTAAGCACGAAACTTAGTGAGTTCCCCAAAATACCACACATCACATTAGCCGCTCGAGGCTAACTCAATACGACCCTCCGGTCAATGTGTCTCAGTGGAGACCCTCCGGTTCCACAACTCGGGTGGACCCTCCGGTCCTAACTCAACAAGCTCATAATAATAATACTCAACATAAATCATAAAGACATAATACATAATATCAAAATACTCAATATAACACATAAGACCCTCCGGTCACACATAGATACCACTCATGGTAAGTATAGTGAGAACACTCACCTTGTAATCAAGTAAGTAATAATCTCGTACACGAATCTCGAACTAGCCTCTACTTAACACATAAGATAATAATCTATAATCAACACTTAAATCACAACTCGAAATAAACTTGGTTAATATCTCTCTCAAACTCATGGAATGGGTAAAAGACCATTTTACCCCTCCACGGTCCCCATACTCCCTGCCTTGACCAAACCCTAAAGTCAACAAAAGTCAACACTCGAGTCAACTATCCATGTTGACCCGACTCGTCGAGTATATTTTATAGATACCATTCATGGTAAGGGAGTGCAATCGATCGTGATATCCTCTAATATTTTATAGGGCGAATGAAAAAAAGGAGAACCAATTATACTTGGATTTACAACACCGATCATCGCTTGCTAGGAAAGAAAAAAAAGATCAGACGTGAAGCGGAACAAGCAAGAACAAGTCGAAATGAGGAGATAAGGAGCTAGAAATCATTATTAGTAGGCAATTGATCTCCTACTTGTGAAATTCATTCACCAATTGATGATAATTGGTTATTAGCATTGTTAATTTCTCCATTTTTGATGTTATTGATCATCTATTCTTCCTCCTTACAGTCTTTGAATGTTCATATGGTTGAATTCTAGTTTTTTGGGTGTATTTTGATGGTGTGTTGCTGTCAAAATTTTGGTATGAACATCTCAAGAATGCTATTGTTCATGTCCTTCAATTACTCCATGTTTTGGGGACATTGTCTTCTTTGTTGATTGTTAAAATTCATGTCATTGCTATCTTGATTCATGTGGGCAATTTTTTATAAAAAGAAAATGTTTTGAGCCATCCAAAAGGTCTTCAAAACATTCCCTAGAATTCTTTTAGTGACACTTTTAGGTGTCGATGGTATGAAATATGTACCAGAGTACATATAGTATTCTTTCTTGGATGACCATGGTGGGTCCAGATGAGGCGACTATAAGGGTACGTCTGGTCATCTCCAACAATAAGATGACAACAATTAATCATTATAGAAGGTCTTGTGAATTACGTTGCTAGTGTGGGATCATAAACCACAAACGTAGGTAAAATGGGATACCATATCCATCAAATACGCTGATGGCTCAAGCGCCTTTATGACTTTAACCAGCCAAGGAAGCCCCTAGTTGTGTAGTCAAACCATACTTTAAAACGGTTTATCTTCCTGATAGTCCTGGACTAGGATCTGTAAGGATCAGTTAGGATGGGTATGATTGGCTTATAGGTATCTAAGTTTGAGATACATTGTTTAGTAATGGGTGGCTTTATAGGATTTAGATATATACATATTATATCATTATGGGATTGAAATACCTATGTATCTCACCAGGTTTCCCAACCTAACCTACTCAGTTTGTATGCATCACATGTATCAAGACTTAAGCTACTTGAACTTGATTGAGATGATGAGTAATTAAGAGATAACACACAATTGTGTTTAGAACCAATAGGTCTTTATATTGTAACATATGTATCTATATTGATTATGACATCCTTAGGATTTTATGTGACACAATATTTATCTTTTGTCGTGCTAGTACCATTCCTACATCGCTGACACGCTAGTACCATTTCTACATCGTTGGCACGCTAGTATGATTTCTACATCTATCATCGTGCTATGGCATCTTATCTTTCGTCATACTATGACATCATTCATTACCCTTTCTTACCTAATGTATAATATTCATAAAAGTTCATATTCGATATATATATATATATATATATATATATATATATATATATATATATATATATATATATATAAGATGAAAGTAACTATGCACTCACTTAATAAAAGTGGATGCCTCGGGATTCGGCAGAACTTCGCCTTGGAACTTTATCTTTTACTCTGGTGCAACCTTGGTTCACATTACTAAGTCTTAGTCTTATATTCATGGTGACTAATGATAGTCTAGATTCCTCACTAATCCCAGTGTTTACATCAAGATCTATCAAGTAAGGAACAACCATGTAGGATCATACTGGAGGTAGGTTCCGTTTGGTATACAAAGTATACTGCTTGAAATCTCACTTTAAACAGCTCACTAAATCCAGTCTAGACATCATCCCAACAAGTAGATCAATCAGTATGATGACTTGGAATTACTGATAAATCTTAATTATAGGTTCATAAAAATGATTACGACTATAATTAAAAGTTACACTTAAATAAAATAAGCGTAGCTTAAATTACAGAGTATCTTATTGTACGAGCAGAACTCTGATTCGGGAGCTTCTATTCACCGGCTAGCTGACACTGCATGGCCTTGCTAAAGTAGCCAGAAATTCAGAGTATCAGGACTAACAAGTGGAAAGAGCTCTAGAGGATTCGTGTGGAGTTGGGATGAGAAAATGGTTGAACTCGAGGGTTTAAATAGGATGAAAAGTGGTGTGCGTCGTGCACAGATCCGGTGTGCGCCGCACATCTGGTCGGACAAGGGTGACGTGGCCAATTTCTAACCTGACACGTGTCGCAAGCCTGGAGGTCTGTAAGTGCGTGTCGCGCCTACTGTCTGGGCGTGCGACTATGCGTAAATTTCTAATTTCTTAGAAAATTCATATATTTTCCGTACAAGCTCCTCTGTCGATGGGTTTTATATCTACACGTAGCTGTCAAAGAGATCTACAACTTTCATTTAGACAGTCGGCTAATTTTGACTTTATTTTTAAAGTTATATTTTTAACAGACTTAGACTGCTAAAGTTAGTTAAAACTTCATAATTCTCTCATACGACATTCGTTCTCAACTGTATTTATATTGACACATACGTATTAACGAGATCTTCAACTCTCATTTAGATTGTTTTTCCTGACAATCGATCGATTTTAGTTTCGGTTTCTGAGCCGCATATTGCTATGCTGAAATATCAGAAGAATCATAACTCCTCTTAAGAAGTCAGATTTAAGCGTTGTTTATATGTACAAAAATTTTGTCACAATTAATACTATAATTGTGTTAAAATTATTTATCCTAAATAATCTTCTATCGAAAAGTCATTTTTAATTTTTATAATATTTTAATTAACTAGTCTGAATTTGCGGGTGTTACAGGTTGTACATTTGCAATTAAGACGAAAAATCATATAATTAGATGGTGTGGTATTCCTCATTCATGATTTAAGGAGACCTATAAGTTTATAAATTTCACAACCACAGGGAGTCGTTGTCTTAAAAAAAGAAGGGAAAATGACATAAAAGCCCTTAAGTTTTCACAAAAATATCGGTTTTACCCTTGAACGTGTTTTATGTCTAGTAAAGCCCACAGTTTTGTTTAGTTTGTTTATTTTTAGCCTTGTAATCGGTTTCCAGGTAACTTATCGGTTAGCTAATGCTAGTAAAGTCCTTGAATTTTCAAAAATGTTCGGATTTACCCTTAACTTGATTGTTATTTTGATTATTATTATTATTATTATTATTATTATTATTATTATTATTATTACTACTACTACTACTACTACTACTACATTTTTAATTGTATAAAAATATTTTATACATACATTTTTAAATGTATAAAAATATTTCATACGTTTTTAATACATTTTATACATATTATTATTATTATTATTATTATTATTATTATTATTATTATTATTATTATTTTTAATACATTTTTAAATGTATAGAAATATTTTATACACACATTTTTAAATATATACAAATATTTTTACTAATATAAATATATTTTTAAAAATATATATACTTGTATTTAATATTTATATGATAGCCCATGTAAACCTGTAGAAATGTATTTATACATATTTATACGGTTTTTGCAAAATCAGTCATTGACGATATTTTTTACTTTATCAAGCTTTTTCTGTTCGATTCAACAATTATAGATGAATATTTAGGGTTTTCAAATGTATATAAATACTAAATACAAGTACATATATTTTTAAAAATATATCTATATTAGTAAAAATATTTTTTATACATTTAAAAATGTGTGTATAAAATATTTTTATACATTTAAAAATGTATGTATACAATATTTTTATACAATTAAAAATGTAATAATAATAATAATAATAATAATAATAATAATAATAATAATAATAATAATAACAATCAAGGTAAGAGTAAATCCGAACATTTTTGAAAAACTTAAGGGTAAATCTGAATATTTTTGAAAATTCAAGGGTTTTATTGACATTAGGTAACCGACTACAAGGATAAAAATGAAAAAATTAAACAAACTTCGGGTTTTACTAGACATAAAACACGTCCAAGGGTAAAACCGATATTTTTATGAAAACTTAAGGGCTTTTATGTCATTTTCCCAAAAGAGAAAGATGTTTTTTGCGATTTGCTATGGGTAGCCTCGGAGTCGGAGTCTAAAGAAGGCAAAAAAAAAAAAAAAAAAAAAAACTTTATGGTTTTTAACAAATTTACTTCCTTATGGGAGCTGAAGTTACTAATTTCATTGTGTTTTTCTAGATTTAAACGTAAAGGAAAGAAAAGGACTTATAATTGGGTTACTTTGGAGTTTCCCCTTTCCTCTGTAAATAATTCTGCCATGTTAGCCTCAATCTTGTTACTTTCTAGTAGAGGAATTTAGTAATAACATCGTTTTGTTGCTGGTTTTAAGAGAAAAAAAATATCCTTTATGTCAATATTAATTATTGGATTTATGACAATATAAATAATAAAATTTGATAGCATTTGATCGAGTTAGATTTGATTGATGCACTATCTCACTGAATAAGATCCAACATATAATCAGACCTAGTAAGCGACATATCAAACATTATAGACATAAGCAAAAATTTTAATTATGATATTAAATAATCTAAATTTGACCTAGTTAGATCCGAAGTTCTATGATGAATATCAAAAAGCCTAAACCATTTTCAGGTAATTGAAACTTTAATCGGTGACTAAAAAGTTAAAAAAAAAAAAAAAAAACAAATAATACAGTATTAATTATTCGCCGTTCTAAAAGAACAAAATACTGTAATAAAGAAATGGAAATGTTAGTAGGTAGTTGGTACAATGCATCGAGTAATAGGAATCGGATAAGCATCATTCTCAACCTCTGAATCATAATTACATCTTTAAATGATAAACGGAAATTCAGTTTTTTAGTAGTAGTTATGATCCACCTCGGTCTAATGCATTTGACATAGATATAGTTCTCTTTTAACTTCTAAATAGTAAATGCCATGAATTAAAATACATTTAACCAAAAAAAAAGTGAATATCTTAATGCTATCATTTTTTTATAAAAATGTCAATAAGAAAGTTATAAAGTATTTTATCAAATAAAAAAATATTAATTAGAACTTAACAGCAATGAAAGTAGCAGACAAAGTGCAAAAGTTGCTACATATAATATATTTATTGCACCAAGTTATTGTAGGTAACTTTAATTAAATAGTCGAATTGTTTATTTATTTTTATAATTAATTGGAAGAGTAGACAAATAATGTTTACAATATAAGATTTGATTCTATCCAATCTTCCACCAAATAATCATCATGGCAGAATGGCAGAATTATAATTTTTTTTAGTTCTTTTTATATATCAATAAATCCATATACATAATAACATAAAAAGCTACAACTTTCTTATTGACATTTTGATTAAAAATGATAACATGAAGATAAATTTTAGAAACTAAACAACTTTGAATGAAGAAAATAGAACAAAACTAATTTCTTTTTATTTGATTAAAAGTAAATATGTTAATTAAAAAAAAAAAAAAAAAAAAAAAAAGTAAAGTGGGAAGAAGGTGAGAGGAAAGTCCATGGCAATGTCTGACATTTGGGGAATCGTGGAGTCGGTTGGCTTGGGTTTAATGCCTCCGTACACTTAAAAAGCCGGACGGACAAAAGGTTTTGGTATCCGGTTCAACGTGTGAAAACGGCAAACCGCCACACATGACCCGGAATTCAGTATGGGCCGAACATTTTTATCTTTTTTTTTTTAAATAACTTATAATTATATGATTACATCACGTGAAGGTTAACTTAAAATACTTGTGTTGTTGTTTTTTTTTTAAGATTCGTAAATTTGTAGATAAAATTCTAAATTTATAAAACCAAAAATTGACAGTTAAGAACATATAAAGCATAATGCTATTGTCCATTATTTTTAAAACTAAAAGATATATATTTCTAAAGTTATATACTTTTCATATGGGTTTTAAAATGAGAATATCAACTTGTATATTCCATCATTGATGTATTTTACTCGAAGTATTTTTATTTTTGATTTTTGGCAAATGGATCGTTAATAGGTTAACTTGTATTACATACATTTGTTTTTCTATTTATAAATCTATATATTTAATTTATAATAAGATTTGAACTCTTAACAATCCGTGAACTTTTGATATCGTTAGAAATAACGGTCTTTTAGTGAACTTGTATAAATTGAATCTATTAATTTTTTAATTATTGAAAATATATTTAAAACATTCTAAAAAAGTCAAGTAGAACTAAACACTAGAATAAAATAAAAAGTTTATAACAAATATAAAATAATAATTGGGATAAGATAATTAGATACCAAAGAAACTGTTTTTTAAAAAGAAAAAGAAATGAAATGAAATAAAAAGAAAAGGTAGAGTGAATAAAGACAAAATTGGTCGCTGAATGGGAGAGGGGGAGCCAGGCTGTATCCCACCCATTCTTCTTTCCTAAATAATTAAAAGTGTTTCTATTTTGAAGTCTTTTTTAGGTACGTCATCCTAACAATATCTTTTTATCTTTTCCCATATTTTCTATTTTTAGGAACGCAATCAAAATGAAATTTTAACTTCTCGTTAACTTATACATTGTCATCGTCCTTTTTAATAAATTTAGGTTTAAAACAAAGAGTAACCAGAAAAAGTATATATGTAGACTAATATAGTATGTTATAGTTAACATAATAAATTAAAACTAAATAATATAAATTTCGTAATAAGGTAGTCACGTATTACAAATTGTTTTATAGATTACGCTTATCATTCAAAAAATGTTAAATATAACAAAACTTCTAATAAAAATCACATCACACAAGTCACCACCATTTATGCCGAGTACCATATGTTCAGTACCTTTCCTTGTGGTTGTTGTTGACAATGTCCTTGGGAGAATTAAGGGGGTGTTTGACTTAGTTTTTCACAGCCAAAATTCCTTTTTGGAAAAAAAAAAAAAAACAAAAGATGTTTGGCAAATTAGTTTTAAAAGCCACTTTTGAAGTTTTTACATAAGGAAAATGAACTTTTTGGAAAAGTCAGGAAATCCTGAGTTTTTGTAACTTTTCCAAAAAGGACTTTTGGGGTTTGAAAAGCTAAGCCAAACACCCCCTAAATCATTCCCTAAAGGAACCTCGTGTGGGAGAGATGAGTTGAGAGCTCAACACATTTTAGATGCTCTTTGTGGAAAAGGTTCAGCAATTGCCAAATACCTCCTATGTGCTATCACATGTGTAATTAATTTATGGTTAGGGGGAGATGCCCTTCGAGTTTGGCTGAATTTGTTGCCTCTGCTCCTCTTACCCCGCTTCTAAAACCTGACAAGGGAATACGACCTATTGCAGTATGAACTATATGGAGACGTTTGGTTTCCAAGTTGGCTATTAAAGGTGTTGGTAAAGAAATGACCAAGTATCTCAATGATTTTCAGTTCGGGGTCGGGGTGTCGTGTGGCGCTGAAGCCGTATTACATAGCGCCAACAGGGTGTTGAGTGAACGCCACAATAACGGGTCTCTTTTCATGCTTACTGTGGACTTCTCTAATGCCTTTAACCTTGTTGACATATCCCCATTACTTCATGAGGTCAGATTGAGGTGCCCTTCTATATCCTTGTGGGTAAAATTCCTATATGGTCAATCAGCAAGGTTATATCTGCTAGGGGACGCACATATTTGGTCTTCTACTGGAGTTCAACAAGGAGACCCCTTGGGACGACTTCTCTTTGCCCTTGTGTTAAACCCGCTCTTGCATAATATTAGAGACAATTGCAGCCTTCTTCTCCATGCATGGTACCTGGGATGATGGTACACTTATTGGAGATTCTGAGGAGGTGGCCAAACCCTTAGACATCATTAAGGCTATTGGCCTACAATTAGGCCTTCAGTTGAATATCAAGAAAACCGAGCTCTTTTGGCCTCGTGTGATGGAAGGAAGCTGCGTGAGGGGCTAATCCCAGTTAGCATCGGGAGGCCGCCATTGTGGGTGAAACTTCTCGGGGGAGATGTTAGCAGAGATGCTA
This sequence comes from Lactuca sativa, assembly GCF_002870075.4. NCBI lineage: Eukaryota > Viridiplantae > Streptophyta > Magnoliopsida > Asterales > Asteraceae > Lactuca > Lactuca sativa. Next base: position 177,356,277 of record NC_056624.2, on the reverse strand, counting down.
GTTTCATTAGCAACTTAGCCATAAAGAGAGCTGAAGGCGCTGTGAATTTGATGCGCCTTCTTCCACAATTGTCTAACCCGCAGAGTGAGCTCTTTCTACTTCGGTCTTGTATGGGTATTGCTAAACTTTTCTTTAGGCTGAGATGTGCCAACCCATTCACATGGAGGAGGCAGCGTTGTTCTTCGATAATGGATTACGCGGGGCGACTGAGGACATTGTGGTTTGTGGTGGCCCCTTCTTTGGCGACTTACAGTGGCGACTTACCCATTTTGTTTAGTGGTTTGGGTTTATACTCAGCAGTAGAGGCTACCTCATATGCTTTTGTAGCCTCAAGGGCCCAATATTGGGTATTGCAAGACCACATCTTACGGGATAGCGGCATTTATGGTATGGATTCTGATTATGCTTGTGCCTTAGATTCTCTTCATAACAAGCTTCCGGACATTGACCTTAGCAGTTTTACTACTAAGGACACCGCCCCCCCTAAATCCCAGAATACACTGGCGAGTGCCATTTTTAGTAAAATTATCCAAGATATGGAAATGAATTTCAATATGACGGCTCGGCAGAAAACAGTTTTCCAGTGTTTATGTGCACCACATGCTCAAGATTTTCTTCTAGCTATCCCTATAGATGGGCTTGGCCAACATATGTCTCCGGTGGAGTATCGTACCATCCTCAGATATCGACTCATGATTCCAATATTCCCAGCTGATGGGATATGTCCGGTGTGCCGCAAGGCATGTTTGGACTCTTTCGGAGAGCATCCAGTTCATTGCAAAGAACTCCCGGGGTTCAAATACAGACACGATATGGTTAGGGATGTTTTGGTCGACATATGTAAGCGTACCGGGGTTTCCACCAAGAAAGAGGCTCCTGTGAATTTCTTGACTGACCCGACAGAAGGAAGGTCAACCCTTAGACCGGCTGGCGTTTTGATTTTTGGATGGGTTGGAAGGAAACACACATGTGTGGACCTTACAAGGGTATCGCCTCTCGTAAGTTTGAGGGCTGAGGGTTTTACGGCGGGACATGCTGCATTAAAAGCTGCTACATGCAAGGTCACTAAACATGAGAAACCGTGCATGGAAAATCAACACGCATTCATACCATTTGCATTTGATACGTTTGGTTTCCTTGCGCCGGATGCGGTGGAGCTTCTTAGTAGACTACAACGGATCATGCATAAGTATGTTATATCCGCTAGATCTATGGATGTAGTTTTCAAAAGAATTGGTTTTACCATACAGAAGAGTTTAGCGGCGCATCTTGTTGCCCGTTTACCTTCTAATTCGTTGTATGATGATAAGTAAAACAATTAAGCTTTTCTTGAGACAAAAAAAAATTAAATAAAAAAAATACACAATATATTACAAAATGTATTAGGTTTTGCAAAACATGATATCATTCGGTAAAAATAATGATATTATTTCGAAATGAGTGAATTTTGTTTTAGTTTTTTGTGGTCTTTTTACAGAATATTCTTTAGGAAATTTTTGGGAAATAGTATCATCATTTTGTTTAATCGACAATTATGATCTACCCTCACAAAAAATAAACTTTGCAATTATTTTAATCCGTTGTCGTGAATGACATTAGTAAAGTTATTTTTTTCAAACGACAAATCTAATATATTCTAACTCCTAAGCTACTTCTAGTTCCACTTAGGCCTCAAACGAGGCAGGAACCCTCGAACACAAGTAGGAAAGACAATACCTGATATTCTGCTAGTGATAATAAAGCATTTAAAACTTGTAAAAGATACCATTATATAAAAGTGGGTAAATTTAACGGATGGTCTCTGTGGTTTAAGGTAATCTTTGTGTTTGGTCCCTAACAATTTTTTTTTTTTTTTTTTTTTTTTTTTTTTTTTTTTTTTTAACTCGGACCGTTCTTAATTATATTTTTGTTGCATGTTTGGTCCATGTCCTTTCTAAAACGACTATTTTTTCCTTAATAATTTATTTATTTCTTTATTATTTATTCTTTTACCTTTTATATTAATAATATATTAATTTTTTTAAATAAAAGAATACCACCATCACCTCCGGTTGCCAACACCGATCCCCTCCCCCACCAGTCTACCATCTTCGTCTTCCCCAACAAGAAAAGAAATCAACTTGATGAACTATATCAAATATACAAAAATAAACTATTGAAGAAACCTAAAAAAATCCATTAATATTGTAAAAGATTACAAGCCAAATTAGAGATTTCAACCTTCTAACCTATATCAAAACCAAAAAATTGATTGAACACCATGGCATGAGTACACTCATGTACATGGAAGATACCACTGTTACACACCGTTAAAGACAGTGGAACAATACTTCGTACAGGGGAGATCCCACAATGGTTGAAGTTGTTAAAGAAGATATTGCGCTAATGGTTGAAATCATTGCATAAGAGGTGGCAGTGATGGTTGAAATCATTACAGAAGTCGTCGTGCCTCTTGCACCGAAGATTTATGAGGAATTTCGGCGATGATGTTCATGGAGGGATGGGTTTTCTGGTGAGACATCTGCTACACAAATCCCTCAACTGTGTTGCAATCCATTAAAATCGATGTTGACTTTCACCATCTTCAATTCTTAGAGATCTGCTTAAGTTCTCACAACGATGTGTGTGCCTATTCTCTTTCACGTCAGAAAGGTCACAAAGCTTTGGGAAGGTCTTGTGGGCATATAGTGTTTACAGGAGAAGAAGATGAGTAAAGGGCTGGGCTAGCCACCATGCAACTGGTGAATGGTGATGATGGAAGATGAGGGGTGAAGGAGCCAAAGAGGGTTGGAGGCGCTGCTTAGGGTTTTAGGGATTCTTTTATTTATTTTTTATTTTTTAATATATTGTTAATATAAAAAGGTAAAATAAGAAATAATGAATAAATTATTCAGGGTAAAATAGTCTTTTTAGAACGGACATGGACTAAGCGTGCAACAAAAATATAAATTAGGGACGATTCGAGTTAAAAAAAAAATTTAGGGACCAAACACGTAGATTACTCTAAACCATAGAGACCATCCGTGTAATTTACACTATAAAAATAGAGAAATTAAATATCTTTCTACCTTTATTTTTACCAATCTTCCTACATATTTAAATGATGACATGTGTCATATTAGTATCCTAAAATATCATTTAATTTCATTAAATGAGCATTCAATATTACACATATCACAATTTAATTGGGTAGGAAGATATGTAGGAACAAAAAGTAGGAGGATATTTAATTTCTCATAAAAATAAGTTACAATTTTATTTCATGTCATTTATGTTTATTTGTAGTTTTAGTCCGAACTTTTAATTATTGATATGACCTATGGACAATATTTTCATAAATTGAATATATATAGTCCCTAAGCTTGTTACTATCTAAAATGATTAATTAAACTTGTGTAAACGATTATTATATCTTTTAATTTGTTTTTATATTATTTTAAATTTTCCTTTAATTTGTTTTTAAAATGGAATGAAAGTCCTAAAATAACCACCGTATTCACACTTCTATCGATCCATTCCCTCTTCAACTCCTGCCTCAACAATTAACCAGCATATCAAACCCCGTCGCCGGGGCCTTTCTCTCCACCAATATCCACCAACGTTTTCTCGCCTACTCACAACCACATAGTTGTTTTCTTCAACACCCTTTGCCAACCCTTTCTTTTCATTCTTGATCACTACCACATTGGTTAACTAGAAACAATTCCCACATAAGCTCATTAAAAAATCATTAACATTTTCCCCACGTAATTTGAATAAGAGCATATAATATCTCTCTCTCTCTCTCTCTCTCTCTCTCTCTCTATATATATATATATATATATATATATATATATATATATATATATATATATATATTATTCAAATGTTTTCACTATCTATTGTGTACATGTATGACTGATTCTGGACCAATCATTTTAGTTATTTTAAGAAAGTAATTAATGTATATTAAATGCTGAAGATGTAATTAATACCTATTATATCTTCAACATGTAATATATATTAATTACTTTCTTAAAATAACTAAAATGATTGGTCCAGAATCAGTCATACATGTACACAATAGATAGTGAAAACAAAATAATCTAACCCTATATATATATATATATATATATATATATATATATATATATATATATATATATATATATATATATATATATATATCAACGTCGTCTTCGTATTGTTTAATCACAATGAACAATATCAATGATAAAAAAAACAACGTAACCATGTCAGGTCAAAACAATTATGTAAACATACCTCCAATGTCCACACCATTTAGCTCGATGCAGGTGATGTCCAATTTTGTAACGCCCGTAGATCCGGGCTAGTCAATTTAGAGACGATAGGCGTCAAAAATGATTTTTTGATGGAAGATTATTTAGAAGGATTAATCTTAACCAAGTTGTAGTATATGTCACAAGGTTTCCGTGCATATAAAGAACGCCAAAATCCTAGTTATAACGAAGAAGTTATGACCTGTCGAAGTTTCGCGACAGAACCAGCACGACCCAACGTGACGTAAATAGTGAATTTACGTTAGAGCGATATTTATCCAAAACAATCTAAATGAGAATTGAAGATCTCATCGATAGTAGTCCAACGATAAAAAGACAGACGAAAACGGAGTTCAGATGAAGGAGTTATGAGTTTATAACAGACTTTTCCTGTCCCGGCCTACTAAAAATAATATATAAGTAATATGATTATAATATATTAAAAATAAATTCAAAATTAGCCAATGGAGTCTAAACGAGAGTTGTAGATCATACTCTCACCTTCGCGTCGATATAAAGAACGTCGAAAACGGAGTTCGTATGCGAAAGTTATGAATTTCTGAAGTTCGGGGCGCGAAACCCCAAAACTGTCAGAGACCACGACGTGGCAAGTCTAGCCCACGACGTGGAAAAAGGGTGCCACGACGTGACAAGCACCAAATTTGCTCTATAAATAGACTTGAAGGGCCAGCCGACTATGGTTGCTCCATCCCTTCTCTCCCACTCCCGATACACCCTCTATGCCCTATTTTAACCCCCCGAAGCCCCGGTATCAACCCCGAGACCCGAAGCAAGTTCCGAAACCCGAAGATCCTGAGAAGAAAAGAGTTTCCGAGCCGAAGCTCTGCCCGCGAGAAACCTGGTGTGTGAAGTGATCCCGGTTTCACCGAAGAATATCTACTTGAAGAGCCGTAGTGCTGTCCGATCATCTTCTGATCAAGTGAGTGTATAGTCCCTTTCATAAACACGATTATAATACAAGTATTGTTTGAATGTATTAAGTATATGTTTTGGGTGAGTGTGTGGTCACTTTCTTCTAACACATAAATATTAAGTATTTGTTATGAAATACGTGCTATGTGTTTATATATTGTTTGTTTATTTGAGATGAGTATGGAATGGATGAACTATATAGGTTTTAATGAGTTAAACTGTATATATATATTTTGTATCTACGAATATGTTGGGTAGGACATGGGTAGATGAGATCCGTGAGTATGGATCAGATCAAGAGGTTAGTTTTAGATTCGTGAGTATGGAGTAGATCAAGAGATTGGAATTAGATCCGAGAATATGGAATAGGAAAAGAGATAAACTTGTTATTAATCCGGGAGTATGGATTAAGACATAGTAAATTGTCCCTAGTCTGGGAGTATGGATTGGGCACACTTTAGATCCGGGAGTATGGATCAGAACAGGATTTAGGTATAGTAAATTGTCCCTAGTCCGAGAGTATGGATTGGGCACAGTTTTAGATCCAGGAGTATGGATCAGACCAATAGGTAAACTTGTTATTAATCCGGGAGTATGGATTAAGACATAGTTAATTTTCCCTAGTCCGGAAGTATGGATTGGGCACAGTTTTAGATCCGGGAGTATGGATCAGACCAAGAGATTAGTTTAGATCCGGGAGTATGGATTAGACCAAAAGGTTAGTTTTAGGTCCGAGAGTATGGATCAGGTGGAAATTAGTTTAGATCCGTGAGTAGGGATCAGATAAAGAGGAAAAATTTAGATACGAGAGTTTAGATCGTGGCATTGTGAGGATCGATGGGGTGGGATAAGAGTTGCTTTTTATATGGTGATATTATATAATTTTGGATGTTCTATGTATATTTATATGATATAACATTGTGGGATGAAAACCCTATATGCTCACCAGGCTCCCAAGCCTGACCCACTCAGTTTTCTTTGTATCACAGGTATCGATAAGAAGATATATTTCACAGAGAGATTTAAAGGAGATATAAATCATTAGTGTAATTAAATGTAAGTTCTGTTTATGCTTATATGTCTGTATCGGAACATGACATCCCGAGGTTTTATTATTAAATGAAAATACATTCTTTTTGAGAAATGTTTTGATAAGTTATTATCATATCTTGTTTTGGGAACAAATTCCGCAACCGTTTTCTTTAAACGAATACTCTGATTTATAAAACAAAGCATAAACAAATCGGTCTTTTCTGGCTGTGAAATTGGGGATGTCACAGTTGGTATCAGAGCATTAGTTTAAGCGAACTAGGAATTTGTAGGAAATTTCTAGACTTAAATTTAGAATGCTAAGTAATGATTGTGATGAGTGTGTCTAAAATATGTTAGGTAGTACACTTAAATTGACACAAGCACTAGTTTATTTTAGGAATGATGCCTAAAATGCTTTTATGTGCTAATTGTTTTGTGTGATAGCTAAATTGATGCTATTATTTGTTCGGATCTATGGTCTGTTGCCGACCGGATCTGAAAAACCTTATGTGTGTAGGATTCTAAGCGTACAACTACGGTATTAGAACTAGCTTGTAAACATTTCGGAGTGATAAGGAGATTTATACGGTTATCGTAATTAAAAACTTTCTTATCTTAAAAATTCTCGCTTGGTACACCAAATGCCTGCTTGGATGTACAAGAGGTCATGGTGAAGACTCGTAGATAAATTGAGTAAATGGAGGAAATGAAGAAGGCTTATGATAGTGGATGACACCTATCAGAAGATATCGTAAGAGTGGTATCTTGCCTTTAGAGTATGTCTTATGAAATAACAGTACGTTTAGAGGAGTACGGTACGTCTGAAGTACACCTTCGATTGGCAGGATGATGGAACGATTGGTGAAATTCTCGAAGTTGTCTCATCGCCTGGTATTTCCATCACCAATCGAGTTGAAGTAGAGTTGATGATTGAAGATTGAGCATTGAAGAAGTCCTAGTAGAGTTTAGGGAAATTGTTTATGATTATTAGACACATTCGTATGTGTTAAATTGTTTTGTGATTTTCTTGTATGGTGACTTGGTCGACTGCGGGACAATACTTGGGACGAGTATGAGTAGGTGTGAAAGGTCGTAGATACATATACTACCGGAAGGACAGGACTCACACTTGGATCAGGGAAAGTCACAAGGTTACCAAGAAGCTAGTAATTGATTCCGGTTTGTTCAAGTGTGTCATTACCCTTGTTTCGGTAGTGACTAGTAAGATGGTTGTTTTTCCGACCCTAGTGGTCATATCAAATTGAGTCCGACTACAAGGAGTTTGTTACGTGGTTCATGGAACCAAGTTCGATGTAACATCTGACCTAAGTCAAAAGATTGAAATCAATGCGATCAATAGCATCGCGCTTGTTGTTAAGGAAGCTTGTAGCTAGAAATGCTAGATGTAAAAAAAATGTGATTATATCACGTTAGAATATGAAGGAAGGTATATTCCATTCTGGAATTTGACTCTAAGAGACTTGAGTCTAAGCGTTACATCATACGATGAGAGGTCATTAGAACACGACCCATCAGTCTGTTACAATAGATAAATGAAAGTATTTTTCCTGAGAAGAAGGAGTCCACAATAAGGACTTATTTTGTAACTTGGAAGTTATGATTGAAAGTACAGCATAGTACGATAAGCAGATGCAAGATTGGGCATCGTCTGCGGTCAAGAAAGCCATAAAGTTAAATACTCTTTCGAGGAAAACATAGAAGTTACGGTTATTACCTAGGATGAAGAGATAACGTGTGTAATCATTATGCAAGCCCTATTTTGTTGATGATTCCGGGACGTAATCATCCTAAGGGGGAGATAATTGTAACGCCCGTAGATCCGGGCTAGTCAATTTAGAGACGATAGGCGTCAAAAATGACTTTTTGATGCAAGATTATTTAGAAGGATTAATCTTAACCAAGTTGTAGTATATGTCACAAGGTTTCCGTGCATATAAAGAACGCCAAAATCCGAGTTATAACGAAGAAGTTATGACCTGTCGAAGTTTCGTGACAGAACCGGCATGACACAACGTGACGTAAATAGTGAATTTACGTTAGGGCGATATTTATCCAAAACAATCTAAATGAGAATTGAAGATCTCATCGATAGTAGTCCAACGATAAAAAGACAGACGAAAACGGAGTTCAGATGAAGGAGTTATGAGTTTATAACGGACTTTTCCTGTCCTGGCCTACTAAAAATAATATATAAGTAATATAATTATCATATATTAAAAATAAAGTCAAAATTATCCAATGGAGTCTAAACGAGAGTTGTAGAGCATAATCTCACCTTCGCGTCGACATAAAGAACGTCGAAAACGGAGTTCGTATGCGAAAGTTATGAATTTCTGAATTTCGGGGCACGAAACCCCAAAACTGTCAGAGACCACGACGTGGCAAGCAGTGCCACGACGTGGCAAGTCTCCTGACACCTCCGGGAGTCCCCCAGATGCAATTTGCGATGACGTATGCAGTGACGACCAAGCCCACGACGTGGAAAAAGGGTGCCACGACGTGGCAACGGCCAAATTTGCCCTATAAATAGATTTGAAGGGCTAGCCGACTATGGTTGCTCCATCCCTTCTCTCCCACTCCCGATACACCCACTAAGCCCTATTTTAACCCCCCGAAGCCCCGGTATCAACCCCGAGACCCGAAGCAAGTTCCGAAACCCGAAGATCCTGAGAAGAAAAGAGTTTCTGAGCCGAAGCTCTGCCCGCGAGAAACCTGGTGTGTGAAGTGATCCCGGTTTCACCGAAGAATATCTACTTGAAGAGCCGTAGTGCTATCCGATCATCTTCTGATCAAGTGAGTGTATAGTCCCTTTCATAAACACGATTATAATACAAGTATTGTTTGAATGTATTAAGTATATGTTTTGCGTGAGTGTGTGGTCACTTTTTTCTAACACATAAATATTAAGTATTTGTTATGAAATACGTGCTATGTGTTTATATATTGTTTGTTTATTTGAGATGAGTATGGAATGGATGAACTATATAGGTTTTAATGAGTTAAACTGTATATATATTTTGTATCTACGAATATGTTGGGTAGGACATGGGTAGATGAGATCCGTGAGTATGGATCAGATCAAGAGGTTAGTTTTAGATCCGTGAGTATGGATTAGATCAAGAGATTGGATTTAGATCCAAGAATATGGAATAGGAAAAGAGATAAACTTGTTATTAATCCGGGAGTATGGATTAAGACATAGTAAATTGTCCCTAGTCTGGGAGTATGGATTGGGCACAGTTTAGATCCGGGAGTATGGATCAGAACAGGATTTAGGTATAGTAAATTGTCCCTAGTCCGAGAGTATGGATTGGGCACAGTTTTAGATCCGGGAGTATGGATCAGACCAATAGGTAAACTGGTTATTAATCCGGGAGTATGGATTAGGACATAGTTAATTGTCCCTAGTCCGGGAGTATGGATTGGGCACAGTTTTAGATCCGGGAGTATGGATCAGACCAAGAGATTAGTTTAGATCCGGGAGTATGGATTAGACCAAGAGGTTAGTTTTAGGTCCGAGAGTATGGATCAGGTGGAGAGATTAGTTTAGATCCGTGAGTAGGGTTCAGATAAAGAGGAAAAGTTTAGATACGAGAGTTTAGATCGTGGCATTGTGAGGATCGATGGGGTGGGATAAGAGTTGCTTTTTATATGGTGAAATTATATAATTTTGGATGTTCTATATATATTTATATGATATAACATTGTGGGATGAAAACCCTATATGCTCACCATGCTCCCAAGCCTGACCCACTCAGTTTTCTTTGTATCACAGGTATCGATAAGAAGATATATTTCACAGAGAGATTTAAAGGAGATATAAATCATTAGTGTAATTAAATGTAAGTTTTGTTTATGCTTATATGTCTGTATCGGAACATGACATCCCGAGGTTTTATTATTAAATGAAAATACATTCTTTTTGAGAAATGTTTTGATAAGTTATTATCATATCTTGTTTTGGGAACAAATTCCGCAACCGTTTTCTTTAAACGAATACTCTGATTTATAAAACAAAGCATAAACAAATCGTTCTTTTATGGCCGTGAAATTGGGGATGTCACAAATTTTCTTCAACACAACCACCTTACCTATAAGTTTATAACAATGCCGATAGCAACACCTGTTGTTCAACCAGTAACACGTACAAGAAAGTGAGGATAAAGTTTATAGGTTCCTCAAATAAGAAGATGCAACAACATAGAAGATAAAATTTGACATAGGAGGAAAACCTTATGCTTCCCACAAAAAAGAGCACAAGCCAACCAATGGTCACAATAACCAAATGGGACAATATCAGCATCAATACAACAAGATACATAAGTTCAATAAAGCACGAAGCCAACAATACCAACCTATAAACATAACCAAAACAAAAACATATATCACATAACTAACAAGTTCAAGGAAACAACCAAACTAGATAAGTAATGAAAGATTCCCTCCTCGAGACAACAACAAATATTGTGAGTTCCATGGCACCACAAGTCATGACACAATAATACCAAACATAATAAAAAGTGAAACCAGTCCTCAAGATTAAAATACCAAGGGATATTGTCGAGCATAAGCTCAATGGAAAAAAAATGACATGGGATGAAGTTGAACGAGAAAAGATTAGTGGTTACATCATTATGAAAGAATAAATAAAAGCAAATCCAAATAAAGTAGACGCATTACATACCTATGGTAACATAATTAGACGAGAAATCAGAAATTATTGTGGCATGTGTTTAACACATTGTTTTTAAAATAAAATTCGCCCGTATTTGGATATTTATTTCTTAGGATACTATAGCTAGAAGCAATTCTTCAAGACCTCCCTAACCTTGTAACATTCGAATGTTACCTTGATAGCAAGAAGCTACAACTTAAGTAATAGATGATAAATGGTTTTAGATATGAACTATGTTACGTCAAATGCTAATGCACTACTCGTATTTATACAATCTATAACCGCTCATTTAATGACGATATTGTAACCGACCATGAATTAAACACCCAAAAAAAATATATAGTAACTAACATAGGTTTATAAGTGTAAATTTAAGTAAAAGTTTAGCTGCGGAAAAAAGAATATATTTGGCAAAAAGTCCCCAAATTTTTTCTAATTAATAGGTGGTGAATTCGTACCACCCACATATATGTTTAGTGAATCGAAGCAATTTCAGTTTGTATTTGCATTTGGATGTTTGTTTCTCATGATCCAACAACTAGAAGTTGTTTTTCAATATCAAAACCAAGTAAAGTTCGGATGTTATCTTGATAGCAAGAAAACACAACTAAAGTAGTATAGGATAGAGGATAAAGGGTTGTAGGTCTGAATTATGGTATGCCATATTGTCGTGGAGTACTTATTTGTATACAAACCATAATAACTTATTTAATGGCAATATTGTAATTGACCATTAATTAAACACCTAAAATGTAATAAATATTGGTAATTAATACAATTTTATAACGAAAAATTTAATTACAACTAGGTATGAAACCCCGCTCCGCGGGTTTGGTTAAGACTATAGTTTTAGTCTTTTGTTTATCTATTATGTATGTGATGTAGCGATAGGTAGTGTGTCGTTGGTTGTTATGTTTAAGTTTTTGTTATAAAACTCTTTAATAGAAACATATGATGATGGTATGTGGTGAAAATATATATATAAAAACATTATGTTAAAAGAGCCTTAAAAAAACTGTTAAAAGAGGAAAATATGATTTATGAAATCACCATTATACCAGTTATGCTACAAAAATGCAAAAAAAAACTGGCATTTAGCCATGATTCCGCCACAAAATGTTGTCCTATTTCAATCAAACCCCAACAAAAGGATCCAACAATTTATGACTTCAAATTAATGCGTATTTTCCATTTCAATTTCTCCTCTTAAATAAGTGCATATATTTCAATTCTACATACTAATTAAATTGCAAAATAGGTGCTCGTATCAAATTTAAACTAAAAAATGGGATTTTTATGTACCAAAAATTTGTCGCTTCTTTGCTTCGCAACACCCATACACTTTTGGTGCTGATAACTGATGAAGGTGTCGCGACTATCAGCTCAGTAGGCTTTCATATCGCTACTGCAAGATGGATTCATTGAACTGATGAAGTAGTTCACAACAATGTCTGAAGTAGTTATTCCTTCATTTTGACGGCAATAAGACTTGAAATCTCGGGATCACGAAGATCAGAAGTTGATAGTGTCTGAAACCATAAAGAATTTTTTCGATGTGAAAAGACGAAAATGCCCAAAAAAATAGCCCTAGAATGAAGTCACTATCAACTAAAACCGTTGATGCTGAAAAATGAAGTCAATTAAACCATTGATGTTGTCTTGATCAACAATTACAGTAACATAATCATCATAAGTGTAGCACCTGGTTCCTGGTACGTAATCCTTGTAATTAATATTTCTTGATTATGCATTTTGCCTTGGACTCGGCGAGTTGAAGGACCAACTTGTCGAGTAGAAGCGGGATGAGACGCGGGGTCTAAGCTTTGGACTCGGCGAGTTGGTCCCCGGACTCGGCGAGTAGACCCTGTTTGGGCAAAAACCCTAATCCGGGTGTTTGCACCCTATTTAAACGCTCTAACTTGGCCTCCTTTGTCCCTAACACTTCCAGAGAGCTGTAGAGAGAAACCCTAGCCCCCATATGGTTTAGAAGCATGCCCTAGGAGCATAGATCTATGGTTTAGAAGCGTTGCATGTCTCAGATTCGGTCTGTATAGGAAGTGGGTCCAAGGGACTCGACGAGTTCTATGAAGATGGTCTTAGACTCGGCGAGTTGTATGAACAACTCGGTGAGTCCTATGAAGATTTCCTGGAACTCGACGAGTTGTTCTTCAAACTCGGCGAGTCATATGAAGTGTTGCTGAGAAAGAGGGGTTTAAGTGTTGAAGGTCCAACCCTTCGTATATGCACGCAAAATTAGCAATTTAACGTGTAGCAATAGTCCCAGAAACCCAAATCCTCATAAGGGATGCTCTGGTGAGGATTTGGAAGCGAGTAGGAGGTCTGCTCGTGGGGACTCGGCGAGTTGTTCTTGGACTCGGCGAGTCGGTTCTATAGTCCCGAGTAGTGAGTCCAGGGTGACACAGTGAGTGGGAAGAGGGACTTGGCGAGTAAGGCCGGGTTAGTAGGAGAAGGACTCGGCGAGTCTGTGCCATGACTCGGCGAGTCCAGTCAACTGGAAGTTGACTTTGACCAAGGAGTTGACCTTGGACCAGGGGTGGGTCAGTCGATTGACCTAAGGGTATTTATGAGGGGCTGATCTATATTTATGGATTTGTAGCCGGAGGATTACCGGTGCAGCAGTCAGACGTCTAGCAGTCAGACTTTGGGTAGCTACTTTTCGAGGTGAGTTTCCTTCTAGTAGGAACGGGTCTAAGGCACCAAGGTCGGCCCGTATAGACGATATGATAGTATCGGAGTGTGGGTAGAGTCCGTATCTCATAGTTGAGTTTGATTATGTTATATGCCAGTATGATAGAATTGCTTATACTTGTTGTATGTGTGATACTTGTATGTTGTGGTTTAGTAGCTGAGTGTGGGCGAGACCCGTATCTCCCAGATAGCGGAGTGTGGGCGAGGCCCGTATCTCCATGAGTGTGGGCGAGGCCCGTATCTCCTAGCTGTTCATTGTATGATTGTATGGTATGAGGTATTGTGGGGGAACTCACTAAGCTTCGTGCTTACAGTTTATAGTTTTGGTTTCAGGTACCTCTTCAGCGAAGGGGAAGGAGCTGGCACGGTAGCGGCCCATCATACACACCTCTTGTTTCCCGCATTATGAAATTGTCCTGAGATTTGTACTCTGACACTGTGGTTGCCCCCATGTTTTGGTTTCCAAACACGTAATATGTTTTAAGAAATGATATGATCGAATGTTGTTTATTTTCAAATGTTTGCAAAGTGTTTAATTAAAAATGAAAATTTTGGACTTGAAAAATTGGGTTGTTACAATAAATCAAGAAACTGTTAAAGGAAGTTAGAGAAGATAAAATATTAATTGATTGGTTGTCGGAGATGGGGCCATGGGGTGTAAGAGACAATTGATAAATAAATAACCATGGAACGAAAAAAAATAAATTAAAATTTTCTATAAAATAAATAAATAAATATTTTGGAAGTACCTTGATTAAAATTAGAAAATAATATGCATTAATAAATGAAATGACAAACAGAGAAATTTTAGTGAGAAAAATTATTAATTTTTACTGTAAGTTTTTTTCAAAGATTTGTTCATGGAAAAAGTTTTTAAATGAGTTCCTATTCTGGATGTTCTATGTTTTATTAATAATAATTATATATATCAACACTTAAATATCTTTCCTTCTAGCCAAAGATTTTATTAATAATAATATCAATTAAAAGGATTCCTCAAAACAAAACTTGCAAATCTTACCAAAATTCTATTTTCACATTACTGTTAATTTGTTTAAAGCTTAACTAACTGTACGTATAATAAAAAAATTGAAAACACAACAACAGCGACACCAAAAAAATATGTGTAAAAAAAGGCAAAATGGAGAATATTAATGAACAAAACAGAAGAATAATCCAAGAAAACTATGGAATACTTGATACGTTTGATGTTAGAGCTTGGTTCTGCAAACAACTATATATGGCTCTGGAAAGTTGTTTGAACAAATAATAAAACAAACAAATAATTAAAAATTTCCTAAAAATTAAAGTTTTTGAAACTCTTTTAGTTGAGGAATTTTATCAAACAGGTTCTATGCATACCAAATAAAAATCGATTTCGCATGAAGAAATCGATTTTAGGCGTCACAAGGACATCTAATCGTGAAAGCATTGTGAGCTCAGTGTGGAACTCCTTGTTACCTTGAAACCCGGTGACCAGGTGGTTTACATGATCCACCTAGAAGAGGACTCCCTTGTAGACCTTTCCCGATGAAGTTTCTTTGGTTGAAGTGTTGAGTACAATCTTTTGTGGCCTGAAGGGGGATTTTGAAGTTGTTTGGCTGCTTCATTATGGACATAATTTGAACTAATTAATGTTGATCTAGTCTTAAACACTTTACGCATAAACAAAATTTACTGATTTAACCTTTGGGCGAGTTATTAGCGTACGATCTGAAGTACTTTCAGGGTTAGATGGAGGTATACTTTGAGTATACATCGTTGTCCCCTGAGCAACCTGAGCTTCTAATATCTATGCATATGCACACATACACAACAACAATTTACCAATATTTCATCAACATAAAAAATCGTATAATGAATTTCTAGAAAAATGAGAAATCTCCAGCATTTACCTCTGTATCAAGTGTAGGGGTGAGCGCGGTGCGGTTCGGTGCGGTTATTAGCCAAAACCTCACCACTAACCGCAAATGCGGTTAATCCATTTTCAAAACCGCATGGTGTGGTTATTTTTGCGGTGCGGTTAGGCGGTTATTTTTGCTGTGCGGTTTTGTTTTTTTGTGTTGCGGTTATTTTGTATGGTTTTTAACCACAGTTTAGAGCTTAAACGGTTTTAAAAGTTCAAACATATTAATTGTAATAATAATAAAAAAACCATAAAGTATAAGACAAATAACTTAAATCACAAATAACTAATATCTTAAAAACGTCAAATAAATACTAATTAACAATAAATATCTTAAAATTGTCTAATTTCATCATTTTTCTAAGTTAAACATAAGAAAAAACCAGCACTTTTGTCTTCTAGTATTTTATCCATCTTTTATTCATGAAACTTGTCTTATTTTTAATATTTAATATATTAATAATTAATTAAAAATTGTATATAATATATGCGGTGCGGTGCATTTTTTTTGCGGTTTTTGAAAATTAATAACCGCACCGCACCGCAAATTTGCGGTTTTTGAAAAACAGTAAACCTCACCATCGGTTTTTATTGCGGTTGCGGTTTTTCAGTTGCGGTTTTTGCGGTTAATTTTAGTTGCGGTGCGGTTTCTGCTCACCCCTAATCAAATGTATCATTTTTCTCCTTCACTGCATTTTTACATAACATTACAAAAAAATATATCAATATATATATATATATATATATATATATATATATATATATATATATATATATATATATATATATATATATATATATATATATTAAAAAACAAAACCGAGAGAGCATCACAAATTAGCAAAATACACAATCACATACATCCTACTAACCTACAAGAATTGAATTACAGCCTCCACATTCATAGACCAAAACTTCTGGTGGATCCAAAAGAACTTTCTGGCGTCTTGGGCATCGAACTAACCCTAGTTTAGTGTTTACCTGGGACTGAAGCCAACGTCTAAAAACTTTAAACACCCAAACGCAATTCAACTGGTGAAATTGAAACAATTTTTTTGTGAAATTGAAAACGAAACGTGAAATCGGAGATGAATGGTTTCCCATATGAATGCTTATTGCATTCAATACATCAGCAATAAGCAAAGATGTCAGCAGAAAACAAAAAACAAAAGACATACTTGCGGTGGAGACGGACGGAGATGGAGATGGGGACGGTCGCCACTGGGGAAAAAAATTTGTCGGTCCACCGCCTTTCTTGCAAGACTCATGGCTTTCTTCTCCATCGGATTGTCGCGAGAAGGGGAAAGTGGAAGTAGTCGGTGGCACATCCGTCATCAGGAAAGCTTCAAAAACAATCGAAAACAACTGTTGGAAGATCGGTGGAGACGCATATCTGAGCAGACATCGGTGGAGAAGCAACAGAGCGGGTGTTCATAATGGTAAGGAAGCGGTGAAGGGAAAGGAACGAAAAAAAAAACAGAGTCGGTGAGAGGGACGTTGAGAAGCGGTTGAGGTGTCGATGTTTCCCTCTAAAGGCGTTAATGGTGATTTTTAGGGCTAGAAGTCCTTACAGACACAATTTCGATCAGTGGTATCCGATCGGTCCAAATATGTAAGTGACCGGCGTTGGGTTATTATCCGACTCTACACCTTCGACATCCTAATTCCTTATACTATCGTCATCGATTCAGCACACACACATAAAGAAACGTATGTACATAGCCTAGACCGTTGATGTTCCCTGTAGTTGGTCGGTTGTACCAAGCGATGAGAAATCGTCGTTCAATTTTGGAAGCAATCCTGGAAGGGGTTTGTTGATCGATGGGGTTTATTGAGATTCTCGCAAAAAGGGGAAGACGAAAGAGGAATAAAGGTATCCAAGCATTTGAGGCGGTGCTTCTACCAGAGATGTCAGTAACATCAATCCAAATATTATTGGTCAAAAAAAACGGTGAACCAAATTAAAAAGAACACGTATAAATAAAGAAACTATATAATGGCATAAATTGACCCACTACAAAAACAAATAACAAATGAGAAAGAATTGCAAAGACACTCATACATAAGGGACCACTTTTGTCAAATCCTTAGCCACTTTACTGTAGCTAAGGATGGAAAATTTTAATATATATATATATATATATATATATATATATATATATATATATATATATAATTTCTACGGAAAATATAAGATATTTGGCAAAAAGGTCATGAACTTACCGTTTCTGGTCGACAAGTGGTGTATTTGTATCCATGCTCGTATATACTTTTAGCGATCCAAAATCATTACAGTTCGCATTTTGCAATCATACATTTGTTTCCCATTTTACAATAGCTAGAAACAGTTAATTCTGTCTGAACGTATTAAATCCAAATGTTGCCTTGATAGTAAAAAAAACACAACTGAATAGTAGATGATCAAATGTTTTTGGTCTGAACTATAGTATGTCAAATGGTTATGAGTAACCATATTTATACGAACCATAACCGTTAATTTAATGGCAACACTGCAACTGACCAAAAATTAAACATTCAATATCGAAAAAGAATATATTTAGCAAAACAAGTTCCAGGAACTTTTTTCTAGATGACCGATAGTGGATTCGTACCTACACTCTCACACAAGTTTAGTGAACTCAAGTAATTTTGGATTGCATTTGCACCCCTCTATGCATGCGAAAGAAAGCTTTGGTTTCATAAGTCTTACACGGCTTAAAAGTATTTCTACTTATAAACCTATTTTCATTTCCTTCTCCAAGTTATGTGGGATGACTAAAAACACATTAATATATTTTTCCAATTTATTTTACCACCTTACATTAATGATTAATTTCTCTTTAATTATAAATCCGTTTTATGAGTATAATATACCAAAGAAAACATATCATTGAAGAGAACACAAAAATATAACCGTTTATCTATTTGGCAAAAAGTACCCTTAATTAATTGACCAAGAATTAAACATCTAATTGCGGAAAAAAAAAAGATATTTCTAACTTACTGGTGGTGCATTCGTACCCACGCGCGCGCACAAGTTTAATAAACCAAAGCCATTTTGGTTCACATTTACACCCCTAGTTCCATAAGTCTTAGAATGCTTAGAAATCTTTCTACTTATAAATTCCCTTCCTTTTCCTTCTTCAACATATGTAGGATCGCTAAAAACTCATTTACCCTTTTTTTTTTTTTTTTTTTTTTATAATTTTTTTAATTTTTTCTAATTTATCTAACCACCTTCATCTTAATGATTAATTTTTCATTAATTATAAATCCGTTTTATGAGTATAATATAAAAAACAAAAGTATCATCGAGGAAAACAAAAACATATACTATTTTAATTATAATGTTTTTGAATTGTAATTCGTGTCTAAAAATGGAAAAAAATCCACTTTTGATCACGACTATTTTCTTTTCGCTTATCGCTTTTATATATATATATATATATATATATATATATATATATATATATATATATATATATATATATATATATATATATATATATATATATAGGTGCAAATGTTTCACTATCTATTGTGTGCATGTATGACTGATTTTGGACCAATCATTTTAGTTATTTTAAAAAAATAATTAATGTATATTAAATGTTGAAGATGTAATTAATATTCATTATATATTCAACATGTAATATGCATTAATTACTTTCTTAAAATAACTAAAATGATTGGTCCAGAATCAGTCATACATGCACACAATAGATAGTAAAAAAAAAAAAAAAACCTAACCATATATATATATATATATATATATATATATATATATATATATATATATATATATATATATATATATATTATAGCCCACGTTAAACGTGGAAAACACATAAAAAATATAACCATTTACAGATATTGCATAATGATTATAAAAAAATATATGATTATTGATATTATTGAAATGTGTAGAAAATACATTGAAAACGATAAATATCTATAATCATTGAAGGATCTCTTTGTAGACATCATTTTTTGTTTTATTAGTTAAACGGCCTTCCTCGTCTCATATAGTTATGATATTGTTATATAATTGTAAGCATTTTAATTAGACATTCCTTGCATAATAAGGTTACCTAATTTAAACATATATTGAAAACCAATATACCATTTTATCTACTACATTAAATATTGACAACTATTTCATTTATTCAAATAAAGTTATAGTATAATATAATTTATAGAATGTTAAATGTTATATGGATTTAATTTTAGTATATCATCAATGGAGATTCTTTTCTAAATCATGATTGATTTATTTTAAATTTATTATGAATATAAGTGCTAGCTTTTATGTTTGTTCTTATTTATTTGGTGTTCGTAAGAACTTTGCATTAGTTTTGGCGCAACTTTGAATAATTTTAGTATATCATCAATGTAATTTGGTATATCTTTCAAATATATAAAATATCAGATAATGACATTTCAATAGGGGTGACAATTGTGACACGACACGACAAAAATACACGAAACGAAACGAAATTGAGACGAAATTGAAATTTGAATTCGTGATCGTGTCGTGTACGTGTCAGGTGTAAAAAACACGACGTCGTGTCGTGTCGTGTTCGTGTTCAAAATTTGACACGATTTAACATTTTTTGTCGTGTTTTTCTTGTTTGTCGTGTTATGTATGAATAAATATTAATTAAACACATTAATTTTTATTTCATGTTATTTTTGTCGTGTCGTGTCGTGTTTGTCGTTTTTTAATCGGTTTGTTTTCGTGTTAGTTAAAGAAACATGAGATCATGTCGTGTCGTGTTCGTGTTACATAAAACATTGTCGTGTCGTGTCGTGTCAAACAAAAACACGAAACGATGACCCGATTTGCCACCCCTACATTTCATTACTATTGTGATAATTTAGTTTATATATTGTATTTTTACTAATCTTAATGGTCTTAATTTTTCTAATAACCGTAACGCTTTTACTAATTATACTTTTTACAAATCTCCTAATATCTTATAATTTTTATCTTACTTTATAATTTTTCATCACTATGTTATTTTCAAGATTGACTGCCTTAATAGTTTTTTTTCAGTCTATTCAATTTTATATTTCATTGTACAACATCATCGTTTGTATGTCTTCTGAAATTTCACTTTGAAAATGTTTAACGTTTACACCTTGATATTATTTTTTCTAATAAACCAGTGTAATAATTATGGAATAAATATCTCATTTTAATTAACATTTACTTCCTTCATTATATCAAAATCCTCATTAAACAAATATATTTTTGGAAAATAATAATTATAATAGCGCAACATTATCTAAGACGTAAATGTTTGATATACTTCTACAGGAAAAAACCAGGATCATTAAAAATTCTATATAAAGAAAATACAAATTTAAATTTGTTGAAATTTTGGATTAAATTGCTGGCGAAAATTTTTTTTTTTTTTTTTTGGGGGGGGGAGGGGGGGGGGGGGGGGAGTTGTATTTTGTAAGGTATAATAATATTACAAAATTCAAAATATGTATATTTGTTGTGTAAATTTATAAATTTTATTGTTACTCTATAAAGATAAAAAAGTAGGTTGATATGATATACAAAAATATAATAACTTCAATGATATTTTAAAATCATTCCAAAATTAACCGAATTCTTAAGACATAAAAATTAAAAAAAAATCATAATCATCTCTAATATATATAAAAGTAACAATTTTGTAATTAATGTCAGTTCTCAAGATAGTCAATTTCTGTTTTGTTAAAGGTACGTAATATCTTTTCCTGTTTATTTGAAAAGTTTCAGAAAAGTAGTTAACTGATTTCATGTAATTTGTGACAAAGAAAATCGAAATAAATGAATACATACATTTGAGGGCTAATGTCATAAAAACCCTCAAGTTTTCAGGGTTTTGTCGGTTTTGCCCAAAGTTGAATTTTATGTCTGTTTTTACCCTAACATTTTCCAAAAATGTTCGGTTTTACCCTTTTACCTGTGATAACAGGTTACCATTATATTAATTTCGCAAAAAAAACCCTTACGTTTATAGTTTTTTTACGTTTTTACCCTTAAGTTTATAATTTTTTTAACAGTTTTATCCTATGTATTTTTTTCATATTATACGTTTTCAAGAAGAAAAATCATGTAACACCGGATTCCTGGTACGATTTCTATTTATGTATTTTTCTCATTTTGCCTTGGACTCGGCGAGTTGGAGGCCCGACTCGCCGAGTAGGAGCGGTTTTGGCACGGGATTTAAGTGAGGGACTCGACGAGTCGGGTCCCTGACTCGGCGAGTCCGTGCTGGACGAGTAAAACCCTAACTCGGGTGTTTGCACCCTATTTAAACACTCTAACTCGGCCTCCCTTGTCCCTAACACATCCAGAGAGCTATAAAGCGAAACCCTAGCCCCCATATTGTTCTTGTGAGTGATTTTTGGCTTTGTGAAGGAAGTTTGGAGCTTAGAAGAAGAAGGAGGAGGTTGAAGAGTGCAAGGAAGGGAAGTAGATCTGAAACCTACACTGTGAGAAGCTTTCATTCAGGTAGTAAAGTCCCTACCTCGATCACTAGTTCATTAGATCCCCTTTTTGTCCCTTACTGGTGGTTTTCAAGCCCTAAACCTCAAACTCCATGTGTTATGCTCTATGTTCTGAAAGGACTTCAGATCTGGACCTTATGGACATCTTAGAAGTGTAAAGTCTCTGTGGTTGAAGTGATTGAGGTCCCTATTGAGTGTATGACCTCATAAAGAGCTTAGAATTGCCTTTTGGAGCTCATAGGGCCATGCATGCACGTAAAGTTTGTAACTTTACCTGATAAGCATGCCCTAGGAGCCTAGATCTATGGTTTGGAACCATTGCATGTCTCCGATTTGGTCTGTATGGGAGGAGGGTTGAAGGGACTCGACGAGTTCCAAAGTGGACTCGGCGAGTTCTATGAAGATGGTCTTAGACTCGACGAGTTGGATGAACAACTCGGCGAGTCATATGAACTGTTACTGAGTTAAGACGGGTTTAAGTGTAGAAGGTCCAACCCTTCGTAGCTGTACGCGGAATTAGCAATTTAACGTGTAACATTAGTCCCAGAAACCCAAATCCTCAAGATGGATGCTCTGGTGAGGATTTGGAAGCGAGTAAGAGATCTGCTCGTGGGACTCGACGAGTTGTTCTCGGACACGGCGAGTTGTTCTCGGACTCGGCGAGTTGGATCGCGAGTCGGTCTAATCGTCCCAAGTAGTGAGTTAAGGGTGACTCAGTGAGTGGGAAAAGGGACTTGATGAGTTAGTACTGGGATGGTAGGAGAGGGACTCGGCGAGTCTGTGCCATGACTCGGCGAGTCCAGTCAACTGGAAGTTGACTTTGACCAAGGAGTTGACCTTGGACCAGGGGTAGGTCAGTCTTTTGACCTAAGGGTATTTATAAGTGACTAATATATGTTTGTGGATTTATAGCCGGAGGATTACCGGTGCAGCAGTCAGACGTCTAGCAAGCAAACTTTCAGCAGCTACTTTTCGAGGTGAGTTACCTTCCAGTAGCGGTGGGTCTAAGGCCGCAATGCCGGCCCACCAGTAGGAGTTGTAGGTTAGATGATTGTCTTTGTGATGTCATCTAGGTTTGCTACTACCTGATATGTTATATGCTGGCATGATATGTTATATGTGATAGTGGTAGAGTTCGGTTGTTAGGACCGAAGGGTAGATCGGACACCCTAGATATGTTTGACAGTATGTGCTGTTATGTTTATATGCTGGCATGATGTGTATTATGTGATAGCGGTAGTAGGAGGGGAATAGTCCCCGAGAATAGGTTGTGAGGACCAATGGGTAGGTCAGCACCCCAGAACGGCTTGACATGGGTAGGTCAGCACCCCAGAATGGCTTGACACGGGTAGGTCGACACCCTAGAATGGCCGTACCGGGTAGGTCGGGCACCCCAGAATCGCCCGACAGTATGAATGCTATGTGAATGTATGGTATGTGGTACGTTGGGGGAACTCACTAAGCTTCGTGCTTACAGTTTACTGTTTTGGTTTCAGGTACCTCTTCAGCTAAGGGGAAGGAGCTGGCGCGGTAGCGGCATATCACACACACTCTTGTTTTTCCGCATTATGGATTTTCTAGGATGTACTCTGACATATTATTATGATGTGGCTGGTTTTCAGACATGAAGCATTACTATGAAACTTCAATATCGAAGTTTTTATAAATTGACCTACTCACAAATGAAATTTTTGGCCTGTATTTTTGGGATGTTACAAATCATATTTATAAACGAAAAAAATTTAATTAAATATTGTATTTACATTTTTCAATGTTAATTCTTTATATATATATATATATATATATATATATATATATATATATATATATATATATATATATATGTCTGTGTGTGTGTGTGTGTGTGTGTGGATTTTTTTTTCTTGGATAAACCATTTAAGATGTAAAAAAACAAATTAATATGTTTTTAGAACTACAAATACGTATTTTTATGTATTCAAAAATATACATATCAATAAAAAAAATTGTTCATTCAAAAACATGTTTATATAAGTATATACATATATTTTTAGAAGTAAATATGTATTTTGATATATATTTTTTTTAAAGCATAAATATATTTTTAGAAGTATAGATACATATTAATATATAAAAATGTAAAAATATGTATTTATACTTTTAAAAACTATATCTATAAAGCACATATTCATAATTCTAAAAATATTATTTATCTTTTTAAATGGTATAACCATTCAAAAAACACAGATACACACAAACAAACAAATATATATATATATATATATATATATATATATATATATATATATAACATTAAAAAAATATAAATACAATATTTAATTAAATATTTTTTCGTATATAAATACGATTTTTCTGCATGAATATGTATATTATGAAAAAAAATATATACTTAGGGTAAAAGTGTAAAAAAAATTATAAACTTAAGGGTAAAAACGCAAACTTAAGGGTTTTTTTTTTGCGAATTTAATATAATGGTAACCTGGAAAACCTGTTATCACTGGTAAAAAGGTAAAACCGAACATTTTTTCGAAAATGTTTGGGTAAAAACGAACATAAATTTCAACGTTGGGCAAAACCGACAAAATCCTGAAAACTTGAAGATTTTTATGACATTAACCATACATTTGATATAAGAACAAAAAAAAAATCGAAAAAAAAATATAAAAAGCGAAAGAAGGTACTGACCTTCTAGTGCACAATAGTGAATGTTTGTAGCAGAGAATGATGATAAAAGTTATAAGCAATAATAATGATGTTGTAGGAGAAAATTTGAAGAAAAGAAACGATTAAAAATAAGTGTCAGAATTCAAGGATCAATCATATATGTATGTGATAATTTGAATATGATTTTTCGGTATTAATGATTTCTTAATACAAATAAATTTTATATTAATGATTTACTAATATAAACGGATTTATATTAATGGTTGATATTAATGCATTGATTGAAATAGTTTGTTAGTAATATTCTTTTAAAATTGACCATATTAAAATCTTCATAACCGGAAATTCAAGATTTAAAATGTGGAAAACTTTTATTGGAATTAAATATATTCTATTTCAACGAATATAAGTTATTGATTGATGATTGGAAAACATTTATTGGAATTAAATACATTCCATATGGGGAAGATGATGTCAACAATTTGATCTAAGGGTGGAAAATAAGATTGAAATACAATCAAGGGTCCAGATTATTTAAGATGATGTCATAAGGTTTCTCTTTTAATAATATTTAAGATATATATATATATATATATATATATATATATATATATATATATATATATATATATATATGTATATATAGGGTTAGGTTCATGTGAGATAATAGTATTTTGTGAGACAAGGGGACCAAATCTTGACCATTCATCTTGAATAATCTAAGACTAAAATCAAATCAAATTACACAATAAGGAAGCACAAGGAGACGGTGGCAGTTTTGAAATTAAATGGAACTTCAGGATTAGAATAAGGGGGTGGAAGGGCAATAAGGGGATTTTACTGTCTATTTCATTCAGGTCGTAAAAACTTTATATATCCTCTTCAATCTTCTTCATTCTGATCTGCAAAACCCTAAGCAACCTCGATACGGACACCACAATTCGTCTTATCCAATCTCGATCATAAACATCTTCTACTTCGTTCTGATTCGGAGTTTCAACATTGTTATTTTGATTCTAAAATCGGATCAAGTTCTCGAGCATCAACATTCCTGAATCAAATGAAATCGAAGCTTAGTTTTACAACAAATGGATCATTTAACAGAACCGAATTCATATTTGCACCAAGAGTTAATCCAGGTGACGTATAATACTATAATTTCTTCTTGATTTTATATTTGTGGGTGATTTTGAGTTAAAATATTCTAATTGTCGATTTTATAATATGTATGTGATGATGAGTTGAAGTATTCATCTATGAGATTTCTTCTCATTCTGATTCTACTTTGCACCGGTCTTCCAAAACTCCCAATAAAACCCTAAAAATCGATTTTGATTCACTGTCATTTTGATTTTAAACGTTTTTATTCATATTCTGATCTTGAATCATGTTTCTGCCAATCCTTCAACTGCTACTTCTTCTCATGATTCTTAGTTGAGGAAGGATTTTTCTCATCAAGTAATAAAAGATTCCATTGACTCATTTTTTTTGTTAACAATTTCAATGTTAATAAATCTACAATCCAAGCTATGTTATTATGCATAAATGAAGTTATTCACAAAATCTGTAGAGATATTCTAGGAATTTGAATTATAATTTGCTTCAAGATCTTAGTTTGTTTGGTTTATCTTATTAGTTTCATACTTCTAGTGTCAGTTAGGTGTTTGGTAAATTTAGTCATCGCCCGCTAGGTGTTCGACATAATGCACTCTGATTGATTTCATATTTTCTGCAAGAAAATTGTTATTGAAAATGATAGAATGTTATACAAACATAACTTGCTTCCTAAATTGATTTTAGATTTTATTTTGTTTGAGTAATTGGATTATCTAGTAAATATTTAGTGATATGTTGTTTGATAATTTGATATTCTAAGTATTCTAGTTTTGATAAGTAATATGGTACATCTTAATTTAATTCAGATGTTACTTTGTTTGATAAGTTAGATGATCTAATAAAATATTAGTAAAATAGTCTTTAGTAACTTAATATTCTAGGTATTATGATTTGTAAGGTTAGGTGTCTTCATAAATTTGATTTAAGATGTTATTTTATTGATTAACCAGATGTTACTGCTTACTTTGATAAGTCAAAACTAAAATTTTGAGAATTTGTTATTCTATCCTGACATAACTGAATTCATCTCTTTATGTTTTACTTCGATAATATTTGATTCAGATTTAGATTCTACATAATGTAGATTCTAAATCACCTCTTATAATAGGCTTTAGGAAGTTGTTAAACAATTTATTCTAATTTAGGAATTATTTTTCTGAAATTTATATTGTAGCTATGGTTAGTGTTTGATCCTAATTCACTATAGCTTGGGCTAGAAATGAACTTCTTTATTGTAGTTTCGGTTAACTATTTTTGAAATTATTTACTGTAGCTAGGATTAGTGTTTGATACACATTAAAAGCTAATGAAATTTATTCTGATGTTCTTAATGTGACAGATGGAAATTTATTCTGGAATAGTAAGTGGAAATGTGAAATATTGACTTGGGTAAAGAAGGTTTTCTGCAGAATAAGAAGCATACAAAATAGTTATGCTTTGACCAATCAGATTCCAATTCCATAAGAAAGTAAGTAACAAAGCAAAGGAATAGGGAAAGGTTGATAATGATGGTCATTAAAAATGATGAGGGAATGGATCGATGCAAGAAACATACTAGAAGGATGTGAATAATTTTTTTAGAATATTTGTAAGTATTTGATAATGAATGACATGGTAGTGTTTTGTCTGTTTGAATATTGGTTATCTTTTTTTAGTTTTGAACAATACGTATGGTTGTTTCAATGGCCAGTGAATGTTTCACGTAATAATAGTCATGGTTAAAAAATAGTTATGCTTTTACCAATCTGGAATATCATGTTTTTATGATCAAATGTTCATTTTTTGTTATAGTTCATGTACAATATTTTAATAGAGTGATGTTATATGTTTTCTGTATATTTATAATATTTTATTAGAATAATGTTAAATGTTGTTTTTTATAGATTTATATGTAATGACCTTTTTACAATAATATTTTAGAATTTATAGATATATGTAATGTTAATAAAACCTACTTACTGTGTATATGAGGAATATTCTAATAGAATAAATTTATAGATTGTATACTTATGTATAATAATTGTATTTGAATAATGTTACATGTTTTAGAATATTAGAAAATTACATATATTATATTTTTATGAATACAGAAATATTAGAATATTTCACTAGAGAAAAGTGGTCTAATGGTCTTAAGGTCTCAAAAAAAATTGACATTTTGAACATTCTATTAGAAAAGTGTTAAGCTTTATTGGTTTTTATAGATTTATATGTAATGACCTTTTTACAAAAAAAATGAATTTATAGTTATATGTAATGTTAATAAGACTTATTTACTATGTATATGTAGAATATTCTGATAGAATAATTTTACAAGTTGTATGTTCATGTAAAATAATTCTTTTGGAATAATGTTATATGTTTTAGAACATTAGAATATAACATATATTATATTTTCATGAACACTAAAATATTAGAATATTTCACTAGAGAAATGTGGTCTCATGGTCTCACGGCCTCACAATATTAAGGTCATGTCATTTGAATCTAGCGCATGATGTATGATGTTGATGATCTAATTGAATAATTTTATAGGTTTCTTGTTAAATAATTTCATTTATTAACTAAAAAAATATGTATATGTAGAATATTCAAATAGAATAATGTTATGTGTTATTTGTTTTCGTAAATGTATATGTAGAATATTCTAATAGAATTATGTTATAGGTTTTTAAATAAATAAGTTAATTTATTACATGAAAATAATGTGTAGTATATGTAAAACATTCTATTATAATAATTTTATATGTTGTTACTTTTCAGAGGTTTATACATAATGAGCCTTTTTAAAATATAACACTACTTGATTATATCAACAACAAATATCAATGTAGAATATAACACATAACAATAATCAAATCTAGAATATTAGTCATAGTAAGAAAACACATTCAATTACATCATCATTTATAAACGTGTATTAGAATATTACACTTATAAATTATTAAAACTAGAATTATAAACTTCAATAAGATATCAGTATCATCAATATAGAAAATATAATAATATACTATATCATTAAATATGTGCACTATATCATGTATCATATTCTAAACAAAATATGGAACTAATTGAGTAGTTCAACAAACAAAAATCAAAGTAGATTATATATATATATATATATATATATATATATATATATATATATATATATATATATATATATATATATATATATGTATATGTAGAATATCCGGAATCCAAACTAAATAATCATTAGATGAAACGAGTTCATTGTTTGAGTGTGATTCTTCAGCACCATCATTAATTTGACCTATAAAAAAGTATTCCATTAATATTAATTATTGTATAAATATTTACAAAATTGTATTCTAAACTTAATTTTCTAAATATAGAAGGACGTATGAGTGATGTTTTTCAATTATTCTAATCAGAATAATATACTATTTACTATGTAATGTAATAAAAAAAATATGATGAAATGCGACCAAGTACCACTTCTCCTTCATGCTAAACTGGTCCAAATTCATCTTTTACTTTAGATGCTACTGACAAGGATGATAGTAACTAACCTAAACCTTTCACTCATATAATCAAAATAATAAAAACAATGAGGAAACATTTTTCAAGCTTCAAGCTTCAAGCATCAACATAGTTTGAGATTTCCCTACAATGATTACACCAATCCTTCATATATGCACCATTTAGTGTACTTATCTAAATATGATGGAAAAAGAACAACATTTATATCAGCAAGAATATGATTCAATCATTTAGAGGCAAACCAATGATAAAACATGTTCCAAGCTCCAAGCATCAACATGGTCAGATATTTCCCTACGATGCAAGCACCAATCTTTCAAACATGCATAAATATACATCATGATACTTAAAATAAAACATAAAACATACTATTATTCCAATCATAATAATATACAATTCTATCCAGATTTAAACAAAATTATGCTAAAATCAATCTCCAACCTTTTGTGTTTGAAAAAAAAATCATATTTAAACAAAACTGTAGTGAAGCTAATATGAGAAGCAAACATTGTATCATTTTTCACCAATTGTGACTCATATTTTGTATGTATACACATATTATTAAAGAGGACTTAAGTCATAGGAAGGAGGGAGTGATACATCAGACTCATTATTCATTCAGGACTTTCATCAAACAGGTAGAGTGCATTTTTAGTTTAAGAGAATTTGCTCAATAATAATAATTTTTTGTACATACCTCGTTTGTGACATCCCCAAAATCACGGCCAGAAAAGACCGATTTTGTTTATGCTTTATGAAAATCAGAGTACTTCGTTTTATAAAAAGGTTGCGGAATGTGTTCCCAGAAAAACATGGTAAATACGTTATTAAAACATTTTCGAGGAAACGTATTTATTTCATTTTAAAACGTTTGGGATGTCATCGTTAATACCGAAACATAAGCATAAACAGAACTTACAATGATTTACACTAGTGATCTACATCTCTTTAAATCTCTCAGTGTAATGTCACTTCACTTCGTCACCTGTGATATACATAAGCTGAGTGGGTCAGGTTGGGAAACCTGGTGAGTACATAAGGTTTTCAACCCACAATAATATAATTGTTATGTTTAATCATCAAACAATTAACCCCATTACCCATCCCCGTTATCTTCTTTACTCTTAAGGATTTAACCTAAGAGTCGTCTATCCTGCATTCGTTTATTCCGAAGTCCCTTACTTCCAGGGTTATAGGACTGGCACTAAATCCATGGCTGCCAATGTTCGTTCATAAAGCACTAATTCCATAGCTGCTATAGTCTATTCATCGGGTACTAAATCCATAGCTACCAGTCTTTATCTAATAGGTACTAAGTCCATAGCTACCAATGTTCAACAGGTACTAAATCCTTAGCTACCAGCGTCTAACTAATAGGTACTAAGTCCATAGCTACCAATTCCCAACAGGTACTAAATCCATAGCTACCAACGTCTAAAATGTACTAAGTCCATAGCTACCGGTGTTTGTCCCATAGGCACTAAGTCTATAGCTGCCAATGTATACTCACGTCATCTTCTATCTCTCATCATTCATCTACCCATCTCATACCCAACATTTTCGTATATATAAGATACGTATACAGTTTAAGTCCTTTAAAACATGTATAAAACGTTCAACCAGCATAGACAGCAAGTATTCAGATAATATGCACACATAGCACGTAGTTTATATAAAATACTTCATATCTATGTGTAAGATGAAAGGGACTATGCACTCACCTGAAAGGTGGTGAGTCGGCACTCAGACAGCACTTCGTTACTCTTAAAACAATTATCCCTTGACGAAACCTAGTATCATTACCACTAGAGTTTAGTCTAACGCTTGACGAGACTAATTTAATAGTCTAGCTATTATTACTATTATATAAGCGTTAAATAACACTCAATATAACTCATAATAATAGCCTAAATAATTATTTTAAGGACCTAAAAATGTTACTATAATTAAAGAAAATCTATATTAAATATACTATAGGCGTAGCTCACTTACAGCGGGTTTTTATTAAAAACCGGGCTTCGCTGGAGCAGCGTTTCGAGCCGAAAGCTTTTCTTCTCGGAGCCGTCGGGCGCTCCGGGGCTTTCTTCTCGTGATAGGGAGGTTCCCTAGACTTGGGAGGGGTTTAGGGAGGCTAGAGAGAAGTTAGAGAGAGAAAGAAAGGCTTATGGTGTGAAGAAAATATGAGGAGTTCACCCTTGTATTTATAGGAAGTGTATAGTAAAGTAGTCTCCAAGCTTCGTCCGTAACTTTTGCATACGAGCTCCATTTTTGTCTGTCTTTTTACTGTTGAGTTCCTATTAATGAGATCTTCAACTTTCATTTAGACCTCGTTGGCTAATTCTCATTCTATCTCGGATTTACAAAACTGTATCAAATTCGCCGCGCTCGAAAAGTAGGGACTAAGCTTCATCCATAACTTTTGCATACGAGCTCCATTTTTGTCTGTCTTTTTACCGTTGAGTTCCTATTAATGAGATCTTCAACTCTCATTTAGACCTCGTTGGCTAATTCTCATTCTATCTCGTATTTACAAAACTGTATCGAATTCGCCGCGCTCGAAAAGTAGGGACTAAGCTTCGTCCATAACTTTTGCATACGAGCTCTATTATCGACGTTCTTTATATCCACGCGTTGGTATTTATGAGTACTACAACTTTCATTTAGATCCCGTCGGCTAAAAATCGACCGATCTAAAATTCAGATTTCGGGCTGTGCATTGCTATGCTAAATCTTAGAAAAATCATAACTTCCTCATACGAAGTCAGATTTGGGCGTTCTTTTTATCGATGTTCTTAGTTTAACATATTCTACGACTTTCGTTTAGATCGCTAAGGCTAAATCTCGCTCTATCATAAATTCACTATTTACGCTTCCCGGTATCGTGCCAGTTCCGTCGCGAAACTTCAACGGGTCATAACTTCTTCGTTATAACTCGGTTTTCGGCGTTCTTTATATGTACGAAAACCTTGTAAAATACTCTACAACTTGGTTAAGATTATTTATTCTAAATAATCTTTTGTCGAAAATTCGTTTTCGACCCCTATTGCCTCTAATTTGACTAGCCCAGATTTGCGGGCGTTACAATTATCTCCCCCTTAGGATGATTACGTCCCGGAATCATCAACGAAACAGGGTCGTATAATGACTCCATACGTCATCTCTTCATCCTAGGTAATAATTATAACTTCTACATTCCTTCGATTCTATCTCTTAAACTCATTGACTGTAAGAGTACTCGATCGTGCACCTGCTCTCTTCCTCAGGCTAGACTCCAAATTATGATCTTCAAGTCAAAACCTCGATCCTTACTGGATACGAATTTGAGATGACTTCTTTTATTACTACTATGGATCGATGTGTCATATTCTAATGACCTATCATCGTATGTTGCAACTCTTAGACTTAGGTCTCTTAGAGTTAAATTCTAAAACAAGCTATGCCTTCCTTTATGTTTTAATGTGATATAATCACATTTTAACATTTGGCATTTCCAGCTACCAACTTCTTTAACAACGAGTGCGATACTTCTATTGATCGCTTTGATTTCAATTGTTTGGTTTAAGTCGGACGCTACATCAAACTTGGTTCTCTGAACCACTCAACATACTCATCGTAGTCAGACTCGATTCGATATGACCACTAGGGTTGGAATATCAACAATCTTCTTAGTCATTACCGAAACGATGGTAACAACACACTTGAATAAAACGAAATCAATTACTAGCTTCTTGGTAACCTTGTGACTTTCCCTGATCCAAGTGTGAGTCCTGTGCTTCCGGTAGTATAGGCCTCTACTACCATTCACACCTACTCATACTCGTCCCAAGTATTGTCTCGCAGTTTCCCAAGTCACCATGCAGCAAATCACACAATCATTCGACACATCAGATAACAAAACGAAGGTTTTATATTAATTCTTGAAACGATTACATAGGTGTTCAAGTTCACCCTAGACTATGCCTCTACTAGGCTACATCATAAAATACTATGGCTACTACATAACTTGCTCTTCTGATATGAAGTCCTCATCCGTGATTCCTCGCACGGTTTTCTGCTTCGTCGAGGATCATGTGAAATGCCCTTGGCCTTGGTGGCGTTTCTGGTCTTACTGCTTTATTTTTCTTTGGGCAGTCTCTGGACATATGCCCCTTGCCTCCACATCCGTAGCATACTTTATCATCATGTGTGCAGTCTTTGGAATAGTGGCCAGTCCTCCCACACTTGTAACAAGTCACTTCTTCATTGCACTTCCCACCATGCTTCTTCTTGCATCTATCACACCATCTTGCTTCACCTCCATCTGCTCCTCCAAGTTTTGAGAATTTTCTTTCCTTGTTCGACCTCGAAGATCCCTCAAACTTTCGCTTCTCTCCTGCCTTATCTTTTTCTAGACCCTTTTCTCTTATCTGGGCCTCTACGTTCTTAGCTGCCCTAACAGCTGCTTTCAAGGTAGTTGCCATTTTGACCATTGGGCCAAAGTCAGTGGGCAGTCCGTTAGCAAACCTATCAATCTTGGAGAGTTCAGTAGGCACCAAGTAGGGGAATAGCTTCATCCTCTCGGTGAATGCGGTGGCATACTCATCAACACTCATCTTCCCTTTCTTCAGGTTCTGAAACTCGTTGTTTAGGTCTATCAGATCTACCTCTGAGCAGTACTGCATTTTCAACTGTTCCAAAAACTCTTCCCACGACATCCTTAAGGCTTCTCCTCGTGGCATCGTATCTACCAATAGCTTCCACCAGCTCAAGACTCCAGTTTTCAGTTGTCTTACAGCGAAGACAGTCTTCTGTTTCTCGTTACAGCTGCAGCTCTCAAACACCATCTCCATCTCAGAGATCCAATCCATAATCTCAACCGGCTTCGGGCTTCCTGAGAGACTTGGGGGTTTCGCACCCAAGAAATTCTTGTACATCCGCCCATCCTTGTTGTTTCTCCCTTCTGGGCCATCCCTTTGCTCACCTTGAGTCCCAACTTGACTCACTTGGCGGCTGTAGTTCCCTTCCTCAGATTGCTCGGGAATCAGTTCGGGTTGCTCAATGGGCATAGTAGGTCCGTCCCTATTCAACATCCGTCTCATTTCTTCCCTTTGTTCAGCCAACATAGCCCGAATCATGGCTTGAACTCCAGCCATGGTGACTGGCTCAGGCACAACTTCTTCTACAACAGGTATTTGCTGAACCACTGGGGGTTGGTTCCTGTTCCCATTTGCGTTTACGTTTCCGCTACGGGTCCTTACCATCTCGATCTATACACCGAATAAGGTGAATTTAGACCTTTACTTGACGTTTAAATCATCCTTATCACTCCGAAACGTTTACATGCTAGTTCTAATACCATAGTCGTACGTTTAGAATCCTAAACACATAAGGTTTCCAGATCCGGTCGGCAACAGACCATAGATCCGAACAATTAACAACATATCATGCACAAAGCATTTAGCACATAAAAGCATTTTAGGCACAATTCCTAAAATAAGCTAGTGCTCACACCTCACAATCATCGCTTAGCATTCTAAGTTTAAGTCTAGAAATAAATCCATATTCCTAGTTCGCTTAAACTAATGCTCTGATACCAACTGTGACATCCCCAAAATCACGGCCAGAAAAGACCGATTTTGTTTATGCTTTATGAAAATCAGAGTACTTCGTTTTATAAAAAGGTTGCGGAATGTGTTCCCAGAAAAACATGGTAAATACGTTATTAAAACATTTTCGAGGAAACGTATTTATTTCATTTTAAAACGTTTGGGATGTCATCGTTAATACCGAAACATAAGCATAAACAGAACTTACAATGATTTACACTAGTGATCTACATCTCTTTAAATCTCTCAGTGTAATGTCACTTCACTTCGTCACCTGTGATATACATAAGCTGAGTGGGTCAGGTTGGGAAACCTGGTGAGTACATAAGGTTTTCAACCCACAATAATATAATTGTTATGTTTAATCATCAAACAATTAACCCCATTACCCATCCCCGTTATCTTCTTTACTCTTAAGGATTTAACCTAAGAGTCGTCTATCCTGCATTCGTTTATTCCGAAGTCCCTTACTTCCAGGGTTATAGGACTGGCACTAAATCCATGGCTGCCAATGTTCGTTCATAAAGCACTAATTCCATAGCTGCTATAGTCTATTCATCGGGTACTAAATCCATAGCTACCAGTCTTTATCTAATAGGTACTAAGTCCATAGCTACCAATGTTCAACAGGTACTAAATCCTTAGCTACCAGCGTCTAACTAATAGGTACTAAGTCCATAGCTACCAATTCCCAACAGGTACTAAATCCATAGCTACCAACGTCTAAAATGTACTAAGTCCATAGCTACCGGTGTTTGTCCCATAGGCACTAAGTCTATAGCTGCCAATGTATACTCACGTCATCTTCTATCTCTCATCATTCATCTACCCATCTCATACCCAACATTTTCGTATATATAAGATACGTATACAGTTTAAGTCCTTTAAAACATGTATAAAACGTTCAACCAGCATAGACAGCAAGTATTCAGATAATATGCACACATAGCACGTAGTTTATATAAAATACTTCATATCTATGTGTAAGATGAAAGGGACTATGCACTCACCTGAAAGGTGGTGAGTCGGCACTCAGACAGCACTTCGTTACTCTTAAAACAATTATCCCTTGACGAAACCTAGTATCATTACCACTAGAGTTTAGTCTAACGCTTGACGAGACTAATTTAATAGTCTAGCTATTATTACTATTATATAAGCGTTAAATAACACTCAATATAACTCATAATAATAGCCTAAATAATTATTTTAAGGACCTAAAAATGTTACTATAATTAAAGAAAATCTATATTAAATATACTATAGGCGTAGCTCACTTACAGCGGGTTTTTATTAAAAACCGGGCTTCGCTGGAGCAGCGTTTCGAGCCGAAAGCTTTTCTTCTCGGAGCCGTCGGGCGCTCCGGGGCTTTCTTCTCGTGATAGGGAGGTTCCCTAGACTTGGGAGGGGTTTAGGGAGGCTAGAGAGAAGTTAGAGAGAGAAAGAAAGGCTTATGGTGTGAAGAAAATATGAGGAGTTCACCCTTGTATTTATAGGAAGTGTATAGTAAAGTAGTCTCCAAGCTTCGTCCGTAACTTTTGCATACGAGCTCCATTTTTGTCTGTCTTTTTACTGTTGAGTTCCTATTAATGAGATCTTCAACTTTCATTTAGACCTCGTTGGCTAATTCTCATTCTATCTCGGATTTACAAAACTGTATCAAATTCGCCGCGCTCGAAAAGTAGGGACTAAGCTTCATCCATAACTTTTGCATACGAGCTCCATTTTTGTCTGTCTTTTTACCGTTGAGTTCCTATTAATGAGATCTTCAACTCTCATTTAGACCTCGTTGGCTAATTCTCATTCTATCTCGTATTTACAAAACTGTATCGAATTCGCCGCGCTCGAAAAGTAGGGACTAAGCTTCGTCCATAACTTTTGCATACGAGCTCTATTATCGACGTTCTTTATATCCACGCGTTGGTATTTATGAGTACTACAACTTTCATTTAGATCCCGTCGGCTAAAAATCGACCGATCTAAAATTCAGATTTCGGGCTGTGCATTGCTATGCTAAATCTTAGAAAAATCATAACTTCCTCATACGAAGTCAGATTTGGGCGTTCTTTTTATCGATGTTCTTAGTTTAACATATTCTACGACTTTCGTTTAGATCGCTAAGGCTAAATCTCGCTCTATCATAAATTCACTATTTACGCTTCCCGGTATCGTGCCAGTTCCGTCGCGAAACTTCAACGGGTCATAACTTCTTCGTTATAACTCGGTTTTCGGCGTTCTTTATATGTACGAAAACCTTGTAAAATACTCTACAACTTGGTTAAGATTATTTATTCTAAATAATCTTTTGTCGAAAATTCGTTTTCGACCCCTATTGCCTCTAATTTGACTAGCCCAGATTTGCGGGCGTTACAATTATCTCCCCCTTAGGATGATTACGTCCCGGAATCATCAACGAAACAGGGTCGTATAATGACTCCATACGTCATCTCTTCATCCTAGGTAATAATTATAACTTCTACATTCCTTCGATTCTATCTCTTAAACTCATTGACTGTAAGAGTACTCGATCGTGCACCTGCTCTCTTCCTCAGGCTAGACTCCAAATTATGATCTTCAAGTCAAAACCTCGATCCTTACTGGATACGAATTTGAGATGACTTCTTTTATTACTACTATGGATCGATGTGTCATATTCTAATGACCTATCATCGTATGTTGCAACTCTTAGACTTAGGTCTCTTAGAGTTAAATTCTAAAACAAGCTATGCCTTCCTTTATGTTTTAATGTGATATAATCACATTTTAACATTTGGCATTTCCAGCTACCAACTTCTTTAACAACGAGTGCGATACTTCTATTGATCGCTTTGATTTCAATTGTTTGGTTTAAGTCGGACGCTACATCAAACTTGGTTCTCTGAACCACTCAACATACTCATCGTAGTCAGACTCGATTCGATATGACCACTAGGGTTGGAATATCAACAATCTTCTTAGTCATTACCGAAACGATGGTAACAACACACTTGAATAAAACGAAATCAATTACTAGCTTCTTGGTAACCTTGTGACTTTCCCTGATCCAAGTGTGAGTCCTGTGCTTCCGGTAGTATAGGCCTCTACTACCATTCACACCTACTCATACTCGTCCCAAGTATTGTCTCGCAGTTTCCCAAGTCACCATGCAGCAAATCACACAATCATTCGACACATCAGATAACAAAACGAAGGTTTTATATTAATTCTTGAAACGATTACATAGGTGTTCAAGTTCACCCTAGACTATGCCTCTACTAGGCTACATCATAAAATACTATGGCTACTACATAACTTGCTCTTCTGATATGAAGTCCTCATCCGTGATTCCTCGCACGGTTTTCTGCTTCGTCGAGGATCATGTGAAATGCCCTTGGCCTTGGTGGCGTTTCTGGTCTTACTGCTTTATTTTTCTTTGGGCAGTCTCTGGACATATGCCCCTTGCCTCCACATCCGTAGCATACTTTATCATCATGTGTGCAGTCTTTGGAATAGTGGCCAGTCCTCCCACACTTGTAACAAGTCACTTCTTCATTGCACTTCCCACCATGCTTCTTCTTGCATCTATCACACCATCTTGCTTCACCTCCATCTGCTCCTCCAAGTTTTGAGAATTTTCTTTCCTTGTTCGACCTCGAAGATCCCTCAAACTTTCGCTTCTCTCCTGCCTTATCTTTTTCTAGACCCTTTTCTCTTATCTGGGCCTCTACGTTCTTAGCTGCCCTAACAGCTGCTTTCAAGGTAGTTGCCATTTTGACCATTGGGCCAAAGTCAGTGGGCAGTCCGTTAGCAAACCTATCAATCTTGGAGAGTTCAGTAGGCACCAAGTAGGGGAATAGCTTCATCCTCTCGGTGAATGCGGTGGCATACTCATCAACACTCATCTTCCCTTTCTTCAGGTTCTGAAACTCGTTGTTTAGGTCTATCAGATCTACCTCTGAGCAGTACTGCATTTTCAACTGTTCCAAAAACTCTTCCCACGACATCCTTAAGGCTTCTCCTCGTGGCATCGTATCTACCAATAGCTTCCACCAGCTCAAGACTCCAGTTTTCAGTTGTCTTACAGCGAAGACAGTCTTCTGTTTCTCGTTACAGCTGCAGCTCTCAAACACCATCTCCATCTCAGAGATCCAATCCATAATCTCAACCGGCTTCGGGCTTCCTGAGAGACTTGGGGGTTTCGCACCCAAGAAATTCTTGTACATCCGCCCATCCTTGTTGTTTCTCCCTTCTGGGCCATCCCTTTGCTCACCTTGAGTCCCAACTTGACTCACTTGGCGGCTGTAGTTCCCTTCCTCAGATTGCTCGGGAATCAGTTCGGGTTGCTCAATGGGCATAGTAGGTCCGTCCCTATTCAACATCCGTCTCATTTCTTCCCTTTGTTCAGCCAACATAGCCCGAATCATGGCTTGAACTCCAGCCATGGTGACTGGCTCAGGCACAACTTCTTCTACAACAGGTATTTGCTGAACCACTGGGGGTTGGTTCCTGTTCCCATTTGCGTTTACGTTTCCGCTACGGGTCCTTACCATCTCGATCTATACACCGAATAAGGTGAATTTAGACCTTTACTTGACGTTTAAATCATCCTTATCACTCCGAAACGTTTACATGCTAGTTCTAATACCATAGTCGTACGTTTAGAATCCTAAACACATAAGGTTTCCAGATCCGGTCGGCAACAGACCATAGATCCGAACAATTAACAACATATCATGCACAAAGCATTTAGCACATAAAAGCATTTTAGGCACAATTCCTAAAATAAGCTAGTGCTCACACCTCACAATCATCGCTTAGCATTCTAAGTTTAAGTCTAGAAATAAATCCATATTCCTAGTTCGCTTAAACTAATGCTCTGATACCAACTGTGACATCCCCAAAATCACGGCCAGAAAAGACCGATTTTGTTTATGCTTTATGAAAATCAGAGTACTTCGTTTTATAAAAAGGTTGCGGAATGTGTTCCCAGAAAAACATGGTAAATACGTTATTAAAACATTTTCGAGGAAACGTATTTATTTCATTTTAAAACGTTTGGGATGTCATCGTTAATACCGAAACATAAGCATAAACAGAACTTACAATGATTTACACTAGTGATCTACATCTCTTTAAATCTCTCAGTGTAATGTCACTTCACTTCGTCACCTGTGATATACATAAGCTGAGTGGGTCAGGTTGGGAAACCTGGTGAGTACATAAGGTTTTCAACCCACAATAATATAATTGTTATGTTTAATCATCAAACAATTAACCCCATTACCCATCCCCGTTATCTTCTTTACTCTTAAGGATTTAACCTAAGAGTCGTCTATCCTGCATTCGTTTATTCCGAAGTCCCTTACTTCCAGGGTTATAGGACTGGCACTAAATCCATGGCTGCCAATGTTCGTTCATAAAGCACTAATTCCATAGCTGCTATAGTCTATTCATCGGGTACTAAATCCATAGCTACCAGTCTTTATCTAATAGGTACTAAGTCCATAGCTACCAATGTTCAACAGGTACTAAATCCTTAGCTACCAGCGTCTAACTAATAGGTACTAAGTCCATAGCTACCAATTCCCAACAGGTACTAAATCCATAGCTACCAACGTCTAAAATGTACTAAGTCCATAGCTACCGGTGTTTGTCCCATAGGCACTAAGTCTATAGCTGCCAATGTATACTCACGTCATCTTCTATCTCTCATCATTCATCTACCCATCTCATACCCAACATTTTCGTATATATAAGATACGTATACAGTTTAAGTCCTTTAAAACATGTATAAAACGTTCAACCAGCATAGACAGCAAGTATTCAGATAATATGCACACATAGCACGTAGTTTATATAAAATACTTCATATCTATGTGTAAGATGAAAGGGACTATGCACTCACCTGAAAGGTGGTGAGTCGGCACTCAGACAGCACTTCGTTACTCTTAAAACAATTATCCCTTGACGAAACCTAGTATCATTACCACTAGAGTTTAGTCTAACGCTTGACGAGACTAATTTAATAGTCTAGCTATTATTACTATTATATAAGCGTTAAATAACACTCAATATAACTCATAATAATAGCCTAAATAATTATTTTAAGGACCTAAAAATGTTACTATAATTAAAGAAAATCTATATTAAATATACTATAGGCGTAGCTCACTTACAGCGGGTTTTTATTAAAAACCGGGCTTCGCTGGAGCAGCGTTTCGAGCCGAAAGCTTTTCTTCTCGGAGCCGTCGGGCGCTCCGGGGCTTTCTTCTCGTGATAGGGAGGTTCCCTAGACTTGGGAGGGGTTTAGGGAGGCTAGAGAGAAGTTAGAGAGAGAAAGAAAGGCTTATGGTGTGAAGAAAATATGAGGAGTTCACCCTTGTATTTATAGGAAGTGTATAGTAAAGTAGTCTCCAAGCTTCGTCCGTAACTTTTGCATACGAGCTCCGTTTTTGTCTGTCTTTTTACTGTTGAGTTCCTATTAATGAGATCTTCAACTTTCATTTAGACCTCGTTGGCTAATTCTCATTCTATCTCGGATTTACAAAACTGTATCAAATTCGCCGCGCTCGAAAAGTAGGGACTAAGCTTCATCCATAACTTTTGCATACGAGCTCCATTTTTGTCTGTCTTTTTACCGTTGAGTTCCTATTAATGAGATCTTCAACTCTCATTTAGACCTCGTTGGCTAATTCTCATTCTATCTCGTATTTACAAAACTGTATCGAATTCGCCGCGCTCGAAAAGTAGGGACTAAGCTTCGTCCATAACTTTTGCATACGAGCTCTATTATCGACGTTCTTTATATCCACGCGTTGGTATTTATGAGTACTACAACTTTCATTTAGATCCCGTCGGCTAAAAATCGACCGATCTAAAATTCAGATTTCGGGCTGTGCACTGCTATGCTAAATCTTAGAAAAATCATAACTTCCTCATACGAAGTCAGATTTGGGCGTTCTTTTTATTGATGTTCTTAGTTTAACATATTCTACGACTTTCGTTTAGATCGCTAAGGCTAAATCTCGCTCTATCATAAATTCACTATTTACGCTTCCCGGTATCGTGCCAGTTCCGTCGCGAAACTTCAACGGGTCATAACTTCTTCGTTATAACTCGGTTTTCGGCGTTCTTTATATGTACGAAAACCTTGTAAAATACTCTACAACTTGGTTAAGATTATTTATTCTAAATAATCTTTTGTCGAAAAGTCGTTTTCGACCCCTATTGCCTCTAATTTGACCAACCCAGATTTGCGGGCGTTACATCGTTCATTTATAGAAAGAATGCATATTAGCTCAAAGATTCGTTGTTGTTGCTTGCTTTTCTTTACGTAATATGTGCTCGAATGCGCAGGAAAAAAATAAATCTTGAAACAAATTATTAATAGCTGAAATCAAAGCCTCTAATTGAGAATACATCTAAGATAATGATGAATTGCTGAAATCACAGATTTGATTGTAAAAAAATCAAAGCTTGAAAACTGTTGGAAATTGATATCAATTTGCTGATGATGATGATCTGATGAAAATCATTGAATATACTAACAATCGAAACTTGAAGTTCTTGCAGATCATACTTTTAGTTGCGATTTCATCAGGTGAAAGATATAACTTTTTGTGGAGGATTTGATCGATTTGGTTGCGATTGAGAAAATCATCAGATGAATGGGACGACATCTTGTTACGTTAAATGATGAATAGGAGATAAAACATGATTAGTTATTATGATTATAACATTGACTAAACTGCCCCTAATAACTTAATTAGGCACCTTAATCTGGGTTATTTTTTAGCCACAAGATCAGTTTTGATCAAAGGTTAAGATTTGATACTCATGTCTCACAAAATATAGATGCTCTCAAATGAACCTCTACCTCTCTCTCTCTCTCTCTCTCTCTCTCTCTCTCTCTCTCTCTCTCTCTCTCTCTCTCTCTCTCTCTCTCTCTCTATATATATATATATATATATATATATATATATATATATATATATATATATATATATATATATATATTCGTTTTTTGAAAGAACTACTCAAGAGAATAACAAGCCTCTTGTCCACTATGAGCCCCCATGTAATTTCATATCAGTTCAAGTCAATCATTTTCTCGTTTAACATGTAGCAACTAATATACTTATCAACTGAATGTTAGCAATGTGACAATATGTAGAATCATCGGTCCCACTCATGGGTAGGATGTCAACTATATGAAAACGAAAGAATATATTACTGATGCTTATCGACTTCAATAGTATAGTGATACACTACTCTTTTACATGATAATTGGCTAATTAAGTTGCATGTACATCATAATTGCATAGATAATGCAACTGTCGTACTTATCTCTTTTTACGCTCATAAATAGTCACAGTTTGGATTACCATTCAAACAAGACTGAAAGACAATTGCTTATGGTTGATGTTTATATATGGTTAACGCTAGATGGTGTTCTTTAAAGTCTTCAAGTCAAAATATTTTATATGTGCTTTATAATTTTAAGGTTATGCAAAAATCAAAATAAGAGTTCAAGAAATAACTACAACGATCCAGTAAATGCTTAACAGTTAACATGCTCTGTATTTTGTTTATGTTTAACATGCTCAAGCATTTATACTTTTTCCCCTACTTTTAGTACCTAAATTTTTCCAAAGTTCATATTAGCATCAAGGTTGTACAAATCACTCCACATTAGAGCATCATCCGAAGTTTTTTTTTAAGCTTATTACTATTAACTTAATTATAATGAACACTTATTACCATTGGAGTCTACAATTTTGTTTTGTCATTTTTATTAACCGTTCAATATATATTGGGCTCTCAATATAGTTAAACGGTTTGTTTATTTTACCCCTTCACCTTCTAATAATATTTTAATTTACCCTTTAATTATATTTTAGTTTTACATTTATTTACTTGTTTACTAGTTGATTAATTATACCAAATATTTAGTTACATTTTATTTATGAAATATAAATTTATAATGATTGTATAATATTTCCATTTTTTTATAACTATTAGACAATGTACATCAATACAATATTATTAACCTTTAAATGAGCCTCATCAAGCTTGCAATTACAACTCATATTAATGCAATAACAAAACTCTTTCAAAGTGAACCTCAATACAACATCAACAACCAAAGAAAGGCTATATGTTATGTATATATTGCTAATATGTCATAAATATTTAAATATAATAAAGTAATGTGAATATATTTGTAATTGTTAAAGTATATAGATTATTTTCTAATAAAGAGAGAGAAAAAGAGTGTCACATGCAAGCCTTGTAGGAATTGAAAGAGAAGTGTTGACATGGATAAGCCATGTCGAAAGAGAAGTGGTGACATGGATAAGTCATGTCACTTGAAAGGAGAATTGCAAGAAGATTAAATAGGCGATGTGGGTTCTCTTACATTTTTGTTCATATTTTACGCTTATAAAAGAAAGGCTCGGTATACTTTGATTTATACTTTTGTTTGAATTGTTTTTTTTATGAAGTGTATGTATAACACCCAGTTTCTGGTCATCTCTTAATTTAGGGCTGTGGATCGAATGTCGATCATGTAAAAAGATTTGGGCCTTTAGGAAGTAAAGTTTAGATCTTTTGGGAGGTGATAATGTTGGTTGTGAGATCCACACTTGAATTGGGTATTTGATCGAAGGGTAGAAAGGAAAAAGTTATGAACCGGGTTTCTTGCATGAATTAATGATTTTATTTCGAGATGTTTTTA
Organism: Lactuca sativa; assembly: GCF_002870075.4. Classification (NCBI taxonomy): domain Eukaryota; kingdom Viridiplantae; phylum Streptophyta; class Magnoliopsida; order Asterales; family Asteraceae; genus Lactuca; species Lactuca sativa. The sequence goes on along the minus strand of NC_056624.2, from coordinate 177,311,630 downwards.
GTAAAAAAATGATTAGGTAGGATTGTGGGGTTCTTTAATACCTTTTCGTGCATATAAAGAACATCAAAAACGATGTTGAAACGAAGAAGCTATAGCCGATTAAAGTTAAAGTGGAAGTTGCGGATTCTTGGATAACGATGGGCGTAACTAGAAGTTACGCAGGGAGTAATGAGCTTTTAATGAATTACATTGGGCGTAAATAAGAGTATGTTGGGCGTACTTGACCAGTGTGCAAACCCTAAATTCGGGATTTTGAGCCCTATTTAAACACCTTAACCTCCATAAACCCTTTCCATTCTTAGCCTTTATCTCTTCAAACGACCCCTTGCAAACCCTAATGTCCATTTGAGAGTATTTGAGTTATTTGAGTGTTATGTGTTCATCTTTGAAGGAAGGATTCTGTTGTAAAGCAATTGGGGAGCTTCAAGCTTTGTGGATTTGGAACTTTCTTCTCATTAGCATTCTCTAGGAGGTATAAAGTTTTGAACATGGTGAATGATTTGTTAGATCTAGCTAGGATCTCAAGTTTAGGTCCTTTTGTCCTATATTCATGGTCAAGTTTAGTATAAGCAACTCCAGACCTTATAGAAAACATTTCCAGACGTTTTTGGGTGCTTTCAGTTATTAAAATGCCATTTTGATTCTTTTCTTTCACCCATGCTAGAGATATAAAGCTTAGAGTTATGTAATAAGTTAGGATTTTGGTTTTGGGCACTTTCTAGCCATGCAAAGTCAAAAAGTTGGAAACTTTATGATTTAGAATGTCTTTTGGATTCATATATGAGCTTTGGAAGAAAGATCTTAAGAGAATAAGTCCATAATGGAGAAGTGGGTTAGGCTTGAGTACACTGTGCGTACCAAATGGTACACAATGCATACGAGGCTTGAGTTTCGTACACAGAGCGTACTCAGCCTGCTTTAGACGTTGTCTTTTTTTTACTTCCCTTGATTGTTCACTTTGGGTCAAACTTGAGGGGTTTGTACTATTGATTAGTATTCTACCTATTTTTGGTGTTAGTGGATTTAGGTGAGTCTTCCTCAGTGTATCCGTGTGTAACACCCCAAATTTTAGAAGTTCAATGAAGGGCCAAAAGTGTAAATTTAGGAAAGGGACTCGACGAGTAGGTCTGCTTACTCGCCGAGTCGGAGCGGGATTCGGTCGCGGTTTAAGTGGCCAACTCGTCGAGTCGGCGGCTTGGACTCGACGAGTTGGTGTTGAAGAGAGAAAACCCTAATATCAGGGGTTGTGCCCTATATAAAGCACATTATAACCCACCCTCAGCCTCTTTGCTACCCTTTTGAGATCCAGAAACCTTAAATCGTGAGTGAGAGCCCTTGGAAGCAATTTGGAGCCTAGATAAGTGATTTTGGTGGAAAGGGGCTTGAAGATCAAAAGGCTTGCTGCAAAGGAGTGGTGTAGATCCGGGATCTACTTCAGTTGGAGCATGTATTGGAGGTAATAATCTATTGCTTGGGCTCTTTTGCATTTAGATTTATCATCATTTGAGATTTGGGGCATTTTTGGTATGATTTAGAGCTATTTAGAGTTAGAGGCTTAGATCTGAGGTTGCTACCTTAGAATCTAGGCTTGTGATGGTCCAAAATGTCATAAAGTTTTTGTCTAAGAGTTGTTGGTGAAGCCCCTTTGTCATAAACCCTAGCCCTAGAGTGTTTTGGGCCTATAGCTCCTTGGTTTCACGTAAAGTTTGACACTTTATGTGAGGGTTAGACTGTAGAAGAGTGGATCTATGGATTGGAGCCCCTGCGTGGCTCGAAAAGCCACTGTATGGATTGAGAATTGGAGAGACTCGGAGAGTCACATGGGTGTACTCAGCGAGTTGTATGAACATGAGCATGGACTCGACGAGTTGGAAGAACAACTCGACGAGTTTGTTGAAGATTGCATTGGCCCAAAACACTCAGCGAATTGGAAGAACAACTCGGCGAGTCTGTTCTTGGACTCGACGATTCTGGTCGCGGAACCCTAACCTCTTCTGGTTAAAGCCTCGAATCAGTGTGTCGAGGGGTGACTCTGTGAGTTGAGCAGGATGGGACTCGGAGATCGTTGGACTCAACGAGTCTTGGGGTGACTCGGCGAGTTGAGTCGTGTTCTAAGAGTTTTAGAGTATAAGGACTCGACGAGTCAACAGGTTGACTCGGCGAGTAGATTCAGTCAGGAAGTTTGACTTTGGCATGGACTTTGATTTTGACCTTCAAGGGTGTTATGGTGATTGGTTATTTATGTCAATGGTCCATTGATGGCAATAGGTGTTGGAGTTTAGAGCAGTGCTTCGGGTGTGTGCTTCCGTGGTTCGGTTCTTCCTTTCAGGTGAGTTATCCTCACTGTACTCAAGGGTCTAAGGCACCAAGGCCGACCCTTTGAATTGTTGTTTAGAGCTTGTTATGTTATGTGATTATATGCTTGCAAGTATCTTGGTAGATAGGATAATGATATGAGGATATTCCTTGTTAGCTTAGTATCCTAGAGGAATGGATAGTTAAGTGATGGCTAGTTCTGTTGGATCAGCGCCCTGGTAGTTGGGTAGTGGTTATTTATAGACTTGTAGTTGGTCTTGCCTTATGTACGCTGGTAGGAGGTTACCTGCGGGTTATGTATGTTGAGCAGTAGCAGAGGGTATTCCATTCCGATAGGATGATAGGGCCCTAGTATGTTGGTTCGGTAAAGTGCTTTGTGGTTGCCTGTTATGTGTGTATGTTTGCTAGCGTGGGGCATTCCAACCCGATGGTTGTGGGCCAGGAGTATTCCATCCCGGTAGGATGATTGGACTCATAGTAGGTGGGCATTCCAACCCGATGGTTGTAGGCCAGGAGTATTCCATCCCGATAGGATGATTGGACTCATAGTTGGTTGGCATTCCAACCCGATGGTTGTGGGCCAGGATTATTCCATCCCGGTAGGATGATTAGACTCATAGTAGGTGGGCATTCCAACCCGATGGTTGTAGGCCAGGAGTATTCCATCCCGGTAGGATGATTGGACTCATAGTAGGTTGGCATTCCAACCCGATGGTTAAGGGGCCTGGGGTATTCCATCCTGAGGGATGATTGGACCCATAAGTAATAGTAGTTATTGTTGTACGTATAGGTGTATGGGCATTCCAACCCGATGGTTGTGGGCTGAGAGTATTCCATCCCGGTAGGATGATTGGGCTCGTAGTATGTAGGCATTCCAACCCGATGGTTGAGGGCCAGGGTATTCCAACCGGAAGGTTGATTGGACCCATAGTATGTTTTTCTTTGCTGTATGCGTATGTTTATGTGTCTATGGGTACTTTGGGGGAACTCACTAAGCTTTCGGGCTTACAGTTGTGGTTTATTGTTTCAGGTGCTTCAGGAGATCGTGGCAAGGCGAAGGCGTGATCGTACCGCTCCTCATGTTTTATGATTTATGTGATATGGTTCTGGGGGATACTCTGATGTTTAAACTACTTTGAGAACAAGATGTATGAACTTGACAGTTTTTGAATGAAATAAAATGTTTTAAATTGGTTGAAAATTTTGATCGTTACACCGTGGGTCGAAGACACCAATGCCGACCCACTAGTTTGGTTATCATGTGTTAGAGGGATTCCCTAGGAACTGTATGTAGTCACGTAGGATAACCTGAGAAATCTTGATCTTGGTTTTCTTGCATGTTCCTTGTTTGGTTGTGACTTTAGAGTAGAATCATCTGTCCGGGTGTCTATCTCACCTAGGGGTATATATGGTTACGATTTTCCTTGTAGACTTGGTTATGTGTCATTGTGTATAGAATGTTGTTATGTTGTAGCGATCTGCAATATATATATATATATATATATATATATATATATATATATATATATATATATATATATATATATATATATATATATATATATATATATATATATATATCCCAGTGTGATAGGATACAACCGTAGTGGTATGCTGGTTAGAGTACCAGTAGGCTAGTTATCGCCTTGTGGAGTGCCCTAGGAGTTGTAGGTAGTCATGTAGGATAGCCTGAGAACTCTTGATATATGATTTCTGGCATGTTCCTTGTTTGGTTGTGGATCTAGAATAGAATCATCTATTTAGGTGACTATCTCACCTCTGGTAGAGTCGTTGACAAATATTTGGGTGATATTAATGTATTTTTTAATTTAATTTTATAATATAATCATTTATTTAATTAATTATAAATTATTGATCTACAATCAATTCTACATCCATACAATAGATAGTTAAAACATAATAACTTAAACATATATAAGTACATATCTTTTTATTATGTGGATGTAAGAATCAATATAGCCAATCATTTCAATTTTATAAACTTAGATTTTAATTAATATTTTTAATTTAATTAATTTGATGCTTATCCTAATTAATTTCACCTATTCCTTTTTTTCCGTTATAAAATCAATTTGATTAAATAACTCTTTCTTTTTCTCTAGCCATTCTATGAGTATTTCAGTTTCCGGAAATTTCTTCAACTCTTTTTTAGCGCCACTTCCATAATAATCTTTCCTATTAGTAGTTTACCATAACTATGTTGCAACACAGCAACATATGCCATTATGCCTGCAACATTTCACCATTAACTTACATTTATATATTAGTATACAAAACAAGGATAAGATTCTGTTTCTAACTATAATTAAAAACCAATTTATCACCCACTAATTTAGTATATGTATTCTTCTATAAGCCACATATTGCAAAGATTCTATTAGAATAAAACTTAAATTTTCAAATTAAAATCCAAAACCATTAAGTTTTCAACAAAAAGTACAATTATTCAATTAACATCTATCTTATCAAAACACGTAAAAACCGATTTCGCCAATTAAGTTCTCAGCAAAAAGTACAATTATTCAATTAACAACATCCATTTTATCAGAACAAGTGGAAAAATACATTCGTAAAAGAATACTCCTTAAAGCATTCAAATCATTATAATATAACCGGTAAACCATACAACAACTTTACAAGAAAATAAAAAGAAAAACAAACACAAAATGTTAGCTCGTAAATCATAAAAAAATGCTTCTTAAAGAATTCAAACCATTCTAACGGAACCCTAAATACCAATTCCACAAATTAACTTGCATTAAAAAACAATAATCATTCAATTAAAAACTTATCTTCTGTCAGAACACAGAAAAATACATACTTGAACTTCAACTGAAATTCCTACTTAAATTGTAAACTTTATCATTCGTTCCTCGTTCTTTCAGAACATTGTAATCTGAACGTTTGCAGCACACGATCTTTTTTGTATCCTCATTCCTCACAAGCATAATTGTGTTCCAATAGAAATTGTTATTGAGTTAGATTTGTGCGAGATTTTAGGGATGTGGTAATCAGTTACCAAAAGAAACAAACTTTTCCTTTTTTGATGGAATGCTAAATGTACTAAACCAATCTTTCCAAAAATAACAACATTCCCTTTTAATTAGATGCAACTAATTTATTTTCTTAATATAATTTAATAGGATAATCACTTTCTTAAATTAATAAAAATCATTAGACCATAATCATCCCAAGATCCACATAATAGTTACTATGCACACAATAACCAAACTCTCTCTCTCTCTCTCTCTCTCTCTCTCTCTCTCTCTCTCTCTATATATATATATATATATATATATATATATATATATATATATATATATATATATATATATATATATTCTCGAGTTGTAGTCGTTATTAAAAGAAATAAAGTATTTTTTTTTAAATAATCGTTGGAATGGCTAGTAGAAAAAAATGGACGAATGAAAGAAGGGAAGAGAACACGGGGAGCATTTCCCTTACTTGAATCCCGCAGCCTTTTCCGCACCATCAGTATTATGTTCCGAGGTACAAGAATTCCTCCCGCTCAGCTTTCCCGCTACATACCATGTAGCTTTATAGTTGTACTTAAGCCTTAAGGGATGCTTTTGGTGGAATATATATATATATATATATATATATATATATATATATATATATATATATATATATATATATATATATATATATATATAATATATACACACACTAGCCGTTCACCCGCGCAAAGCGACGGGTGCGGATCAACAAAATGACATAAAAAATTTGTTAAACAAAATGACGAACAGATATAGATTTCTTATACCTGGGCTAGAATTAAATGTAAGACATTTTTTGGTTTATTCGATTTTAATAGAAAGAAAAACAAAAGAGGAGGTAGCGAGCATGATAGAGAACCAAGGTTTTGCGGTCAATGGCAAGTCATTCATTATAGACGAATGCTAGATCAATGCGCCTCTTCCAGTTTATATGAAATGCTTAATTTATAACGTGTACATCGTATTAGACCGATTCAAATGGATATGAAGAACACTTGGTCAAACTTTGACCCATTCAAAATCTTATCATCATCTTATTTGATTTTTTCATTATTATTGACAGATTCAGTATTTAGCGATTCAATTGGATATGAGAAACACTTGGTCAAAGTTTGACCCATTCAAAATCTTATCATCATCATCTTATTTGACTTTTTCATAAATGTTGACCGGATAAGATTTAGTATTTACCGATTCAATTGGATATGAGGAACACTTGGTCAAACTTCGACCCATTCAAAATCTTATCATCATCATCTTATTTGACTTTTTCATAAATGTTGACCGGATAAGATTTAGTATTTACCGATTCAATTGGATATGAGAAACACTTGGTCAAACTTTGACCCATTCAAAATCTTATCATCATCATCTTATTTGATTTTTTCATATTTAACCCATTCAATTTGAAGATGAGCTTAGAAGACCTATTCAAAATCTGTCTTTTACCAGATGAGATTTATTATTCTCCGATGCATAAAATTATTGTATATGATGCTTAAAAGCTTGTACCTCTTAAAATTCAGCAAAATCTAGTAAATGCTTTTTAAAGTATATATATAAGGGTTTCTCATCAGGCTAATCATGAACTGGACAACTTGAATTTGGTTTTATATGGTTATAACTTTCTGCAGGAACAAACAAATTTTGGTGTAATCTTAACCTAGAAGGCAAGTTCACAGTGGAAGCTTTGCGGAGACTCGTTGATTCAAAAATTACGAACACACGAGGTGTACCATTCATATGGCTCAAAATAGTACGGATAAAGGTATCCAACTTTGCTTGGAGGGCGAAGCAATGGAGGATTCTGGTTGCAGCTGCTCTGTCAATGAGAGGTGTTCAAACTGACTCACTGATATGCAAACTTTGTAATACATGTGAAGAATTGCAGACCGTCTGCTTACGAGCTGCTCATTTGCTTCAAAATTCATTAAAAGGATTCTTAATCGGTGCAGAATTCCTCATGGCAATTTACAAAGGTGGTTGAGTTGCTAGATTTTGGTGCCCGATGGGGAAATTGCCCCAAAAAATGCAAAAGGCTATTACCCATTCTATATGGGCTTATTTGGCAAATCTGGAAGACTAGGAACAACAGAATCTACAACAACATGGTTCAGTCCCCTGCGACGTTAGTTTACGATGTCATCTCATTGGTTTTCTCTTGGCATAAATTTAGCGGGTCTCGTAATTTATGTAAATGGTTTGAGTGGTGTTACTCTCTTTTCTTATGTTGTATATGTAAACTCTTGTTTGTCTGCCTTCCTACCTCCGACTAGTTTCTTGCTAGTCGCATGATCTTTTTTAATATTATTCGTCGTTACCTAAATCTTATCATTGGACAGAATTGTGGTTTTGAGCTCTCAACGAGACATCATCATGAAGATGGAGAACCAATATGTTATACATGATGATGTCATGGAAACGGTTCAACATTTCTAATTAAGTGAAAATGTCAACAAGAAGAGTTCAACATCGAATTCATGTAGCATCTTAAATGATTTTGAACGCACCTACTAATACTACACAACATCTTTAAGAAACGAAATACATTTAAATATTTATTAATAACATTAGTTTATTTACAACAATGTATGGTAATTATAAATCTTATTAAAGAAGATTGAACGAACGAAAAATCTTATCTACTTTGGTTACTTCTTGAGAAAGTTATTATAGTTTGAAGCTTCCATAAAATGCCAAATATATATATATATATATATATATATATATATATATATATATATATATATATATATATATATATTACCTTTTAAATGAATCGTCACTGAAAATTTTCAATCTTCTCTTTAACAAAATTACGCAAAGGAACATAGATAATTTTTCATTACTCGAAACTGGTGAGGTATAATAATAATAATAACAATAACAATAATATTAATAATGACGATGTGGCCCATTAATACTATCTTATATTTCTACATGGAAACACATTACCTCTTCCATTGACAAACACAAACTAGAGACAACCCCATCCTTAACCAACACGCATTCACTATTGACCATGAACATCATCAACCCATCATGTTTCTTCTTTTGCACACATCTCTATCACCCCAACATGAAACCCTTTCCTTTTCATCAATAAACACCAAAAAGAATCGTCATTCTCTTATATTAACACAACTCTCATCCATATTCCTTTTCATTCATATTCATAAGACCCCATCTAACCGACCTATTCCTGATTTAAGGTGGTGGGTGGTATTGGACCCACAACATGTAAAAATTGGTTTGAAAAGGCAATCATGGAAATAAATCGATGTTGATTCGCAAACCTAGAATGTTTCCACTGTATAGATACTCACTCATGTATCAAAGAAAACATGTGTGATGGTGAAGATTATGAAAAAAATTGAGTGTTTAATGTTGAACATGATGACTAGTTGAAAAATATCAAGTTTTGTTTTAGAGGAAGTCACCAATTATTATCTATTATTGGTAAATGTGACTTGAACATTTGGAGCATTCGCATGGATCATTTGAGTTCAATAGAGCACTTGGAACTCAATGGAGCATTTAGGGTTCATGGAGCATGTGAAAAAGGAATGAATCATATGAGAAGGGAATGAATCATCTAACAAAGGAACATATCAAGTGACAAATGAACGAATATTCTAAAAGGGGTATGGAGCACCTGGGAAAGAAAATGGAGCACCTTGGTGGATGGATGCACCATCCATGACCAAGTTGTGCAATTCATAACATGTATGAACCGTCTAGGTTGAAGTTGTGCCATATAATGTCTAGATGTGCCACCTGGGAAGCAAGCATGCCACTCATGATGCTTGATGTGCCACTATGGTAAGAGTATGCCACTTTGGAGTCTAGATGTACCATTTATGAAAGGGGTGTGGTAACTAGAAGTAAGATGCGTCAACTTGAAGAAATGTATGCCATTTATAAAGAATGAGTGCCATCTTAGAGGATGATGTGCCACACTTGGAGAAGGTGCACCATTACTTGTATAATATGTGTCATCTTGGTGCAAGGTTTTCCAATTGCATTCCTTGATGTGTCGTGGTATCCTTGATGTTCCACTTATGTTATGATGTTCACTATGATGATAAATATTGTCCAAGGATGCTCAGAAGTTGAATATGCTCAAGGATTATTGTATGATGTACATCACAATGGCTAATGTGCCATAGTGATCTTGATGTGCCACTATTGCATCATGATGTGCCACTATGGATCATGATGTGCCATCAGGATGAATGTTCCAGAAGCTACTGCATAGCAAATTGTGATTGATTGAATCCATTCATGGGCCTATGGGCCATTAGGTTTGGCCTATTATGGTTTTCGGTCTCATCCATTCACTATAAATAATGATGCTTGCTAATTCATTTAGAATGTTTTTTGTATCCTTAATGAGTAGGTTGAAAATATGTTGGTTGTACTTGTAATCTTTGTTTGTGAACTCTATGAATAAAGGATACTCCAGTAACATTCCAATGATGAGATATTTCCAATTTTAACCCTAAGGCTCCGTTTGATATGCGTCTGACCGAGTCAAGCCAGATGTTTTTGGCTGACTCGGTCAGCAAAATGTGTTTGATAATCCAACATCGGCCATCTGACTCGGTAAGAAATGTGTAACACCCAAAGTTTTGAAGGCCAAGAAAGGAAAGAAAACCCTAACTTTAAGGGGGGGGGGGGGGGGCTCGGCGAGTCCAAGCGGGATCCGGGTCGAGGAGTAAGTGACCGACTCGGCGAGTCGGCCAAGGAGACTCGGCGAGTCAGGTCTGTTCAAGGAAAACCCTAAATCCGGGACTTTGGGCGTTATTTAAACTCCTTATTCTCTCCATTAGGGTTCCTTAGAGCCTCCCTCATACAGAAAACGAACCCTAAGCCCCCATTGTTGTGCATTCAAGCTTCCAAGTCATTTTTGGGTCATTTTTGGGTGAATTGAAGGAAGAAGAAAGGGGGAAATCATTAAAGTCTCAAGGATTGGCCTTAGATCTGGAGTTTGTGGAACCTTTCTGAGCTATTGAAGGTAATAAGTCGTTTCTTTCCTTCAGATCTTCTTTGGTTGTGAGATTTGGGGCTTTTTAAGCCATGGATAGTCATCCATTTGAGTTAGAAGTCGGATCTGGAGTTGCTACTTTAGATCCAAGCATACTATGGTCTTGAGAAGCATAAAGTTTCAGCCCTTGAGTTGATTATGGAGCCTCCTTGCCTTAAACCCTAGTTTATGGTGTATTTTGCCTAGATCTCCTTCTCTACACGTAAAGTTTGCAACTTTACGTGAGGAATAGGCTTGGGAAGGGTAGATCTACGGTTTGGAGTCCATGCATGACTGAAAAGTCCTCTGCATGTATAGAGATCTGAATGGACTCGGCGAGTCCTTTGAGTGGACTCGGCGAGTAGCATGAAGATGAGGAGGAACTCGACGAGTGGGATGAACAGCTCGTCGAGTCAGATGAAGTTGGGTAGGAACTCGGCGAGTTGGATGAACAACTCGGCGAGTCTGTTGAAGGTTGTCTTGGACTCGGCGAGTCTGTTCTTGGACTCGGCGAGTCAGGTCGCGAAACCCTAAACCCTTCGAGTTGAGAATCGAATCAGTGAGTCAAGTGGAGACTCGGTGAGTTGGACAGGTCAGGACTTGGAAATCGGTAGACTCGGCGAGTCGAGATGCGAATGGAAGAACTCTGAACATATGAAATCGGCGAGTCAATAGGGTGACTCAGCGAGTAGGGTTGACCTGGAAGTTTGAATTTGACCAGGACTTTGTCTTTGACCGGAGTTGACTTGGTTGACTGTCGGGGGTCAGCTAGGCTAAGTGTTGCATTGATTTTGGTAGCTCGGGAAGCTAGTGGAGCAGGAGTTCAAAGAGTTTCCGGTCAGCAGCCAGTGGGATCATCAGCGAGTTCAGCCAGTGCAGGTGAGTTTCCCTTTGTATGAATGGGTCTACGGCCACAATGCCGGCCCATGTAGTTATGAGTAGAAGACCCGGGGGTTAGCCCTAGGCACAGTATGCTAGTATGATATTCAGGACGAGGTCCAATGATAGAGGGCGGGTGCCCAAGGAATGGTTTATGTGATAGTTTATACTTGTTGTCTGTGTGATACTTGTATGTGCTTGGTAGGGAGGTGAGTGTGGGCGAGGTCTCGTATCTCACCAATAGTAGAGTGTGGATGGTGTTCCACATCTCAGTAGCAGCAGATCAGGGGCGAGGCCCAAATTAGGGAAGGAGTGAGGGTGGGCTGGGCCCGTACCTCACTATCAGCAGGAGTATGGACGGGGTTCCATGACTCATTAGTAGTGGGACAAGGGCGGGGCCCAGAGATAGGTGAGGCCTTAGGACAAGATCTGTGAGAATGTGTTAAGCTTACGTGATGTGATGTGATATGTTTATGTGCTATTGTATGTTAGTGGGCGAGGCCCTGTGACAGGCGAGGCCTAAATGAAACAGATCTGTATCCGAGCGGGGCTCGAAGCCAGGCGGGGCCTAGAGCGGCGGGGCCGTTGTAGCGGGCGAGGCCCGAGGTAGGGGTGGGCGAGGCCCAGGATAGCGGGCGTGGCCCAGTATGTGCAGTATGTGGTTATGCATGGTATGTGGTAGGGTGGGGAACTCACTAAGCTTTGTGCTTACAGTTTTCAGTTTTGGTTTCAGGTACTTCCGGTGGCGGATGATGGAGCTCGGGGTGATCGCATGGCACACACCATAAATTAGTCTGCCTGGGAATGTTTACTCTGATAACGATCATGTGTTTTGGAAACTATTACTCTGTTTTTGTTTTGAAAAGATGAATTTGCTTAATGTGATGTTTTATTAAAAGAAATTTTTAGTCTTGAATTTTGGGACGTTACAAAATGTCTGACTGAGGAAGGAGTTGGTAGGAGGCTGATTGAGAAAGAAAGCAAGACTTTACAACAATATCCTTGGCCTTGGATAAAAACAAGTGAAATTGGAGGTTACAAGAATTGAACTCGGGTCTCCTCTATACATACAATGATGTTTACCAGCAAGCTAAAGGGTTTTTTGTGTTTTAATCTCTAAAATAGTATATTTAATGTCTATTATGTTGGAAGTTTTTGTATACATTATTATTATTATTATTATTATTATTATTATTATTATTATTATTATTACTATTATTATTATTATTATTATTATTATTATTATTATTATTATTATTATTATTATTATTATTATTATTACTTTTATTATTATTATTATTATTATTATTATTATTATTATTATTATTATTATTATTATTATTATTATTATTATTATTATTATTATTATAAAGAGCATCAGGGTAAAATGGTCATTTTATATCAGTCAGCACATTCACTCAGATGTATAATCAAACAACATAGTTTCTTACTCAGTCAGAACTTATTACTCAAACAGACCTTTCTCAATCAGCACTTTCTCAGTCAACAACTATCAAGCGACCCCTAAGTACGAATATTAATTGCTTTTTAGCCCTTTGTATGAGAAATGTTGGAAATGCCCCATACAGGCATTTTTGTAATTTTGGTTCGAGCTCACATACGTTGGGCGTACAAAGCGTACGCGGGACGTACATTCCTGATCCATAAACCCTAATTTTTAGGATTTTGACCCTTTATATACATTATTATCTCCCCAAGGCTCATTCCCTCACCAGCCTTCAACCCACTTTTGCCTCTTAAAGCAAACCTTATTCCATTTAGAGCCTTTTTGAGCTTTGTGTGTGTATTTTGGTAGTCTTGAAGGAGAAAGGAAGAAGAGAAGATCATCTTGGAGGAAGGGGACTCTTTAGATACAGAATAGCATCATCTTTTGGCATCATTTGGAGGTATAAAGTTTCAAACTTGACTTGCATTTCTTTATATCTTGTTAGTCTTGATTAATGAAGCATTTTGGTCATAAGTCTTGATCTTCATGAGTATGTAATGCTCTAGCCCATATAAGTTGTCCTTTCAGATGTTTTTAGACTTCTAAAAGCATAAAAATGTGATCCCTCTTAGTTCTTCCCCATCCATGTGCTAGGATGTCCTAATGGATTAAGAAGTTAGGCTTTGTTGGTATTAAGCACTTCTAGACATGCAAAGTCATAAAGTTGGAAACTTTATGGCTTATAATGTTATTTTGGGATTAGATCTGGTTTTGGACGTAAGGACTTAATGTATTAAGCTCTTATTGAGAAGGGTAGCTGACCAGGTGCGTACGTTGGGCGTACCAAATGGTACACTACGCGTATGTTGTCTAAGTCCCAACTTCTCGATCACGCGAAGTACGCCCCGTGTACATCTGAGTACGCCCAACGTACCCGACTAGGTTGACTCGGATGGTTTGCTGAGTTTGACCAATTTTGACCAAAGGGTATTTTGTGTAATTTGATATTAATTTTAAGTTGGGCAATGATTTAAATAATAGGTGATGGGTAGAGCCGGTATTTGGAGCGTAGATTATTCAGGAACTGTATTTTATATTATGTTTATGGTAGAATAGCATGCTAGTGATAGGCTATGGATCTTCAGGAACTGCATGATACAATTCCCTGATATACGATACATGATAGCCTAGGGTTACTTCTTGTATGAAATTGACATCATTACTATAGTTTCTTAGTGTCTGCATTATAGTTATACATAACTAAGATTTTAGAGCATCAGAATGTTTGGTTTAGCCTTATTTACTGTTCCTTTTCTGGTTGTGGGATTAGGATATAATCAAGTATTCAATTGTCTATAGGATCCAATATTATGTATGATTATCATACACGCGTGCTGCAGGGTTGGTGAAAGTTTCACGGATGAGTTTATGTGTGAGCAGCCGACCAGTTTAGGAATGTTTAGCCATTCTAGAGAGAGTGAGGATATGATGTATGTGTATCCTATGTATTGTACTGTTAGGGAATTTGTGATGATCCTCTGATGCAAATACGGGTAGGTGTGGAGGGTTGTATGGTCTCGTACTACCGGAAGCACAAGACTCGTACGCGTGGCGAAAAAGTCACAACTCCTAGGGATTCGTATATTTAGAATAGCATGTATGGTATGAAATGCATATTTTATGATATATTTTGGGTTATTTTCAGTATGGTGGTCACGAGGAGATCAGGCTTAGGAGCCGGAGCGGGCGGCCGTGATAGTCCAGGTTTGAACGAGGATCAGATTTGGGAGATGATTTCTACTGAGGTGGTTCTGCTCTCTGGGGATCGATTTCGGATTTTTTTGGGTCTATCAAGACCGCCATGATTGAACTTTCGAAGATCGTTGCATTTTCTGAGGTTGTTGTTGCTGTAGCTACCACGGTTGTTGCAGCCGCGAGGATTCGTGGGGAGAGAGCTTTCAAGTACCGAGACTTCAATAATACGAAGCCACTGGTGTTCGATGGAGTTTAGGACTCTATCATTGTGATGAGGTGGTTGTCCGATGTTGAGGGGTGTTTCTTTACATGCTCATATCCTGCTGACCAGAAGGTCAAGTGCGCCCTGAACGTTCTCCGATCAGAGGCGAAGGACTGGTGGAGTTTGGTGAGCGGATCGTACACTCCTGAGTAGAGGGTTGTTTTGACATGGGAGCAGTTCTCTAAGATGTTTCACAGATGGTATGTTCCATTGGTGGATAGGGAGAGGCTGGCTCAAGAGTATTTAGATTTGAGGCAGGGGGATGATTTGGTGACTAAGATCACCAAGATGTTTATTGAGAGGGCTCTTTTATGTCCTGTGTTTGCTGCTTCTGAGCAAGATCACATAACTTGGTACTTGAGCATGCTCAAGATGGATATCCGCCAATTTGTGTCCACTCAACATTATGGTACACTTGTGGAGCTTCAGGAGGCCGCAAGGAGGCGGGAGATTGATATGGAGCTCCAAGTGAGGGAGCAGAGGCAGGCTCCCGTGTAGATGTAGCCTGTGGCAAAGCGGTTCAAGGTCGTTGACTTAAGATTTGGAGGAGATAGGGGTTGCACTTGTGGCAAGTACAGCAAGGTTATTCATGATGGTGTTTGACGATATTCTTTTAGATGCCATAAATGTGGCAAGGAGGGTATTATGCCAAGGAATGTCGCCATCAGGTCCTAGTACCGAGCACCAGGATCTGTTATCACTGTGAGCAGGTTGGTCATATTAAGTTTAATTGTTCCTTGCTCACTGCGGGGCCGACTCATGTTCCAGTATCGGTTATATTGAGGATCATAGATGGACGCTATGGTAGGGCGGAGCCCCTGAGGGCTCGAGTTCAAGCTTTTCATCTCACATCGGAGGAGGCCAGGGTGGTCCCAGATGTCGTTACTAGTATGTTTCCATTTATTATTTTGTCAATTATTGTATAGTATGCTTATGTTTATACTTCTGCTAGGTACCTTCTTAGTGCATTATTTTCCTGCTCTTGTGTTATTCGACTCGGGTGCGAGTCAGTCCTTTATATCTTAGTCTTTTAGCAGGGGTTTCGATATGACCCTTAGAGAGTTGGAGTGTCCGTTGCGGGTTTCTGTCACGAATGAACACGGGATTTCTACATCGAGTGTTTTATGGGATTGTGTTTTGGAGATTTTGGGGTGCCTTACTCGATTGATCTGATCCTTACTCCCATGGGAGATGTGTGTGTGATTGTAGGAGTGGATTGACTCAGTAGATTCGGGGCTATGATCGATTGCGAGGGTCAACAGGTAGTATTTCGAACCCTAAGTAGGGGAGAACTGGTTATTTATGAAGAGTGTACCATATTGGGATCAGCCTTTTGTTCTGCTACCATAGCTCGACAAGATATCCATCATGGTTGTATGGGTTATCTTGCTTATGTGGTTGATGCCCGAATTAGGAAGCAGGTTTCGGTTTCATATGTGCCAGTTGTCATAGAATTTGTTGACGTGTTCCTGGAGAAGTGTTGGGTTTTCTACGCATCAAATACACTCTAAATCTAGGCAGCGGAAAAATCGAAACAACGATATACCTAAGTGTACATGCATCCTATGGATCTATGGCTTCATGCTAATTACATCAACCCTAGAAAACTTGCAAACAAAGAAGAAAACATACCTCTTATGTAGCCCTTGATCTCCATGCTTAAGATCTTGAACCTCCATGAAGTTGCTTGGATGAAAGGACCCAAAACCAGAATCCCTCTAATGGTATCACACCCAATGACACCAAAGAGTGGAATAAAAATAAATAGGAGAAGGGTCAATTTTACAAACCCAAAGGGGTTAGAAATCGTCCCTAAGAGGGGGAGGAAGAAGGGTTGGCGAATACTTCAAGCCAAGGTGCAAGGAGGAATGAAATCCCTAAGGCCCTATTTAGAGCCTTGGATGCCTCCTAGGGTTTTGTACTCCTTCCCATGTGGGATGGGAGCATAACCACGAAATTTCACTCCTTTCCCATGTGGGATGGAGTGATTTTCATCCAACCCTAATTCCATAGGTTCTGGAACATTCCTGATTAACCAACTATCGATTAATGAACATTCAACCCTTTAATTAATTAAACTGTTAACTAATTCCCAAAATATATTTCCAAAATATATTTCCAATTTGTTTCTAATTAATTATTAACCATAATAATTAATAAAATAATCTATCCTTTATTTATTCTACTCAATTTGGGTCTTGAGGGCAACCCAAAAGGACCCTGCTATTATTAGAAATATTACCAATAGTTAATGACCTTGGACACTATTCCAACAAGAAGTTACCTGGTGTGCCTCCGGAGAGGCAGGTTGAGTTCAGGATTGATTTAGTTACGGGTGCGGTCCCAATTGATAAGGCACCATATCGATTGGCACCACTGGAGATGCAGTAGTTGTCCTCCAAGCTTCAGGAGATGTTGGGCAAGTAGTTTATTAGACCAAGCAGTTCGCCGTAGGGAGCACCGATTTTGTTCGCCAAGAATAAGGATGGTTTACACCTGATGTGTATTGATTAGCGGGAGTTGAAAAAGTTGACGGTGAAGAACCATTATCCCCATCCGTAAATTGATGACCTATTCGATCAGTTACAGGGTACATTTTGGTTCTCCAAGATTGATATGAGGTCAGAATATCATCAGATGAGGGTTAGAGAGGAGGAAGTAGAGAAGACCACGTTTTAGACTCGATATGGTCATTAAGAGTTCGTGGTGATCCCATTTGGCCTCACCAATGTGCCTGCAACATTTATGGATTTGATGAATCAGGTATACAGGCCGATGCTCGATCGATCAATTATTGTTTTCATTGATGATATATATATATATATATATATATATATATATATATATATATATATATAGGTGTATTTCAAGACCAGGAAACTGTATGAGGAGCACCTTCGAGAGCTTATGGGAGTTTTGAGGTGAGAATGGTTGTATGCCAAGTTCTCAAAGTGTGAGTTTTGGTTATGAGAGGTCCAGTTCTTGGGACACCTTGTTAACCAAAACAGGATTTTGGTCGATTCAGCCAAGATTGAGGTAGTGATGCAGTGGGAGGTTCCAAAGTCTCCCATAGAGATCATGAGCCTCTCGATTTTACTAGGGTATTATCAGAGATTTATTCAGTACTTCTCCAAGATTGCAGTACCCCTCGCTCATCTGACGAGGAAGGGCATGAATTTTGTATGGGGCCCTAAGCAGCAGGTGACATTTGAGACTTTGAGATAGAAAGTGTGTGACGCCCCAATGTTAGGATTTTATGGTATTTTGTGATGCATCCATCACAAATTTGGGTGCAGTGCTTATGCAGCGGGGGAGAGTTATTGATTGTGCTTCTCGACAACTGAAGCCGCATGAGGTATGTTATTTGAATCATGATTTGGAGTTGGGGGTTGTGGTGTTTCCTTCAATAATTCTCCCTGACCCACGTGTTCGAAGACTTGAAAAGTTCAAAGTCACTCAAGCCTTATTAGCAAAAAGACACAAAGAAGGAAATTCTATATGTGCTCATGTCTTGGATATGAAGTTGCCTATTGATATATTGGCAAAAAGACCCTTATTGATTTGACTTATTTGCTTATTGTTGCTGAATCAACGATGATTTGGCACACTGGTCAAGCAAATTTGTCTACTAAATTAATGTCTCATCCTTCTATGGGAATTGGCAACATTGGAAGTCCAGAAAAGTTTTCTCTACGCAAGAGAAAGGCTGAGTCTGAGATAGTCCCGTGTACCATTCCAGAAGAATCCATATGTCTCTACTGCCAAAAGAAGGGGCATTGGTTACGAATCTGCCCTGACTACCTGAGAGATCTAAGAGATGGGAGAGTCAAGATGTATGACTGTAACGCCCCGTTTATTTAAATAAATTAATAAATGTAAGTCTCGGACTGATTTGCGAAGAATTTTAGATGTTGAGGGTTAAAAGTGTAAATTACAGATTTGTTTTGTAAGTGTTTATGAAGGCAGGGACTAAATGGAAATTATTGGGACTTCGTTGAAGAGATTTTTGAGGCCTAGGGGCTGTTTGGTAAATTCCGTACCTAAGTTGTAATGGATTCTAATATTCAGGGTTTAAAGTGTAAGTTTTGGATTTCATTTGAAAGGATTTCTTGGGGAGGGACCAGAAATGTAATTATGGGAAATGCTTATTTTGGACGGGTATATATATGCGTTACTAAACCCTAACCCTATCTGGTAGCACTAGCCGTCATCCCCACCTTATCACTCTTCCTCCAGCCGCCATCGCCGACCCTTCCTCCTTGTTTCTCCGATCAGTTGCTGACGAGTAGGACCAACGAAGCCAGCAGCCTTGCCCCACCTTTCTGACCGAGAGCTTTGTTGGAGACCAAATCGGAGCAAAGGTCCCCAGCCGCCGCAACCATGGGAATGACTTCAATCGTTGCTGCTTCGCCGTGGGTCGCCGCCGTCGCAGCCTCGCTGCCGGTAACGATGTGTTCGTCGTGATAGCCGCAAGGACCGACGACCGAGTGGGGTTTTGCTGCTGCAAGAGGCGTGAGTGATCAGAAGATCGATGGTGATCCCATCCGCCGCCATAGGGCCACTATCCGTTGCTGCTGCTGATCTTTGTGCTAGTCGATCTGCAACGCCCCTCTCCGCCTCCATCCACCGCTTTCCCATGTCGATGTGCCACTATTGTTGCTGTTGGAGGTTACTGCTGCTGCCGGACCGTCGTGAGCCACCAGGTGGGTGGGTGGGTGGGTCCATAGCGCAAATGAGAATCACGTGTGCGGGGCTGTATTTCCATATTTAGTGTGTGATATGTGTGTGTTGTCTAGCCGGAATTCCTAAGAACAGCCGCCGGCCACCGCTAGGGTGGTTATGTGCGTGTGTTATACTTAGTTAGTGTGTGTGTGATCATTTTGAGTTAAGCACTATAATTGTAATTAGCAAGATGAATAATAAAAAAAGAAACTCAAAACCACCACCGTAAGGTGGTGGCCGCCGCCGTGTGCCGCCTTAGACCACCACTACCCGAGGTGGTAGTGGGTGGTGCCCCTCTAGCAAACCCTAATGGGCTTAGATATTGTTTTTGGGCCTATTGGGCCATGGTTGGGTGGAAAACCCTAATTATGTGTATTGGGCCTTAGACTTATTGGACCTATTTTTGGGCCATTGAGATTGGATTGTATATTAAGCCCAAATTCTCCATACCAATTATCTAGTAGAGTAAAGGACTTAATGGACTAAGTCCTTAATGGGCTAATTGAGAAAATACTAATATTCGAGAAATTATCAGGACACACACACGGGAATTATTTAATAAGCGAAATATTAAATAATAATCATTGACAGAAATTAATCTAAGCATAATGGACTTTATGGATTAAGTCCTTAGTGGGTTAAGCCCTTAATGGGTTGAGTGAGAAACACTTAACCCTAATTATCATTTTATGTGAAACCCTAATTTCACTTGGGCTTGGTGTTGGGCTATCCAAGATTAATCAAATGGACTAGAGTAATTAGTTGGGCTCTAGGGTAAGGCCCATATGAAGGATTGGGCCTAATTTGGAAAATTGGGCCATAAATGGACCATAGTTGGGCCTCGTTGGTTGTATGATATTGGGCCCTTAGAATGAGACATGTTGGACCGGACTGAGCAATTGGGCCTTAAGGGAAGTCCATGTAGAGGTTTGGGCCCAATTTGGAAAATTGGGCCATATGTTGGACTTTGATCCCTAGTTGACTTTGGGCCTATGGATTGGGCCTTGGGCTTGGGTAAGCCAAGCTAGGGGTAATGTAGTAATTATCCAAAGCATGTATTTTTAGTTATGTGTTAGAACCCAATTATTAATTGGGTGTTATTTGGTGTTGACAGTTCGGGAATCTGTCAGCCAGCAGCCGGGGTGGAGTCTGCGGGACTTCAGCAGTGTGAGATTGTGTCTACGGGACTTCAGCAGTGTGAGGTGAGTTTCCTTCCAGTAGGAACGGGTCTACGGCCACAATGCCGGCCCGTTTAGTTAGCAGTAGTTCCGGACTTCAGTCCGATTCAGTAGTTCAGTATGCTTGGTGTCTTTGTGATACAGACATGGTATGAGTTATGTGTCCCGGACTATGGTCTGATGCAGTATGCAGTATATGCGTTTATATTATATGCTATGATGCTTGATGTCTTTGTGATTCAAGCTTGTTTTGTGTTATGTGTTCCGGACTCTGTTCCGATGCAGTATGCAGTATATGTATTCATGCTAGTTGATATGTTTATGCTATGTCATGTTCAGTCAGTTCCGGACTTCGGTCCGATGCAGGGGACAAGGTCCCAATCAGTTCCGGACTTTGGTCTGATACAGTTAGTTCCGGACTTCGGTCCGATGCAGAGGGCAAGGCCCTGGTTAGTTCCGGACTTCGGTCCAATGCAGTTTCCGGACTTCAGTCCGATGCAGAGGGCAAGGCCCTGTTTAGTTCCGGACTCCGGTCCGATGCAGTTTCCGGACTTCGGTCCGATGCAGAGGGCAAGGCCCTGGTTAGTTTCCGGACTTCGGTCCGATGCAGTGGGCAAGGCCCAGTAGATGCTTTATATGTTATTGTATGGTATGTGGTAGTTTGGGGGAGCTCACTAAGCTTCGTGCTTACATTTTCAGTTTTGGTTTCAGGTACTCAGTTTTCAAAAGAGGAGCTCGGGAAGATTGCAGTGCACACACCATTTGTTCAGCCTGGGATGTTTATACTCTGATATACTTGACAGTTGTTATGATATTTTGAGATACATTGCTTATGATTTTTATATGAGGTTTATCGACTATGGTTTTTATTACTAAATTAAACAAAATTTTCAGACTGTGTTTTTGGGATGTTACAATGACTCTGCTTCAGGTAAAATCCACTATCTAACTCTATTAAGTTTTCTATTTTAGATTCATAATACATGATGTGATAAGATTACATTTTGATGTTTTGTAGGATCGAAGAAAAGAAAGGAAGCTTAAAGGAAAAAGTAAGCTGGGTCTAATCGCGAAGAAATGGATTTCAATCGCATGATTTAATGATCGGATTTTTGAGCTGCTGCTTAGAGTTATGATAGATTACTTAGGAATATGTAAAGGCATAGTTTTCATTTGAATTGCGTTGTAAGGACAAGTTTTTCCGCGTTTTATAAATAAAATAAATTTTGAGTTTTGTCTTATTTATATCTCCTTGCAATATTACTTGTGAAAATTGATGCTTGGGTGTTTCTATTATAAGCAATATTAAGTGGATGTGACTCTTAGTTATGTTATTTATGGTAGTGTCATAATTTTCTAAGTAAGGAAAGATTCAAATCGCCCAAGTTTCAATTGGACAGAAGCTAGGAATCATATGATTTGAGTCATGTGATGTATGGAAATCTGGGTGTTTATAAAATTAAGATTAATTCCTTGTTCACATAAGTATGTACATCAAGTGAAAGACTAGGAGATCTGGTACGCAATGTTGTGCAATGGTCGAGTCCACCACAAATAACAATAAGATTATTCATCACGATTTACTAAAAGTATAGTAAATGTGGTTATGCTTACAAGATTAAGTGTAATTCTGAATCATTGAAAAGTTTCAATGAATGGCAGAACGGATAAGAAGAATCAATTAGGCAAAAAGATAAAAGTTTCTCCAATCTGAAAAGATGGAAGAGTACTTTAGTATCATGTTTTATGACCATCTTATTGATTATGAAACCATATCACAATTGATCCTCTAAGGACGCCTTAGTACACTAATATGGCTAAGAAGAGGAATCAGAAATTGTTGAAATGGTTAAATCAAAGGGTGAATCATACTTCGTTCCAAAATCAAGTCTTAGAGTCATACTACAAGATTGTGACTTGAGTGACACATCTTAAGAAGTTCTAACACACTCATCAAATGTGAAGTCGAGAATTGTTTTTCTTACTCTTGCATGTTTGAAATTGGTAAATTGTGATGTCTTGGATAAGACAAAGACCAACTAATATCACTTGTGTGTAGTGTTTGTCTTGATAAGAATCCGCATTAACTCTTGAATATTTTTTTGTCAAGAAATGTTTCTTGACAAGAGAATCTTATATGTCAAGAGGTCAGTGGGGGTCTAAATGATCTTGAAAAGGTTCAAGAACTAATCAAGAGTAAACTTATTAAACACTAGCACGCGACTTGAGGTTTGCAACCTATCGTGTTGACATATTATTGTTTATGTGCCATTCCAGTTTAGTCAACTATGCATGTGAGCTCTATGAGTTTTCAATGGGTTGCATAGAGGCAAGGCACCCTGATCAATGGAAAGTACACTGATAGGTAGGGGTGTGTTGTCAATAAATTGGAAGCAATGGTGGGACCCTTGTTGGCAAGAAATTAAGAATGAACAAGTTCTATCCATAAGAGTTTGGATTTGTCACAAACATTATCTTATGATCATGGTTATGACAAATTCGCGTGGATAAGAGCACATACACCATAAAATCTAAGTGTCAAAAGGTGTCTCTCCGTTTCATGAAAATGATTTTGAGGAAATGATTTCACCAAGAGAGATTTTAAGGAGATATCAATTGTAATATTTGCATTCTCAAATTCGATTATGATTACGGCATCCCTCTTCATAGTTCAAATTGTGAGATTTGGCAATTAGTTTAAACATTTAAGACTTATTGTTATAAGTTATGAGTTGGTTTAAACATTCATATGAGCTATCTAAGGAAAGATGTATGAGTTTGGGAAGCTTAGATAAAGGCTTATCGAAGCACATCATATTAGAAATATGAACTTCGGAAGTCAATAAGTATTGATTTCTAGAAGTCCAACTGTTTTCTGAATACACGTCAAAGCTAGTGGGAGCATAAATGTTATGTTGGTATGAATATAATTATCATGTTAGTGGGAGCATGATTATTATTTTAAGTGTTGCAAGTTAGCAATATTAATTATTGAAAACAAAAGTTTCACTTTGCAAAGTTACAGGGGTTGAAAAGTTGTTTTGTTATAATTAAGGGAGATAATATTATACTTCATTTCAAATCTAAAAGCTTAGATCGAGAAATTTTAGTTGAATTTAGTCATAAGACATATATGAATGTTATGTTAAAAAGGTTTAACATAGGGGCATTTTATATATGGCACTATTATAGCAAGAAACCGGTAAAGTATCATGTTTTTCATTATAAATCGTATCACATACGCTTCAGGTATATGATCGATTGCATATGTTGTAATATTAGAACGTTCTAAATTTTCCAAATGCCTAAGGCATTAAGAGGGAAAAGAACTAGAACCAGATTTGACTAAAATACTTAAACGACTGTCAAGGATGATCTAAGGTTCGCCAAGGATTGGTCACTTATGGGCAGTTGGAAGTATAGTAACGAATGGACCATAATGACATTATTATGATTAGATATGATTCTATTAATAATGAGTTGTCGTATGGCAAATATGGAAATGTTTCCATATTGAGAGTTGGATATCGAGAATCTATGTCTAGATTAGAAACTTTTATGCAAGAAGGATGCTCAAAGGAATGTACTTTGAATATGAGACTTCACACCTATGGAATTGCCTTGTAACAATCTCCATTAGAGCACTTTGTAATATCATTGGCAAAGTCTTGGTGGATTTGGTACTGTGAAATTACAAAAGGTTTGTTGCATAAAATGTTATAATCTAACATCTTCTAATAGTGGCGAGAGTTTGGTATTCTTACATTTCTGAAAAGGATTAGGAGTTGTGAAATGAGTATCATTGGAAATGTTTTCAGTTGATCTATTTCACAAAGTATGGACCATAGGTAAACAGAGTGTGCATGATTGGAGCATGGGACAACTATTGTTATAATTCAAGTAATAAGTTGATTATTCGAAACATTATACAATGAATAATGAGTAATCAATATTGTGATTAAATAAAGGTGTTTTATTTATACTCAAAAGTTTGAGGCCATATAGGATTAGTATTATTCTTGTGTTTCACTTTGCATGTTTTGACTTCCAGAATAATAAGATTATTCAAACCATCCATAGTCGATAAATACTTTGGAAGTAAGTATTGAAGCTAGACTGTCATGAATCCGACTGTAGATTGTCTGAAGCGTTTTAGACATAGCAAAAGTCTGTTGCAGTGTTCATGAGTAATCCTGAAATAATATTTGAGTATTGGATTAAACTCACGCTCACTTGAATCGCTTCATGGATTTTATTACGGGTGATTAGTGAGACGATAATATATTATATTCTTGAAACCGAGACATGTGAGATGTAATTTACAAGTCGATTGCACATTGATAATGTAGCACCTGGTTCTTGGTACGTGTTCTTTTGAGTAAATCTTTTAATATTTTGCATTTGGTCTTGGACTCGGCGAGTTGAAGGACCAACTCGCCGAGTAGAAGCGGGATGAGGCGCAGAGTTTAAGTTGTGGACTCGGTGAGTCGAGTCCCGGACTCGGCGAGTAGACCCTGTTTGGACAAAAACCCTAATCCGAGGGTTTGCACCCTACTTAAACACCTTAACTCGGCCTCCTAAGTCCCATTTGCTCCCAAAAGACCCCCATAGAAAACCCTAGTCGTTATTGAAGCAATTTAAGTCTTTTGGAGTGATTTTGGTGCTTTTGTGATCCAAGGAAGGAAGGAAAAGCTTGAAGGGTCAAGAGGAAGCTAGAAGGATTCGGTTTTGAGCATCATTTGCGGACTTTAGAAGGTATAAAGTCTATACCTTGCTTGCTCTTTTGATAGATCCCATTTTGTGGAGTTTTAGGGCTTTTCTAAGCCATTTTGGTCACCAACCATGATTGCAAGCATGGTTTGAGGTTTATGTTTCGGATCTAGGTCCTTTGAGGGGTTACAAGGCAGAAAGGAGTGGCTTTTGCACTCAAGGAAGGACCCATGAATTGTGAGAGCTTGTTTTAGGACCTTTTGAGCTTAAAGTACCATACAAGCACGTAAATGTTGTAACTTTACGTGCTAGATCGATTGTAGAAGCATAGATTTACATTTTGATCAAGTGTTGTACATCAGAAATCGAAGATTCAGTGAGTGGTTGTGACCAACTCGGCGAGACCAGGGCTCTGTCCCATATCAGTTGAAGGTCATGAGGACCCAGTTGAGTGTGGAAAGGTTTTAACGGGGTCCCAAGGAGTGACCCAACATTCTGGACTAAGCCATTGTTCTGGAAATTAATGGGACTCGGCGAGTGCATGAACAGACTCGGCGAGTCCAAGGAAATCTTCTTAAGGATGAAGATGAACTCGATGAGTTGTTCATATAACTCGGCGAGTCAAGGACAAGACCTGAGTATCAGTTGATGATGAACTCGACGAGTCAGATGAGGATTCAGTCGATGTTCATTTAGAAGGAAAACCTGTCGAGTCATCGCCTAACCTGACAAGTAGAGACGGGTATGAGGTCTAATGGAAGGTTAGGGACTCGGCGAGTTGGCGAGCCAACTCGACGAGTCAGGTCAACTAGAAGTTGACTTTGACTTTGACTTGGTCAGGGGGTAAAATGGTCATTTTACCCCAAGAGTAGATGTCAGTTTCTGACTAAGTGTTTGTGGGAATTTTAGCCGGATGATTTCCGGAGCAGCAGCAACAACAGTCAGAGGATTCCCGCACAGTTCAGCAGCTACTACGAGGTGAGTTACCTTCCAGTAGCGGTGGGTCTACGGCCACAATGTCGGCCCACCAGTAGGGATCGTATGCTAGATGTTTGTCTTTGTGATATTCATCTGTGTTGTTACTACCTGATATGATATATGCTAGCGTGATATGGTATGTGATAGTGATAGAGTTCAGTTGTTAGGACCGAAGGGTAGGTTACGCACCCCAGATATGCCTAACAGCATGTTATGACATGTTTAGCTGCTAGCATGATATGTTACATGAGATAGAGGTAGTAGGAGGGGGAAGAGTCCCCGAGATTCGGTTGTTAGGACCAAAGGGTAGGTCGGACACCCCATATATGTCTGACAATAGATTATGCTATGATATATGTGATAGTAGTAGTAGAGGGTGAAATAGTCCCCGAGGATCGGTTGTTAGGACCTAAGGGTAGTCAGCACCCCATAATGGCTCGACATGGGTAGGTCAGCGCCCTAGAATGGCTTGACACAAGTAGGTCGGCACCCCCAAATGGTCGTACCGGGTAGGTCGGGCACCCCAGAAATGCTTGGCAGTATGTATGTGATATGATTGTATGGTATGTGGTACGATGGGGGAACTCACTAAGCTTCATGCTTACAGTTTTCAGTTTTGGTTTCAGGTACCTCTTCAGCGAAGGGGAAGGAGCTGGCGCGGTAGCGGCACATCATACACAAACATATTGGTTTTCCGCCTTATGAGATGTTATGGGATTGTACTCTGACGTTATTATTATTTTCATGTTTTGGGATTTCAGACACGAGATATGTTTTATGAAATGATATGATCGGATGATGTTTTACTACAAATGTTTTACAAACCACTTAATTTAAATG
The DNA here is from genome assembly GCF_002870075.4 of Lactuca sativa. Lineage (NCBI taxonomy): Eukaryota > Viridiplantae > Streptophyta > Magnoliopsida > Asterales > Asteraceae > Lactuca > Lactuca sativa. The sequence continues at coordinate 177,284,476 of NC_056624.2, read as the reverse complement.
AAATTTTTGGGCGTGAAAATTGGGTTGTTACAAGTTGGTATCAGAGCCCTGGTTTGAGGGATTCGGACTCACCTTCGGGGGCGTCTGGACGCAAACCGAGGGGTTAAAAGATTTTATAAGAAAGTGGTTTTCTAAAGAATAAAACATAAGAGTTTTTTTTGAAAGAACAAGTGTGTGATGTGCGCGACCGGCCGAGCTCACGTAAGTATTCCCCAAAGTACCCATACAAGTTTATCTTATGTTTATCAGTTTCAGTAGAACAGCATGCTAGAATAGGACTAAGGATCTAGGAGTGATGCCTTATGTGCCTGCTTTAGGTGCTTCAGCTTTTGAGAGTTGCATGCTAGAATTGAGTAGACAGCAGTAGGATAGCCTGTCTAGGTTATGTGTGACAATAGTCAAAATCGGGTCAAGTCTAAGGCGGTCAAGGTCAACGAGTCAAACCGGTCAACTCGATTAAAACCTTGTATGATAGGGTTTATATTATGTAATTACTGTATAACTCACTATTCTAATGAGAAAACACCACTTGGAAAGTTCATGTGTTTAAATTTCCTTAGCATTAGTGCTAAACAATGAACAAAAACAATAATACAATGTTGCATACTCATAAGGAGTGCGTAAGATCCTAAATCATGGCACAAAGGGGTCTAAAGACCTTGCATTGCGAAGCCGAATACTCTCATTCATCACACACGAAAACACTCTCAATCGTTTTCACTCTATCTTCCTGTATGTGAAATCTCTCTCTCTCATATCTCTAAGTATGTGAAACCTCTCCCACATATCTCTAAGTATGTGAAATCTCTCTCACATATCTCTAAGTATGTGAAACCTCTCCCACATATCTCTAAGTATGTGAAACCTCTCCCGATATCTCTAAGTATGTGAAACCTCTCCCACATATCTCTAAGTATGTGAAACCTCTCCCACATATCTCTAAGTATGTGAAACCTCTCCCACATATCTCTAAGTATGTGAAACCTCTCCCACATATCTCTAAGTATGTGAAACCTCTCCCAAATCTCCCTAAGTATGTGAAACCTCTCCCAAATCTCTCTAAGTATGTGAAATCTCTCTCACATATCTCTTTGTATGTGAAATCTCTCCAAGTATGTCAAATCTTTCCCAAATCTCTCTAAGTATGTGAAATCTCTCTCACATATCTCTTTGTATGTGAAATCTCTCCAAGTATGTCAAATCTCTCCCAAATCTCTCTAAGTATGTGAAATCTCTCTCACATATCTCTTTGTATGTGAAATCTCTCCAAGTATGTCAAATCTCTCCCAAATCTCTCTAAGTATGTGAAATCTCTCTCACATATCTCTTTGTATGTGAAATCTCTCCCAGTATGTCAAATCTCTCTAAGTATGTGAAATCTCTCCCAAATCTCTCTAAGTATGTGAAACCTCTCCCACATATCTCTTTGTATGTGAAATCTCTCCAAGTATGTCAAATCTCTCCCAAATCTCTCTAAGTATGTGAAATCTCTCCCAAATCTCTCTAAGTATGTGAAATCTCTCCCACATATCTCTTTGTATGTGAAATCTCTCCAAGTATGTCAAATCTCTCCCAAATCTCTCTAAGTATGTGAAATCTCTGTCACATATCTCTTTGTATGTGAAATCTCTCCAAGAATGTCAAATCTCTCCCAAATCTCTCCAAGTATGTGAAATCTCTCTCACGTATCTCTTCGTATGCGAAATCTCTCCAAGTACGTCAAATCTCTCCCAAATCTCTCTGAGAACGAGGAATCTCTCTCAAATCTCTCTCGAAATCTCTCCCAACTTTCTATAATCACTCGGGGCATCCCGACCCTCGAATTTGGCGAAAATAACCCAAGAACGGAAGTCTACGCGAAAAACGGACTCAAGGAAACGAACCCTCTGAACCGAAAGTACTATTCATGAACCGAACCGAAAGCACTATTCATGAGGGTCCGAACCGAAAGTACTGTTCATGAGCTGAACCGAAAGTACTGTTCATCCGAACCGAACCATGCAAGGAGGAAAGGTCCGAACCGAACCATGCAAGGAAGAAGGGTCCGAACCGAAAGTACTGTTCATTACTGTTCACTACAGTACCTTCGGTTCTAGCCTGCCTCGGACCGAAGCTCTACCTTCGCGTCGGACTACTCCCCTTCGGACCGAACCACCCGCCTGCACTACTCGCCTTCGCTTCGGACAGCAACTCCTCGGACCGAGCTTCGCCTCCGCCTCCCGCCTTCCGACTCAGCCTAGCGCGTCCGAACCAGGCATCATCCGACCGAACCTTCGCCCAGAGAACCGAGCCTCGGCCGAGATCCGAAGGGTCTCGCTGGGCAGCTCGGATTTCGCCTATTTTTGCCTATTTTTGCATTTTAAACCCATTTTTGATTATTTTAACATGAGATTTTCACCCAAAACTTTATTTTTAATTATAAGACCCCTAAATTAATGATTTAATCACATTTTAAGGGTAAAATCTTATTTAAAAAGGAGTTGGTAAAGTACAAAAAGAAGAAGTGTTGACCTTACCTTAGTTATGACGCAAGCAACCCCCTCACCCACTCCATGACAACCCACACTCCTCTCCACCATACCTTGTACCTTTTACTCTCTTTCACAAGTAACCCCCACAATCTAAGGGCTGATCATACACCCTCTCTCCTCATTCTCTTCAATCACTCTCAAAATTCACCAAGAATGAACTCCAACTCTTTCTCTCCAACTTCTCTCTCTAACTCACGATTTCAAGGCTAATCATCAAGTGTTCTTCCACTCTTGGTAAGTGTAATCCACCCTCCTTGTGATTCTCACACTTCATTCTACTCAAATCATTGATAGCTCATACAAACTCCATAACTATCATGCTAGATTCTCGAAATCTTCAAGACATTCCAAGTGTCCTTGAGTTAAGCACCTCCATTCTTCATCAATCATCTACTGAAAACACTTAAGGTGAGTTCATACCCCTACATTTTTCATGTTTTCTTAAGTTTTTAGGGGGGGAATACAAGTTAAAACACCAAGAACATAACTAAAATTTTCTAACAGCTTTTATCAGAAAAGTTAGACTCCATTCACGGACTGTTTTGGACACCTTAAACATTTTAGTTTTCAAAACTATTTTAGGTGCATGTAGTTCCACTTCTTAGCTTTAAAATGACTACTTGCACATCTCCATACGATTTTTCTACAATTTATGGTGATTTTTACAAAACTGCCTATCATTCCACGCACCAATCCGGACCAGTCTGTGATTATGGACTTTTTCACCCAAGTTGGAGGTCATTAAAAATTATGATAAAAATTATGAGTAAACTAGACACATTTTGGGAACTCTCAGAATTTACGGATTTAGTTTTCGACTTCGTATGATTTTTCTATGGCTTTTCTAAAACAGTGCAGAAAGGTCTAATTTAGTTAACATCATATAATTTCCATAACACCTTGTAACATGTTGAGCAGGGTGCATATTATTACGTGTTCATGTATATTTGCAATATACGACATTCTTGTGTTAGTATCCAGACATAAACCTGTTAACAAATGGATTTTTACTAGACAAAGCATAGATTACACAAAGCGTTATTATTGAAGTATACCCATTACACACAAACGATAAATAAACTATATTAAGTAAAAATTTCGTACTTTACTGTTACTACCTTCGTTTTGCCAAACTATAATAGGTATAGTTTACGATGGATTTCAATATGCATACATTACAAAAAGGAAACTTTCATTATGATTAAGTGTAAATTCGTTAATAACTGTGTGAGACATCCTCTTCACATAAATCATAAGTCCTGTATTGTAACCAGAGTCTCCTGGAAGGAGAGCGTGATAGTTGTATATAGATCTATATTGGGTTTGACACCCCACACCTTGCTGTTAGCTACAGTTGGACCTGCAGGTCTACGGGTGACAAGTGTCATTTCAGTTCTACGACGCCTGAAGAACGTCGTATTCAGGCCACCTAGGTCATAGTATGGTTATAATAGCTCACAGAAAGTATTAACAAACTTAAGAATATACGAGAGTTTCATTGATATCATACGCGTTTACGTTGAAATGAACACACATTATTTTCTGCAAATAAGAAAGATTACTCATATATTTCAGTCTTTGGATACAAGACTACATTATTCATTTTAAGAAAATATTGGATTTTTCTGGAACAACTATACAATTACATGACGAGCTTTTTCATAAATTATATACAAAAATTTATGAACTCACCAACCCTTGTGTTGACACTTTTTCAAACTGCTTGTATTCTCAGGAAATCACTAAACAGGTAATAAAGTACTTTTGAGGATGGGACGTCGAGGCGTCAAACTTATTACATTTTGTCAACATATTGTAATTGAATTTGAAACATGTAATACATACAATGATGTAACCTTTTCAATTATATATATGTTGGTTGTGTTTACTTTCATCACTATTACCATTGTTGTTATGATACTACACATGATGTCCTCCATCCCTGGACGTTTCCGCCATCCTTGGTTCAGGGGTGTGACAGATTGGTATCAGAGCACGGTTTATAGTGAATTAAGTATATCAAACAACATAGGATATACAAACTATAAACACATTTGGGACTAAGAGTCTCTGATTTTAAAACATACTAACCGGTTATACTTTTTGAAAACGAATAAGTTCTGTTTAAAAGTATACCTACATGCATTGCATACGCGCGTAGTGTCATAAATAGAAGAACATAAACTAAAAGAAGAGGAGTTGAACGCTACGAGTATGCCTTGGTATGAGTAATCAGTTTTGGGAAGGATATAGCCTGATCAACTATATTAGTCCGGAAAGTGACTTACTCATATCGGGGGATAGCCGTAGGAGGGCAACAAGTCTAATAACCTAACTTCACCCTACAAAGAGTGCTATAAGAACCAAATCTAAACATTTAAAATACTATAGGAGTATTTGTATGTTGCTATATCGCAATATTATTAATATCTACCACTATCCGCTTCTTACCCCTCTATTCTCGCGCAAACGTCATGGCAGGATTTCACCTACCAGGAGACCCATACTTTCCCAACCAGGGAAATGCCGGCTGGATTGAGGAAGAGCCCGAAGAGCTGATTGAAGAGGATCCCGAAGAGGATCCCGAAGAAGAGCCCGAGGAAGAAGAAGAGGAGGTAGATGAAGAAGAAGAAGAAGAAGAGGAAGACGACGAGGTGGACATGGATGAGGAGGAAAGTGAAGAAGAGCCAGAGGAGGAAGTCTTCAACCCTCCTTACATTGCTAGGGTGCCTGCAAACCGCTGGGGGCACAATGGACCTGAGCCCCGTTGGGCAACCATGATCGAGAGGTGGAGTCGTCAACAGCACCAGAGGTCACCCTATGGCGACCAACGAGGTTATTATGACCTCAGCCACGGGGGACCGGCTGACAGAGCTCTCCCAGTTATGACCCAGCACATCACGAACTTGGGAAACCAGAGTAGGGAAATGGTAGACCAGATTCGAAATCTCAGCGCTATTACGGCAGCCACCGATGCACGCACCCGGGATTTGGAAAGGGACTTCTATCCATTGGACCGACTCATCGAGGACCTTACCGCCGCTCGAGCGGAGGTAAGGGAGTACCAGGTGAGGCACGCAGCTCTCGAGGAGAGAGTGATCGCGGCTGAGCGCCGGATTGCGGAGCTTCAGGGAGCCTCGACCTCATCCCAGGGCCGCCATGGATCAGATGCTTCACGCCACGAGTAGTGTTCGCGCTACTTATATTTTGTTATAAATCTAGGATTTCGAGTATGCGTTGGTGCTACTCGTTGTTGCGAATAGGTTGACCTTGCGACTAAGTGATCCCACTAGTCAAAGGGACTTTTGTACTGCCAAAACTTTGTCTTTTACTATGATGCAATGTAGACCCTTATGAGGTCAAATTCCTAAGAGTAATATGTACTAGCAAATTATCAATGAATGTGGTTTGTATTTTATTTCTTTTGATGCTGACACAAACCAAGCACTTGACTCTGTTGGAGTCAACACTAATTAATTCATAAGATTAATTGCATAAACTTGACAATTAGTTGCCTTCTAAACTAATAAACTCGGACAAAATACAATTGAAATGAAACAAGTAACGCTCGACTCGTTTCACCATTGAAGTCTTACCGTCAAGCCTTTCTTTTTATTTTCTTATGTCAGAACCATGCCACCAAGGAAAAGACCAAGACCTTCCGGAAACTCAGCACCACCCACTCCGCCGCCACCTACGGAGTTTGATCCGGTGATGTTTCAGGCTGCAGTAACAGCAGCCGTGGCGGCAGTAATGTCGCAAATGGGTACAAATGGTTCCGGTGGTTCCGGATCCGGGAATACTAACTCAAATCAGGGTTGAAGTCACATGTGGGCTTTTAGTGAAGGGAGTTAGCTGTTAGGTGAATACGTTGAAGTCACATGTGATCAGGGTTGAATAATCTCAGAGTGTTGGATTTGACCCTATTGCGTAGCTCTTGTTTGAGTCCTAACCGTTGTAGGGATGAGTCCCTTACTCGATGGATTATCCGAGCCTCGTTGCATGTGATTGTATTCAAGTAATGGCTAATTGGCATTACAAAGAGACCTTCAGCAGCTGAGGACTGGGTTGGGTGGAGTCATAGGTTTCCTAGGGTAAGCCTAGGATAAGAGTAGCATAGATCAGCAGTGGTAAAAGGCATCTGGTGGAGTCAAGGCAGTCCTTGAGGAAGGTACGGATAGATGTGGAAGATAGTATGGGCCCGTACTACTGAAAGCAGAGGATCCGTACCCGAATTGAGGAAGGCTAAGACAAGACCGGGGAACTTGTAATAGATGTGATCCCTTTAGAGGTATCATTATCACTAATAGTTGCCTATATGTATTTTGCAGAATGGTGGTACTACGTCAGAGGCCAGCAGTTGGTAGTTCTGGAGAGGGATCGGGTTTGGGATCGGGTTCCGAGCCAGTAGATGAGAGGCTACGCGAGTTCATCGCGTCAGAGATCCCCAGAGGCATCCTTGAGTCGACCCCCATCATTTTCGGGTCGATCAAGGAAGGGATAGTTGGGCTGATGGAGGACCGCCTCAAGGAGTTCAGGAGTGACATGGCATCTGGCCAGTCAGGATCTCGCATACTGTCCTTTAAGGACTTCAGAGGCAGTGGTGCGCTGGATTTCCATGGGGCGAAGGACCCCATTGCTTCTAGACGATGGATTGCGGACATTGAGTCCGCACAACTGACCAGCTTCTGCCCCGAGGGGTCGAAGGTGAGATATGCAGCAGGATGTTTACGAGACTGAGCTAGAGATTGGTGGGAGTCCATCGGTGACTCATTGGGAGCCTCGGCTGTTGAGGCTATGACCTGGTCGGACTTTGTGACCAGGTTCAGGGCAGAGTTTGCGCCGGCTGTCGAGCTTCAGTAGCTGGCCAGGGAGGTTTTAGATATGAGGCAGACGACAGAGACTATGGCGAAGATCACCGCCAAGTTCTGGGAGAGGGCATTGTTAGTGCCCCAGTATGCGGGGGATGAGGATATGAGGAGGACCTGATACCATGACATGCTACGGGCTAACATCCGAGAGCATGTTAGCTTTTCAGCTTGCCCTACCCTGGAGTCCATGATTGCCAGGGCGAGGGAGAGGGAGATCGATCTGGAGCATGTCCGGAAGAGGAAAGTAGAGCAGGGGCAGTCGATTGGGGCTTCGGGGAAGCCCAAAGGATCAGATGGTAGGCCAAAAGGCCAGTCAGGACCGGACCGCTGCAAGAAATGCGGCAGGCCACATGAGGGGGCGTGCAGACTGGGATCGTCAGGCTGCTACAAGTGCGGCAAGACGGGGCATTTCATTGTACTGCCCCTGCACCGGTCATCCAGACGTATGATTTGTTGTGTTTCCACTGCAACCAGAGGGGCCACAAGAAGGCCAATTGCCCCCATTCGACAGCTGCATCAGCGCCAGTGAAGGCGCCAACTCCAGCGACCCTACGGATCACCGATGGGCGGCAGGGCAAGGTAGAGGCTCCAGTGGTGAGGAGCCGATCATTCCAGTTGACTACCAAGGAGGCACGCATTGCACTCGATGTGGTGACGGGTATGACTTCTTATTTATGCTGTTATGATATGCTGATGTGATTTTGATATGTTATGTATGTGCTCTGTTTAGGATCGTTCCATGTGAACGGTATCCCAGTTCAGGTATTGTTTGATTCGGGTGCTACCCGATCATTTGTTTCTCTTGCGCTCAATAAGAGATTTTCCGAGTCTTCAGGCATGTTGGATTGCCCTCTAGACGTAGAGATTGCAGATGACCGTTCGGTGCGAGCATCGACGGTGTTCCGAGATTGTGTGTTGAGGTTATTTGAGGAGCGTTATCTGGTGGATCTGGTTCCCATTCCTTTGCGGGGGAACAAGGTTATTATCGGTATGGATTGGCTAAGCCCCAATGGGGCAGTGATCGACTACACGCTGCAGTTGGTGCGGATCAGGACCCCAAGTGGGGGAGAGCTGGTGATTCAGGGCGAGAGGCCACAACGAGGACCAGCCCTATGTTCAGCAACGAGAGCTAGGCATTACCTCCAGCAGGGTTGCGCAGGTTATGTCGCGTATGTTATGGATACCCGGTAGGCGGGTAGAGCGACGGTGGACGAGGTGCCCGTAGTACGTGAGTTCGCGGACGTATTCCCCGAGGAGCTGCCTGCGATACCTCCGGAGTGCCAGGTGGAGTTCAAGATCGACCTAGTCCCTGGTGCGGCTCTGATAGCCAAGGCACCCTATCGGTTGGCTCCTCTCGAGATGCAGGAGTTGTCTATGCAGCTGCAGGAGCTACTAGACAAGGGATTTATCAGGCCAAGTAGTTCGCCTTGGGGAGCCCCGATTCTGTTTGTGAAGAAGAAGGACGGGTCGCGTCATATGTGTATAGACTATAGGGAGCTGAATAAGGTAATGGTGAAGAACCGTTACCCACTCCCGAGGATTGATGACCTCTTTGACCAGCTACAGGGCGCATCTTGGTTCTTAAAGATTGATCTGCGTTCAGGATATCATCAGATGAGGGTCAGAGAGGAGGATGTGCAGAAGACTGCATTTCGGACACGCGATGGCCGCTACGAGTTTGTGGTGATGCCCTTCAGGCTCACCAATGCTCCTGCCACGTTCATGGACCTCATGAACCGTGTGTGTAGACCGATGTTAGACCGGTCAGTGATAGTGTTTATTGATGATATCTTGGTTTATTCCAAGACACAGGAGGAGCACGAGGAGCACCTGTGGGAGGTGCTAGAGACTTTGAGGAGGGAGAGCTTTTAAGCCAAGTTCTCCAAATGTGAGTTTTGGTTGCGCGAGGTGCAGTTTTTGGCACCTTGTTAACCAGAACGGGATTTCGGTAGACTCGACCAAGGTGGAGGCCATGATGAGATGGGAGGTTCTAAAGTCTCCATTTGAGATTTGGAGTTTCCTGGCATTAGCGGGCTATTATCGGAGATTCATCCAGGATTTCTCCAAGATAGCCGTACCATTGACTAGGCTAACAAGGAAGGCCGTTGTCTTTCGTTGGGGGCCTGAGCAGCAGGCAGCGTTCGAGACACTAAGACAGAGATTGTGCGAGGCGCCAATCTTAGCCCTGCCAGAGGGCATGGAGGATTTTTTTTGTGTACTACGATGCGTCCATCTCAGGTTTGGGCGGGGTGTTGATGCAGAGAGGGCATGTCATCGCCTACGTGTCGAGGCAGCTGAAGCCTCACGAGGCGAATTACCCGACGCATGACTTGGAGTTGGGGGTTGTTGTGTTCGCCCTCAAGATTTGGCATCATTACCTCTATGGGGTTCGTTGTACCATTTACACGGACCATAAGAGTTTGAGGTACCCCATGGATCAGCCGAATCTAAACATGAGGCAGCGTCGGTGGATGGACGTGGTAAACGATTACGATTACGAGATCCTTTATCACCCGAGTAAGGCCAATGTGGTGGCCAATGCGCTTAGCCGTATGGCGGTACCGATAAGGGATATCTGCATGCGGATGACAGTGGTGACTCCGCTATTGGAGCGGATTCGGAAAGCCCAGCAGGAGGCCATGAAGGAGGAACATCGGAAGAGTGAGCGCATAGTGGGTCAGGTTTCCTCCTTCGACTATGACAACAGGGGATTATTGACATTACACCACAGGGTGTGGGTGCCATACCTCGGAGGTGTGCGCAAGATCTTGATGGAGGAGGCGCACAAATCCCGATTCTCCATTCATCCCGGGGCGACGAAGATGTATAGGGATCTTCGTCTGGACTATTGGTGGCCCTGCATGAAGCGGGATGTGGCATGGTATGTGGAATGGTGCTTGACCTACAGGAAGGTCAAGGTCGAGCATCAGAGACCTCACAGCAAGATGCAGGCGTTGGATATCCCACTGTGGAAATGGAAGGATATTACGATGTATTTGATCACCAAGCTTCCCAGGACCGCGCAGGGAGTGGATTCGATATGGGTCATCGTCGATCGATTGACCAAGAGCGCCCACTTTATCCCGATTCAGGAGAGCATCTCGGCCGATAAATTGGCTGATATCTATATCAAAGAGGTGGTGGCCCGGCACGGAGTGCCAGTTTCGGTGATTTCGGATAGGGATGTGCGGTTCACATCCAGGTTTTGGAAGAAATTCCATGACGAGTTGGGTACTCGTCTGCTTTTCAGCGCCGCCTTTCACCCGCAGATGGATGGCCAGAGCGAGCGGACCATCCAGACTCTGGAGGACATGTTACGGGCATGCGTTTTAGACTTCAGAGGTAGCTGGGATACCTACCTTCCGTTGGCGGAGTTCTCGTATAATAATAGCTATCATGCGAGCATCGACCGTCCTCCCTTCGAGATGTTGTATGGGAGGAGGTGCAGGACCCCGATATGCTGGGGCGAGGTTGGCCAGAGGGTCATGGGGAGCACCGAAGTAGTGCTCAAGACGACAGAGAAGATTCAGCAGGTCCGGAGCAGGCTTCAGACTGCTCAGAGTTGGCAGAAAAGTTATGCCGATAAGCGTCGATCCGACCTGGAGATCCAGGTCAGAGATATGGTTCTCCTGAAGGTGCCGCCTTGGAAAGGCGTCATTCGATTCAGGAAGTGGCGCAAGTTGGGCCCAAGGTATATTGGACCGTTCAGGGTTATAGCCCGGGTGGGCAAGGTGGCTTATAGGCTGGATTTGCCAGCCGAACTCAGTCAGATACACAGCACTTTACATGTTTCTCAGCTGCGAAAGTGCCTGGTGGACGACTCAGCAGTCGTACCCTTGGAGGACATTCAGGTTGATGGCAGCCTGAATTACATCGAGCGGCCTGTAGCGATCCTGACCGGAAGTCGAAGGATCTGAGGAACAAAAGAGTAGAACTCGTGAAGGTGCAATGGCAGTACCGGAAGGGGTCGGAGTGGACTTGGGAGCTGGTGGATGAGATGATGGAGCACTACCCCGAGCTGTTTCAGGATCGAGCAGCAGACTTCGATGACGAAGTCTAATATAAGTGGGGGAGATTTATAGCACCTGGTTCTTAGTATGTGTTCTTTTGATTAAATATTTTAATATTTTACATTTGGTCTTGGACTCGGCGAGTTGAAGGACCAACTCGCCGAGTAGAAAAGGGATGAGGCGCGGAGTTTAAGTTGTGGACTCGGCGAGTCGAGTCTCGGACTCGGCGAGTAGACCCTATTTGGACAAAAACCCTAATCTGAGGGTTTGCACCCTATTTAAACACCTTAACTCGGCCTCCTTAGTCCTATTTTCTCCCAGAAGACCCCCATGGCAAACCCTAGCCGTTATTGAAGCAATTTAAGGCTTTTGGAGTGATTTTGGTGCTTTTGTGATCCAAGGAAGGAAGGAAAAGCTTGAAGGATCAAGAGGAGGCTAGAAGGATTCGGTTTTGAGCATCATTTGTTGACTTAAGAAGGTATAAAGTCTATACCTTGCTTGCTCTTTTGATAGATCCCATTTTGTGGAGTTTTAGGGCTTTCTAAGCCATTTTGGTCACCAACCATGATTGCAAGCATGGTTTGAGGTTGATGTTTCGGATCTAGGTCCTTTGAGGGGTTACAAGGCAGAAAGAAGTGGCTTTTGCACTCAAGGAAGGACCCATGAATTGTGAAAGCTTGTTTTAGGACCTTTTGAGCTTAAAGTCCCATGCAAGCACGTAAATGTTGTAACTTTACGTGCTAGATCGATTGTAGAAGCATAGATCTACATTTTGATCAAGTGTTGTACATCAGAAATCGAAGATTCAGTGAGTGGTTGTGACCAACTCGGCGAGTCCGTTCTTGGACTCGGCGAGTCCAAGGTTCTGTCCCATATCAGTTGAGGGTCATAAGGACCCAGTTGAGTGTGGAAAGGTTTTAAGGGGGTCCCAGGGAGTGACCCAACGTTCTGGACTAAGCCATTGTTCTGGAAATTCATGGGACTCAGCGAGTGCATGAACAGACTCGGCGAGTCTAAGGAAATCTTCTTAAGGATGAAGATAAACTTGACGAGTTGTTCATATAACTCGGCGAGTCAAGGACAGGACCTGAGTATCAGTTGAAGATGAACTCGACAGGTTGTTCATACAACTCGGCGAGTCGGATGACGATTCAGTCGATGTTCATTTAGAAGGAAAACTCATCGAGTCATCGCCTAACTCGACAAGTAGAGACGGGTATGAGGTCTAATGGAAGGTTAGGGACTCGGCGAGTTGGCGAGCCAACTCGGCGAGTCAGGTCAACTAGAAGTTGACTTTGACTTTGACTTGGTCAGGGGGTAAAATGGTCATTTTACCCCAAGAGTAGATGTCAGTTTCTGACTAAGTGTTTGTGGGAATTTTAGCCGGATGATTTCCGGAGCAGCAGCAACAACAGTCAGAGGATTCCCGCACAGTTCAGCAGCTACTACGAGGTGAGTTACCTTCCAGTAGCGGTGGGTCTACGGCCACAATGTCGGCCCACCAGTAGGGATCGTATGCTAGATGTTTGTCTTTGTGATATTCATCTGTGTTGTTACTACCTGATATGATATATGCTAGCGTGATATGGTATGTGATAGTGATAGAGTTCAGTTGTTAGGACCGAAGGGTAGGTTACGCACCCCAGATATGCCTAACAGCATGTTATGACATGTTTAGCTGCTAGCATGATATGTTACATGAGATAGAGGTAGTAGGAGGGGGAAGAGTCCCCGAGATTCGGTTGTTAGGACCAAAGGGTAGGTCGGACACCCCATATATGTCTGACAATAGATTATGCTATGATATATGTGATAGTAGTAGTAGAGGGTGAAATAGTCCCCGAGGATCGGTTGTTAGGACCTAAGGGTAGTCAGCACCCCATAATGGCTCGACATGGGTAGGTCAGCGCCCTAGAATGGCTTGACACAAGTAGGTCGGCACCCCCAAATGGTCGTACCGGGTAGGTCGGGCACCCCAGAAATGCTTGGCAGTATGTATGTGATATGATTGTATGGTATGTGGTACGATGGGGGAACTCACTAAGCTTCATGCTTACAGTTTTCAGTTTTGGTTTCAGGTACCTCTTCAGCGAAGGGGAAGGAGCTGGCGCGGTAGCGGCACATCATACACAAACATATTGGTTTTCCGCCTTATGAGATGTTATGGGATTGTACTCTGACGTTATTATTATTTTCATGTTTTGGGATTTCAGACACGAGATATGTTTTATGAAATGATATGATCGGATGATGTTTTACTACAAATGTTTTACAAACCACTTAATTTAAATGAAATTTTTGGGCGTGAAAATTGGGTCGTTACAGATAATATGTAAACGCACTGGTAACTTGGTGTTATAAAAACATATTGTTGTGTGTGATTTGATGAGTAGGTACAAGCAATCATTTGAGTTGAAGTTCATCCGTTCCATTTACCTAAAGTGGGATAAAAGCGATATTTGTGGGCCCCTCGATGATTTAGTGATGACACCCTAAGCGCTTGGCCAAGTCGGGACTGAGTTGATGTATTCAATTGTAGTCTGTTGTCAGTCGTCATAAATCGGAAATCGGGAAACAGCACGTAAACAAAGAGTATGATTAAAATCCATGTCTCAGTTCATATGATATCTAGAATGGAGGAATATATGATCCCTTATCTAAAGGACGTGTTACTGATAAGATTAGAGTTGACAGCGGCTTTTGAAAGCTACGATTGCTAATCAGGTTCTGAAGTCATATGAAAAATAGTTATTAGACTTATCCAAGTGGGAGATTGTTGTATTAGGTATCTAAGCCCATAACTATTTTGGTATGTACTTGACCCGATTACGAGCATGGTCCTTTTGGGTTGCCTTCACCATAGCAACTGATGGGATGAACTAAGGAGAAAGAGGATTAATTATGATTTATTAATATATTATGTGAATAGTATGTTAAAAGAGAAATCATATTGTTTAATTAATAGTAGTAAAGAATTAATTAAGAATTAATTTTGTGGCTAAAAGAGATTAATTAAATAAAGGGGACTGATAAGATAGTTACAAAGATTGGGCTTGGGATCTATAAAGGAAGCATGGACGAATTCTATATGAGAGTCCATATAGAAATCGTCCAAGGGCCTTCTGGAAGGATCTTTGGGCTGCTTAAGGACTAAGCAGCTGGATTAGGGTTTCCTAGTTGATAACCCTAAAAGCCTAAGTATAAAAGGAATCCTTAAGCCTCCAAAAACGTGCCCAACCTTCCAAGAGAAACCCTAGGACGTTTTTGGTGCCTCTTTCCTCTATCTTGTTCATCTTTGTTGCTTATGGTGTTTGTGACTCCATTAGAGGTGCAACATTTGAGGCACTAAGCTTTCAAGAGTCAAGATCAAGAAGGATTGTGATTGTTATTACTACATAACAATCAAGGTATCGATTCTAACCCTAATCACATGTTAGTTTCAGATTTGTATGCTAGTCAACTAGGGTTTATTGCTTTGGTATTCAATGTTGTATGTTTACTTAGAAAAACCTAGATCAAAGCAATTAGGGTTGCCTGAACACCATAGGAATGATGTTATGCTCATAACCCAACAGTAAGTGGGTCTTCAATAATAATACAAACATGGATAGGAATGCACACACATTCAACACTAGGTTTGTAGATAAGGTTATACCCAGACTTACAGAATTAATTATGAGGAAAAGTTCTCAATAATAGCCAAGATAAAGTGTATTATGATACTACTTGCCATAACTGCTTTTCATGACTATGAAATATGGTAAATGGATGTTAAAAAAACCTTCTTTAACTGGAAACTTTTTGAGGATGTGTACATGACACGACTTGAAGGGTTTGAACATGCCAAGTACCCAAGTAGAGCGTGTAAGCTTGATAGGTCCATCTATGGACTTAAGTAAGCCTCACGAAGTTGGAATATGTGATTTCATGAGAAAGTCATAGTGTATGACTTTACTACAAGTCCAGATGATTCTTGTATTTATGTTAGAGCTGGTGGGAGTGTCATAGTTTTCCTAGTATTTATGTAGATGACATACTACTCATAAGAAATAATGTTGCTGAAATGGGAAGTGTAAAAGCTATGCTCAGGAAGTGTTTCGCTATGAAAGACTTGGGAGAAGCGGCACACATACTTGGTATAAGGATTTACCGGGACAGACCAAAGCGTTTAATTAGACTTAGTAAGAGTACATATGTGGATAAAGTATTGAAAAGATAAAATATGGAAAAAAATCCAAGAAAGGAGCTAATCTTATGCATCATAGCGTGAAATTGAGTAAGACTTAATGTCCCACTTCTAGTGATCAACTGGAAAATATGAGTCGATTCCCATATGTTTCGGTTATATGACCGATCATGTATGTTATGACGTGTACTCGTCCTGAGGTGGCATATGCTTTGATTATGATGAGTCGATATCAAGAAAACTCGGGATGACCAAAGAGAGGCATAGTATGCATGCTAAGAGCATGGGCATGAGATATGATATAAAGTTTAGTGGTTAGTTGATTACTGGAAACATTTAGAATAAAGAATAAATTTTGTAATTGTTATGGTGATTAAGTAATGGAGATTCATTTATATTTAAGTGTGTTGCCATTTTCAATTAATTTATATTGTGTTATGTTTTTGCGTGTTTAGATCTCCACTTCCTAGGTATTAATTTACTCAAACTCCACAATCGGTCATACTCTTGGGAGTGAGTATTGAGTTAAGATTGTTGTGATATGTTAGTAGATTGTCTATAGTTATTAGACATATCAAGGAGATTGCGACTAACGTTCACGAGTGCATAATAGAGATTTAAGTATTGGATAAACCCACCCTCAGAGAGATTACTTCATGGATTCAATCACGAGTAATTCTGAGATGATAATATCTTTTATTCTTAAAATGGAGATACATTGAGTTCCTTGTATACGATTTGGTTGTGTATTAGTCTTATTCTAACGTTGTCTATAACTGGTGGTCATAACGAATATGTATATGCATGATTTGATGAGAAGAAAAAAAAACTATGTAGTCAAGCTTTTTTTTCCCTTTTACCATAATATGAAAGGTGACATCGTAATCTCCTCGGTGATTTGATGATGATATTCATGTGTTAGGCCAAACCCAGACTTAATTGATGTGTTCGATTAGTAGTCTGATTTGATCATTATAACTCGAAATCGAGAAACATATTGATAAACTGTTAGGTTGATTCATAATCCATGATTCAGTCAACCATGATATGTTGAAAGAAACAAAGAAATAATGGATTACTTATCTGCGGGCCAATTCTTAATAAGATCAGAGTTCGACAATTATTGTGGAAGACACACTTTGTTGATTATTCGAAGTCTATCTGACCAATAGTAGTTGATGAATTGTCTAAGTGGGAGACTATTAGAAATGTGTATCTAATATCATAACTAACTGGTGTAACTTTGGGAAGAATAACAAAGTCCTTTTTGGGTTGTCCTCAAGAGCAAAAATAACTAGAAATGGTTTTAGGAGATTGAGAAAATAGTTTATTAATTTATTACACGTTAATAAATTAATAAAAAACTAGTTAAAGTTAATTAGAATTAATTTAGAATTTATTTAGGATTAATTGGAACTAATTTAAAGATACATGGGCTGAATGGTACATGTTTAATAGTTGAGCAACAAGAACATTTAGGATAGTCCATGTGGTGGATAGTTTTGTGGAGGTTCCAGAAACCTTCCAGAATCAATCCAAGAAACAGATATGGATTTGATTTGAATCTGGATTAAATATATATTTAATTGATTCAAATCATGGTTATCATGTTACCACCATAGCTATATAAAGGGGCGTTGGGTGCTCATATTTTTCGGCTTTAACACACCTCCTGAGAGGCTGTAAACTCCAATTTTCACTTCTCTCATATCCCACTCCTTTTGTTTCTAGGGTTCTTGACTTTTGGGTGTAAACCATTAGGGGTACTCTACTTTGGGTACTAGTCTTTACAAGAGCAACAAAAGATTAAAGGAATTTAGCTTCAAGAAGACATCTCGATTTTGTCATAGGTTATCGTTTCAATCCTTTCTCATTTATATTGTCAGGTTAGTTTTAAAAGTATGTTGCTATAATAGTAAAACTTAGATCCTAGGATGCATGTAGACTTCGGATGATTTTTGAATGTTTATGCCACCTTACTCTAGTTTATAGTTGCATAGAAAACCCAACATGGTTCATCTTTCGTGGAGGAGGTGTGGTGGTTTGACGGTGGGTCTGTTTGTGATGATTAGGGTAATACCAAAGAACGAGAGACTGGTATCTATCTTAAGCTTAATTTTTTTCATTAATGGTGGTGTTCAGAAGAGACTGTGTTAACTCTGTTGTACTATGTTTCAATCAAAACTAACCCACAAAAGATTCAAGAAGATAACTTGTTTGATGCACATGACTACGTGCAATTGCAATGGAAGAGAAAGAAAGGGGGAGTGGTTCGAGTTATCACCGGTGATGTTGGAGGTAGGAGGTAGGTGACGAGATACCGCCGGTGGTTTGGGACCAAGCGACTGGATTTGTTGGATCGTGAGAGGAAGACGTGTTGCTGCAAGAGATGGTAGTCAGTGGGAGGCTAGGACGGAAAGACTACTCTTCTAGGGAAGAACAGGGGAGGTGAAGGAGGATGAGCTTATATATTCTTTTTTTTTTTTAAATAGTTTTAAAAAAATGTATAATAAATTAAAAATGGCAAAATAATCATTTTATATAAATGAGGGATCAACCACGATAAAAATTGAAAACACAAAGACCATCTTTTAGGACAAAAAAAGGTTAAGGATCAAAACCAAGATTTTGGAAAACCACATAAACCATTGATGAAGTGTAGTATTGAAAAAAATATATTCAAACAAAACCTAAAAAAAAAAAACATAAGCAAACAAAAATAAAATAAAAATTAAAATATATATTGAAGCAAAACATCAAAAGAAACTAAATTATAAAAAATATATATAAATAAAATAAAAACACAAATAAATAATAAATAAAATTACATAAATAAATACTATAACATTAAATGGTCCTTATGATCATAAGAACAAATATATCATTTAACATAGGAGTTAACTTTTAAAAAAAAAAATTAACACAGTCAGCTAAAATGACATAATTTTAAAGATTAAAATGACTCCTATGTCTAAAATTCTTAAAAAAACATTTATTAGTAAATTTTTGCTAATTAGAAGGACCAACGATGTAATTTTGTCTAGTAGCAAAGAGCAAAACACAACATAACGGAACACATAACCGATCGAAATTTACACAAAAAGTTAACGACCAAAGGCAAACAATCCAAATCAAAAGTGACCATTCGTATAATTAATTTATTATACAACATAACATAAGATACAAAAGTGATAAATAACTTTTTTTTTAGAGGGAACTAGAGAAAACATAAAATATCTTGTATCCTAAAATTACAGAAGACGACAAGAAAGTGTATGTGACGCACCGCTAGAGAGAGTAATGAAAAAGAAAGGTGAAAGAAAAGATTACGAAGATGAAAGTAAGTATGAGTGCAAGGCCATGATGTGACGCGTGTCCGTTAGCCAGCTGTATTCCAAAATTATACCAAATGCAACCGCTTGGCTCATCTCACAGCCGGTCACCCACTAGCATCACCCCCTTTCCTACTCACCGGTTCGACCGGTCATTCCTAACCCCTTTTATACTCCTCACTCCCCATATAAAACCACCATCTCCCCACCTCCACACCCCACTTTCTCTCTCTACAATTCTCTCCGATTTCAAATTCAAAGATCATATCTTTTCCATGAATTCTCACTGAAAATCAACAGATTTTTGCATTTATGGCGAACAATTCGAAGAAAGATATGGACCGAATCAAAGGTCCATGGAGCCCCGATGAAGATGAGTTGCTTCAGCAACTTGTCGAGAAGCATGGCCCGAGAAATTGGTCGCTTATCAGCAAATCTATTCCTGGTAGATCAGGGAAATCTTGTCGGCTGCGGTGGTGTAACCAGCTGTCGCCGCAGGTGGAACACCGTGCTTTTACTCCGGAGGAGGATGAGACGATCCTTCGGGCACATGCCCGGTTTGGTAACAAATGGGCTACGATTGCCCGGCTTTTATCCGGTCGAACCGATAACGCCATTAAAAACCACTGGAACTCGACTTTGAAACGGAAATGTTCGTCGATGACGAACGAAGAGTTTAATGACTTCGCGATTCAACAACCATCGTTGAAACGCTCTGTCAGTGCCGGCTCAGCGGTTGCCGTTTCAGGTCTTTTCTTCAACCCGGGTAGCCCAACGGGATCCGATATCAGCGATTCCAGTCCGCCGGCGATGTCATTCCGCCCTGTTTCTCGGCCCTGCGCCAGCGTCCCTCAGCAGATCGAAATTCCAACATCGTTGTCACCGCGTTCCCCGACTCCACAGCCAGCGAACGACCCTCTAACGTCGTTGAGTCTTTCACTTCCCGGAGTCGAAACGAGCGATACGCCAACGGCAATCCCGATGCAGCTAATGCCGCCGTCTCCGACGGTTATAGCCCCGCCTCCATCCCCTGTTCCTATACCGGCGACGCCGTTGCAGCAGGTTCCCGGGAATCGTAATCAAGAAATAAATCTGAACAATGAAGCTGAGTTTATGTCGGCGATTCCATCTGCCATATCTTTGGCGATGCAGCAGCTTCAGGTGTCCCGTCCTCCGGCACCGGAGAAGTCCTCTGTGCCGTTAAGTGATGAGTTTTTGTCAGTGATGCAGGAAATGATAAGGAAAGAGGTGAGGAAGTACATGAGAGGTCTTGAGCAACCGGGAGGCGGAATGTTCAATGGCTTTAGGAGTGGAACTGTGGTGAACAGGACTGGTTAGGTTAGGGTAGCCGGAAACCATGGAAGGTGGAGGGATGAAAAAGGAAGAAACTTTCCTCCATTCTGTTAAAATTTTATAAATATTGGTTGTTCGTTAAAAAAGGAAAGAAAGAAATAAAATTGTAAAGAGTAGAGTTTTTGAGGGGGGAAAATGGAGGTTTAATGAAAAGATAAACATAAAAAGATGATAGTTGTTCGAAATTAGCGTCTTGTTTTTCTTTGACTTAGGATATAACTGTAATTTCAGTCACAACTGAAATGCTTTGTCACCGAGACTCGAAACGACGAATTAATTACTGGGATTTAATGAAAAAATAAAAGGGTAAATAGCATAAAAAAAAAAACATTTCGTTTACACAAAAATTTTAATTTAACACTTTTTTTTTTTTTTTAATTTAACACCGTGTTTTTCAGTTTGTTATAATTCTGACCACTTTATCAGTTAATAAAGTTACATGCTGATGTGACATGCTAACATTATATACTAACGTGTCAAAATTGAATTTTTTTTTCCACAAAAAACACTAAATTTTCATTTTATTTTTCGATTTTCACACTAAGTTTAATTTTTTTCTTTTAATTTTGACACTATGTTTTTTTTTTTTGTTCCAAATCGAACATTATTTTTTCCAATTTTGTTTAATTTTGACCATTTTCCATTTAAAACCGTATCAATATATTTTTTTATTACATTTTAAACCGTATAAATATATTTTTTTGTTTAAAAACCACATTTTTATTTAAATAGAAAATATATATATTTTTTTTTACATTCAAAGTATAATGTATAAATATGCATTAGTTATATCATGAGAATCAAACTAACCATAAACTTCTAAAAAGATGTGAAAATTTCAAGGTTGCAAACTTGACATTCGAGTTTTAATCGATTAAACGCCTCCAAACCTACAAACTCATTTTAAAGTTGCGTATTTAATATAAAATACGGTTTTTATATAACTAATACATATTTATACATAAAATTATGGTAAAAAAAACTTGTATTTATACAAAACTACGGTTTTTAATTGAAATGGAAAATTGTCAAAATTGAACAAAAATTGATAAATGATGTTCGATTTGGAACAAAAAAACATAGTGTCAAAATTGAAAGAAAAAAATTAAACTTAGTGTCAAAATCGAAAAAAAAATGAAAGCTCAGTGTTTTTGTGGAAAAAAAATCCAATTTTGACACGTCAGCATATCATGTAAGCATGTCACATTATCAAAACTGACACGTCATCATGTCACGTCAGCATGTAATCTGGTTAACCGGTCAAGTGGTCAGAATTGTAACAAATTGGAAAACACAGTGTCAAATTTGAGACAAAAAAACACAGTGTCAAATTAAAATTTTGGTGTAAACGGAGTGTTTTTTTATGCTATTTACCCTTTTTATAACCATATCTATCGTTAATAAACTCTCAGTATCATGTTTAATGTTTAAACTTTAATATACAACATAAATATCTTTACAGAACTATTATAACATACTTTCATATCAAACTTATTGGTAATTAAGGAGGTTTGCGAGAAAACCAAAAACTAAAATTGCAAAATAGACCCGAAACCTTACCAAAAACCAAAAAATCTAAACATAAGTTTTGAATTTGAAAAGACCAAACCATCTTAGAAAACCAACATTTTCGTTTTTGTTTTTTGAAAAATCCAGTTTTATTTTGTTTAATATTTCAAGGAATTCACACACACACACACACACACACACACACACACACACACATATATATATATATATATATATATATATATATATATATATATATATATATATATATATATCACACTAGTATCATTTTGCAAAATAAGAATAATTCAGAAATTAATTAGCAAAATATTAAATTTCACATTTTTCAAGTTATGTTTAAATTATTTAACATAATGTTGTATGGTTTGTGGGTTAAAAAAAAAAAAAAAAAAAAAAAAAAAACATAATTTGTTGTTTTTTGTGAGTGTTCGTCTTAATTATATGTTTGGTAAATGTGATAGTTATTTAAACCGACAGTCACTTGGTGATAGGACACCATCCATTTTTTTTGCGGAAATTTGATCTGCAAAAATTACACGTTTCGCAAAATAACTTTTATCTTGAAAGTATAATTTGTAAAAAGTTAGTAATGTGCACATGTGTAACATGTTATTTTAAACATTTTTTGAAGAAACATTTATGTTAAGTAAAACATCGTCTCTAACTAAGTGTAAAGTTTATGCATTCAAGAGATAAACAAAAAAGAAAAGAGAAAGGTACAGTATAAATTAAGCCTATAATATT
Organism: Lactuca sativa; assembly: GCF_002870075.4. Taxonomy (NCBI): domain Eukaryota; kingdom Viridiplantae; phylum Streptophyta; class Magnoliopsida; order Asterales; family Asteraceae; genus Lactuca; species Lactuca sativa. The sequence continues at coordinate 177,261,919 of NC_056624.2, read as the reverse complement.
TTTATTAATTTTATAGTAGCACAATTATGTGAATAATCTAAAACCTTGGTCCGGTGTTATACGCAATAGTTTCAAAAGATAGTAACTAGTTTTTACTTTTCTTTATTTGTTTTACAATGCATCAAACCCCAACATGGATACCCCAGATATGCTAGAGAAACACAAGAAGATGAGTTGAAAGAATAAGTGATTGATTAAACACAACCTTCGAAATTGCAGACAAGAAGAAAGAAGTCAAATAAGATGGTATTGTTGAAACTAAAGAAATATGCTATATGGGTCTAAGTCAAACCTTGTTAAGGTTGTTGATTCAAATTAGTTTTAAATGATATGTTGTGAATAGTAGACATGTTGTATTAGCCCTTTTTAGTCATTTTGATGATTTAATCCCCATTGTTTGTCCCTTTTAATTACTTTTTCTTTTCTTTTTGTAAAGTGGGTGTTGTAAACAATGTGGTTGGTAATATCACCAAAATAATGTGATCCAACTTGTGTTATGCAATTAAGTGTTTATAGGCTTATGTACTTTTATATTTCTACACATAACAGATTCAATTGTTTATATTTCTTTAGAATAGACTCAAGAAAAGTACAAATGTCACTTAACCAAATAAAACAGGCTGAATATATTAAGTTAAAAAGAAACATCACTGCATATGTACCTGTATGAAGTCATGTATCCATCAAGTCAAAAAGAAACAACACTTTACACTATACATTGGCTTGAAGAAAATCATAATGTTACAATCAAATAGAAGAATCCTCAAAAACAACTCCTACTTATAAACATCTTCATGTAACAAGGTATCAAAATCATGATGTGTCAAGATCCTAATGTCTCTTTCTGCGCTTATTATTCCCCTCACTGTCACTACAAGAATTAGAATTAGAATCATGTGTTGACTTCTTCAAATACTCTCTCAAATTCTTTTCTTCTCATTTGCTCTTCATTCTTTTCTTCTGAAGACACATCATCAGAATACTCTTCATCCTCAGATGAGGATTCATCGCGAAGAATGCTTCTCTTTAAATCTTCATATCACTTTTCGTTCTCCAGGAAATTAGAATCCAGATTGAAAACATCTACAATGCACAAGAGATAGTGTTATACAGTCATATATTGAAAAACATGGAAAATATTTGAATCGTTATCTAGAAATCTTTATGTACCTAGGGCAATCTCTGGATCAATTTCATCTAGAAGAGATACTTTATGTGTCAGTTGATCTTCCACCTCAATAAGATCCAATTCTGGACGAATGGACGGATGGCATGTTCTTAATGCAAAAAGACCTTCAATCAAGAATTGAACCCTTTTGTCTATATCTCCTTCATGAAGAATCCCACGAAAAGGCTCAAGAATACCAGGATAACAACAAAATAGCATTAGATGAAAAGAAGGAATTAAATAAATGGACAATGTGGTTGTGGTCTTTGAAGATAGGAAGGTTAAAACAAAACGACAATAAATGAACTCACCATGGAAGGCTTTGGGAGATAGATCCCGAAGTATTGATCCACATTCTGTAACAAAACCAATAACAACCTCCACGCTATCATCAGTTGGATTTTCTAGTAGAATTGTGAGTAGTTCAAGAGCAATAAGCTCATGAACTACCTGTTGATTGACCAAATGAGCTATAAAACTTGACCGAAGCAAGCAATTAAGGCTGTGAAAACACATAGTGTCAGTATAATCGTAAAATAAACTACTACTCGATCTCAAATAAAACCAAGAAAAAGAAGAAGATGATTCGTACCTTGTCATTTCGCTTATATGCCCTTTGAAGCTGCAAAAGAATCCTCTTCAGAAGAAGGTCTCCGACTTCTAGGAATTTCGTGTTTATAACAGCAACAAGTGCTGCAAAAACGTCTGTAAATACAGGAGATGCTGAGTGGGATTTCATACATGATCGAAAAAACAGTCCTCTTCCCCTGATTAAATTTTCAGCGAACAACTCAGGGATGATATACTTGATATTTGTTGCATTCACCTTGTTCATCAATCCGTTTATACTCTTTCTTAACGCATCCCATGTCATTCTTTGATATTCCATGCTACTTTTATCTTGAAATTCACTCATCATACGAGATTAACAATCACCTTGATCGACAACAAACAGCGACTTCTTACTTTGATCGAGCCCTAGGTTTTCCCTCTCTTTCACGAAAACAAATTTGAATAACCGATTTTGAATCATGGGTATAGATAGAGGTTGGTTAATTAAGTATAAAATAATCTCCGATAATCATTCCACTTTCCATATAAGTATTTCTAAATCTTTATCTCTTTATTAGGTTATAACCAAGTGAAACCTCGGTATATTTAAAATTTTTATATAGATAAAAAAATTATAGTGGTAAAAAAAAACAATTATCGATTGTAAATAATTATGAATTAATTTGTTAATCAAAATAAACATAATAATATTATTAGGATATGATTTTGTATTTTCAAATTTTAAATTGAATTTGATTTGTTACAAAAAAAAAGTAAAAAAAATATATAGAAAAATAACACGTGTCAAAAAAAGACATTCTAAAAAACTGAAACTTATTATTTTTAAGTTTCATTTATTAGAAGAGATAGATAGATTAAACTTTGGACTTTCAATCGTTTTTCATTTATTTATTGTACATATATAATTTTATAAATATTAAAATATTGCATAAATTTTAAATATGATGATCACCAAAAATTAAACTAAAAAATATATAAATATAATGTACAATAATTATATCATAAAAAAAACTTATACCCTCGATACTAATAATATTAATAGTATGATACCTAAAAATACTATAATTTAAATAGTAAATGATAAAACAAAATGAAGTCTTTAAAATAAAATTGTGATTTAAGTCTATTGATACTGTTGTATTAGTAGTTTAAAAAACCTAATTTTGCTTAGTGTATTCTTAATTGTTTGAAGTGGATGAAGAACTAATGGTTGATCATGTAAGACCCTAATTTTCTACAGGATTTATTTATTTCACTTTCTCAGAAACCTGATTTTGCTTAATGCATTGTTAAAGGACTTATTTATTTCACTTGCTCCATATATGACTCGATATCTTCCATGAAAGGGTGTATTTCTGACTACAGGTGAGTATTTTAAGAGGGATGAAGGAGTAAGTTTGGGAACGAAGGCTATATGCTCTGCATATTTAATGACTCAGGAAATGGAAGTAATGTGGATATATGTGTAATAGAGAAGGTTTGTTTTCTTCTCTTTGAATACCCGATTATCAGGCTGTTTCATTTTAGATTAGTGAGCTTTATGGGTTAAGTACTTAATCTAGCCAAAAAAAAAAAATTGATATCATAGCTGGAATGCGATAACTTTTACTTCATTAGTTGGTTGAGTTAACAGAGGGTGTTCTGAAGGGTCCAAATTTGGCATTGCACATAAGTTGATCCGAGCTTAACAACTATATGTGATTCTTTGCTCCACATGTTCTGGTGGATTTTTCAAGGCAGAATTCTATCCAAGAACATAAAACAAAGTAAAATTACTAATACATGTGATCATTATTTTATTATTATATTCAAATTTAAAGTTTTAAACTTTAAAGTTGTTTTACGTATTTTTAGAATGATGAATCTGTGTGGACATTGCTAAAACTAAACCCATTGAATTTTTTCTGTAAATTTAGTTACTTTTTGAAGAATTTTCCAAGATACAGAATGAGGAGGGACAACACATGGATCTCTACATCCCAAAGAAGTGATATGCCATGTAATTAACCCTTTCTAAATTTTAAATCTTTCTCAAAAAATGTGTGAATCATTCACCTCATTTTTCTTCTTCTTGCAGTTCTGCTACTACTGATAGGTTGATCACTTCAAAGGATCTTGATTCTTTTCAGATCAATGTCGATGAGTCTGTTCGCTACACTTGTCAGTTTTCCAGTTTTGGTCTCTGTGGTTTTGTCAGTTTTCCACTTTTGCCCTCTACTGATGGATTGTTCTTATTCAGTTCATGCCACTTTTTCACTGCAGAATAAGATCAAGAGGTTAGT